>NC_064622.1:475419479-476079479 GCF_023898315.1 Schistocerca nitens | reverse complement strand
AATGATAGCGAGCGCCTCCTTTTCGATTTGAGAGTAACGCCGTTGCGCATCGTTGAGGGTCTTGGAAGCATAGGCGATGGGTTGTTCCGACCCATCCTCATACCGATGGGCGAGAACAGCCCCTAGGCCATACTGTGACGCGTCAGTCACCAGAACCAAGTGCTGACCCGGACGGAATGTGGCAAGACAAGGCGCCGACTGCAGATGAGCCTTCAGGTGGACAAAAGCCTGCTCACACTTGTCGGACCAACAGAAAGGAACGTTTTTGCGTAACAGCTGACGCAGAGGATGAGCTACCGCTGCCGCGGGTGGAATGAATTTGTGATAATAAGCAATCTTGCCTAGAAATGCCTGAAGTTCTTTGACTGTAGACGGTCGGGGTAGAGCGGTAATGGTCGCAACATGCTGACGTAGAGGACGTATACCCTCACGGGACAAGTGGAAACCAAGATACACAATGGAGGGTTGGAAAAACTGTGACTTGTCCAGATTACACTTCAACCCAGCCGAATGCAGAACCCGAAACAGTGAACGCAAATTGCGAAGGTGCTCCACAGTGGAGGCCCCCGTGACAACAATGTCATCCAGATAGTTTATGCAGCCGGGAACGGAAGCCGTGAGCTGTTCCAAAAACCGCTGAAAAATGGCCGGCGCGCTAGCGACACCAAATGGTAACCGCTGGTACTGATACAACCCACAAGGAGTGTTGATGACGAGAAATTCCTTGGAAGACGCATCCAATGGCAACTGATGGTACGCCTCCGATAAGTCAAGTTTGGAAAAGAACTGGCCCCCAGCGAGCTTGGTAAATAACTCCTCAGGACGGGGAAGAGGATAAGTGTCAATGAGGCTCTGAGCGTTGACAGTGGCTTTAAAATCACCACACAATTGCAGACTCCCGTTTGGTTTAGAAACCACCACGATTGGCGATGCCCATTCGCTGGAGGTAACAGGAAGGAGAATCCCTGAAGCTGTTAACCTGTCTATCTCAGCCTTGACAGATGCACGCAACGCCACTGGAATAGGACGTGCCCAGAAAAACTTAGGGTGAGCTGTAGGTTTAAGAGTAATGTGGGCTTTAAAATCCTTGGCACGACCCAGACCAGCAGAGAACACGGACGAGAATTCAGAACACAATCCATCCAGCTGTTGATACGGAATATCCTCAGATATGAGGTGCCCATCATCATCAATGGAGAACGCGAACAACTGGAAATCATCATACCCGAACAGGTTTTCAGTGCCCGCATGATCCACCACATAAAACGTGAGGGGCCTAACAACAGACTTGTAGGCAGTGGAAGCATCAAACTGGCCAACGATAGGAATTTTCTGCTTATTATAAGTCCTCAGATTTCGCGTAACGGGAGACAAGGGAGGGGAGCCCAACTCCAAATACGTGCGAGAATTAATGAGAGTTACTGCAGAGCCAGTGTCCACTTGCATGCGAATGTCTTTATCCAGAACACGAACAGTGACAAACAACTTATTTGTTTGAGAAAGCACACAGTTAACATCCATGTCCGATGCCTCATCCTCGTCGACAGAAACTTTAGGGGACTGACACACAGAAGCAATGTGGCCTTTTTTTCTACATGAATTACACGTGGCCCAATGTTTTCGACACATGGCCCTGTCGTGCTGTACGAAACAACGTGGACAAGAAGGAAGTGCGGAACGAACCTGCTTCTGTGGTTGCTGTTTTCGCTGCGAGCGTGGCGGCCCAACGCGACGTTGTTGACGCGAGTGAACTGCCGCCACATCGTCATTCCCCTGGGAAACAGGCAAATTGTCCGTGTCGAAAGTTGTCTGTATAGCGCCTACATCACACCACCCGTCTATTTGCGCACCAGCAGCGTGAGACACTTCAAAAGATTGAGCGATGCTTAGAACTTCCGACAACGACGGGTTTGGCAGTTGTAAGGCATGTTGCCAAGCTTCTTTATCAGGAGCAAGCCGTAGAATAGCATCCCTAACCATTGAATCAGCATAAGACTCATGATGAGCGTCCGTGACAAACTGGCATTTCTGACTCAGACCGTGTAGTTCCGCCGCCCAAGCCCGGTAAGATTGATGGGGCTGTTTACGACACCGGTAGAACACAACGCGGGTGGCAACGACGTGGATGTTTTTTCGTTAATAGTTAGACAATAAGTCACACATTTCTTGGAAGGACAGAGAGGCAGGTTCCCGTAGAGGGGCTAACTGAGATAGCAGCTGATAGATCCGTGGGGAAATCCAAGATAGAAATAACGACTTACACATAGGAGCGTCGACAACGCCGAAAGCCAAGAAGTGTTGCCGCAAACGCTTCTCCTAATCCTCCCAGTCTTCAGCGGCCTCGTCGTAAGGAGGGAATGGAGGCGGAGAAGAGGAAGACAGACGATGAGTAAGCGACGTCGACAACGCCTGAATAGCAGCCGTCAACTGTGTTTGTTGTTCAATGAGTGCTTGCATAAGCTGTTCCATGTCTGCCCCGACACGAACACACAATTCCACAACGCAGGAAAAAAAATATCTGACCTCGTCACCAAAAAGTGTTATAACCTTTAATCACTAATAAATTGCGTGGATATACAAATGTAGAACAATAGCGAGTTACATGCTACCAACTCTGAATCTGTCATTAGACTGCCGTGCCGTGACATGCGGCTGGCGCCGTTCATAGCTAGGTGGCGCTCCCGCGCTCAGCCGAGTTGCGGAGCGCCTCTATCGCCGTGTTCGCGTACTGACGTAGCGCACTGTTAAATATCATGGCACTGTCACAACAGCAGCTACCTTGCTTGTGTACATACGAAATACTAATTTTCACAAAAGGGAGCATCTTAAGAAAGGAAAATCTGTTCAGACACAACCATGATATACACACATATGAAACTAGGCAGAAGATGAACGTACACATGAACACAGTAAATACAAACTTATGCAAAAGTGAAGTTTATCACACTGGAGCTATGTTATATAACAATTTGCCTTCTTACCTGAAATACACACCAACATTAAATGCGTTTAAAATAAAGTTAAAACTGTTCTTTCTTGACCAATGCTTCTATTCTTTGTGTGAATTTAGGGACCATCGTAATAAGTAAACCTTATCCACCAAATTTTACAAAATATCAATTCATAATATAGTTCAGATTGTGCTTATCATGTCAACTCACTTGATAACTGCCATTACAATATGTAGAAGCAGTGTAATACACCAACCTATATTATTACGCTTTTTGATTATGTCAACAATGAAGTCAAAATGACTACTGCATTGTAAATTAACTAGGTTTACCACTGTCGTATAACACATGTACAAACAATGTACTAAAATGATTCTTGGGCAAATAAATAAATGAACAATGTGGAGATGATGAGTGTTTGTAGCAGCATGATGGTGACCCTGTTACAATGTAGACTCTATGACAGAACTTTTGCTGCAATTGTGGCGATGTAAGCAAAAAAATGTAACTAAATACACTCCTGGAAATTGAAATAAGAACACCGTGCATTCATTGTCCCAGGAAGGGGAAACTTTATTGACACATTCCTGGGGTCAGATACATCACATGATCACACTGACAGAACCACAGGCACATAGACACAGGCAACAGAGCATGCACAATGTCGGCACTAGTACAGTGTATATCCACCTTTCGCAGCAATGCAGGCTGCTATTCTCCCATGGAGACGATCGTAGAGATGCTGGATGTAGTCCTGTGGAACGGCTTGCCATGCCATTTCCACCTGGCGCCTCAGTTGGACCAGCGTTCGTGCTGGACGTGCAGACCGCGTGAGACGACGCTTCATCCAGTCCCAAACATGCTCAATGGGGGACAGATCCGGAGATCTTGCTGGCCAAGGTAGTTGACTTACACCTTCTAGAGCACGTTGGGTGGCACGGGATACATGCAGACGTGCATTGTCCTGTTGGAACAGCAAGTTCCCTTGCCGGTCTAGGAATGGTAGAACGATGGGTTCGATGACGGTTTGGATGTACCGTGCACTATTCAGTGTCCCCTCGACGATCACCAGTGGTGTACGGCCAGTGTAGGAGATCGCTCCCCACACCATGATGCCGGGTGTTGGCCCTGTGTGCCTCGGTCGTATGCAGTCCTGATTGTGGCACTCACCTGCACGGCGCCAAACACGCATACGACCATCATTGGCACCAAGGCAGAAGCGACTCTCATCGCTGAAGACGACACGTCTCCATTCGTCCCTCCATTCACGCCTGTCGCGACACCACCGGAGGCGGGCTGCACAATGTTGGGGCGTGAGCGGAAGACGGCCTAACGGTGTGCGGGACCGTAGCCCAGCTTCATGGAGACGGTTGCGAATGGTCCTCGCCGATACCCCAGGAGCAACAGTGTCCCTAATTTGCTGGGAAGTGGCGGTGCGGTCCCCTACGGCACTGCGTAGGATCCTACGGTCTTGGCGTGCATCCGTGCGTCGCTGCGGTCCGGTCCCAGGTCGCCGGGCACGTGCACCTTCCGCCGACCACTGGCGACAACATCGATGTACTGTGGAGACCTCACGCCCCACGTGTTGAGCAATTCGGCGGTACGTCCACCCGGCCTCCCGCATGCCCACTATACGCCCTCGCTCAAAGTCCGTCAACTGCACATACGGTTCACGTCCACGCTGTCGCGGCATGCTACCAGTGTCAAAGACTGCGATGGAGCTCCGTATGCCACGGCAAACTGGCTGACACTGACGGCGGCGGTGCACAAATGCTGCCCAGCTAGCGCCATTCGACGGCCAACACCGCGGTTCCTGGTGTGTCCGCTGTGCCGTGCGTGTGATCATTGCTTGTACAGCCCTCTCGCAGTGTCCGGAGCAAGTATGGTGGGTCTGACACACCGGTGTCAATGTGTTCTTTTTTCCATTTCCAGGAGTGTAAATAAAAACAAATGTTGTATTCACACTTCAAAAATGCTCAGAAAAGTGTTAAACCACTTTTTAAGAGGTCTAAATTTGAGAAATTTCCCTCATTTTTTTTTACAAATCAAACACTGTTACTTTTCACTCTAAAGTTGTAGAAAAGGCATTTAAAATAACAAAGTCTTTTAGATTAGCCATTAAGGTGGCATACAAAGTAAATTGACAACCATTGGTGAAACTAAGGTTCAACTGGTTTACATTTTTCTCCCCTTGTTCATGTCCCCTGTAGCTGTGGAAGTATCTGAAATATTGTAGTTTTACAGTTGTTGGTTGTGTTTGTTGTATACAGGTGCTGTTTATTCAGTAATAAAATTTTTGTTTCTATCTTTATGAGGTTAGAAATTTTCAATTTTAATTGATGTCAGTTAATTTTGTATCCCACTTTAATGGCTAAGTTAAACCATTAGTTGTCTTAAATTGCCATTTCTATGAATTTAAAGTAAAAAAACAAGTGCAAAATATTCCCCCTACATCTTGCAAGACAACTGTAGACTGAAATACTTCCTATTATTTGTTGTTTTGTGTTTCCAGCTCCATGGATTTTTTTGGCAAATCTCATAAATGATTATTGTTGTTGTTGTGGTCTTCAGTCCTGAGACTGGTTTGATGCAGCTCTCCATGCTACTCTATCCTGTGCAAGCTTCTTCATCTCCCAGTACCTACTGCAACCTACATCCTTCTGAATCTGCTTAGTGTATTGATCTCTTGGTCTCCCTCTACGATTTTTACCCTCCACGCTGCCCTCCAATGCTAAATTTGTGATCCCTTGATGCCTCAAAACATGTCCTACCAACCGACCCCTTCTTCTAGTCAAGTTGTGCCACAAACTTCTCTTCTCCCCAATCCTATTCAATACCTCCTCATTAGTTACGTGATCTACCCACCTTATCTTCAGCATTCTTCTGTAGCACCACATTTCGAAAGCTTCTATTCGATTCTTGTCCAAACTGGTTATCGTCCATGTTTCACTTCCATACATGGCTACACTCCATACAAATACTTTCAGGATAGACTTCCTGACACTTAAATCTATACTCGATGTTAACAAATTTCTCTTCTTGAGAAACGCTTTCCTTGCCATTGCCAGTCTACATTTTATATCCTCTCTACTTCGACCATCATCGGTTATTTTACTCCCTAAATAGCAAAACTCCTTTACTACTTTAAGTGTCTCATTTCCTAATCTAATTCCCTCAGCATCACCCGACTTAATTTGACTACATTCCATTATCCTCGTTTTGCTTTTGTTGATGTTCATCTTATATCCTCCTTTCAAGACACTGTCCATTCCGTTCAACTGCTCTTCCAAGTCCTTTGCTGTCTCTGACAGAATTAAAATGTCATCGGCGAACCTCAAAGTTTTTACTTCTTCTCCATGAATTTTAATACCTACTCCAAATTTTTCTTTTGTTTCCTTTACTGCTTGCTCAATATACAGATTGAATAACATCGGGGAGAGGCTACAACCCTGTCTCACTCCCTTCCCAACCACTGCTTCCCTTTCATGCCCCACGACTCTTATAACTGCCATCTGGTTTCTGTACAAATTGTAAATAGCCTTTCGCTCCCTGTATTTTACCCCTGCCACCTTCAGAATTTGAAAGAGAGTATTCCAATCAACATTGTCAAAAGCTTTCTCTAAGTCTACAAATGCTAGAAACGTAGGTTTGCCTTTCCTTAATCTATCTTCTAAGATAAGTCGTAGGGTCAGTATTGCGTCACGTGTTCCAACATTTCTACGGAATCCAAACTGATCATCCCCGAGGTCGGCTTCTACCAGTTTTTCCATTCGTCTGTAAAGAATTCGCGTTAGTATTTTGCAGCTGTGACTTATTAAACTGATAGTTCGGTAATTTTCACATCTGTCAACACCTGCTTTCTTTGGGATTGGAATTATTATATTCTTCTTGAAGTCTGAGGGTATTTCGCCTGTCTCGTACATCTTGCTCACCAGATGGTAGAGTTTTGTCAGGACTGGCTCTCCCGAGGCCATCAGTAGTTCTAATGGAATGTTGTCTACTCCCGGGGCCTTGTTTCGACTCAGGTCTTTCAGTGCTCTGTCAAACTCTTCACGCAGTATCTTATCTCCCATTTCATCTTCATCTACATCCTCTTCCATTTCCATAATATTTTCCTCAAGTACATCTCCCTTGTATAAACCCTCTATATACTCCTTCCACCTTTCTGCCTTCCCTTCTTTGCTTAGAACTGGGTTTCCATCTGAGCTCTTGATATTCATACAAGTGGTTCTCTTCTCTCCAAAGGTCTCTTTAATTTTCCTGTAGGCAGTATCTATCTTACCCCTAGTGAGACAAGCCTCTACATCCTTACATTTGTCCTCTAGCCATCCCTGCTTAGCCATTTTGCACTTCCTGTCAATTTCATTTTTGAGACGTTTGTATTCCTTTTTGCCTGCTTCATTTACTGCATTTTTATATTTTCTCCTTTCATCAATTAAATTCAATATTTCTTCTGTTACCCAAGGATTTCTATTAGCCCTCGTCTTTTTACCTACTTGATCGTCTGCTGTCTTCACCACTTCATCTCTCAGAGCTACCCATTCTTCTTCTACTGTATTTCTTTCCCCCATTCCTGTCAATTGTTCCCTTATGCTCTCCCTGAAACTCTCTACAACCTCTGGTTCTTTCAGTTTAGCCAGATCCCATCTCCTTAAATTCCCACCTTTTTGCAGTTTCTTCAGTTTCAATCTGCAGTTCATAGCCAATAGATTGTGGTCAGAATCCACATCTGCCCCTGGAAATGTCTTACAATTTAAAACCTGGTTCCTAAATCTCTGTCTTACCATTATATAATCTATCTGAAACCTGTCAGTATCTCCAGGCTTCTTCCATGTATACAGCCTCCTTTCAGGATTCTTGAACCAAGTGTTAGCTATGATTAAGTTATGCTCTGTGCAAAATTCTACAAGGCGGCTTCCTCTTTCATTCCTTCCCCCCAATCCATATTCACCTACTATGTTTCCTTCTCTCCCTTTTCCTACTGACGAATTCCAGTCACCCATGACTATTAAATTTTCGTCTCCCTTCACTACCTGAATAATTTCTTTTATCTCGTTATACATTTCATCTATTTCTTCATCATCTGCAGAGCTAGTTGGCATATAAACTTGTACTACTGTAGTAGGCATGGGCTTTGTGTCTATCTTGGCCACAATAATGTGTTCACTATGCTGTTTGTAGTAGCTAACCCGCACTCCTATTCTTTTATTCATTATTAAACCTACTCCTGCATTACCCCTATTTGATTTTGTATTTATAACCCTGTAATCACCTGACCAAAAGTCTTGTTCCTCCTGCCACCGAACTTCACTAATTCCCACTATATCTAACTTTAACCTATCCATTTCCCTTTTTAAATTTTCTAATCTACCTGCCCGATTAAGTGATCTGACATTCCACACTCCGATCCGTAGAACGCCAGTTTTCTTTCTCCTGATAACGACGTCCTCTTGAGTAGTCCCCGCCCGGAGATCCGAATGGGGGACTATTTTACCTCCGGAATATTTTACCTAAGAGGACGCCATCATCATTTAATCATACAGTAGAGCTGCATGTCCTCGGGAAAAATTACGGCTGTAGTTTCCCCTTGCTTTCAGCCGTTCGCAGTACCAGCACAGCAAGGCCGTTTTGGTTAATGTTACAAGGCCAGATCAGTCAATCATCCAGACTGTTGCCCCTGCAACTACTGAAAAGGCTGCTGCCCCTCTTCAGGAACCACATGTTTGTCTGGCCTCTCAACAGATGCCCCTCCGTTGTGGTTGCACCTACGGTATGGCCATCTGTATCGCTGAGGCACGCAAGCCTCCCCACCAACGGCAAGGTCCATGGTTCATGGGGGGGAAATGATTATTGTTTAAGTAATATCAGTGTATTGATTTTTGCTTTGTGTCAGGAGTTTTGACCTAGGTTGAGCCAATTACTTCAATAAAGTACGTACTGCTGAATGTTGGCTCCATACCTTTACTTCCTTGCATATCACATATGAAAATCAGTAGTGAAAGTAAGCCATTGGATTAGGAGCTAAATAAATTGTAATAATCATGTAAAGAAAGATTCTGAAGACAGCTTATGTTAATTGTTTAAATTATCACTCTCAGAACACACAGTTGTTATAGGGAGATTCCCCCCCTCCCATTCTTGTGCATTTAAAAAATTTTCTTAAATGCAGAATTCTCACAACATTGTATAATGAAATGGAGTAAAGCCATACTGTGACCTTCTTATACATTTAGTAGTATTGTGTATGCAAATAACTATTCTTTATTTCCTTATTTTACACAATTGGAATCATATGAAATGTGTTGCTTTTCCTAGTTGAAAAATTCTTCTCAGTTTAATATTACAGCACACAAAAGAGGACCCTAGCATATATCGATAGCTCAGGTGGTAGTGATGCTCCAGGAATAGAAGGAAACAGCTTCTTGTGCAAGCTGCCTTGTACATCAGAATTTACTATCCTTCTTGCTTTCATGACACTGAATAATGGTGACTCCAGCTGTAAATTGTTTTGTTCTGGAGCACATGAACCATTTCATTTTGTGTTTATTGTTTGCTTTATTTGCAACTGATTTTGAAGCTTTTTATGGCGTCATATTCAGACATCTACATATCATTACAAAGTAAAATGCAGTCACCAACATTGGCAACAAGATGTCATGTACAGAAAAATACATAATACATATAATATTCCTACAATCACAGTATGAGTTTCAAACTGGATGTCAAGACATGATAAAAAAAAGTCAGTTTCATTGGTGGCATGTTTCAATATTTGTTTTTAGACTTAATGTTATGTATGCAGAAATAAAATATGCATGGAAATGCTTTTCTGTGCTTGACATCTTATTGGCTATGTTGATGCCTGTATTTTTGTTTGTACTAATATCCAGTGCTTGACTATGAAGCCATCATAAGCATCAAAACTGATTGCAAATAATGTGAACAACAAATACAGCTGAGTGGAGAGGTGATAGGAAATTAGCCATGTGCTCAAAAACAAAACATGTTATTCTGCTGCTTCTGTCAGCCAAGGCTAAATCTGAACTATTGTAGAGTTAGATTATTCAATTTTATATTTGTTACTTGAAATGAAGTGTAACATTTGAAAAGTGAGAGATATATAATAAGCAAATACTGGTAATGAAAACTGCCTTGTTGCAGCCATTGTGAAGTTCGTCAAGGAGGTACTGGGCACGGAGGTCAATGGGAAGTGCTCCGGCTTCCAAGCTGTGCCTGGATGCGGCCTGCGGTGCACGGTTTCTGGCCTCAATGGCATGCTGACCAGTGGCAGGCAGTCGGAGATGCTGGCCAACTTCACTAATCGCATGAGGTACTTTATTTTGTAGGAAATAATAAACACACTTTCTTTCCTAAAATATGTGTCTATTCTGCAAAGTATTTGTAAAGCAAAATCTCAGTTTTTTCAAAACAGGAAACAAAAAAATAGTGGACTGAGATTTTTGGAGTAAGAGATTCTATTATTGGTGTTGCTGTGGTCTATAGTTGGAAGATTGATTTAGTACACTTTCCTATGAAAATCTATCCAATGCAGGCCATCTTAGCTCCACATAACTACTGCAACCTACATCCAGCTGAACCTGCTTACTGTGTCCATCCCTTAGCCTCCCTCTACAATTTTAGCTCCCCCCCCCCCCCCCCCCAAGGGGGTCCACAACTCTTTTGTGGATACGCGCGTGGCGAGCACGGGGCCCAGAGCTATTGCAGCCTTCCTTCTTTCCACAGCTGCATTTCCTTCCCCTTCCCCTCCTTTCCTCTCCTTGCTCCTTCCCCCTCGCCCTCTCCTCTCCTCTCCCTCTCTTGGCGTCCTTGCTTATGTTGGCCCCGCTATCCTCCTGGTTCTGTTGGTTTTACAATTTGGCTTTGTTGTGTAATCACCTCCTTTTGGCACTCCCTGGTCCCCCTCTGGGGTTCATTACTAAATTTCTCTTCCATAGTGTGAGCCATTTGGGGAAGAGCACCTTACCTACTGTCTCTGACGTGTGCCCTCCTAGTTCATTCCAACCTTTTCTTTCACGTCGTTGTCTGATGCTAGGGTGCATAGCCAGCACAGTAGCCAGCCCGTGTGGTGGGGTCGCTATGTACCCTTTTGGTTGAGCCCGCTGAACACACATGGATCACACTTCTGATACCTTGGAGTGGTTGCTCGTCGTCCTGGAGCATCAGAACTCCCAGCAATGGCTGCCGTGCCAGACGGCCCTGGCTGTGGCTGGGTGTCGCCCGTGAGGAGAGCCCCTGATCAGAGTGGGTGGTATCAGGGTGGAGGCTATGCAAATGAAACACATACGGGTCCAGAACTCTGGCCGTTCTTCTGCAGCCGTCTCTCTGCGTGGAACTGATTCTTCTAGTGCTGCTTCTCCTGCCCCTTCGGCCTTCCCTTCCGTGGCTACCCCCTGGGAAGAGGGTCAGACCCGTCGGCTAGGGGCAAAACCTTTCCCCTGCCATCTGGTTTGCACCAGGACTGGTGGGGATACATTCACCAATACCAAACCTTTATTCTTTGTGGAACACATTGAAGACAAGTTTGGCGAAGTGGACTCCCTGAGCAAGATGCGCTCGGGTTCGTTGCTGATCAGAACTGCTTCAGCTGCCCAGTCTGCGGCCCTTTGTGCCTGTACCCATCTTGGCACAATTCCTGTGTCCGTTACCCCCCACCAGTCTCTAAATATGGTTCAAGGCGTGATTTTTCACAGGCACCTCATCCTTCAAACTGATGAGGAACTTAGGGAAAACTCGGACGGCGGGGTGTTCACTTTGTTTGGTGTGTTCAGAAGGGTCCTAAGGACAGTCGCATTGATACTGGTGCCTTTATCCTGGCCTTTGAAGGGGATATGCTCCCTGAGATTATGGTTTATCGATGTGATGTGAAGCCGTACATCCCACCTCCTATGAGGTATTTTAAGTGCTCGCGTTTTGGACACATGTCTTCCCGCTGTTCACAGGCCCCTCTCTGTGGTGACTGTGGATGTCCACTCCATGAGGGGAGTCCCTGTGCGTTCACCAGATTGCCCAGTACATAAGAAGGAAAAGAAGATACAGGAGTATAAGTCCCTTGATTGTTCAACCTACACAGAGGCTCGTAAGAAGTATACACGTCTTCACCCTGTGTCCATGACATCTACTTATGCTTTAGTTACATCTTCACCCCTTCCTCCCCCTTCCTTACCCCAGTCCCGGACCCCTCTCCTCCCCCCCTCCCCTGTGGCTCCCACACCTTCTCCTCTGGGTGCTGCTCCCCCTCCCCAGCCAGAGAGGTGTCCCGCTCCTTCGGCATCTGCCGGTCAAGGGCGCCCCTCTCGGGATGCCCCTTCCCCGCACCTTCCAGGCCAAAGGTCTGCTGCCACACAACGACCGCGAGAACCACGGTCTGTCGGCCCCCAGGTCGCCCGATCTCTTTCTGTTCCCGATCTTGCTGCAGCTGGCTCCTTTATGCCACACAGCCCTCCTCGATCTCAACCTGAAAAGAAGAAGAAACATA
This sequence comes from Schistocerca nitens, assembly GCF_023898315.1. Classification (NCBI taxonomy): domain Eukaryota; kingdom Metazoa; phylum Arthropoda; class Insecta; order Orthoptera; family Acrididae; genus Schistocerca; species Schistocerca nitens. The sequence goes on along the minus strand of NC_064622.1, from coordinate 476,067,032 downwards.
AATCCCATTACAAAGAGCCTCTGGTGTCACCAGAGGTCCCATCCCTGGCTTCACAATCATTCTGATCTGTGGTTCATGGATGTCGCCCCCTCCTTGTTGGTGACGGGTGGTGACCCGGTGGTATGACTGGCTTCAACCTGTTCAGCCCCTATTTAAATCATCGTTCTGTGGTTATCCAATGGAATTGTCATGGATACTACCGTCACCTTCCGGAATTGAAACCCTTATTTGATCGTACTCTGCAGCTTGTGTGGTTCTACAGGAATCTCATTTTACTGATGATCACTCACCGACCTTCCGTGGCTTCTGTGTGTTCTGTTGAAATCAGGTTGGCCCCCTGCAGGCCTCTGGTGGTGTTTGTACGTTGGTCCATACGGACGTTGCTAGCACATGGATTCCTCTTCAGACTACATTGGAAGCGGTTGCTGTTAGGGTCCACCTGGACTCTGAGGTCACGGTTTGCAATCTTTATGTCCATCCTGACAGGACTCTTACACCTGCTGCCTTAACTGCCCTTCTTCAGCAACTTCCACCTCCCTTCCTTCTTCTTGGGGATTTTAATGCTCATCATCCCTTGTGGGCCAGTGCATTTCCATCTTCACGAGGTCTTCTCTTAGGGCGTTTATTACAGACCATGACTTGTGCCTTCTTAATGATGGCTCCCCTACACATTTCAGTGCTGGTCATGGTACCTTTTCCGCCATTGATCTTTCTCTTTCTTCTCCCTTTCTCCTCCCTTCATTACACTGGTCGCCACACGACGACTTTTGTGATGGTGACCATTTCCCGTTGATTCTCTCTCTCCCTTCCCGCTCCCCGATGGACGGGTTACCTCGTTGGTATTTCCAATGCGCCGGTTGGCCTCTATACACTGCACAGGTCGTGTTTTCTCCTTCTTTGTCGGGTTGTATTGATGACGTCCTACGTGATGTGTCTGATGCAATTGTTTGCGCTGATAGCCTTGCGCTCATTTGGACCATTTCGTCACTGGCAAGTCCCGTGGTGGAGTATGGCTATTGCCATTGCCATCCGTGATCGCCGTCGAGCTTTGCAACACCTTACGTGGCACCTATCTCTTGCCGGCCTTATTACCTTTAAGTGCCTTCACGCTAAAGCCCATTACTTAATCAAACAGAGCAAACGGATATGTTGGGAACGCTTTGTTTCTTCCCTCGGTTCTACTGTCCCTATTTCACGGGTATGGGCTACACTTCTCTCTCTCCAAGGTTGCCATCGGCAGTCCACCCTCCCAGGCCTTCACCTCCCAGATGGCTTTTGTATGGACCCGTTTGTTCTTGTGGAACATCTTGCGACCCATTTTGCAATGGCGTCAGCTTCGGCCTCCTATCCGGCTGCTTTCCTTCGCAGGAAACAGTGGGCCGAAGCTTCCACCTTATTATTTTACCACTTGTCAGTCAGAATCTTATAACGAACCTTTTACTGAATGGGAATTTCTTTCCGCACTTTCTTCTTCTCATGATACAGCCCCTGGCCCAGACTATTCATAACCAACTGCTTCAACATCTCAGTGCTCCACAACGGCAACATCTTCTCTGGGTGTTTAACCGTATCTGGCTCCAGGGTGACTTTCCTTCACAGTGGAGGGATAGCATCGTGGTTCCTGTCCTTAAACCTGGTAAGAACCCCCTATTTGTTGACAGCTATCAGCCAATTGGTCTGACAATTGTGTGCAAGTTACTTGAATGGATGGTAGCCCGTCGGCTCAGTTGGATCCTCGAATCTATTGTCCCCTTACCAGAGCGGCTTCCGAGAGGGACGGTCTTCGATCGATCATTTACTTTGCTAGGAATACGCAGTTCAGCAAGCTTTTTCCTAGCGCCGTCATTTGGTTGCAGTGTTTTTGACCTACGCAAGGCCTACGACACGGCCTGGTGCCATCACATCTTACTTACACTTCATCAGTGGGGTCTTCGGGGCCCACTCCCGAATTTTATCCGCCAGTTCCTGTTCCATCAGTCATTCAGGGTTCGGGTTGGTACTGTTATTAGTTCTCCACGGACCCAGGAGACTGGCATCCCACAGGGTTCTGTCTTGAGTGTACTTCTTTTCCTCATTGCTATCGATGGACTTGTGGCCTCTGTCGGTCCTTTGGTCGCCCCTGCCCTGTATGTGGATGATTTCTGCATTTGGGTTAGTTCCTCTTTGATCGCCTCTGCAGAATGGCAGCTCCAAAGAGCTATACGGTGTGTCTCTGCATGGACCCTCTCACACGGGTTTCAATTCTCTCCTTTAAAATCGTGGGTGGTCCACTTCTGTCACCGTACTACGATCCACCCTGATCCAGAGCTCTATCTCGATGCACAACAATTGCCTGTGGTCCCACAGTTTTGTTTCCTGGGTCTTCTTTTCAACAACAAGCTCACTTGGCTGCCCCATATCAGACTTCTGAAGGTAGGATGTTTCCGTAAACTCAATGTTCTTCTCTTCCTTGCCCACTCCTCTTGGGGTGCGGACCGCTCCCTCCTTCTCCGTCTTTATCATGCTCTAGTTCTGTCTTGCTTAGACTACGGTTGTCAAGTTTATGGTTCAGCTGCTCCTTCCACACTGCATGTGCTGGATCCAGTCCACCATTGTGGTATCCGTTTGGCCACTGGTGTCTTCCCTACTAGCCCTGTTGGTAGTCTCCTGGTTGAAGCTGGGATCCTCCCCCCCCCCCCCCCCCCCCTTTCTGTTCGGCGGTCCCAGCTTCTGGTGTCTTATGCACTCGCTGTCCGTTCCTCTCCCACTCATCCTTCCTATTCTCTCCTGTGCCAAGACCATGGACGTCGCCCACCTGATTCCCGCCCTCGGGCGGGTTTACCGGTTGGGCTCCGCCTTAGGTCTCTTTGCCGTGATTTTCAGCTTTCTTCTTTGTCCTGTCTTCCTCACTCCCTCCCCTCCCTCCCCTCCACCTCCACCCCCCCTGGTTAGGTCCTCGGCCTCGAATCTCCACTGAAGTCCGAAAGATTCCATCCCCCGATGGTGTTCCGTTCCTTTTTCCGCTGAATTTTATGGGAGTTTCGGGATGCTGTTGTTTTTTACACTGATGGCTCTAAATATGCTGATTATATGGGATATGCCTTCGCGTCCTCTGTTGGAAGGGAAAATCATCTGCTGCCACCTACATGTGGGGTGTTTACTGCGGAATTGATGGCAATTTCCCGGGCCCTTACCTTTGTTAAACAGTCCCAACACAACCGCATTTTGTTATGTACAGACTCAATGAGTGGCCTTCTGGGTATTGACCGGTGTTTTTCGCGCCATCGCTGATATTCACTGTGCTGCTTGTTCCGTATCTTCCTTTGGGTCCCTGGCCATGTGGGTATCCCGGGTAATGCCGGCCAGAGTGGCCGTGCGGTTCTACTTGCTACAGTTTGGAACCGTGAGACCGGTACGGTCACAGGTTCGAATCCTGCCTCGGGCATGGATGTGTGTGATGTCCTTAGGTTAGTTCTGATGGCCTCAGAAGTTGAGTCCCATAGTGCTCAGAACCATTTGAACCATTTTATCCAGGGTAATGAGCTCACTGATCATTTGGCTGGGGGAGCAGTCACTTACCCCCCGTTTTCTGTAACCCCTCCTGCAGCGGATTTACGGCTTCGCATCAAATCCCACTTCGCACAGTCATGGGCCAACTCTTGGGAGGCTACTTCCCTGTCTAATAAACTTCGTGCGATTGAGGTGACACCAGGCCCGTGGCATTCTTGCTTTCGCCTCTCCGGAAAAGACTAGACCACACTGGGTCGTCTCTGCATTGGCCATACCAGGCTGACCCATGGTTTTCTTTTGCGTGACGAGCCACACCCCCTTTGTGGTTGTGGCGCCTTCCAGTCAGTAGCCCACATTTTGGTTGAATGCCCCCTTCTTTTGGTTCTTCGTTCTAAGTACAGGCTCCCCTGCACTTTACCTTTGATGTTGGCTCACGATTCCCAGATGGTCGACCTGGTTCTCAGTTTCCTCTGGGAAAGTGGTTTTTATTCTCAGTTTTAAGGTTTTTTAATCTCTCTCTGGTGTTGGGGCAGGCCGGTGGGTGTTGGGGTCTCTCCCACTCTAAGCCGTGTTTGGAGACTACCGACTCCCCTCCCTGACCACGATCCTCTTTTCTCCCCTTTTACTCTGTTTTTATCATTTTTTTAGGATTGGTTAGTCTCCTTTTCCCATACGCACATCTACATTCTAGCGGTTCCACCTTTTAAGTCGCAGCTGGTCTTGCCTCTGCTGCTTCACAGGTGGGATATTTCCTGCCTCTCTCATAGTGTTGGGTTCTCTCTCTTGCTGACTTACCTTATTTTGTTTTACCATTGACAACATGACTGCCCTTTTGCATTTTTTAGCCTTTTCCCTTTTATTGTTCTGACTTTTCTCAGACATCACATTATCGGAAAGGACCACATTTAAAACAAGGGACTGATGACCTTGCTGTTTGGTCCCTTCAACCCAAACCAACCAACCAACCAACCAACACCCCTTCCCGGTCACACACACACACACTCTCTCTCTCTCTCTCTCTCTCTCTCTCTCTCTCTCTCTCTCTCTCTCTCTGTGTGTGTGTGTGTGTGTGTGTGTGTGTGTGTGTGTGTGTGTGTGTGTGTGTGCGTGCGTGCGTGCGTGCATGTTCTTTCACCAAATTGATGATCCCTTTATGCCTCTGGGTTGCCGTATCAACTGATCTTATCTTTTAGTCAAGTTGTGTTGTGAATTGCTCTTCTTCCCAATTTGATTAAGTATCTCCTCATTACTCAACCTACCAATCTAATTTTAAACATTCCACAAGCTTCTATTCTCTCATTGTCTGAGATCCTTGTTGTCCGAATCTCACTTGTGTACAAAGGTGCCTCTTTGGTCTTTTACCATCTGGTCAGTTAGCAGCAGCTTGCCATGCATTTCTGTCTTTGGCATTTGTCTTAAGTACAGCATCGGTAGTGCATCTGGCATCCTCCATGATCTAGTTGATGTATTCTAGTCTGTCTGCCTCTTGCATTCTTCCCTTCTACTGTTCCTTCAATTATACTTTTGATGACTCCGTGATGTCTCTGTAGATGACAGACCCATGTGCCCCTTCTGCATTTGATAAGATTCAGGGGACAAGGCTTCCTCCAGTCTGGAGCACCTCTCTGTTTGATATTTTGTCTCCCCAGGAAATATTGAGCATTCTGTGGTAGCACCACAACTTGGAGGCTGTTATTTCATGTTTTTTGCTTCTCTGAGTTTCTGTGTTTCACTTCCGTGCAGCAGCTCACCCCAAACAAACGTCTTTATAAGGTTTTTCCTGAGATGGTTGTGTGTGCAGCTGGATATGAAAAGGTTTCTTCTCTTGTTAAAAGCAGCTTTTGCATGGTATAAGCAATATCCTTCTTTGATCTTAGTGTGTTGTAATTTTACTCCCTAGGTAAGGCTACACTCCATATGAATACCTTCAGAAAAGACTACCTATATTGCATGTTAATAAATTTCTATTTTTCAGAAATGCATTCTTTGCTATTGCTAGTCTGCATTTTATATACACTTTACTTCACACCTTGTTAGTTATTTTGCTGCCCAAATGGCAAAAAATGTTACTCGTAGTGTCTCATTTATGAATGATTGATACAACAAACCATATTAGAAACTGGACAAATTCATTAAGTTGCCACTCTACTTTTGCCCTATGTCAAGTTACTTTAATGAAAGATCACTATCTTCATCTTGTGTAATATTATTTTTGTCTTACATGGTTGAGTAATAAATGAACTTCATTGGATATATTTATTATTATTTTGTATGAAGTCAGAGATACGAGCATGGGTCTATCACATGGTTCCTAATTTCTTTCTGTGGTTTTTGAATAATGGTAATTTGCGTTCAGCTTTCCTTGGTACTATTCACTATGATAGCTTCATTAGTAACGTGAAATATTCACAGTTCTCTTTTCTTTTAACAACTTGTACTTACATTCATTCAATTTCAAAAGAAATGGGATGGTATTGTGGTAGAGACAATGGTCACACATTCAGGGGAAATAGGGCTCAGATCCTCATCCAGTCGTTCTAGCTCAGGTTTTCCATGAACTGGCCTGAATAACTTCATGTAAATGCCGGGGTAATTTCTTCATACATGTTTTGTATTATGTTTCCTTGTCCGTCTAGGGTGACACTTGGATGACATTTGTATCAATGTGCTATTAACTTCCTTCTCTTTTTTTTTGTTTTGTAGTTTACTCAATGTACCAGGTGTTCTCAGTTGATTGAGACCAGTGCTTACTGTTTCCAGGAATACAAGATAGCTCCCCATCTATTTTACTTTCTGTCCAATGTTGACATAATCAATCCTTAACAATTGTCTTTGCCACATGCCCCTGCTCTTCCCTTTTCAAATTAGACGAAAGTGACACTTCTTTCCACAGAGCATGTGGATTACATACTAAGTTCAACATCATTAGAGAGCTAACTAGCCCAAGGAATAAGTAACATTTTCCAATGGATCTATATTTTAAATGCAGTTCACAGAATTCTTTCTCGGAGATTTTGCTGAATATAATATGTAAGCACATACTGTGTCAGAAAAATATTTTACTTTCTAATACACATCAGTCTTCCTTTCTTTACTCCAATTGCAATTTTGCTATAATTCCTCTTACATCCACTCCTTGGTGTGTTGCCCAGTGTAGTCCATTTAGAACTATGGATGAGGTACACATCAGGTCTTAATTGTTAACTTGCTGCCATTAAACACCTCAGTCAGTAGGTACTGTACACTAATACATTGGAGGAAATATGGAGGTGATGTTAAAAGAAAAAAATCGATGGATGGGAGAAGAAAAATGGCAAGCTTGTGTTAAGTTTCATCAAGTTAACAGTTAAGATGATTGAGTATAGGCAGAGGGTGTATACTGGAAACACACAGTATCCTGTTGCGGAGCATGCTCTACAACATGACAGTTGTGACCTTGGTGTATTTCATCAAAAGTGCTATATGGATTCTTTGGCTTGTCACTGTTTTACAATTTCTGTGTCTTATTTTTCATTGCAGGAATGGCGTAAAGTCGGCAGTTATAAGTGGTGTGCCAATTGACTTAACCCTCAGTGAGTACAGCAGCAAAGAAAAGGGTGCAGCAAAGCTAGAGCAGCTGCTCACAATCAATGGAAGCAGTGTGGTTGAGAACACTGTGGATTCCTACGAGGTGAGGTGCATTGCATTTTCTATCGCCTGTTCAGTGAAAAGTTTACATCTACATCTACATTTACATCTACATCTACACCTACACTCTGTCAGCAGAGGGTGCCTCGTGTATCATTGCATTCTCCCTTTCAGTTGTGAATGGTGCACAGCAAAATGATAGTTGGCTCACATCCCTCTAATTTCACCTTCACAATCTTTTCACGTAAATACAAGAAAGCATACAGCTGAGTTAGTCTTCTACGAATAAATATGCTTGGATTTTACCCACAAGTTGACGCACAGTGCCTCTCTTCTAGTGTCTGCCACTAAGACTGGATTAGCATCTCCATGGAACTTTTGTGCATACCAAATAAAATAGTGAAAAACTACATGGCTCTTCCTTCCATCTTGTCTATTTCCTCTGTCTATTTCCTCTTTAGTGTTCATGACTAAGAGGAGCAACATGCTGAAATTGAAGTGGCTAGGTAACAAAGAGCAGTTGTATGTTTGTTAAGTCCAATGATCAGAATACAATACACAGTGTCTGGGGATATGAGTCCACACTATTTGGTTCAGGGTGAAGTTCAGGCACTGAAATTGCACTAGAATGTTCTCACAATGTAGAAGTCCACGGGGGCCACGGTTGGTAGTGAGTGGCAGGGTGTTAGAGGATTATTGGCAGTAGGGTCGGGAAAGGAAGTGAGCTCGAGGAGCGTCGAGACAGTCCACGGAAGTAGTTAATTGGAGAATGGCTGAGACAGAAGTCTAGCAGAGCGGTGAATGGAGGATACTCTCGGTGATGACTCGGACGTATTTATTGACGGTTCCATCAGCTCTTGGTAGAATGTTTTATACGTTATGAATAAAATACACAAAACATCGGCGTCGTATTACTCTAGTGTTGTGTGTGTTTCATTCGTAATGGCTCGGTTGCTTGGATGCTGTGGTGAGATGCACTTCATTCAGTTTGGCAAAGAGAACTCGCATCAGTAGGCTGCTAGCTGTGGCCATCAGAAACCTGTAGCATGAACTGGCCGCAGAGAAGTTGGCCAGTAACCTAAGTATCTTGGCAGTAGGGTTCTGGTGTGACGCTCAGCGGGTGGACAATTTATAATTTCGTGAAAGAGAATGAGTGCTTATGATTGCAGCACTGTTTACTGCAACACACGTGCTGCTAGTAGTGAGACTGGTGCTGGCCAGCACTGTGGAGGCTGCTTGAGGACTGGTTGAAAATAGCCCAGCATGTTTGTGTCGGTGTCGGCTGTTTTGTTACTAGCAGACCAGAGCTGTGGCTAACTGTGCTACACAGCTGTGAGGTTGTCGGCCTGTCGCTGGTGGCAGCCAGTGGATACAGTATTGTCGACCAATCCTGTCTGGTAGGAGTCCCAAACTGAGGAGCAATACCAATATATTCACTGAATGAGGTATTTATACATCGTACAAGAATGCATGGTTTCATGGTGATTTGTACTTCATAAAATTCTCTTGAGCTTCCAGTTGTGTTCAGTGGTTTACAATCCATAAGCTTTTTGCTGTGTACTCTTCAGCCTTTGTCAAGTGATCATTGTTTTCTGGTTGCTGCTTCCATCCTTCTATAGGCGCACTGCCTTCTGTGATGTCACCGGTGCTCACTTCAATACCGTTTAAGGTAATATTTTTGTTGCACTATGCATCTGATGCACCTCCCTCAACCTTTTGATGGCCAAGTCCCAAGCCATGCTTATCTATAGACCATGATCTTTATTGAGGGTGTCATTACAATTTTTTATCTTGTTCACTTCTTTAATTATGCTATCCCAGAAACTTTTACTCCGTGTAATAACTGATGTCTCTCTGAATGCAATACAATGTCCATTTTGTAGAGCATGCTCTGTTATGACTGGTTTCTCAGTGTACCGAAGGTGAAAGCATTTCTCGTGTTCTACACAGCAGTGTTAAATAGTAGGCACAGTTTGTCTTACAAAAAACTGTCTGCACCCACACTGTATTTTATACACTCCTGGCATTCTAAGGCCTACATTGTCTACTACAGTTGTCAAAATTTTGTTGAAGCCCTGAAGACAGAATCTGTTCTTTCTCTCCCTAGGAGCCGAGCTAAACTTTCCTGTTATTGAGCCACAGTACACAGAAGCACAAGCTTCTTAGAGTCATACTTGGGATCCTCCTGCTTCTGTGGTTTTGGAAAGAAGGCTTGCGGAATCTGGTAGTTGTTGTAGCTTGTTTCCTTGAATAGTTTCCACAAATGGCTCAGTTCCCTTGGTAGGTTTTCAGAGTCTGGCGTGGCTTCTGCTAGATGCACTGAGGTCTTTATAATGGTGCAACGTTTCTGCGACAGATGGTAATAGCTGATACCATGCAGATAACAGTTCATGTGGGTGGGTTTCTGGTAAACGCTGTGACTGAGAGGCCCATTTGCTTTACAGCAGATGAGGACGTAAAGGAAAGGGAAGGCAACATCAGTTTCTACCTCCATCGTGAATTTGATGTTGTTTTGGATACTGTTCATGTGGTCAAAGAATTCTCCCAGTTCTTCACATCCATGAGATCAGGCAATGAACATATCATTGTTGTAACGATAAAAACAACTATGCTTTGCAGGAGCCATGTCCAGGGTGATGTCCTCAAAGTGCTCCGTAAACAGGTGGATCAAATTTACAGAACATGTCAGACATTTGCCTTTTGTATGTTTAGTTTTATGTGGTCTTTCAACTTCAAATTGCTCCACATGCATACTCCCTTATATTTTATGGCTGTGACTGCATCCATGTAAAGTAATTATACAGTTAGAGTAGCCAAGACTTTGATGATTTGAAGTATCTGATTTGTTAATTTTACCTTGTATTTTATAAATCATTTGTTATATGTTCTTGGCACACAAATCACAATAGAGTTTTACTTAATGATAGGTTTAATGTTACATAACTATTAAATTTTTGTTTCATGGTGAGTTTGATAAATTCTACAAAAAGCAGTGTAAAGTGTTTTGCAGTATCTAGATATATTGTTTTGTTTATGCGCCTTTTTATTTGGAGTGGGGGACGGGGAGGGGGAGGTTAGAGATCGGAGGATGTACATACAGGCATTTATATGTACTTGAAGCTTCCTAATCCCTTGGATTCTCTGTTATCACATCCTCTGTACTGCCTACTGCAGATATAAATAAGTTTCTGTATGGTCACTTGCTCCATCACTCACGTGAAATAGTACTAGAGGGATTTGCACTGATAAATCTGCATCCCTGTTTCAGACCCTACCCTGTGCCTAGCCTCTTTCATACTAAAATCAAAAAATGAAAACTCCAGGTAGGAATATCAACAATGTCAGAAAAGATAGATTGCTACTTACCATAAAGGTGACATGCTAAATTACAGACAGGCATGATTAAGACACTTACACTGGCCACAGCCTTTATCAGAAAACCACACACACACACACACACACACACACACATTTTAAAACAAGCAAGCGCACCTCTCATGCGCACGTGACCACCAACTCCAACAGTGGGGCCAGAATGAAAAATGTTACATGGGACGGAAGCAGCAACCTGGAGGGAGTGGGGAAGGGATGCAATAGCTGTGTATTGGTGGGGGGAGTGAGGAGCATTGTGTGGCAGAATGTGGAGGGACTAGAATGCCAACAGGTGCAGTGTCAGGAGGTTGTGGGGCAGGGAGGTGGGGAAAACAGAGCAAAAAAGAGAGGTGCAGGAAAGATCAGTAGGTCTATTGGCAGAGGGTGGCAAATGGAGGGTGGGACACATGAATGGGGAAGACGTGCCAGAACAGAGGGTGTGGAAACAAGTTGGGCGGAGGATGTGGGGACAGTATGTTACCCTAGGTGGAGGCTGGGATAATTATGGGAATGGAGAATGTGTTGTAAGGATAGCTCCCATCTGTGCAGCTCAGAAAAGCTAGTGGTGGATTGGAGAATCCAGATGGCTTGGGTGATGAAGTAGCCATTAAAATCAAGCATGTTATGTTCAGCTGCATGTTGTGCCACTCAGTTGCATTCTTTGCTATTAGCCACAATTTGGTGTTGGCAGTTCATATTGCTGGACAGCTGCTTGATAGTCACACCAATGTAAAAACTCTGCAGTGATTGTAGCAGACCTGCTGAGTGACATGGCTGCTTTCGTACATGGCCCGGTCTCTGATGGCATGAGATTAACACTCGTATGGGAAGTGCTGGGTGTGTGGATTGGGCAGGTCTTGCACCTGGATCTTCCACAGAGATTTGATCCTTGTGGAAGGGATTGAGAGTGGCATAGGGATAAATTTGTATGTTCTGAAGATTGGGTGGGTGATGGAACATCACTTTAGAAGGGCCTAGAAGGCTCTTGGGTAGGATGTCCCTTATTTTAGGGAACAATGATAGGTTCAATTGTTCCAGTCTGCACAACTTCACACCAACCCAAGGCTGTCGATTTATTGTATTTATTTTCTTTATCAGAAAGTTGATGGAATGCAATTTTATGATGATTATGGAATAGCTAGAATGTATCCACTTTATAATCTTACTGTTGATATTTATTAGTAATCTTTAATGCAAAGTGCCATCGCGATAGAAGCAGATGTACTTCAGTCTTAGAAAACTTTAATGCAAACCAAAATATGTGCTTTGCTGTTACTTTAAGGTCCTGATTGGCAATAGAGAATGGATGCGTCGCACTATTGGAGAGGTGCCTTCTGATGTGGACAGTAAAATGACAGAGGAGGAAGAACTTGGAAGGACATCTGTCATGTGTGCCATTAATGGTAAGTACAATTAAAAAAATAGCTTAATGATCCTCAGTTCAGCATTTAACAGTACGCATAGCATGTAAAACCTATCTCATAAATGAGAATTACTAAAATTTTAAGTGCAAGAATCTGCTAGCATTTAAGTGCAATTACTATCTAATGATATTCTATGTGATATGTGCCCATCTTAATAATTTTTCACTAAAGGGATAACGGTTACAGCAGATAGGATCTTTGACTTGTATTATATGTCAACAAAAACAACAACATGATTTAATTTTCTTGTTCTTCTTGTGAAACAAGGACCTTCATTGTTATCTGTCTCTCCACCTCTCCTCTCCTTCTTTAGCACATCTTCTAGTTTCCTTCCCCTCTTCTCTGTGGACTCACTCACTGTATACCTTTATCTTTGTGGGTCTTCCTTGTGGTCTCTTTCCAGCTGATCTTTCAGAAAGTATTTTTTCAGCACTCTTTCCTCTGTTGTTGTTGTCATGTGTGCCTTCTCCTTCAGCTTTGATGTTTGTATCTTGTCCTGAAGTTTTGAAGTCCCCATCCTTTTTCTGATCTCCTCATTTATGAGTCTGTTCTTGCTTGTCTTCAGTATCTCTTAAACATTTCAACTCTGCTGCCTGCATTCTGGTTCCTTCCATTTTTTTGTAGTACATTGGCCAGCTGCTTTGCTAGAATGTGTTCAGAATACGTTGTATATAGAACTTTATTAAGGATTTTCCATTGTTGGAACATAGCCATTTTTACATTCGTTTGGGACATCTCTGTTCCACATCATATGCCTTAGACTCCGGTAGCAGATTTTTACTTTTCATATGCTTTTCCAGATTTCATTATCTAACTTGCCATCATTATTAAGTGCTTGACCTTTTGACCCCATGCAAAAATTTTCAACTTTTTTTCCTTTCCCCTTCCATCCTTCCCCTTGTCATTACTATTTTTTGCTCTTTTGTGGACTTAGTCTCACCTCAAATTTTTCTGTGTCTTGGATCCATGTATATGCTTGCCTTTACACTTTTTTCTGATCCCCACATCACTACATCTGCAAATGTGGTTTTTTGTTGTATATCGTCCTAATTTATGTTTAACATTGACTGTGACGAAAAATAAAGAGGAGAGCATACTTCACCATTGTAAGCCCAGTTCAACTTTCAGCCATTTTGTTCCTCCTGTATTGGTCTTTACTCTACTAACACAATTTTTGTGCAAGGCTTTTATCATTTACAATTCCACTTTTTTTTAACTTGTCTATTAATCAATGTCCCCGTGATGAACTGTCTAGATAATCTCTCATAGGTTTCATCAGTGTGGTTAAATATCATAATAGTGTCTTTTTCCAAATTTCATCGTTTAATTCATTCCACTCAAATGGCAAGTGGTACTTGAGATCACAAATTTTGTTTTCCACTCTGCTGTTGAGCATCACTTGATATGATTTTTCATAGCTCTCAAATGCTCCATTCCTAAATGTGACGGTACTAGGCATCAATACTGCATAGTGCTGCCATCTAAGGAAGCCTGTGTTAAGTGTTGAATGTAGTAATTATGTTGAGAGTCAGGTTGTAATTATCATGTTCAAGTTATTTATTATTACGTTCAAGTTAGTAGATACAAAATGGCTAGTTCTTCACTCGTTGTCCTTTCTGAGGAAGAGATTATAGAGCTTCTAGAGGAATGTCTAAGTGAAAATGAGAGTGACAATGTTTTTGGTGGTGGTGGTGGTGGTGGTGGTGGTGGTGGTGATGATGGAAACAGTCCAGCCTGAAGAGTTTCAAAAAGTATCTCACATTGAAAAGATTTGTATTGTAATACTTACACAAATATATTTATGTGACAGCACACTTTTCGTTCTAATACATACTTAAAAAATGGAATAAAGTGCAGCACCACATTCAGAATGTTAACTATGGCTTTTGATAAACCTTCTATGAGTAAGATAAGAGTTTATGAGTGATATAAACATTTCAAAGAGGGTCAAGATGATGTCAACCATGCTGGATTCCCTAGCACATCAATTACTGATGTCAGTGAAGAAGTAACAGAATGATGTAAGCATACCTTTTGGCTTGTGCCAGCCAAATGTTTTAGTGTTTTGGATATGAAATGTGTAGCAGCAAAGGTTGTTCCGAAACCGTTGACTCTTCACTAAAAATGGTGATCTGCAGATACTGCCAGGGAGTTACTGAATGAAGTCGACAATTATCCAGTACTTCTGAAGAAGGTTGTAATGGGTAGGAAAACAGGGGTATATGGGTATGACATTGAAACAAAGGTCCAATCTAGTATGTTGGTAGTAGGTTTCAAGGCTGCAGGGAGTGAAAGGACCAAGCCCACAGAGGATTCCCAACAGTAAGCTATATTTACCAGGCATCTAAACAACCAACAAATTTGTTTCCACAAAGAGACTCTCACAATGCTCAACACCTGTGCACCACGCAGAGATACCCAGTGTTTGCATTAATGCTTTGTCTTAGATCATCTTCCTTACTTGATGTCTGTATCAAAATCCCAATCCAGCCTGATGCCAGATAAAGGGGAAATGAAGACAGTGAAATAAAGATGATGATGACTCTGTCAAGGATACAGGTTGATTTAGACACAAGAATCATCCATTTGCAAGAAGATTAATTTATCTTAATATGTTGACAATGATGGCTTTAAATGACTCGAGCAGTATTATGGAAACATCACTGCACTACAAAATATATAGGTGTTTATTTGCCAATACCCAGTGAATAACCCATTCATCATAGAAGGAACTGCCTACACTGATAAAGAAATAACTGTTGCATCATCAAAATCCAACCATTTTGTTGTAGTGCACAATTAAAATCATTTTGCTCTAATATTGTGGCATGGTCAGATTGAAGTGACTGCTGTGGTGATATGTGCATAGAAGTTTTTTCTTTAAAAAGAGTTGCTAGTCCCACCAGAAGTGCTGTGGACAAAAACATACTGAAACCTGTGGCGTCTAAACTGTATCTGTTCTGCCCAAAACCCAATACTGATTTGTGAGCATTGAATATCTTTTATGTTAGTATTAAAGCACTGACTGTCCCTAGTTATGACTGTAAGGTTACAACTAATAGGCAGGTGTAAGTGCGTGCATGTGCAGATGTTATTCTGTATTGAAAGTTTGTCTTGCAAATTTTAAAGTAGGTAGGATGATTGGAGATTTTGTCGTTACTTACTTGCAAGTAGTAAAAACGGACCTTAAAAAAATCTCATGTTGAAAAGCAGAATAACTTGCTGGTATCATAAGGAGGTGCCACTTCATTAAAGGAGAAAAAAAAGGCAAACACTGTATAACCTTTTCAAATTATTTGAAATGTTCAGCCAGTACATTGGAACAACACACACACAGCAGGGTGAAACAAAAGTAAAATTAGTGGTACATGAGGTTACAAAAAAATTGTACAGGGCCATACTAAATCCAAAGAAGAGTGTTTTTCATTAGGAGACTCATTATGTCATCTAGGTAGATCAACATGCATTCATGTTTAATTGGAGTTTACTGTCATCTTTGCCCATCAATGATATAACAACCATTTTCAGTATATATGACGTCGCTCAGATCTGTGATCATACAGATCAAAACGGTTGTCTCATGACTGGTGTGCGAACATGACTGGAGAGGAACTATTGTTAGAAGTATTTGTGATGTGGATTCTTGGTTTTTCTCTTATTTCTGTGTTCTGCCCATTCCTTATTGAAGCTATTCATATTTTCACAAGAGTACATGATTGGTATAAATTATGACAGTGAGCTTATTGAAATTTGTTTAGTTTTGGTTCATTTTAGTTATTGCATGTTCAATTGACCACAATATTGTGATCCCTTGCTATGATGATAGATGTATCAGTTATTTTAAAAATATCATCTCTCTCTCTCTCTCTCTCTCTCTCTCTCTCTCTCTCTCGCTCTCTCTCCCCTACACACACACACACACACACACACACACACACACACACACACACACACACACACACACACACACACCTGATTCCAGCTTTGTATATATATATATATATATATATATATATATATATATATATATATATATATATATATAACAGCGGGAAACATTCCACGTGGAAAAAATATATCTAAAAAGAAAGATGATGAGACTTACCAAACAAAAGCGCTGGCAGGTCGATAGACACACAAATATACACACAAAATTCAAGCTTTCGCAACAAACTGTTGCCTCATCAGGAAAGAGGGAAGGAGAGGGAAAGACGAAAGGATGTGGGTTTTAAGGGAGAGGGTAAGGAGTCATTCCAATCCCGGGAGCGGAAAGACTTACCTTAGGGGGAAAAAAGGACAGGTATACACTCGCACACACACACATATCCATCCACACATACAGACACAAGCAGACATATTTAAAGACAAAGAGTTTGGGCAGAGATGTCAGTCGAGGTGGAAGAGTAGAGGCAAAGAAGTTGTTGAGAGACAGGTGAGGTATGAGTGGCGGCAACTGGAAATTAGCGGAGATTGAGGCCTGGCGGATAACGAGAAGAGAGGATATACTGAAGGGCAAGTTCCCATCTCCGGAGTTCGGATAGGTTGGTGTTGGTGGGAAGTGTCCAGATAACCCGGACGGTGTAACACTGTGCCAAGATGTGCTGGCTGTGCACCAAGGCATGTTTAGCCACAGGGTGATCCTCATTACCAACAAACACTGTCTGCCTGTGTCCATTCATGCGAATGGACAGTTTGTTGCTGGTCATTCCCACATAGAATGCATCACAGTGTAGGCAGGTCAGTTGGTAAATCACGTGGGTGCTTTCACACGTGGCTCTGCCTTTGATCGTGTACACCTTCCGGGTTACAGGACTGGAGTAGGTGGTGGTGGGAGGGTGCATGGGACAGGTTTTGCACCGGGGGCGGTTACAAGGATAGGAGCCAGAGGGTAGGGAAGGTGGTTTGGGGATTTCATAGGGATGAACTAACAGGTTACGAAGGTTAGGTGGACGGCGGAAAGACACTCTTGGCGGAGTGGGGAGGATTTCATGAAGGATGGATCTCATTTCAGGGCAGGATTTGAGGAAGTCGTATCCCTGCTGGAGAGCCACATTCAGAGTCTGGTCCAGTCCCGGAAAGTATCCTGTCACAAGTGGGGCACTTTTGTGGTTCTTCTGTGGGGGATTCTGGGTTTGAGGGGATGAGGAAGTGGCTCTGGTTATTTGCTTCTGTACCAGGCCGGGAGGGTAGTTGCGGGATGCGAAAGCTGTTGTCAGGTTGTTGGTGTAATGTTTCAGGGATTCCGGACTGGAGCAGATTCGTTTGCCACGAAGACCTAGGCTGTAGGGAAGGGACCGTTTGATGTGGAATGGGTGGCAGCTGTCATAATGGAGGTACTGTTGCTTGTTGGTGGGTTTGATGTGGACGGACGTGTGAAGTTGGCCATTGGACAGGTGGAGGTCAACGTCAAGGAAACTGGTCCACTCCAAATCCCATGCCATATATATATATATATATATATATATATATATAAACAAAGATGATGTGACTTACCAAATGAAAGTGCTGGCAGGTCGACAGACACACAAACAAACACAAACATACACACAGAATTCAAGCTTTTGCAACAAACTGTTGCCTCATCAGGAAAGAGGGGAAGGAGAGGGAAAGACGAAAGGATGTGGGTTTTAAGGGAGAGGGTAAGGAGTCATTCCAATCCCGGGAGCAGAAAGACTTACCTTAGGGGGAAAAAAGGACGGGTATCACTCGCACACACGCACATATCCATCCACACATATACAGACACAAGCAAATATATATATTATTATTATTTTTTTTTTTTTTTTCGCGTCACTAGGTAAGTAGTCAAAGAACATTATGGCAGAACACCTCACTCTTTTCTCCACCACACAAAGAGTCTTGGCTAGTATAATAGTGTAAGCAATTTTTTGTTCTAGTGCTATACAAGTGTGATCAAAAAGTAACAGGAATTTTTTAATTTCACGGGCTTTATACATCAGATAAAAATAGTTGGTGCACTTTTCCCCATGTATGTTTGCATATTCAGCTGTTATGAATATGAACTATCGAAAAGTTATATGCGTTTTTGAGTGCTCGGTGAATTTTTACTTTCAAGAAAGATGGATCAGAGAATTTTCATTAAATTGTGCTTAAAAAATGGAATAAAGTGCAGCACCACATTCAAAATATTAACTGTGGCTTTTGGTGAATCTTCTATGAGTAAGATAAGAGTTTGAGTGGTATAAACATTTTGAAGAGGGTCAAGATGATGTCAACCATGCTGGATTCCCTAGCACATCAATTACTGATGTCAGTGAAGAAGTAACAGAATGATGTAAGCATACCTTTTGGCTTGTGCCAGCCAAATTTTTTGGTGTTTTGTATATGAAATGTGTAGCAGCAAAGGTAAAGGTTGTTCCGAAACCACTGACTCTTCACCAAAAATGGTGCTGTGCAGGTACTGCCAGGGAATTACTGAATGAAGCCGACAATTATCCAGTACTTCTGAAGAAGGTTGTAATGGGTAGGAAAACAGGGGTATAGGGGTATGACATTGAAATAAAGGCCCAATGTAGTATGTTGCTAGTAGGTATCAAGGTTGCAGGGAGTGAAAGGACCAAGCCCACAGAGGGTTCCCAACAGCAAGCTATATTTACCAGGCATCAAAACAACCAACACCGGTAATAGCACACCAACACAGTGATATTACAACTTACTGTTTATTCAAATCATACTTAAAGTAAAAAATCCAGAAAACTTCTGCAAAGCAACAAGTGTAACATTTAAGAATACATATTTTAATTTAACACAAATGGTAGTGACTTCCTTCAATAAAAGAAGTTTTTCAAAAACTTGGAACTTATGCATTTGCTTTTGGTAAAACTTAGTTGCAAAATATAGCTCCTTTTTTAAGTGTGTTTTAAGAAAAGACTTTAGAGATATTTTACTGGTTCAGTGCAAATACTTGAGACAAAATTATTTGACAGAGGACTAACAAACCTGGCGGCTCCAAAAGGATTTGAAATCTTTGAATAGTTTAAAACACCAAATACATTATTTACAAGCTACATTTTTAAATCAGAAAAAGTTCCTTATAGGTAGAATACATGTATCAATTACAGTACTGCTCAAACTTAGCAGCCTTCCATGCCCGTAGACCCACATAGTTGTACTGGTCTTGTGAAAATGCATAAGGTGCAGTCGAGCAGACTCAGAAAACAAGAAGCTCAAACAAACTATTTCAGAAAATGGCCCATTTTACACCAACTGAGAAGCCAGCCAAATCGGATATTAACATACAGCCTTGCAAACAGTCAATAAGCCCAAAATTCTTAAAGAAAATTGCAATATTTTATGCATGTAAGACATTTTCGTTGCAACTTTAACCATCAAATAATTGAAGTAAGAGGCTTATTGAAATACTCCAACAGTGTGCAAAGCAATAAAAAGCACAGCTCATTATAGGGTTAAGATAAAATTACGCCTTTAAAATTAAAACTAAAATGGCATTGCATAATTTAAGCTGCTTGCACAGAATTAAGCAGAGGTAACCAGTACGTAATAAAGTACTGCAAAAGCAACCGTTACCAGTAATTTGACTGACTCACAACTAAGACTACACAAGCTGGTATTCAGTACAACATACATCAAACAACACAACAGACTTTACCACAGTCGCACTTATAGAATCTGCCAGGAACTGGGCTCTAAATAAACCGATATTACTTCAGAAAAACTGACCTGTCACAAGCTCTATACAGTTTGAACAATTTGCACAGCTTTTGTAAATTAGGCACAGTATATTATGCAATAGGCAGAGGTAGTACTTGTAAGCAAAACAGCACCTACAGGGCGAGGAATTCCCACACACAAAATGTGGCAGCACATTTGAGGTACCACAGATCAACATCAAAGTGGTAAAGGGCCACCCAACATTTAATCATAAGAGAACAATCCCTAATGAGAAAACAGCTTACCCACCAGAATTAACACAGCTGAAGGTGGCAGCGGCAGACAGAGGTCTTGGCACACTGATAGGATGCAGATGGTTGTATTGAGATCTCTGCACAGCTACACTGTCCTCCAGACGTAGCAAGGCCCCAGTTCTGCTGAAGTATCACGCACGTCGTCCACTCGTGAGTGTTGCTTCAGTACTCGGCCAAAACAATCTCCGGTCTCACACAGCCCACCACTGACCACAACATGACAAGTACTGCAACAAATATCACCGATAGGGATTTCGCCCTCTTGGTAACCAGCATAACTTCCTTCGTGTCTCACTGCTGCACTGACTCTCCTTCAAATCGTTCCATGTGCACCTAAGTAGGCAATTGCGACCAATCACACTGCAGCAAAGTGTGGACACAAGAAAGAGCTGACACACTAATCACTCGAGAGATAAGTTATGGCTCACAGTTGTTCCAATGGAAACAGCCTGGAGAGACAGGGCCAAATAAATTCTAAAAGTTTGATCAAATATAAAGGTTTTTCCCACTGTTTTCTTTTATCGCGAGGGGATAATGCATCTCGAGTTCCTGCCTTATGTTTGTAGGTCAATAGGGGATACTACCTAGAAGTTAAAGAAAATCATCAGAACTGTGGCAAAACCATTTGTGAAAATTACATCACAATAATTCTCCCACTCGCACCTCAGTGCTTGTTCATCATTTTTTGGCAAATACAAAATCAATATGTTGTTTTGGAAACTGAGTCATCAGACATGGCCTCCTGTAACTTCTTTCCAGTCTCAAGGCTGAAGAGAACCATGAAAGGACTTCAATCTGCCATCATTGATGAGAGGAAAACAGAATCACTGAAGGAGCTGAATACCATAATGAAAAGTGAACTCCAGAAGTGCTTCCAAGATTGGAAAAAAGTACTGGCATCAGGATGTTACATCTAAGGGTGACAAAGTTGATGTTGACAATTAATAAATAAAGATTCTTTAAGAAAAACACACATTCCTGTTACTTTTTGATCACACCTCGTATGTATCAATTTTACTGTTGCTTTCATGCTGTAATTGATTGATTATTGACAACAAACTTCGAAAAGCAATTAGTTGAGCATTTTTTTCAATATCTATAACCTAAGTTACAACTTCCAGGTATTTTAGTGGCAATGGTGAGTGTCGCAGATGAGGTCAAACCTGAGGCACACTTAGCAGTATTTACCCTGAAGAAGATGGGGCTCGAGGTGATCCTCTTAACAGGCGACAACCGTCAGACAGCTGTTTCTATTGCAAGACAGGTGAGTCTGCCAAATCATTAAGATTTTTGTCCAAGATGTGAGTACAAAAATTTGAGAGACAACAGATGATGTTAAAGGTATCTGTTGCATGACTACAAATTAATGATCAGTTGTTCTACATTGTAATTACTACACAAGCAAAACTATTTATCTACCTATTTTTCACAATTTTGAGTTTATGACTTACGTTTCAGAGTACTAGTCTATTTTGTAGTATTATTATTTGAAAGATGTTACTCTTGTCATCTGGTGCACTTGAAAGCAAAAACATTTACGTGCTAATTCAAAACTATGCCAACATCTTAAATATATAACAAAGAAATTTAATACATCATGGCAGATCAAAACTGTGTGCCAGACTAAGACTCAGATCTGAAACATTTACCTTTTGCTGGTAAGTGCTCTACTGACTGAGCTATCTGAACGTGACTCACAATGCGTCCTCACAGCTTTACCTTTGCCACTTCCTCATCTCCTACTTTCCGAATGTCATAGATGTTCTCCCACATATCCTCAGGACTAACACTCTGGAAAGAAAGAATATTGTGGAGACATGGCTTAGCGACAGTATTGGGGTGAGTCTTTCCAGAATGAACTATCTCTTTGCAAAGGTGTGTGTTGGTTTGTAACTTCCTGGCACTTGAAAACTCAACAGCCTTGACTCACTGTTGTTACTAAGATTACCCAATTGTCAAAACTGTGTAGTTAGGATTAGTTTAAGGTCATACAGGGCCCATATTCAACTATATGTACTCAATAGTTTTTAAATTGAGAACTGACAGATACTATGCCTTTTCAGTTTTGAACCATTATCCATCCAACATAATAAATGTTTTAATGTATCATTTCCTATCTGTACTGGGGTGCTCTTCCTGTGGCTGTTGTACATACCACAGCAGGTACCAGGGAGAGGAGAATTTTTACTTAAAAGCTGGTAGCCAGTTAAGAAGAAAACCTTGTTTCTAAGTGTACTTGCATTAGTAGGACTAAAAACATGTGTTCACTAATGTTAACACTAAATGTGTGTGTGTAAACTAATTTCATCCACATTATTTCAGTAAAACAATCATTGTAACATCTAACTAACTAATTAACCAACAAACTGACTAGGCAGGCTTAAAGTTCCTGTGATTTCTGATGATGGCTGATATTTTCTACTATGTGTTGGAAAGCAACTTCTGTATCCTACTGGCAAGCAGCACATTACAGCAAGTGCTGGTAGTGTTAATAGGAAATGGTAATGGAAGTGTCTACTGCTGTATCCTACACCCAGTCTGCCAACAATACAGATAATTGCTGCAGGCTGCTGAAGCATGGTCCTACTGACACTGTGTTATCCAGGTATCAACAGTAACAATGTGGGCCTGACGATGCTGCTTCATTGAGGAACGTAAGTGACAATCCAGGACAACAACAGCAATCTGTTGTTGTCATTCACGCAGTGACCAGAGGCAACGCCACGGCTAGTAGACACTGTATTCACTGCCGGGAGGAGGCGTGAGGATTGTGACACTACTCAGGTGCCAGATGACATCCTTGCAAGTAGGCCACACCGTATTCCTCCTCCACTACAGTATTTATGCCAATGTGTGGCCATAGCCAGTCAGTTCGATCTCGGCTCCTGAACCAGCAAGTGCAGTTTGACCTATGCCACCAAACCAGAACCATTACAGCCACTAACTCTGGACTGAGTTCCAGCCTGAAATCCAGGATCACTTTTGCTGTGCTGTCCTCCAGATCAGCTAACTGACCAATCGTGAGCCTTTATGTCACTGATCTGTTGCTTCTGAGGACTCTGGCCTCTGAGACTCCCCCTCCTGAGTCGCCAGTCTTTGACTCGTCGACCATAGTCTCTGAGGACTCTGAGCTTCAGACTTGGTGTAGAACTATGATACACATCAGTTCAGCCCATGGCCCATTTGCACTTAGACATTGGACTGTGACACACAGTGATTGTACGGTGAATACCAGACAGTACTTCAACTTATGTCCTGTTCGCATGTAGACGTAGGACTACAGTTCATAGTGATTGTGTTTCCATCACTGACACCTAACTGTCATTGAGTAGCTATCTGACAGTAGTAGTGCATACTATCTTCAGAAGTTTTTGTTGTGCTTTTCAGTGAGTAACTCTACGGCAGCCTTTGTGGCTATTGCAGTGTCTGTATTTAGGCCATTAACATAGTGTAAAGTGTCACTGGCTACTTGGGAGTTTGTCCTTTCTACATGACTGTGGTCTGGTCACTTCACCTCCATTCTCATCTCGAGGCCGATTGGCTGAAAGGCCTAAATGTTATATCAATGTTGTGGAGTGTCTCTAGAGCTCGCGATAATGGGTGTGCACCGGCAGCACTCGTTGGCTCAATGTACCGGGCAGTGGGCCCTGCAGAGTGGAGTAGATGTTTCAAAGTATAGTATTGAGTTAGTGATCCTTTGTGTTAAACCAAGTTACTTAATTTCATGTCTCTACAAAAAAATTTAAAAACATATTGTAATAATATTGCAAAGGTGTGTTATGGCATAAAGCATGCTCTCGTAAATGCTGAAGAGAACAGTAGTTTTAATTCAAATCACTTGCAGCTATATTAGCATTGTCACAAGTCTGAAAAAAGTTTATTCAGCTTGCTTTTTATAAATACTGAGTTGTTGTCTCTAAGTGGAAAGACGAAGGTAAAAACTCCCAGGATTTTATCATCACTTGTATTACTGACAAACAGTATCGGCAGATCTTAAGTGCTGCAGTAACAGACTTGTACGGTCTGCCTGAAAACTAATCATAATTTATCGCAAGCCCTTTCACACACTAAAATGTGCTTTATCATCAACTTGGACCTGGGCATTACAAAATTTTGAGACACAGTCCACAGGACTATGGCAAGCAGCAAAACATTGTGACAGATGGTTTGGAAAAGCTTGATGTCTACTGAGTTACTTGTGGAAGCTGGGAACCACACTCTGCAATATTTTACAGGAAATAGTGAGCACGCTGGCATATATCAATGGGTGAAACCTTAAAGCATACGTGAAAACTTTACCCAAATGATTTGAACCATGGTAAATGAACATGCTGTAAAGGCACACTGTGGCTGAAGTTAAAACTGGTGCCATTAACAGACTTTTGACAGTCAATTTATACTCGTCTTTGTTACAGATTACAATATGATGACATTTTTATAATCCAAGTAATTTCACAAGAAGTTTCTTGCTACATATTTCTTGACGTCTTAACCAAAAAAATTGCAAAAATTTCTTGCGCTCTCTTCTCACTTCACACTATTTAAATTTTTTCTTGTTTACTAAGTGTTTTAACAATGGACGAGGTGGCGCTGTGGTTAGCACACTGGACTCACATTCGGGAGGATGACGGTTTGATTCCACGTCCGGCCATTCTGATTTACGTTTTCTGTAATTTCCCTAAATCGCTGAAGGCAAATGCCGGGATGGTTCCTTTGAAAGGGCATGGCTGACTTCCTTCCCCATCCTTCCTTAAGCTGATGAGACCGATGACACCGCTGTTTGGTCTTCTCCCCCAAACAACCCAACCCAACTGGCCCATGAGAATTTGAACATTAATTAGTATGTTCATTCTTCCACTAAATAAGACTTTCACAAATCTGGATCCGTTTTAGAAAAAGGCACGAGTTAAATGAGGATAACAGTACTTTGCTTTTATATGCTTTTTATTGACTGACTTTATTAATGGCTTCATTTGTTGAATAATGAAACAAAATTTACAGAGATATAATAAAAATTTGAAAATTACCAGTGCAAAACAAAAAGGCAATACAGGTATTCAAGAATGAACTACAAATATGAAACCGATATATGTGGTGATCTGTATATTAGTTGTGTGTAGTGTATTCACCAATACTACACAACACTGGCAGCTAAGTTACAAATTCCACCATCATAGAATGGGCTTTTAACCTGAAACATAGGTCAAGTAAAATTTTAAAAAAATGTGAAACATAGCCAAAAAGACTGTTTTCTTGTCTAAAAGTTGTACTTTTATTTGTCCATTTAAACGTAATTTTATTTGTTGCTACAGCTGTTCATAAGGAAGTTAATCATCTTGACTGAAACTTTTATTTATGTGGGATGCACATTGAACAGATTAAAACTCATGGACTTGGACACAAATAAATTTAAATTTATTAATAATGCTCAGATTTAGTGTGTTCCTACATTAAAGGAAATTAATGATGACAGTAGAAAGTTTGTTATAAATAATTAATAGTTTATTTTTTATCATTTTTCATTTTGACTGAAGTGTTGTCTAATCAGGACTTTACATATTTCACAAACTATTTTATACTCCGGGCAACCACAACTGTTGAAAGGCATTATGTTAGGAAGATCTCCGCTTACGGCTGGTAAAATTGTTGTTTATTAAAACATGACCAGTTTCACAGTTTTAAAACTCATCATCAGGTGAACAATGTTAAAAGATCATAGGCATATGCATCACTCCTAGCCTCAATAGTAAATTTTCACTATGAGTGATAGGTATGCCTGTGATCTTCTAACATTGTTCACCTGATGATGCGGCTTTAGCTGCGAAACTAGTCATGTTTTAATGAACAACAATTTTACCAGCTATAAGCGGAGTTCTTCCTAATATCATACTTTAGATACTTTATTCATGTGCTTCTTTATATGCAAAAGCAAATCTTGAATTCCAGGTGGGAATCGGAAGAGTCTTTGCAGAAGTACTGCCATCACACAAAGTGGCAAAGATCCAGCGCTTGCAAGAGAGTGGCGCACGTGTTGCCATGGTGGGTGACGGTGTCAATGACTCCCCAGCACTCGCTCAGTCAGATGTCGGCATTGCCATTGCCTCAGGGACAGATGTAGCTGTTGCAGCAGCAGATGTTGTTTTGATGAGGGTAAGACTCATTGACATTACGCTCCACAAAGATGTTTTGGTGTCCAATCCATCAGTAAATAAACATAGAGCTAACGTAAAAGTTAATAAGTAAACAGAAAAATGTTCTCATTATTTTTGGTTTGTTTTTGTTTATCTTCCCTTCTTAAGGAAACAAAAGAATG
This sequence comes from Schistocerca nitens, assembly GCF_023898315.1. Classification (NCBI taxonomy): domain Eukaryota; kingdom Metazoa; phylum Arthropoda; class Insecta; order Orthoptera; family Acrididae; genus Schistocerca; species Schistocerca nitens. Next base: position 476,040,861 of record NC_064622.1, on the reverse strand, counting down.
AGTGAGAATTGATGCTCTCTTGGAAAAAGAAAAATGTTTGACAGTAATTTTTCTTTGTGGGATGTGTGGGAGGACAGATTACAAAGTTTGTCTGTTGCCTAGTTTTACATGTGATTTAGAAATGATCAACAGTATCTGAATACTCAGATCATTACATATATGTTGTGATGTTCCCACTGTTAGAAAGTCTTCTGATATTCCTGGTGCATGACTCATGTGACTAGTGAAACTGGTAGCAGACAGTGAGTGCTATCCAGAGTGCGTGCAAGCCATGTGAGACAAATTGTTGCTTATGAATGCCTGTTGTTCATAGTAATCATTGTCTTACATTATTCTGCTTATCAAGTAGTAGTTTATAGGACAAGTTCATACATCTCTATCTTCAGTAATTTTACTATTACACTTTTTTGTAAGTCCATTGTGGTACCTTTAAGAAATGACTATTCCACTGGACAGAACACACGCATCTCAAAATTCCTTTTATTTGTAATAAGATTTACATTTTAAATCTATTACACTATGTATTCTTGATGTTGGCATTGATCTTGTACTAGAAAGTTTGTTTTCCATGCAGTCTGTTCAGTGTATGCATTAATGTACATACTCATTTGTATGTGCTGCTGTGCTCAGTTTAACTGAAAAGTGACAAAACAACATGACCAAAGACAATGCAATATCCACTGCTAAAATACTAACAGTATTGCTTCCAAATTGTGTTACACTAAATGTGACTATTTGTATTATTTCTTGGGAACAAAACAATGAATAATAATCTCTAAAATTTTCAGAACGACTTGCTCGATGTGATCGGGTGCCTCGATCTGTCACGAAGAACAGTTCGCAGGATACGACTCAATTTTTTATTCGCCAGTATGTACAATCTCTTGGGGATTCCTATAGCTGCTGGTGTGTTCAGCCCATTTGGCTTCAGCCTGCAGGTATGTATGCAGTAGAAAATAAATTATGTTTTCTCAGGCTGTGGTACTGAATTAAAACAGTTAAAAGAGAGACAGAGTGCTAATCAGTAATATATTAGTTACAAGAGAACGCAGCCCCTTGCCATATTCACTGCCAGGCCATTAGGTCATACCCTTCCAATACAAATTAGTTTCGTAAGAGTTCATAGGATTTCCTGCAATGCTGGCTAAGATATGTCTGTTTCTCTTAGTGTAGCGCGTCAAGTGTCACGTATGTGTATATTATGCTGTGTGGATAACTACAATTTGTGCTCATGCAGTGGAGTGGTGCATTTGTGTTGTAGATGATTATAGAAATGAAGGCAAGTAAGAGTGTGACCCAGTCTATCCTTGAGCTGTTGTAATCAGTTGGTGACTTGCTGCTGCTTCTTCTTCTTCTTGTATGATTTGCATACACCTCTTGTCACTCAGCACCATCCAGATCTTGAATGTCTTAATCAGCTACTTCAACAGGGCTATAACTGTGTAAAATCATGCCCTGAAATGGTCTGTCCTGTATGAGATTTTGCCCACCACACACAGAATATCCTTTTGTCATCCTCTAAATCTCCGCATTATCTTTGTCAGACAGTATGCACCTTGTGTACCCATTTCGTACCCTAGGGCTCCTACCCCTGTGACTGCCCCCCCACTATAAGACTTGCCCCATACACTCTCCTACCACCACTTATACCAGTCATGTAACTGGGAAAATATATGCTAGGGTGGGAGAGCAATCTGTGAAATGATGCATGTTGTGTACCAGCTTTTAGGTACACAACGTTTGGCCTTCTACATTGGCACGACCATCGCCATATTATCCAATTAGATGAATTGGCATAGGCAGAGGGAGTATGCTGACAACAGACAATATCCTGTTGCAGAATGTACTCTACAACATGTTCTTGTTTCTCACCTCCCACCAACCCTTAAGTTATGTTAGTTTATTCAGCCTCGGCATTTATTCCCAGTAGCTATTCCTTTCTTCACTGTCTTTTGGTTTTCTGTAGCTACACCTCACCAGTCCTCTTCCTTCATCCCTGCTCCTCCCCCTTCAATCCTTCTGCCAGGAGGAGCCCCACTGCCTCCTAAAGCTTGTAAATTTCGGTACCTTTATTTATCTCTCCCATTACATTATATTGACACCAAATCTGGCAGACAACTTCCCATACTTGATTCATTTTGTCCTTTCTAGGTCTTATGAAGTGATTATACTGTTACATACATAAATGAATAGAAAGACTGGACATTTTCCTACACTGTCTACAAAGACACCTGGATTTGAATTTGCGGGGTACAATTCAGTCGGTGTTAGGGTTGCATTCAATTTGGCATACAGCTGTTGACCACCTCGGTGCAGCTCATATATGGTTTTCTAAGTTTCATGAATCATCACCAGATTTCAATGTCTGGAGCATGTCACGTGTCTTCTCGACTATATGTTTATCACTATCTTTTTCTACATCTTTCACATTGTTTAAGACTTTGACAAGTTAGTCAACTATTCTGTGAATATTTGTGTGTCAACCTCACCACTGAAAAATGCAGTGGTGATATCCAGTTATGGGACATGAAAGTCAAATTTGACTGACAAAGACATGAATTATTTGATCCTCACACTGGAGGGAATGTTTCCATAAAGTGAGCTCCAGGCCATTGGTTGTATTCTCGTTCAACTATTCTTGCTTTTCTCCTCAGCCAGAACCCGTCGCTTCTGTATTTGTTCATAGAAACAATCATACAGTCCATTACCCTTTCATTTGTTGGCCTGTCTACAATGTCCCAGGTATCATTTATCACCAGTGATCTGATTTCGTCACATATGGCCTCAAACCACTCTCAGTGATCTGGCACTGACTTTTGTTGCATTTGAAATGACATTAGTATCATGAATTTAAACACTGATGATGTATCTACACCTGACACAGATGGTTGAGCAGGTGTGAAACTTTAAGAATTAGTGTCTTCATTGCTTGATAAGTTACCTTTGGGATTGAATTCTTGGCTTGTAATGATCTGAAGTCCATCTTCTTCAAAGCCACAGAATGTTTTGTATCTGGCAATGTCTCTGGCTAATTGTATCACTATTGAAATCTCCTCATATGGAATTCATGTTGATGCCTGCTGTTTGCTGATGATCTGGTTCATCTTCACAGAAGTCTGCCTAAATTTGTTTGGGCTCAAAATTGTCTTTATCAAGGAACTTCACATCTTTTAACATATGAATCCTGTGATCTCTTGGTACCCATACAAGATTGGGTTTCAAACAGTTGGAATAGCCTTCAAGATTGTGCTTTCATTTGGCAAATTTTCCAGGATGACAACATTTTGACCAAATGTATAAAGGAAAGTGGGATAGGTCAGGTTTTCTTTTCAGCCACTTCTCATATGGGCTTCAATCAACTGACTTGAGTAGCATGTAATGAGCCACACCAGTTAACAAACTGTCCTTTAATTCAGCAATGGCATTCTGTTGCTGTGCATATGGAACTGTTGGATCTTGATATATTCCTGCCACTCAGAGGATGGAGTCCATTCTTTCATTGCAGTACCCCTTACCATTTTCTGATTGAAAGTATTTAATTTTATGTCCAGTCTGATTTTCAGCTGGCTTTTGAATTCAGCAAATTTGTCTATAAATTCTTCTTTATGTTGAAGGAAATGGGCCTGACACTATCTGCTATGGCAGTCTATAAAGGTCACAAAAACTTCCGGACCACCTTGAGATGTTTCTGTCATTGGACCACAAATATCACAGTAAATCAACTCCAGATGTTCACTTGAGTTCCCTTGTCATTTAGTGAAGGGAGGGGACATCCAAGTCTCCTCGGACATCCTTTGTAAATACCTATACCATTACAGTTTTCTTCCACAAAATAATTGATAGTACTTGTTACATCCTTTTCCTCCCTGATACCATAATTTCTGACCATTTCGCACCTGGGTGGCCTTGGAGACCATTTCCAAGTGTCCTTTATAGTTGCCATCAGTCTTCTCATTGAGATTTAACTGTCCGTAAGTCTGATATCAGGTGTTAAGAAGCTTCTAATAATAGTTGTGAAGAATTTGTTTTTCCTTTCTAATCTGTTGATCTCATAAAATACTGATAATGTTGCAGTAGTGAACTTTCCATCATTTATTCTTTAATTAATTTTCTTTTCTTGTTTATTATCTTGTGTGATTTTTACTCCTAGATATTTGTACTTACCAGTCTATGTAACCATTCCCATCCCTTCTTTCAGTGTCAGATCTTGATTTGTTTGTACTGTTACCACATATTTTGTTTCACTCATGTTGGCCTAAAGTCCCCATTTTTATACTCCATTAATTTTTTTGAGATATATTCAATGTGTTCTTCCTTTTGTGCTAAAAGTAGCCATTATCAGCAACTTATAGTAAATGTGTGTACTGTCATTTATTGGGATTCCCATGTTCTTATATTTTTCTTCCAAATTTCCAAAGTGTCCTCTGTATACATTTTACGAAAGAATGATGATGGGGACTTTAAATTCAAGTGAGAGAAAGTTATGTTTTTTTTATTCTTGCTGTAGAATTTTTATACAACATTTTAAGAACCAGTATTAAGTGAAGAATCTAGGACTCTACTTGTACAGTGATGACAAGGAACCCTGCTCTTGCCCAAATTCACACTTCTCCCCTCTACACCACGCTGTCTGAGTGAAAAGAGGAAGAAGAGAGGGAAAGTGCAAAAACATCACTAGCGGCATGCGGCTTTGTGCCGTCTTTAATTTTCTCAACAACATAGATTACTAACAAAATTAATTTTTAATATTATTTAATTATTTTTTGTGATAAAGAGATAAAATTTATATTTATCACAAACTGTTGACATACAGCAGACACAGTTTCACAGATTATCACTCAGGTTGCCACATATTAGCGATTTATTTTGTTTCATAACCGAGAAAAGTCTTTGACACACGCATGTTCATTGAAACATTGATATCATGTTTGCAACCGGATTGTGGAGGTGTGGAAGCTCTTCCTGAGGAAAATGATGTAGAACTCTTGGACAGTTTAATGTAAGAGACCTTGTCTTTCAAATGGGAATTATGTTGCTGATTGACCAGTTGCATCTGCAGACACACATGCGTGTTTCAAATGAAGTGACAAATGGTCTTGAAAATACTCAACATGTGTAAGATTGAGGACTCTACCAAAAAGCTATTCCTGTAATCCTTGTAGTGGCACAACAGATTATTCAAAATTTGCATTATCTTTCATGCCAGTGAGCTTAGCAAAATCAACAGTGCTCATTTTCAGAAGTTTCCCTTCCGCAGTGTGATTTTCTTTTTAAAAGCATCTGCTTTGTCCATGAGATCAGAAATAAGTTGCTTCTCCTCTCTTTGCAGTGTCTTACTGTGGTCAGTCTGCAGTCAATTCTACATAAAATACAAGGTCTACAATCCATTCCAGATCTTCTAATTCTCACTGTTGGTTTCCTTTTCCCTTCATAATAGCAGGTCTTAAATGAAAAGCTCAGTCCAGGCATGTCCTTTCACTTAACAAATGTGGTTTGCAGTAGCATACATTGTCACCTTAAACTTGGTTTAGTTTCATCAAACACTGTTGTGACTTGCAATTTAATATGTACAACTTCACAAAATTTACTATTTGTACTATCAATTCCACCATGTGTTCCATGCCTGGAATTTAGCCCAAAGTTCTTCTTGATGTACAGAACAATGAATTCTGTACAAATTGTTTGTCATTTGTTATAATTTTTAACCCTCTCATTGTGAACTAATTCTCTAAACTCTTTCTGCATAAAGCTGTTTTCTAGCAAATTTGCAGTAATACATATTGAAGAGTTCCGTCCGTCCTCCTCCAACTCCCAATCATTTTTAACGGACTGCAATCACAGATTGCTAGACTGCATGTTTTTGTGCAAACAACCACTGGACCTTCGTACATCCTTTATACCTTGAACAAATAGTGAAGAATAAACAACACATACACCCTGACTCTACTGAACTGAAGAAAGCAGTGCCGACCAGAAGAAGCTGCACCAAATGCTGGATGAAAATCTTGCATCACAATGCAAAATGGAATGTTGTGCTACACCAAGGAAGTCTGCGCAGATCTGAGATGTGCCACCAAGTGGGGCTGAGACAGACCAAGCCCCATACTACACATGGACAGCACTTGTGCATGCATGAAGTTTTGCATGCCTCGGCTGACCCTGCACTAGTGTCCTCTTTGTGACATCCCCTTAGGTACCATTAAAGACAAATACGAGGGCTATCCACAAAGTACATTACGTTTTGGAATTAAAAATAAATAAAGTATTGGAAAATTTTTTGATTATATACAGATGAAAGCCACACTTCAATACTACTTTTCTACATAGTTGCCATTTAAATTAAGGCACTTATCATAGCGATGGACGAGCTCGGAAATTCCTTCGTCATAAAATTCGGCCGCCTGCGCCTTCAACCACGTTGTTACCTCTTCTTGAAGCTGTGCGTCGTCATCAAAACGCTGCGTAGCCAACCACTTCTTCATTGCTGGGAATAAGTGGAAGTCGCTCGGTCCCAGGTTGGGACTGTACGGCTGATGAGGAAACAACTCCCACTTAAAAGATTCGAGAATTTCACGAGTGGCATTTGCCGTGTGGGCCCGGGCGTTGTCGTGAATCGGCAAGATCTTTGAGCCCAACTTTCCCCTGTGCTTGTTTTGTATTGCTCTTCTGAGGTTGTGCAGAGTTTGACAATACCTTTGAGAGTTTATTGTAGTGCCTCTTTCCAGGAAATCCACAAAAATCGTATTTATATCGGGATACTGATTAACCACGTGGTTGAAGGCGCAGGCGGCCGAATTTTACAACGAAGGAATTTCCGAGCTCGTCCATCGCTACAATAAGTGCCTTAATTTAAATGGCAACTATGTAGAAAAGTAGTATTTAAGTGTGGCTTTCATCTGTATATAATAAAAAAATTTCCAATACTTTATTTATTTTTAATTCCAAAACGTAATGTACTTTGTGGATAGCCCTCGTACACTAGCAGTACAGTGCACATAGAGCATTGGAGCAGTCATTTTACAAGTGGACAGGGAAGGGGGACAGGGAGGAGGAGGAGGAGTGGTGCAGTGGGAAGCAAGCACTTCGCAGTGGTTTGCAGAGTATGGATGTAGGTGTAGTTTACGGCTAACAGTTTAAGTCTTACACTGTAATGAAAAGGATAGTCGCTACTCACCATATAGTTGAGATGCTGAGTCGCAGAAAAGCACACCAAAAAGGCTGTCCGAAAGTTAACTTTTGGCCAACAAGGCCTTTGTCAAAAACACACACGCACACATGTATGTATGTATGTATTCCCCTGCATTTATTGTTTGTTGCAGCCATGGATGGCCTCTGCTGCAATGGCACTAAGTTCCGTCTCTGTCGTCGCTTCCTCGCTGCTGCTAAAGCGGTAAGTGTTGCATTTTTAGTTTGTAATATAATGAAGCCTGATTGCTTGTAGTTCATTGCCTATAATAATTTAATGTGTCCCTTCTGGAATGGTAATTGCGTGCAAACTTTTGTCGTAAAACTAGTTGGAGAAGAGCCTTTATGCAACTGGAAGACAAAATGTAAGATGTAAGCACACCACTATTTGTGCCATGAAAATGCCAAGTAGTGTGTTCAGCTGTAAGTGACGACTGTGATGCTTGATTTGAACTTCATTTATTTTGTAAATCTGTTCTTGTCAATAACATTGTTACACTTGTTTTGAGCATTGTCTTTCAGTATGACAGTGTATACATGTTCTTTGTTTCACAGAAAATTACTTAAGATTTTTCATGTGATTTGACAGCTTGCATCAGAGGGTTCACAACTTTTAGCCCATAAAGGTACCAGTTCAACTGTTGCAAACCAAACCAATATCACATAATATTTTTAAAATTGGGGTTTTGATATGTAGTTTGGAATTCCTCCTCTTCAGGTACATAATACATGTCTTCCAACTAGATTGTTACAGTTGTAATCAGGTGCTGATTGTGAATATGTGCCTTCAATTGCAGAAAACTGTGTCATGACCAACATCAGTGATCTTCATATCTCTGCATAAACCTGCTTGTAAATAATTCTGGCAATATGCTCCAATTACTTTAAAAAGAAAACCAGATGATCTTCCTGATAATACTATGTAACTAACAAATGTGAGACAGAGTTGCTGACTAGCTGGATACACGTAAAAGTAGATGATGGGATGTTATCCTAGCCCTTGGAGCCATTAGTTCCTTTGTCAGGTAGGAGAGAGGGACAAAGTTTGGAGGGTCAAGACTGACCTCATCTTTGCAACAGGAGGGTCCCTCCCACTCTATCCCCCTCTCCTCCTCAAGGAAGGAAGGAACTAACGACTACAGACACTAGGATAATGATGTGAATTTTACGTTCGTCTGTGGTTATTGGCAATACTAAAGATTTTGGCTCCTGAAAGTAAATACTAGCCAGCAATTCTATTTTTATTGGCTTTCCAGATAGAAGTTTACTCTGATACTGAAAACAAGGTACGTAAGGTCTTGTTGATAGAGATACATTGTCACATTTGCAATACATGTCTGTAACAAAGAGTGGCAGTTGTGGCCATCCAGATGAATTTATCATGGAGGGAGGGAGGGGGGGGGGCTTGTGAGGGGAGGGGAAGCCAAGAGTCTAAAATTACTATTTTTTATATAAATGAGTTGATATGCTTAAACATATCATGCCACAAGAGCTAAATTTTATGGATGCCACGAAAAACATTATATCCAAGAGAATTGGTGTTACCCTATCACTTCTAGAAGTGTATCAGAATTCTGCAATGAATGAAAACTTTGTACTCCAGACTCTGGAGGTGTGTTGTAGTGGGGGTAGACAAGTGTGTGCTCTTGGCCCAACCCTTTGCGGCGTACACCTGTGGTGGTAACATAGTTGCCTTAAACTTAGTGTGTGTGCGTGTGTGTGTGTGTGTGTGTGTGGGGGGGGGGGGGGGGTTGGGTTGGTACTGAGCTAATCTTAAAATTGGCTTATCCAGTTTAAGGTGGAGTGCATAACCTGGTGCAATGGGCATTTTTGATATTCATAAGTAAAAGAAGTGAGAAGTAAACAATTGAAAATTAGTGTTCAAATGGGACCAAGTCCCAGACCTTCAGTTAAGAATGTACTGGCTGAACTATCAGTTTCAAACACACTATAACATAAGCATGTAGTATTTTATTACTGAGTGAACCTACACCTTTTGCAAAACTCCAAATGAGAATGAAATTGGCAGGTACTAACTTATGAACTATGAAGAGGCTGGAATTCCTTTCAAATTCACAATGAAATTGCTACTTGAAGATATAATAAGGCACTTCTTTACGTTGTCAGCTAGAAGGGCTACTGCCATTTAGGTTAGAACAGCAATACTTTTCTAAGGTGACATCTATTGATTTACATGTGACTAAGCTGCCTTTGTTATGACATAATGAGCACTAAGCAGTCATTAGCTGGAGGGGGGGGGGAGAAGGGGGAGAATGTCAGTGAGAAAAAGTTTTGGAAAGGTGTGAAATTATGTGTAAAGTTTGTTGGAAGTTGCTAAGTGATATCATTCTCAAATATTGGATGAGTGTGGTCTGGGTATCTGCACAGTCTAAGGACATATACTGGCTAAATTTAAAAATTTAAAATGTGGTTATAATGTACACAGTAAGTGGTATAATCTCGTATGAAAGGTTCAACACAATAAGACAATTATTATAGTTGCAGGTTGTGTACGTCTTGAAAATCAAATTTTTGTTGCTCTTGGAATCTGTCAGAAGGCAACCTGCAACTGGGTTTGGGTTCTGTGTCCCAGGATAGTAGCTTAGTTACGTAGAATGTTATCGCAGGGGGGGGGGGGGGAGGTTGTGATCATGACCCCCCCCCCCATGCACCATTCACACCCACCCTCACCCAACTGGACATCTTTGAATTGGCACCTGTCTCATGGTACAGTCAAGAGTTCTATCAGTTAGATTGTCTTAGCCACTTGAAGGTTAAAGGAACCTGAGGTATGATGAAAAAGTATGGGAATTTTTGTTTTTCGTAAAGTATCTGTTTTTATTCATCATAAACAACTTTGTCCCTTCAAAGTAATCCCCCTCAGATGTAATACACTTGTGCCAGCACTTTTTTTCCAACCTTGGAAGCACTTCTGGAACTCACTTTTCATTATGGTGTCCAGTTCCTTCAGCAGTCTTGTTTTCATCTGATCAGTGCTGGGTACACGAAGACCTCTCTCAGTTCTCTTCAACCTCAGGAATAGAAAGAAATCCATGGGGCCGTGTATGGCTAATACGGTGGCCGAGGCAACGTAACGGTTTTATGTTTTGCCAAAAAATCATGACAAGCATTGAGGTGTGAGCAGGAGCACTATCTTGATGCAGTTTGCACGAGTGCGTTTGCCACAATTCTGGTCGTTTTCTTCGGATTACGATTAGTAACTTCCAGGTAATGACCGCACGACCTTGAGAGAGGAATCGTGATACACGGCCCCGTTGTAGTCTAAGAAAACAGTCAGAAGAAACTTCACATGTGATCTAGCTTGTCGAATTTTTTTTCCGTCTTGGCTCTACAGGCAATTTCCTTTGTCACGATTGGGTCTTGGTTTTGACGTCACACCCGTATACCCATGTTTCGTCACCTGTTGTAACTTTCTTTATAAGTTCTGTGTCGTTGTCGACTTCATTTAGCAATTCCTGAGCCGTGTCTACGCAACGCCGTTTTTGTTCGAAATCAAAGAGCTTTGGAACAAACTGTACTGCTTCGCGTTTCATGTCCAAAATACCCGAAATATAGCTTGGCATTAGCTGACATCATCGGCAACCTCTCTAATAGTGATTTGGCGATTTGTAAGAACCATTTCCTCTACGCCTTCCATACTGTCGTCAGTAATTGATGTGCCAGGGCGTCCAATCCGGTCATCGACTTCAACGTCTTCTCGACCCTCTTCCAAAGGTTTAGACCACTCGTAGACTCTTTTCTTAATCATAGTAGATAGCCCAAAAGCTACAGCAAACATTTATAACGCGGTGCTGCACTTTATTCATTTTTCAAGCAAAATTTAATGGACATTCTTTGATCCATGTCTGTCGAAAGTAAAAATTCACCGAGCACTCGAAAACTCGTAGAACCTTCTCGACTGTCAACAGTAAACTAACGATTCAAAACATCTGGAAACGGAAACGTGGATCAGGAACACGTGTTATCAACAAGGTAACGACAACTGAAAATGCGATGTATAAAGCCCTCGAAACTAATAAATTCTCGATACTTTTGATCACACCTCGTACTGGCAGTATTTTGTTTGCCCTTACGGTACAGTGTGGAATGCGTTACGGAAATTTATTGAAAAAATAGAATGTGCCGTTGTAAATGTTAGTGCAGGCTGACCTTGCGTCAGGTGGTTTGGCTGCTAACCTAACCTAACCTAACCGTAAGTCCCGGACCTGGATGCGAGAGTCACTTGTCGTGAGAGCGCGGTTGACACCGTGCGACCGTCTCCCTCCTGTGTGTGTGTGTGTGTGTGTGTGTGTGTGTGTGTGTGTGTGTGTCGGCCAGATCCGGCTGTGATGAGCAGAGCCAGCTTGGTGGCTGGCGTTGCCGCCGTGTCCTCTGATTGCTAAGTGTTCATGTCGTCACAAGAAAGGCAGCTGAAGCTCCCTTTAGACGGTCACACAATGTTTCGTGAGGCACAATAACACTGAACGTACAAGTGTGAGATTGAGAGGTTGCGCAGTAATACTGAGAACACGAGAAACATCTGAATTATTTTATGCTGACTGGAAATACTGTGCCGCATGTGGGCAGTATTGACAATATCCTTGCCAGTATCTCGAGTGCTGCAGACCTTTGCTTTTACCGTAATAAAAAAATAATCAAGTCACATGCAAAGTTTAAGAAAGTTTTATTTTAACTGATTGTACGCATATACAAGACAATACCATCTTATGATATTTAAAAAGTTAGAATTGCGGTTCTCTTCCTTAAATGATGAATTCTATGCGCCTATTCTTCCTGGCAAGTTGGTTAATTACATCGTCAATTGGACAATCAATGTCAGGGTGAGTGTTCAACAAAGCTAAGCCATTAAGTCGATCCTCCTCCGTTGTCGACTTCCGCCATGTATTCGTACTCCGCAATGTTCAAAAACTTCCTTCTACTGTAGCAATAGATGCGGGTAGACAAGCAAATATTTTGTACCGTGTGTGCAAAGTAGGATAGTTAGATCTGGGACAAACAAACAACGCCTGCATAACAGAATCACGATCATTAAGGGCGATTATGCTCGTTTGCTTGTATTGAAGAATCTCTCCCATTAGTCTCCCTTTAACCACAAAGAGTGATTCTTCTTCAAAGAACTATAGTTCAGTTAAGCACTGATTCAGTTTATGTGCCACATCATTACCGTAATGTTCCAGAAGTTGTGAGGGCAAAAGTAAGTTGAATTTTAAATGATAAACATTTTCTTCAGCATAACATTCCCTCATGTCAGTCGTAAAAAAAAATTCTTTCCTAATATTGTCGATTCCGTTTCTTTCTTGTGCATTCGATAGAGGGCCTATATAGTAGCAATGCGTTTTTAGGAATCTTCTCGAAAGTCACTGTTACCGGAGCGTCTCGTAACAATATTTTTACTGAGAAGTTACTATCAATTACTATTTTAATACTTCACAATCAACTGATCACTCTTACTCTTGACTAATCTTCACACTTGCACTTCCTACATTTAGGACTTTTTACTTATTGATTCTTCAGTCTTAATATTTGTGCTTCTGCATGTAAACTCGCCTCCTATTCGGCGAATAGTCCGTATTTGTAACGCTACGTATCGAAAGTTCTCTGTACAAGAAAATAGTAAAATATTTGCGACTTTTCTCGAACAAATGCCAGACAGAATAACGTATCGAGATCACTAGAATGGCGGCGACTTTTCTCGTAGGAATGTGTTAGCTATCTGTGTGCCAGACAGAAACGTATAAAATACGATGACACGGACGCGCGTGCTGCATAGGAAAGTACAACTATAGTAACTGGATTCAGTCGAGTCGACTGACGAAAGGAACGAATACCGTGCGGGCTAACTGTGAGGGGAGGGGGGGGGGGGGACGGCGTGGGTGGTAATGCGCGTGTGGTCTCGCAATGGGACGGAGGGGGTGGGGGGAGTCCTCTCTCCGTATGTATCCTTCACTGTGATAAGAACACAATGAAATGTAGAAATAACTGCCGGCATTGTGCGGTGTTACAACAGACGAGCGGAAAAAAGCCAAATATGTTACGTTCGAATCGTACGATTTGTTGTTGAGAAAATACGGTGAAATCCCATGAAGGACGATGTTTTAAATCAATTAATGCAAAATTGTAAATAAAAGTCAACATAGCTATTATTGTCCGTGTATACATTACGTGCCCACATATGTATTTATTATTGCATGAAGCAACACGTTTACATTACCATGTCGCAAAAAACTTCAAGGTAAAATTAAACGCGTAAATTTAAAGTCTTCGAAAGAATTTCCAGTGGCAGGGTATTGTAGCATAATAGATAAACGATGACGTTTTAGTATTTTGGTGATGCTGGTATGGGCAATCGCAGAAATTTATCCAGGGAGGGTCATGTAAGACTCTAACATCGTCATTTTCGATGTAACGGAGTTGGTCAGTTTTGAGATGTATCATGCCACAAGAACTAAATTTTATGGGTGGCACACGAAAAAACAATATATGCCAGAGAACTGATGTTTATCCACTCGATACTTTTTACACGTACATTACTTCGATAATTAAAACAACAAACGATTACACAGCTATTTGCTGAAGCCATATTATTGTCTCACTGCGGTCAGCCACGTTCGGCTAAACGAGAGTTTTAACGGAATTATGGGAACTCACTCCTAGTAGTGTATAAGAATTTTGTAACGAGTAAAATCACCGTACTCCAGATTCGAAGGCGAGGGGGCTGGGGGGGGGGGGGGGAGGGTTGCAAGTGCCTGTGCGGGGGATGCCTTTGTATGTTGACAAACATTTCCAGTAATGTATCATTGTATAAAAAGTTTATGATAATCTTTTTTTTTTTTTCGTTCAGTCTCAGTTCTCTCGGCTAGTTTTCGCGAGTGGTGTTTGACCCAATTTTCCATTAACCTATTTTCTGTTGCAAGAAAGATGGGCAATTATCACAGCAGCAGCGTCTTATTGTCGATATTCCGAAATCACAGTATTATTGCACAGTATTACTGGGCGGTCTATGGCAACGCCAGTAATATTGCACAATATTATTGTGCACTCTTATTGACCGTCTAGGGGCCGCTTTAGTCGTGCACGAACCTTGCGGTGAAAGTGCCCGCAAAAGAAATGGATGCTCGACAACCGCACATGCGCGAGTGTTCACAAGTTCGTCGCGCCCCCACGCGGCTCAGACGTGCTTCTACAAGCATCAGCTTATTCACCAGAAAATGTCGAGTTCAGACGGCGATATGCTGGATTTGGCAGCCTCTTTGCTTCTGTTACGGCAGAAAAAGGAGGAAACATGGTATGTAGAGTAAACAGTGGTTAAAGGAACGAAAACATCGTTCCCATTTTAACTATTCACGATGCACATGCTAAAGCAACTGTCTCACGGTATTGACGTTTTCCTTCTTTCCCTCCGTGTACAAGGGGCGTTCAGTGAGTAATGCAACATACTTTTTTTTCTGAAAGCAGGATGGTTTTCTGAGTGCATCTTTCATTGAGCCATATGATGGAAGTCGGAAGGTGCGACATCCGAACTGTAGGGTGGATGAGCAAGAACACTCCAGTGAAGTTTTGTGAACTCCTGGCGGGTGTTCAGCACTACCAGCAGGGACGTCCAGTCGAGCAGCGAGGTGTTTGATTGTGATCCGTCGATCACCTCGAACGAGTGTGTCCGCACGTTCCAACCGTGCAGGAGTCACAGCTGCGTGCGACCGGCCGGCACACGGCAGATCGGGCGTGTCTGCACGATCTGGTTGCGACATGGCAGACGCCTCGCCCGACTCACCGTGCTTTTGTTCACTGCCAAAGGCTGTGAATATCTGCGATGCTCTGGTTTTCCGCCAAAAGAAACTTAGTGACAGCTCTCTGCTTGGAACGTACCTCTGTTGCAGACGTCATTTTGAAAGCTGTATATAGCTCCTGCACCTACCGAAACTTCATGAAACTGGAGCAGAACTATTCCAAGGTGTCCCACAGCAAATTCCGCATTTTTTCAACCGAAAGTGGCTACCAGTTTCGGTTTTTCAGTCCACATCTTCAAACAACTCACATCGTGAATTTTATCCATAGTGGGTGCTGTTGAACTCTGTGACCCTTTAGAGGATATAGAAAAATTTCCGCTACCAGTCACAATAAAAGATTATTTATTCGTCACACGACCGGTTTCGGGCTTGTACCCATCCTCAGGTGTTTATACATTCGTGTACATGTTAATATCATACACTGATCTCCAACATATAAACATGTACCTGAACACCGGTCGTGTGACAAATAATCTTTTATTGTGAGTGGCAGTGGAAATTTTTCTACAACTCAAATCGTATACACAATTCCGTCAGTGGCTAACATATATGAACTGGTTTTCGCAGACTACCTTCAGAACGACATAAAAGCAATGAATACCAGAAATTGTAACTCAAGTAACCACCATTAAGTGATTAATAACCACAATTAAGACATTTACTTAATTATGGTTATTTGGGTTGCACCTTCTAGTATTTATTGATTTTATGTCGTTCTGAAGGTAGTCTGCAAAAACCAGTCCATAAATGGTAGCCACTGATGGAATCATGTATACGATTTGAGTTAACCCTCTCAGCGTCAGTTAAGGCCTCGAGATGATGTACTGAAACACCGAAACTGGTAGCCGCACAATAAATAACATCCTAAGGATGGCTGCAGGTGTTCCGTTTTATTACATATGTAGTGTTATATCCTGTGTGACGATTATTAGCGCTAAGGAAACAACAAGGCATCTTTCGTTGGCTGTGTTCACTGCTTCGCGTTCTCTTCCGTTCCCTCTACTGTAAGCGCTTGTTCCCACACACAGACCGAATGGTTGCGAAGTCTGGCGAATTGTCTGCGAATGCGCAGCGGCTTGTGCCGACTTTTATTCGCTCCGGTGTAAAGATGTCTCTTGGGAGTCGCTATATACAGTTGCAGAGACGCGAGCTGTACCTGCCGGTATGTTGCGTCAGAAGCCAGGATGTGACCTCGGAAATCAGCATTTCGTCTTCTGGGAAGCGCCTGGCCTTCAGAAAGACTGCGCAGTCGAAAAAGAGGGAATGAAAATTGGGTGGTTAGAGATTGGCCCAGTACCAAGTTGATACGGGTTCTTCGCTGTGCGGCTTAAGGCTGCTGCCGCAGTGGTACCGATATCGATGGATTTTTCCGACGACCGACATCGGCCGAGGACGGCCAATCTTTTCAAATCAGTACGTCTCCACGTGCGCCGTCGCAAAGTAGCCGGTCTCGTTTTTCGAAAGCACGGATTTTGGACGACAATCGAGAAAATTCAAATCAGTGTGTTTTATCCGGTCATATCGGACGCCGACACGACAGGAAATATGGGCTGTGAGAAACATAAGTTTATTCGAAGGAGCAGTTTGTAGCTTCCTGAAGATGAAAAATATAAAAATCTGGGTACAATTCGATACCTTATGGACTTTCAGTCGCAGGGGTATTGGAAACATCAAGTAGGAGACGTTTTTATCAGAAATTATAACCTCAGAAAATAATTTGTTCAAGTGAGAAGGACGACATATTTTATGCTGAAAGTTACAGTAGTGGCTCTTTTTGGGTTGTGGTAGGTGGAAATGAAGTGTGTACAAATTATTATTTCTGCTTACTGGCGTTTTCATACCAGTAAGCTGGTGATTCTGTTAAATGAAGTGGTTCGGAAATGTGGTACAATATGTTCAAATTTTTCATTGCTTTAGGTGCTCAGAGCAAGTTACTCTAAACTTTGTCTGTCTTTCACTGAATGACAGTTATTGAAGATTAATTGACGTATGTCTGCACAGCTTCAATTAAATTAAGTGAAAGAGTTTGTTTGTAATTCTACTTTCCAAGGTCACCACGAATCATATCGAAAGTAAAGACGAAGACCCATATGTGAAACACTTTCAGCTAACGAAAGCTAATTTTGATACTTGTAGGAGTGTGATTCGAGCTCTATTAAGAACTCCGGCACTCACATTAAAGATGCAGTTCAGGCTGAAACAAAACTAAAAGCGCCACGTGGATACGTGACATTTGGTGATTACATCTTTCAAATACACTCCTGGAAATTGAAATAAGAACACCGTGAATTCATTGTCCCAGGAAGGGGAAACTTTATTGACACATTCCTGGGGTCAGATACATCACATGATCACACTGACAGAACCACAGGCACATAGACACAGGCAACAGAGCATGCACAATGTCGGCACTAGTACAGTGTATATCCACCTTTCGCAGCAATGCAGGCTGCTATTCTCCCATGGAGACGATCGTAGAGATGCTGGATGTAGTCCTGTGGAACGGCTTGCCATGCCATTTCCACCTGGCGCCTCAGTTGGACCAGCGTTCGTGCTGGACGTGCAGACCGCGTGAGACGACGCTTCATCCAGTCCCAAACATGCTCAATGGGGGACAGATCCGGAGATCTTGCTGGCCAGGGTAGTTGACTTACACCTTCTAGAGCACGTTGGGTGGCACGGGATACATGCGGACGTGCATTGTCCTGTTGGAACAGCAAGTTCCCTTGCCGGTCTAGGAATGGTAGAACGATGGGTTCGATGACGGTTTGGATGTACCGTGCACTATTCAGTGTCCCCTCGACGATCACCAGTGGTGTACGGCCAGTGTAGGAGATCGCTCCCCACACCATGATGCCGGGTGTTGGCCCTGTGTGCCTCGGTCGTATGCAGTCCTGATTGTGGCGCTCACCTGCATGGCGCCAAACACGAATACGACCATCGTTGGCACCAAGGCAGAAGCGACTCTCATCGCTGAAGACGACACGTCTCCATTCGTCCCTCCATTCACGCCTGTCGCGACACCACTGGAGGCGGGCTGCACGATGTTGGGGCGTGAGCGGAAGACGGCCTAACGGTGTGCGGGACCGTAGCCCAGCTTCATGGAGACGGTTGCGAATGGTCCTCGCCGATATCCCAGGAGCAACAGTGTCCCTAATTTGCTGGGAAGTGGCGGTGCGGTCCCCTACGGCACTGCGTAGGATCCTACGGTCTTGGCGTGCATCCGTGCGTCGCTGCGGTCCGGTCCCAGGTCGACGGGCACGTGCACCTTCCGCCGACCACTGGCGACAACATCGATGTACTGTGGAGACCTCACGCCCCACGTGTTGAGCAATTCGGCGGTACGTCCACCCGGCCTCCCGCATGCCCACTATACGCCCTCGCTCAAAGTCCGTCAACTGCACATACGGTTCACGTCCACGCTGTCGCGGCATGCTACCAGTGTTAAAGACTGCGATGGAGCTCCGTATGCCACGGCAAACTGGCTGACACTGACGGCGGCGGTGCACAAATGCTGCGCAGCTAGCGCCATTCGACGGCCAACACCGCGGTTCCTGGTGTGTCCGCTGTGCCGTGCGTGTGATCATTGCTTGTGCTTTTTTCCATTTCCAGGAGTGTATTTAGATCTGTACCAGGTTCTGAAAAGCTTTTGTGTGTTATGTTGGCTGCTATCGACGACAAACGAAAGTCTAATTTAGAAGCTAATATTTTCACTCTCGCACTGGAATCCACTGGGCAAGTGTCAGGATAACTGAAGTTTCCAGTACTAGAATCTGATTACTTGAATATACTACCAGTATTACATTAATTTTCACGATTTTTGGAAAACAAATCAGCTGCTGTGAATCCACAGATCTATCTTTCATTAGTTAAATAATAATTGCTTGTTGTCACACAAATTTTCCCATGCATAATATAAGAGAAAGATTACCTACTTTCCCCACGTAAATTAACCATTCTCTGCCCATAACCTCACTGGCATCTTGCCTCTATAGCGTAATAAATCATACTCGGAACAACGGATTTCGGAGACCTCTTTAATATGGTGTATCATTGAAACTACGTATTTTCATAACGTACGCCTATGAAAATCACGCATATGGCATGGTAAGCTTAAGAAGTGGTGGCCCCCATGTGACGCTAATCGGTGGTGCCATGCTACACTATGTGATCAAAAGTATCCGGACAGCCCCAAAAACATAAACATATTAGGTGCATTGTGCTGCCACCTACTGCCAGGTACTCCTTATCAACGACCTCAAGAAGTCATTAGACATCGTGAGAGGACAGAATGGGGCGCTCCGCGGAACTCACGGACTTCGAACGTGGTCAGGTGATTGGGTGTCACTTGTGCCATATGTCTGTACGCGAGATTTCCACTCTCCTAAACATCCCTAAGTCCACTGTTTCCGATGTGATAATGAAGTGGAAACGTGCAGGGACACGTTCAGTACAAAAGCGTACAGGCCGAACTCGTCTGTTGACTGACAGACACCGCCAACAGTTGAAGAGGGTCGTGATGTGTAATAGACAGACATCTATCCAGACCATCACGCAGGAATTCCAAACCGCATGAGGATCCACTGCAAGTACTAAGACTGTTAGGCGGGAGGTGAGAAAACTTGGATTTCATTCAAGGTCAAGCGGCTGCTCATAAGCCACACATCACGCCGGTAAATGTCAAACGACGCCTCGCTTGGTGTGAGGAGCGTAAACATTGGACGATTGAACAGTGGAAAAATGTTGTGTGGAGTGACGAATCACGGTACTCAGTGTGGCGAACCGATGGCGGGGTGTGGGTGTGGCGAATGCCCGGTGAACATCCGGCAGCGTGTGTAGTGGCAACAGTAAAATTCGGAGGCGGTGGTGTTATGGTGTGGTCGTGTTTTTCATGGAGGGGGCTTGTAACCCTTCTTGTTTTGCGTGGCACTATCACAGCCCAGGCGTACATTGATGTTTTAAGCGCCTTTTGGCTTCCCAATGTTGAAGAGAAATTCGGGGGTGTCGACTGCTTCTTTCAACACGATCGAGCACCTGTTCATAATGCAGGACCTGTGGTGGAGTGGTTACACGACAATAACATCAGTATATACTCCTCAACGTGCCTCCATTCTGGCATCAAAGTTGGTAAGGAGTTGATGTGGTAGGGCGTTCCATTATCTCTACCAGCGCAGTTGACACCTGCTGGGTGGTCACTGGATGTGGACGCGCTCCAATACGTCTCCCCAACGCATCTCAGACGTGCCCCAAGGGATTCAAGTCGGGCGCACAGGGAGGCCAGTCCATTCTCCCAATACCCTCTCGTCCGAAGAGCTGCTCCACTTGCGCTGTTGGATGCGGTCGCGCAGTGTCATTCGCAAAAATGAAGTCAGGATCGAATTCCCCCCCGAAAAGATGTAAATATGGAAAAGAGTTCAGTGTCACAGTGACGTTGACAGGTGGATGTACCCTGTGTTCAAAGATTCGGAGGTCAGGATGCCCGTGCAACATTATGCCTCCCCACGTCGTAACACCTGGATCACCAAAACGATCATATTCGACAGTGTCCCTGGGTCCATTACGTGCTCCCGCATCCCGCCATACTATTCCACGTCCACAATCACTACTGAGAGTGAACGTGCTCTCATCCGAGAAAAGCAAGCGACGCCACTCCCCGTTGCTCTTGGCACCGTAGCCGCAGATATCAACGAAGCAGGAGGTAGTGGCGGTCGGGCAAAGAGGGATTCCGTGCCTCCCAGTCCTGTTAAACGTGGTTGCAATTGCAGCCGCTATCTGATGCGGATCCCTTCTTGCCTTTCGGGTAATGACGGGGTCATCTGCTGCTGTAGGCTGTGGTTCTGAATGCTCCCCATGCACGTGATACAGTGCTGTGAACGATACCAAACATGTGTAGTACACCCATCACACTTCGTCCTCCTTCCCGTTATCAGATGATCCTTCCCCCTTGTCAAGTCATCCAAACATTGTCTCCGGACCATGTTGTAATGAAGAAAACAACAACAATGCGCAGCACCTGCCCTCTGATAGACACACACTCACACACTGTCTGCCTGCCGCCGGTGGCCGAGCGGTTCTAGGCGCTTCAGTCTGGAACCGCGCGACCGCTACGGTCGCAGGTTCGAATCCTGCCTCGGGCATGGGTGTGTGTGATGTCCTTAGGTTAGTTAGGTTTAAGTAGTTCTAAATTCTAGGGGACTGATGACCTCAGATGTTAAGTCACATAGTGCTCAGAGCCATTTGAACCACACACTGTCTTTTCCCGTTCCTTCCCCATGTTTCGGGGCCAGCACCAAACGCCGCTATAGCCACGCTGTCCTCACGCGGCGCCAACACGTCTTGCCGTACGACGTCGAACTTTCTGAGAATCGCTTCTCGGCTTTTGGCAGAAGATCAATGTGCACGACTGGGAGGCCTTTCGCAACGTACTCCTGCACTTTCATTCATTTCCACAGATTACTTAATGCGAGGGCTTGCTGAAAAGTGATGCCTCCGAATTTTTTTATACGGAAACTGTTAAATCTTCTCAAATAACACCACGGGAGGCGAACAGCTTTGAGTTGCGCTACGCAATGGAGCTGAGACTCGCAAGGGTGCCTCGCACAGAGAGAATCCCATGGCGCATCAACAAGAATCGCTTCACAGCTTTTGGCAACATCACTGTCAATTTTTTCTTTTTTTTTGGGGGGGGGGGGGGGCAGTGGCGGTTTACGATAATATACAGTCAAATCACCAAGTTTTACATTTTCACATACACCATGTTCTACATCTACATCCATACTCCGGAAGACACCTGACGGTGTGTGGCGGAGGGTACCCTGAATACCTCTATCGGTTCTCCCTTCTATTCCAGTCTCGTATTGTTCGTGGAAAGAAGGATTGTCGGTATGCCTCTGTGTGGGCTCTAATCTCTCTGATTTTATCCTCATGGTCTCTTAGCGAGATAGAAAGGAGCAATCTACTGCTTGACTCCTCAGTGAAGGTATGTTCTCGAAACTTCAACAAAAGTCCGTACCGAGCTACTGAGCGTCTCTCCTGCAGAGTCTTCCACTGGAGTTTATCTATCATATCCGTAACGCTTTCGCGATTACTAAGTGATCCTGTAACGGAGCGCGCTGCTCTCCGTTGTATCTTCTCTATCTCTTCTATCAACCCTATCTGGTACGGATCCCACACTGCTGAGCAGTATTCAAGCAGTGGGCGAACAAGCGTACTGTAACCTACTTCCTTTGTTTTCGGATTGCATTTCCTTAGAATTCTTCCAATGAATCTCAGTCTGGCATCTGCTTTACCGACGATCAACTTTATATGATCATTCCATTTTAAATCACTCCTAATGCGTACTCCCAGATAATTTATGGAATTAACTGCTTCCTGTTGCTGACCTGCTATTTTGTAGCTAAATGATAAGGTATCTATCTTTCTATGTATTCGCAGCACATTACACTTGTCTACATTGAGATTCAGTTGCCATTCCCTGCACCATGCGTCAATTCGCCGCAGATCCTCCTGCTCGTTGTGAAGGTATTGCGAGTACTGATGGTCTTGAAAGTTTTAATAACCGTGACGTCATTACGTTGGTGAATTATTTAGTAAGGATACTGGTAGTTTTTTGTACTATTCTACGATGCCTTTTGTATTGAGGACTACGTCGTAAGCTGATTCAAGTTGAAGCTATGTACGAGGATCACTCCAAAAGAAATGCACACTATTTTTTTTAAAATCCATCTTTTATTCTATATGTTCGAAAGTTTTACAGTGTGTAGATACATCATTTAGGAACACTATTTTCATTTCTCCACATAATTTCCGCCCCTCTCAACTGACTGCTGTCATCTTGGAACCAGCGCCTGTATACCCGCACGGTAAAATCCTGGACCAACCTGTTGGAGCCGGTGTTTGGCAGCGTGCACAAGAGAGTCATCATCTTCAAACCTTGTTCCACGAAGAGAGTCTTTCAGTTTCCCAAACAGATGATAGTCGCATGGAGCTAGGTCAGGACTGTAAGGCGGGTGTTTCAGTGTTGTCCATCCGAGTTTAGTGATCGCTTCCATGGTTTTTTCACTGACATGTGGCCGTGCATTGTCGTGCAACAGCAAAACATCCTGCTATTGCCGATGTGATCAAACACGACTCAATCGAGCTTGAAGTTTCTTCAGTGTTGTCACACATGCATCAGAATTTATGGTGGTTCCACTTGGCATGATGCCCACTAGCAGGAGTCCTTCGGAATCGAAAAACACCGTAGCCATAACTTTTCCAGCAGAAGGTGTGGTTTTCGAATTTTTTTCTTGGGTGAATTTGTATGATGCCACTCCATTGATTGCCTCTTCGTCTCTGGGGAAAAATGATGGAGCCATATTTCATCACTTGTCACAACTCTTCCAAGAAATTCATCTCCACCATTCTCGTACTGTTCCAAAAGTTAGCTACATACCGTTTTTCTTGTTTGTTTGTGAGCCACTGTCAACATCTTGGGAAGCCACCTGGCACAAACATTTTTTAACGCCAGCGCTTTCAGTTGTCTAACCCAACGTAGCGTAACAATTTGTTCACTGTGATGCGTCTGTCAGCAGTCACCAATTCGTTAACTCTCTGCACATTGTCTGGAGTGTGTGCAGTACGAGGTCTGCCGCTGCGAGGACAGTCCTCGATATTGCCGTGCCCGCTTTCATCACGCAACCTGCTTGCCCACCGACTAACTGTACTGCGATCGACAGCAGCATCTCCATACACCTTTTTCAACGTTTTGCGGATGTTTCCCACTGTCTCGTTTTCACAGCACAGGAATTCTATGACAGCACGTTGCTTCTGACGAACGTCAAGTGAAGCAGCCATCTTGAAGACATGCTGTGATGGCGCCACTCACGGGAACAGGTTGAACTAAGTTTGAAAACAAGCGGGAAGGCTGTATCTACACACCGTAAAACTTTAACACATGCAGAATGAAAACTGTATTTTTACAAAAATAGTGTGCATTTCTTTTGGAGTGACCCTCGTATGTCTGGTGAGAAGGGTCTGGTGTATGTGAAAATGTAAAACTTGCTGGTGATTTGACTGTATATCGTCATAAATAAAGAACCCTGATAAAAAAAAAGGTGCAGGAGCACCTAGGGATGTGGTCTATGTGAGGCACGCCAGTGCATCTGTGTAAGTCGCAGCTCGATTTGGTAGCGCAACTTACAACTGTGTGTCTCCCGTGGTGTTGGATTTAGATTTTTATTTTTGATGTTTATATATTTCTCAACATAATCATCCTGTCGATGAACACATTTCTCCCAAAGAGAGATCAGTTTGTTGAAAGAATCGCTGTACAACGTTTCACTTTGTTGACGCAGCCACTACCCCACCTCCGCTACATCACTATCAAACTGAAGTCCTCGAAGAAGTTATTTGTTTTGCAACTAGATGAAAGTTGGATGAGGCCAAATCGCGACTGCATGAAGGATGATGGATAACAGTCAACACGACGCGTCGAATTGTTGGAGGTGTCGCAGCGCTCGCGTATGGTCTGGAATTGTCATGCTGAAGGAGAGGACGAACTCTTCGAATTCGAAACTCAGTTGCAGCACGCTGTTTCTCACGAACCGATATAGTTACGTTACCCACCGCCCCGTTACACGCAACGATTAGGAGATTCCTAGCTACAGATGCCTGCAAATAAGCAGACATGAAGAATAAAGATGCAGAACATTCGCAACGTTTGCTTTATTTAAAAAAGCTTTAAGAGAGTTCACATAAATAAATCGGAGACAGTACTTTTCAGCGCGATGATATGTCACGTTATCTCTTTCGTCCTTAATTTATTGTACTTCATTTATTGCGCTACACCTTTAACGTAAGATTAAACCCTTAATGAGTAGATTCAAACGCCATTTTAAATCTTTCATGGGATTATATGAATCAAATTTTTGTTGTTCTGGAAACCGTTGGATAGGCAACCTGCTAACTGTTTTGGCCGTGTAGTACTGTAGTTTAGGCTAATTTGTTTTATTCTGACTCCGTGGCCGGATGTTTTTGTCGGAGCCACAATCGTAGTAAGACTAAAAGCAACGAGTTAAACATTTTGACCATATGTATTCGATATCTTTCCAGCTACACACGCGCTACAAAATATTAGTAATTCGTTGCTCTCGTTAGTGAATGTCATTAGTGGTTCAAATGGCTCTGAGCACTATGGGACTCAACTGCTGAGGTAGCCCATACACATAA
The DNA here is from genome assembly GCF_023898315.1 of Schistocerca nitens. Lineage (NCBI taxonomy): Eukaryota > Metazoa > Arthropoda > Insecta > Orthoptera > Acrididae > Schistocerca > Schistocerca nitens. Next base: position 476,015,659 of record NC_064622.1, on the reverse strand, counting down.
ATACTTTGTTGATAACCGATGAAGCTGCGAGTGTAACCGTTCTCGTGAATGCACCATTTGAGTGGGATTTATTTCCTGACAGATTTCCCTCTACTACGTGCTGGGAACAGTTGCAAGACACGGCCACACGCTCTAGTGCATGCTAGCCGGACGGAAATATCTTTTTCCCGCCAACTCGCCGTAGCTCTTCTAGTTTACCGCTATGGGCTACCCGAAAGCCATTTGCCTGCGGCGGAGATCGCAGCGTGTGAAACAAAGAAACTGGAAGGTTACGAATACTGCCTGTCCCCCCCCCCCCCCCCCGGAATTGAATACGAGAAAGAAAACACGGTTAGTGGAGAAAAGTATTGGGTGTTCCATGTCACTAAGAAGTTGTTCCGAAGAGACTTAAAAAGTTGGAGGAGTATGGAAAACTACCGATCGCACACGAACCACGTGTGGGGAAGAAAACATACGAGTAACTAAACGTTTCAAGCAATAAAGATGTGGTATTTAGAATTTCGTGCAATAATCGTTACTCAGTAACGAATAAATAAAATATGCGACGGCTCTGTTCGTCAATTAGCCCAAGGAGGGTTGTCTTGTGCGGAAAATGCATATTACTTGATGTAGAAATACTTCTATAGTAGAGGCAGGCGACCATTTAGATTCGGCGCAAACTTTGAAATATGGGAAAGTGTTGATCCCACAATTCTTCATTAAGCGTTACGCGTTTCAAAATTTCATAGTGAGACTGAAGCCGTGCTATGAAGTGTACAAGAAATTAATGGCAAAATATACATAACTGTGCATCTAAGTATTCCAGTACACAGAAATTCTAAATGGCATCGCAGTTACATAAATATTGAACTTTTAGTACGAAGCTCACGTATGTGAGCACATAAATTGAATACAATTCTCATCTGATGTAGGCATCTTTGACATTGCCGTCGTCTGTCGAAGAGAACCAGTGCTAAACTGAGTGTGGCGATTGAACTATCAAAGAGTTAAACAATGGCCAGTAAGTGGGTTGGCCATAGAAAACAAGTCAAAGAGTAATTTTGAAAATATGTATACACTGCTATTAAGTACATGTCAGCACCTCGTGAACAAATTTGACAAAAACATTTTTGCTACTTTTATGAAAGAGAAACTCCTAGTAACCGTGCGTCGTTAGGTAACATCATAAAAAACGTTACAGAGGTAATCTTTAGTCAGTAATGAAAAGAAAGACAATGGTAACCAATAACTGGTGTGGTACAATGTAAACAGAAAAGTAGTGTGATTAGTAAGTAAAATATAATTGTGAAGGAATAAGTTCACAGGCATTACGTGTGCGTTGATTGTAAATTGACTGCATATTGTGAAGCTTGCGTACATTTATTTTGTGGTAGTTGTGAACTTATTGCTTCAGAGATATATTTTACTATTACTAATATTGGTTTTATGTTTATAGTGTACCATACCAGTTATTGATTACAATTGTCCTCTGTTTTCATTACTGACTGAAGACGACCTTTGTACCATAAATGTAGCAAAAATGTTTTTGTCAAATTTCTTCACGAGGTGCTGACATGTACTTAATCGTAGTGTATAGAAGTTTGTTAAGGTACTCTTGAATTTATTTTCTATGGTCAAAGCTAGCGACACACTCAGTTTGGCGCTAGTTCTATTCGATAGACGACGGCAATGTCAAAGATGCCTACATCAGATGAGAATTGTATTGTATTCAGTTTATGCGCTCACATTGGTTCAAAAATGGTTCAAATGGCTCTGAGCACTATGGGACTCAACTGCTGTGGTCATTAGTCCCCTAGAACTTAGAACTACTTAAACCTAACTAACCTAAGGACATCACACACATCCATGCCCGAGACAGGATTCGAACCTGCGACCGTAGCAGTCGCACGGTTCCGGACTGCGCGCCTAGAACCGCGAGACCACTGCGGCCGACTATGCGCTCACATTCGTGAGCTTTGTACTGATAGTTTAATTTTTATGTAAGTACGATGCCATTTGATGCAAACTTATGCATATTTTGTCATTAATTTCTTGTACACTTCATTCCACGGCTTCAGTCTGATGATGAATTTTTGAAACGCCTAATGCTTAATAAAGAATTGTGCTATGAAGACTTTCCTATATTTCAAAGTTGTCGAACTGCGTGTGGAATACGTAAACGTCTTCTGTGCATTGCCGTGTTTTTTATCTGTTAGTGTCTCGTGCTTTCCTGGGTAAAAAATTAGTCCAGCATTTGCCTGGCTCGTCACTGTAAAGGTGCGTTTAAACCTGTGCACCTTGCTGCTGTGCTTGCCCCCACACTCTGGTGCAGGCTCTCGCGTAGACGCATACCTCTTCCCCAACATGCGCATGTGAGTGGATTCCATTCACACTTGTGTGTTAGGCGCCTCTACTTCCGTGTGCGGCAACTTCCAGCCGCACGGCACACACGTGTAAACGCACCTTGAACAGACCAACGGTCGTTAATTCGGTGCGCCGATTCTACACGCATCTGTAACTCCCCAATATCGGAAACTGGCGCTCTGTGTGTTATGGTATACTGGAAAACCACAGTCTGTCATCTACAGGGTGTTACAAAAAGGTACGGCCAAACTTTCAGGAAACATTCCTCAAACACAAAGAAAGAAAATATATTATGTGGACATGTGTCCGGAAACGCTTACTTTCCATGTTAGAGCTCATTTTATTACTTCTCTTCAAATCACATTAATCATGGAATGGAAACACACAGCAACAGAACGTACCAGCGTGACTTCACTTTGTTACAGGAAATGTTCAAAATGTCCTCCGTTAGCGAGGATACATGCATCCACCCTCCGTCGCATGGAATCCCTGATGCGCCCCTGGAGAATGGCGTATTGTATCACAGCCGTCCACAATACGAGCACGAAGAGTCTCTACATTTGGTACCGGGGTTGCGCAGACAAGAGCTTTCAAATGCCCCCATAATTGAAAGTCAAGAGGGTTGAGGTCAGGAGAGCGTGGAGGCCATGGAATTGGTCCGCCTCTACCAATCCATCGGTCACCGAATCTGTTGTTGAGAAGCGTACGAACACTTCGACTGAAATGTGCAGGAGCTCCATCGTGCATGAACCACATGTTGTGTCGTACTTGTAAAGACACATGTTCTAGCAGCACAGGTAGAGTATCCCGTATGAAATCATGATAACGTGCTCCATTGAGCGTAGGTGGAAGAACATGGGGCCCAATCAAGACATCACCAACAATGCCTGCCCAACCGTTCACAGAAAATGTGTGTTGATGACGTGATTGCACAATTGCGTGCGGATTCTCGCCAGCCCACACATGTTGATTGTGAAAATTTACAATTTGATCACGTTGGAATGAAGCCTCATCCGTAAAGAGAACATTTGCACTGAAATGATGATTGACACATTGTTGGATGAACCATTCGCAGAAGTGTACCCGTGGCGGCCAATCAGCTGCTGATAGTGCCTGCAAACGCTGTACATGGTACGGAAACAACTGATTCTCCCGTAGCACTCTCCATACAGTGGCGTGGTCAACGTTTCCTTGTACAGCAGCAACTTCTCTGACGCTGACATTAGGGTTATCGTCAACTGCACGAAGAATTGCCTCGCCCTTTGCAGGTGTCCTCGTCGTTCTAGGTCTTCCCCAGTCGCGAGTCATAGGCTGGGATGTTCCGTGCTCCCTAAGACGCCGATCAATTGCTTCGAACGTCTTCCTGTCGGGACACCTTCGTTCTGGAAATCTGTCTAGATACAAAAGTACGGCGCCACGGCTATTACCCCGTATTAGTCCATACATCAAATGGGCATGTGCCAACTCCGCATTTGTAAACATGCCACTGACTGCAAAACAACGTTCGTGATGAACTCTAACCTGTTGATGCTACGTACTGATGTGCTTGATGCTAGAACTGTAGAGCAATGAGTCGCGTGTCAACACAAGCACCGAAGTCAACATTACCTTCTTTCAATTGGGCCAACTGGCGGTGAATCGAGGAAGTACAGTACATACTGACGAAAATAAAATGAACTCCAACATGGAAAGTAAGCGTTTCCGGACACATGTCCACATAACATCTTTTCTTTATTTCCTGAAAGTTTGGCCGTACCTTTTTGTAACACCCTGTATATAGATGGTACCGGGGAAATTCGTATTATGGCCGCAGTCGATGCTGGGCCGTTTATGAAGTCAAGGACGGGTCGGTATCTACTTTGTCTTCCATGCTATGGAGCACGGAGGACCGGTTTTGTGTCCTTCAGAGCTCCGTCTTGTGCTCTACCTCCGTTTCTGACGTAATTCATCGGTATTCTGTTTTGTTTTTCTTCTCTGTGAATCCCCTAGCAGTTCCGTGCTCTATCCACTGTGTTTGCGTTATGCCGCATCCCGCTCGATGGAAAGACAACTTTCTAATTCAAACAGGCATCATCACAATGTACCTGCATTATTTCTGCAGCGCATTTTCGTCGTGCTCCGTTACCCATTGATTTTATTTCTACTAAGGTGGACTGATACCGTCGCGAAAACGAGGCGACTACGAGGTGTGGCTATAAAATAACGGGACTGATGCCGTCACAGCCTAAGTAGGCATGTGCCAAAGACGAACGACCAATAGCTGTGCAGCGAGAAACCTTACCAGTCGAATGCGGCATCATTGGTGTCTGTAGCCAAATCAGTGTGGTCGTGGCCTTCGTTTGTGTACTAGCTGTATTTTGTACGCTACGGTCGCAGGTTCGAATCCTGCCTAGGGCATGGATGTTTGTGATGTCCTTAGGTTAGTTAGGTTTAACTAGTTCTAAGTTCTAGGGGACTAATGACCTCAGAAGTTGAGTCCCATAGTGCTCAGAGCCATTTGAACCATTTTTGAATTTTGTATTGTCGTGATATATCACACGAAACTTGGAAAAAATGGTACTGAAACCTATCTTTTAGTAAATAAGTATATCGGGAAGACTATTTATCAGGGAGGAGAGTTATCGAGTGGTTCAAGCGTTTCCAAGATGGCAGAGAAGGCTGTGAAGATGACTCACGTCCGAGAGGCCATTCAACATCAGAAGCGGGCGAAAATATCGAAAAAGAAGGTAGTCTTTCTCGATCCGAGCGTCAGTTTGTAACGTCTCCGCTCTTGCGTACGTTAACTCTTTAAAGCCTGTACTATGATAAGTTGACGGGCTTCACCTTCTAAGAAAGGATTTTATTAAATAAGATGACCGCGTGTACCTGAATGGAAGCAAAATCGGACTTATACCCAGTCAGTAACAACAATGATACGTCAAGCTAGTATAAAGTGCAACTACACGTTAATACGGACAAGAAACCTACGCAGCAGATGCTACCAATTATTAATAATACGGTCGCCAGCCTAATTAGGCATTACGTGAGTTTTTTCCTTGTACAAGTGGATGTACGTACAAACATAACCACACGTAGTAGTACTGCATTATATGGAAAATTTTAGAACCCGAAAAATCTACTGAACTAGTATTTTCCCTTTCTGTACTGATTTGGACAAGCTACAAATACACAACATTACACTACAATGATTACTACACACTGCATTTTGTCTATTAATCCAACTGAAATCGGGCATAGGTTGCCCTAGAAATAGCACTTTTGAAACACACATACAAAGTCAATCTTAATAAAAAAAACTGATAAATTTAGGTTTTATATTGGCTTTCACTTTGCAGATCAAATCAGTTCAGTGCACTTTAGCATTTAAATGAATAGAAATGAAAAGAATGAAAAAAAAGGGGGGGGGGACCCTGAAACTGTTATGGTCACTGTGTTGAAACTATTAACTATTGGACACATGAAGCATTCAAGATTTTCAAAATATGGGTTACTATTCTTTTTGTCTTATTAATTCCTCATTTAACTACCATTAATTTTGTTTCTGTTTAATTAAGCTTCATTACTAAACCACTTTCAACATTATCTTCAAAATTTGTCAGGTCTATTATTTACCAAAATATTCATTAACAACAAAGTTCTTTAAATATCTTTCTAGCATAAATAGTTCTGCACGTAATTCTTATTAACATGAATTTTAAATCTTTATTTCGGGACACTCGGATTGCACAACATGCGGAAAGGACCCTGTCCAGGTTAGTGATTAGGATCATTAATTAATAGGGCAATTCTGGTAAAAGTCAAGTTATTATTGAACAGTTAGGAACAAATTTAACACTGGTCCATACGGATACATTTGTAAATAATTGACCTGTGCAAGTCGATGCGGCGGTTGGCGGGCAGCGAGATGGCGAGGCGCACAGCACACATACAATCACAGCTATGGCTCTTGCTGTATCGGCACTTTGCTTCTTCTTGGCGTTGTAATCCTTTTCAATTCAGTGCCTATTGGATATAGCCATGCTGTATAGTCGTCGGAAACGGCACATCCGAGGCTCAAATGAAACCACTTTTTCCAGGATAGCCTCCTCGATCCGGAACGTGTTCCTCAGACCGATGCCCAACTCCGACTGTGTGACTGAGCCCGTTGTGCCGTACCGCGCCCGCCTGCCATCCACCTTTTACCTCTCCCCTACAGATAGGGTATTCACCAAAGGTTTTACATTCCACATATCCTAATACAGTGCCTACGTATGGACCAGGCGTACAATTACAATTTCAAACGTGTTACAATATTCCCAACATTATTTAAACTTCACTCCTATTATAACATTATTTGAAATGTAACATAAATATTAAAATTTATATCGAAATGTGTTTACAGTTTCTTTAATATAATAACACGAAAAGAAAAAGAAATGAAATTAAAACCTTGCTTACACTAATTTAGCGAAAATCAGAAGAAAAAATTTATATGTACAGTTGTTGTTGTTACAAGTTGAGTATTCGATCGATTGCTGAAACTGTAAGAATTGGCAAAGAATAAGTAAGGCAAGTTTTACATAACCAATTTAACATGAGAAAAGTGTTTGTGAAACTGATGCCGAAAATTCTCACACTTAAAGAAAAAGTTCGTGAAAATATTTGTACTGACATTTTGAATACCATTGAAAACGATCCTAATACTTTCAAGGGAGTAATAACATGTGACGAATCTTGCTTTTTTCACTTATGATCAAGAAAAGAAACGCCAATCCATGCACTGGAAGGACCCGCATCACCTAGAGCTGAAAGAGCTCGAATGAGCAGATGAAAAGCGATGACCTTTTTTCTCCTCGATATCTGTGGAATTGTGTATCCTCACTGGGTTCGTGGAGGCCAAACCATTAATGAACATTGCTATCTTGAGGTTCGTGCTCAGCTCTGAGAGAGACAGAGAAAAAAAAAAGACCCGAATTATGGAGGAAAAAGTCTTAGGTTCCGGATCAAGACAACACACCGGCTCATATCGCATTGTATTTCAATAGGTTTCTAGCGAAATACAGCATCCTGGTGTTAGACCACACATCTTATTCGGATGGCCTAGGGCCATGTGATTCGTATCTATCCCCCAAGGTCAAATCTGCATTAAAAGAAACAAGATTTCAATCCCTCGAAAGAAACAGCTAAGCGTCATCAAGGAGCTCGCAGAAGAAGACTTCCTGTACTGTTTCCATCAGTCGAAAATTCGCATGGAGGCTTGTAGGGATAGAGCAGGGACTTAGGTTGAGGGTGACAATTACTAAATATGTATGTTTTTGAAATAAAATGTTTTACAGCAATAATTCCGTTATTTTATAGCTGCGCCTCGTGTATGCTGATGGGCGAAAACACTATGAGCACCTACCTAATTGCTTGCTGTAACACAATACTGCAATAAAGTGTGCGGCATGGATTCGACAAATTATTGGAAGCTCTGCGGAGGTATGTGGCACCAGATACATACATAAGGACAGGTTACGCAGTTTCCTTAGAAAACTGTGTGTTGCATCTGATTCACATCAGGCGAATTTATAGGCCAACGTAAGTACATTATCGTCTTGGTCAAATGCTGTAGCACAGTTGTGGTCTTCTCATACGGACAGTTATCATGCTGGAAGATGACATAGCTGTCGGGGAATTCAACAAGAATGAAGGTGTGCAGTTGGTCTGTAGTAATGTTCACGTTGTCCATAGCCATCACGGTGCTTTAAATTACTACCACAGATCCCGTCGACGCCCAACAGAATGTTCTCCATAACATAATACCGCGCCAAACAGCTTGCATCCGTGACGCAGTATGTGTTTTGAGCAAGCTTTCCCCTAGGTGATGGCGAATACCTACAGCACCATCGAACTGGTGTAACAAGAAATGAGACCATCCGACCGGCTCCACTGATCCACGGTCGAGTCTCTGTGATGCTGTGCCCAGTGTAATGGTTATTGGCCATGTCGTTGCGTCACACGCAGGGGTCGTCAGTGACAGAGCCCAGTGTTAACAATTTAGGTTGTTCGTTGTGGTCCGGAACACAAGTGCCTTCGCCGTCATTGTGCTTTTCTGTCAGGCATGTCACAGACCGCCGCGTTTATAAAGCGGGATAGCCCCCGAGCACCTCGTTCTGTGGTCAGGCGTGGGCGTCCGACACCTTGGTTTCACCATCCTTCGACTGGGGGCAGCATGGCTCCCACATCCCTGTCTGTGTCTTCCAGAACCACGTTGACTCTTTTCCTGAACGTCTCCGCTGCGTAAAGGTAGTCACGGGATTTTTGTAGGTAATGCGACTGCCCTGCGTAGTTCAAAGTTCCAGACAGCAAAGCTACTTGATACCCTTCGTCCTAAAAGACACTGTGCCTCCAGCGTTCAGTGCTGAGTACAAACTGCTGACCTACGGGGCCGAAATATTTTATTAGTCCAGAGGTGGGATGCATCATTCACGTCTCCTACTGGCGTCACCTATGCGATTGCATCAACGTGCCGTCGTCGGTCAAAATACTCACTGACACCTCCAAAACAAGAGAGGTCATGGGTTTTGCATACTTCTGCGAGGATCCGCTACCTTGGGCTATGTTTAAGCTTCCGACGAAATCCAGCGTCTTCAGTGCCGATGTCCGCCTGCTTAGTTGAGTGCTTACGTGTTTGCCTCCCGTGCAATGGGCCCGGGTTCGATTCCCGGCTGGGTCGGAGATTTTCGCCGCTCGGGGACTGGGTGTTGTGTTGTCCTCATCATTTCATCCTCATCATCGGCCGCAAGTCGCCCCATGTGGCGCCGAGTGAAATAAGACTTGCACTTGGCGACCGAACCCGAATGGGACATCCCAGCCAACAATGCCATACTATCATTTCATTTAATATTCACCGCCGATATGTTTTTTTGCAATTTAGGAGGCCCTCCGATATGCGGCAAATGAATTCGACGACATCATTATTGTTACGGATTCTGGGAGTGCACTAGAAAGACGTTCATGGAACTTCAGCACTATTCGCCATGTGCTCCATGTCATTAAGTTACACTACCAGTGTGAAAGCCAGCATAAACGCGTCCCGTTATTATAGATCTTGGGACACACTGGTATCCAAATAGTTGGCGGACGACCTGCTGAAACAGTGTGATTGATGGCCAACCTTAATACACCTACGTTCCACATACAGATTTTGATTTTGAGATAAATAAAAAAACTCCTTTGAGAATGGTGACACACATGGTAGATCTCACAACAGTCCAGAGGAAGACACTATATTCAATACAGCCGAGCATTCCTCACAAAACATGTTTCTCCTAAATCAAGCTACCTATACGTCATACCACTACTATAGCGTGCATCCGGCTAGGCAGCGGCCGTTGTCTTTCACATCTTTATAGGATGAAATATCGGCCACCTCCCTATTGCGAAGTCCATCCAGTTGATACTGCAAGCGTGAACAACGTGATACTAGGATGTTCGCGTTACGACAGACAACGCCTCAAGTTTCTCAGGAGACATAATTCCCCAACTTAAGTATGTGATGGACCTGTTTCGGCAGCTGTCCACAACGGATTATGTTAGTATCGTCCGGTTTCTGCAAGAAGCCGACTTCCGGTTATGTGTCAGACACAAAGGTTGCAGCATAGGCAGTTGCGATATACGGACTGTCCACAACGGATTATGTTAGTATCGTCCGGTTTCTGCAAGAAGCCGACTTCCGGTTATGTGTCAGACACAAAGGTTGCAGCATAGGCAGTTGCGATATACGGACTTTGTTGAGTGTGTGAATGTACGAAGTGTACCATGAAGTACCTGGTATTAATGTAATTTCCGTGCGTATACTGTATATGGTGATATTGTGTAAAGAATCTGTAATTACTCAGTTCAGTCGCTAAATGGTTAACGGCTCTGAACACTATGGGACTTAACTTCTAAGATCATCAGTCCCCTAGAACTTAGAACTACTTAAACCTAACTAACCTCAGGACATCACACACATCCATGCCCGAGGCAGGATTCGAACCTGCGACCGTAGCGGTCGCGCGGTTCCAGACTGTAGCGCCTAGAACCGCTCGGCCACGCCGGCCGGCTAAATGGTTAACGCCAAAGGCCAATAAATAAATAAATAAATAAGGGAGAATGGGGAGCGATCAGTGCTCGTGGGACGTGTGATGAACATATCGCCAGTCCCGGCAGCCGTTATTCACAGTGGCGTGAAGATTAAGTTTTCACGAATGCTCCACACCTAGTTATTAAAGTGAAAATTGATGGTCCAACTAAGACAGGCGCCAAGTTCATGGAGGACCATAACAAATTAGTTACGAAAAGCGAAGGATAGAGGCAGAGTGATGAACTTCAGTTTGCATTTGATTATCAGCGTATGTTTCCAGGGTAAAGAAAAGAGACGCGAGTAAGAGCATTTGAAAAAAAAAATCTCATTACATAATCTAAGACAAAAAGAAAATAAAACAACGAACCCCCGAAGAATTATCCGAATGGGGCGGATGTCGATAGATGTGATTCATATGTACATGCAAACAAGTAATTACAGTTTCAGGAAATTTGGGTGATTTATTCAAGAGAAACAGCATTACAGAGTGAACAAATCAATAACGCGTTGGTTCACCACTGGCCCATGTGCAAGCATTTATTCAGCTTGACATCGGCTGAAAATTGTTGGATGCCCTCCCGACGGTTGTCGTGCCAATTTTTGTCCAGCTGGCGCGTTAGCTCGTCAGAACCCCGGGGTAGTTCGAGGGCCCTGCCCATAATGCCCCAAACGCTCTCAGTTGGGGATAGATCCGACGATATTGCTGGCCAAGGTACGGTTTGGCAAGGACGAATTCTGAAATGTAAGCGTAGGATGGCTTGCCATGAGGAGCAGGAAAACGGTGCGTAGAATATCGTCGACAGAGCACTGAGATGTGAGGGTCCGGGAATGATAACTAAAGAGGTCCTGCTATGAAATGAAATGCCATCAGTCCTCGTTGTCGGACCGTATGGCAGGCGACGATCAGGTTGGGATCCCGCCGCTGTCTGGGACGTCTCAAGACACGTCTTCTCTGGTCATCGGGACTCATCGGTGAAGACCATTCCATTTGAGTCAATGAGATTACTGGCGGACTGTGCGTGACACCACTACAAACGGGCTTGCTGGTGTGCAGAGGCCAGTGGTGGTAGGCGCAAGGGGTGCTGTGAGCTCAGCCACCTCTTGATGGTCCTTGTGGTCGCTGTTGCAAGAATAGAAAGTCATATCGATGGCAATGATGAGTCCGTGGTTCTGACGACTGCTCGGTCCTCTCGTTCTGTCATCTCTCTAGGTCGTCTGCTTCCTTCTTGTCGCTGTGTTCGGCCAAGATTCACCAACTCCTGCCAGCGCTGCTGCACAGTGGCCTCGATCCTCTTCAAGTGTCGAGCGATTCGCCGATTACTCCAGCAGGCTACTTTGAGCGTAACTACAGGTCCTCTGTGAAATTCTGACATTTGCGTATATTGCTCACGCTCCTGTCTGCGAACTGCGTACGCGGAATCAAATTCGGAGAGACTTGATACCTTGGTATCGACATGTCCCCAGTTTACAAAATGGTTCAAATGGCTCTGAGCACTATGGGACTTACAGCGGGGCCAGGGATTTTCTCAGCCTCGTGATGACTGGGTGTTGTGTGATGTCCTTAGGTTAGTTAGGTTTAAGTAGTTCTAAGTTCTAGGGGACTGATGACCATAGATGCTAAGTCCCATAGTGCTCAGAGCCATTTGAACCACATGTGAGGTCATCAGTCCCCTAGACTTAGAACTACTTAAACGTAACTAACCTAAGGACATCACACACATCCATGCCCAAGGCAGGATTCGAACCTGGGACTGTAGCGGTCGCGCGGTTCCAGATTGAAGCGCCTAGAACCGCTCGGCCACATCGGCCGGCCCCCCGTCTACAAATCGCACTGCAGCGTCACACATTCATCCATCGGCCGCCAAAGTTAACAGATTTGCATTTTCCGTCGAGATCCGTACGAGTATCAATTTGCATAACTCCTTCGTGGTGCGTCTCCGCTTCTCTGTCGTAGAATGTATTTGCCTCATGTACGTCGTACAACTTCGTAGAATGCGTTATAAAAATTTATAGTAAATGTTAATAATTAAGTTGTACGTAACGAAGTTATTAGTTAGCTAGCTGCTTTTATACAATATTTCTTAGACATAAAAATAAATTACATTTCTGTCCATGATATGGATTTTTTTTTAATGTAAGGTCCGAGAGGCACGCTTTCCCTTTTTCCTGCGCAGTAGAAAGGAACTGGAGGTAGGACAGAGAAGGAAGTCGGACCTGAAGGATCCGCCATGACGCCGGCAGACTTTCAGGTGCGGAGGCAAGCAGTGTGTCCCGGATCTGGCGGTCGCAGCATCCGCTCCGTCCACGCCGCAAAGTTGCGAAGTTGCGCCCGCTCCTTCCCGGAAGCATCCTGTATCTCTCTTCCGCACCAATCCGCAAAATCAACACCGACAGGTTGCGCGACAATTGCTGACCGAAGGTGTCCTGCATGACAGTTTAGTGACGTGGAGGTACATATGCCAGGGGTCTAACGATTCAGAGAGGTGTCCAGAAAATAACAGGAGTCAGAATTTCGCGTTTTCTATCAGTATTGTTCGCACGAATTTTTGATTCTTGTACTATTAAACATCGCTGATAAATATCTGTACAGTGTCGTCCGTATCGGATATTTAGTCTCCTGACAGCTGTCAAAAGAATTAAACGCATACTTGTGGTATCGCCGATTGTTCTATATACATGGATCCACATCTACATCCATACCTTCAGTACCTCTATCGGTTCTCCCTTCTATTCCAGTCTCGTATTGTTCGTGGAAAGAAAGATTGTTGGTATGCCTCTGTGTGGGCTCTAATCACTCTGATTTTATCCTCATGGTCTTTTCGCGAGGTATACGTAGGAGGGACCAATATGCTGGTTGACTACTCGGTGAAGGTACGTTTCATAGCAAAAAGTTCTTCTAAGAACGGAATAAAATGTACGAGGGTCGTTCAGTAAGTAATGCAACACATAAGAAAAAGTACTCACAAGCTGCGACATCGTCGCGAAAAAACACAGTGACTCGTATATGTCGGTGGTCTCGCGGTTCTAGGCGCGCAGTCCGGAACCGTGCGACTGCTACGGTCGCAGGTTCGAATCCTGCCTCGGGCATGGATGTGTGTGATGTCCTTAGGTTAGTTAGGTTTAAGTAGTTCTAAGTTCTATGGGACTGATAACCACAGCAGTTGAGTCCCATAGTGCTCAGAGCCATTTGAACCATTTGAACTCGTATATGTAATAAGTTTCCTTTAATTTTCGTCTATGGTCACAATCTTTTCTGTTTAACAGATTACCGGTTTCGGTCTTTAATGACCATCATCAGATCTGTCTCATAAAAACAAAGTCCTAATGTATTGCAGCCATAGTGGCATCATCAAATGTTAAACATAAACCGAAACCGGTAATCTGTTAAACAGAAAAGATTGTGACCATAGACGTAACTTAAAGGAAACTTAAAAAATACTCAGTTTGCTGTGGGACATCGTGGGATATTCCCGCTACAGCTCTATAGTTCAATCTCACAGTTCCGAAAGCTAGCGGCGCTATACCTAGCCTTCAAAATGCCGTCTGTAACGCAGGAGCTTTCCAAAACGAGAGCTGTCACTGAGTTTCCTTTCGCGGAAAACCAGAGCATCACAGATATTCAGAGGCACTCGCAGAATGTCTCCGGAAACATAGCAGTAAACAAAAGCACGGTGAGTCGTTGGGCGTGGCGTCTGTCATCATCGCAACGAGGTCGCGCGAACCTGTCCGATCTTCCGCGTGCCGGCCGACCGCACACAGCTGTGACGCCTATGGTATTGGAACGTGCGGACACTCTCACTCTAGGTGATCGACGGGAGGACGCCTCTGTCTGCACTGCTGATACACTCGTCTACCACTTGCAATCCTCGCAACCTGACAGAACACCATAAAGGGTGACGAAGGACCATCTGTGTGTAACTGCTTGCTCGTTACGATGCTGATCGCAAATTTTTTTTGTCGAAAACCGTCACACGCGGTGAAACGTGGATTCATCTCTTCGAACCTGAAATAAAATGGTAGTGCGTGGTGTGGCACAACACCACCTCTTCTCCCAAGCAAAAGTTCAGAGCCGCACTCTCAGCGGGTGTCATGGTGACGCTCTTCAGAATTCAAGAACGGCTTATTCTGTTTGATGTTCTAACTCGACTACGAAGTGTACTGTGCTACGTCAGGAAACTGAAGAAACGACTTATGCGTGTTCGTGGCCACGTAAATGCAAACGATCTCCTTCTCAACATAAGGCCTCACACAAGTTTTTATACCCTAGAGGAGGTCACAAAACTTCCCAGGTCTGATTTTCCTCATCCACATAACAGCTCGGGCCTCGCACTTTCCGACTTCCATCTGTTTGGCCCAGTGAAGGATGCGAGTGGTAACATGCAGCCATACAGGCCATCCCAGTAAGGTGGCGTAAGGCCGTCGCACTGAACGTACATTATGTTGAAAATGGGGCTTCGCAGCCAAAAGAGTGACGAATAATATGGGGTATTGGAATCCTGAATACAACCAACTCCCTTTCAGAAAAAAAGCGTGTTGCATTACTTACTGAGCGTCCCTCGTTAAAAGTTTCAAAAATGCTTTTGCCGAGTCTGGTATGAGTAAAATGAGTGTTTACAACTGGTGAAGGGTTTCGAAGAAGGCCAAGAGCCCACTGAAGATGACAAAGGCCGTGGACATCCCAGCGCATCCTCAACAAATGAAACTGGGAAAAAAGTGGAAGAAATCGTTGTGAACCATCGCTGGTCATAGAAGTCGCTGATAATGGTGACCTATCAACTGGCCAGACGTCGTAATGTTTTCGGATGTTTTGGATATGAAACGGGCGACAGCAAAATTTGTTCCAAAATTGTTGCATTCCCAACAAAAATTGCGACCAATACAAGTTGCCCAGGAGTCGCTATGAAGTCAGCAGTGGTGCAGAACTACTGCAACGTTTCGCAACAGGTGGTGGAAGATAGGTTCACGGATATGATGTCGGAACCGAGGCTCAATCGTCGTCGTGGGATGAATCTGGAGCACCAACATCTAAAAGAGTAAATTCGAATTTTATGCTCCCTGGATTCGTCAACTTTTCGGCGAAACAATTCGTGGCTTTTGCACCACGATAGCGCACCTGCTCACACTTCGTTGCTTGTTCGTGAATGTTTGGCCGGAAACGGTACTGTAATCATGTCAAAGCCTGCATATTGGCCACACATGACTTCATGCGACTCTCTTCTGTTCCCGAAAACAAACAAAAAAAAAACTTTTAAACCATATTTGAGATTAAAAACGCATCACTGAGAGAGCTAAAATCTATTTAAGAAATACGGTTCCAGAAGTGTTTTGGGGATTTTTAAAAACGCCGTCAGCTGATTGTTAAGCAAAAAGTAATCTGTCTCTCGCAGACGTTAAGCTCTTCCCGTCTGTTTTCGTGTCTGCTGGCAGCGCTGGTAATCGGCGATGGTTTGTTTCTGTTTCGCCTGCTGTAGGCACGGACCATTGTATTTGGTCGCCGATAAAATAGGCGTTATCGTTGATGCAAACATTTAAGACTATAGCACGCTTCACCACACGATAACATTACTTTGGAACGGAATCTGTTCATTGTCAGCATCGTTCGTGCCATTCCATAGGAGATCATCTATTGCAGAACATTTTTGAAACACATTATCATTAGCTTTACCTGTCACAATTATGTAGGCCTATTTTATAAAATCCGCTGTAATTTAGGTCTTTAGTCATTTTCAATGAAACTGCAAAAATTTGTATACATACAGAATCGAATGACTTCACTTATATAGTGCCATGCAGTTATATTGCAAAACGACACATTTCTCACATTTCATGCATGAGCACATGTCAAAATTTATTTTAAAAAAAAAGTCAAACAAGGTGTAAGACAGCGCAACATTTCCTTAACCAAATTACCTGCTCTCTTCCTTAAATCATATTGTTAAATTATAATACAGAAGGCAGCATTAACAATTTCTGTCAACTCGCTCAGATTAGTCACCAGGGTAATTAGGTAATAGATACACGTCTGACTACGGGAGACACTATATCTATGACCTTGTTCTTTCCAGGAAGAACGTGCTCAGCGACGTGCAGTATTTACTCATTGTTTATGCAAAAAATGCTTGCTGCGGTGACTGTTTAGTTTTCGCCACTTTTTCTATGTTCATAGTCCCGTTGTCCTTTAATGTCAACGCAGCCTTTCAGTAAAATACCTAGCCTGTGAATGTGGTAATCCATTCCCAAATTGGGAACCTCTGCACTATCATCTGCCTGGCATTGGCTGAAAAACACCACGACCTAAAAGAAACAGCCCGCTGTACTCCTTGGAACGGAGAATGAAAAGTGTTGTCCTCTAATATGCTAATATCTGCACTAGTTTCCGAACTGGTGTGTAAATCGAGAGCTGCTAATTTGAATTTCTTCGTAAGCATGATAACTGTTGAGTCTAGTGTTTGGTGGAGGGTTCATAGGTGCTACTTCTCTGCTGTCCCACTCTCGTATAGCCCCTGCAAAAATTAACACCTAAACCTTTCCGTGAGAACTCTGATTTCTCTTATTTTAGCTTGGTGGCCATTTCTTCATTTGTAGTTGGGAGCCAACAAATTGTTTTGGCATTCGCGGAAGAAATTTGATGGTTGAAATTTTGCCAAAAGATCGCGCCGCAACGAATAACGAAGTTGTTTTGATGACTGCCACCCGAACTCGCTTACCATATTCGTAGCACAGACTCCCATATTTCGTGATAGTACAAAACGATGTGCTCTTCTTTGGACTCCTTCGAACTCCTCCGTCACTCTTGTCTCGCGAGAACCCCATATTGCATAGCAGTACTGCAAAAGAGGGTGCAAAAATACTGTACACAGTCTGTGAATCAGATATGTTACATCTATTAACATTTAGTGTGAAATGGTTCCAGTTTAAGTTCTAGTTGACTCGACAACCTTAAAATTCGCGTGATTTATTGTGTAACTGAGAGTCAACGGAATTCTTTTGTCATCATGTGGAGGACCTCACACTTTTTATTGTTGAGTGTAAGTTGTGATTTTTCTCGTGTAAAGCATTTTGGCATTAGTTTCTATCTTCTGATTACTTTACTAGACGATAAACGAAAGAATCATTTGGAAACATTCAATGAGGGCTGCTCAGGTGATCTCATAAGTCTTTAATACAAATTCTAGACAGCAGAGATCTACAACGCTTCCTTGGGAATTCCAGATACAACTCCGGATTCACTACACGGCATCCCGTCGTTTACCATCAACTGTGATCTTCCTGACAGGAAATCACGAATCCACCGCATAGCTGAGACGGAACTCCATCGGCCGCCAGTTTGATTAGACGGCAGAAATCGTCTGCACCTTTGATTATGCAGTCATACGAGTTCGCACGGTCACATTATCGGTATACACTGAGGCTAGAACAGTCACGTGGTACCCCCTAATAGCGTGCCTCACCTCCTTTTGACCGGTGCAGTGAAGCAACTCGACGTGGCATCTACTCAACAAGTCGTTACAAGTCCGCTGCAGAAATGTTGATCCATGCTGCCTCTAAAATGGTTCAAATGGCTCTGAGCACTATGGGGCTCAACTGCTGAGGTCATTAGTCCCCTAGAACTTAGAACTAGTGAAACCTAACTAACCTAAGGACATCACAAACATCCATGCCCGAGGCAGGATTCGAACCTGCGACCGTAGCGGTCTTGCGGTTCCAGACTGCAGCGCCTTTAACCGCACGGCCACTTCGGCCGGCTGCTGCCTCTATAACCGTCCATAATTACGAAAGTGTTGACGGTGTAGGATTTTGTGCATGCACTGACCTCTCGATTATGTCTCATAAATGTTATATGGCATTCGAGTCGGGCATTCTGGGTGGCTAGATCATTCGCTCGAACTGTCCAGAATGTTCTTCAAATCATTCGCGAATAACCGTGTCCTAATAATATGGCACATTGTCATCTATAAAAATTCCAGTGCGGCGAAAATTAGCGTTAATGGGTTATGGCAACAGACGACAGACAAGAGTGCCTTTGCTAACAGCACGATGTCGCCTGCAGCGCCTCTCCTGGTTTCGTGACGGTATCGGTTGGACATTGATGTTGAAGTCCTGTACTCGTTGACAGAGCGTAGTGGACGATGCGGGAGACCCGCACCGCTGTACTAGGCAAGGTCCTAGCGGAGGTGGTTTGCCATTGCCGTCCTCCGACCGTAATGCGTATGGATGATGATGATGATGATGATGATGATGATGATGATGATGATGATGATGATGATGATGATGATGATGATGACGATGATGATGATGATGACGATGATGATGATGATGGCGACACAACAACACAGTCATCTCGAGGCAGGTGAAAGTCCCTGACCCCACCGGGAATCTAACCTGGGGTTGGACACCATACGACTAGAAAACCGTGTCCTCAGATGAGTCTCAATTTCAGTTGGTAGGGGCTGATGGTAGGATTCCAGTGTGGGGGCAGAACCCACGAAGACATGCACCGAAGTTGTCAGCAAGGCACTGTGGAAGCTCGTGAAGACACCATGATGGTGTAGTCTGTGTTCACTTGGAATTGACCGGGTCCTCTGGTCCAACTGAACCGATCATTGACTCGAAATGGTTACGTTCGGCTACTTGGAGACTATGTGCAGACATTCATGGAATTCATGTTCCCAAACAACGATGGAATTTTCATAGATGACAATGTGCCATATTACTAGGCCACAGTTATTCGCGAATGATCTGAAGAACATTCTGGACAGTTCGAGCGAATGATCTAGCCACCCAGAACGCCCGACATGTAATGCCTGAAATATGGTATTCGCGGCACATTCGATCTCGAAATATTGAATTCCCTAACGACTTCCGAAATGGAATGTCCCATGCATCTAGCGACAACTACCATTCCTCGTTCAAAGTCTGTTAATTACGCAGTGCGGCCATAATGATGTCTGAAACCTTTTCCTATGAATTACAGAGTACAAATGACAGCTCCGTCGATGCACTGCCGTTTTATACCGTGTTAACGCGATACTAACGTCATCTGTACATGTTCATATCATCGGTATACCACGAAATTTGTCGCCTCATCGTAAACCTCCGCGGCGTTATGAGACGCTGGAGCAACTCGGCTCTGGCAGGTAACGCATCTGGCGCTCTACCAGCAGGCGCTAAAGTCGCCGGTTATTACAGCCTCAGTCTGCTTGCGTCAGTAAGCAGGTTCACTTAGCGGATGTGTTTGCGAGTCACCTCGGCCGAGCGTGGTTCTAGGATCGTATTCTGCGTCCGCGTCTTGTTGAAGCGCTCAGCTGCCATGGTCAGATACGAGGGCCAGCAACAAAATTAACAGCTCGTCGATGGTTTTCCAGAGGATTTCCGCATCCAGCCGGCCGTTGTTTTCGTTACATTTTGCAAGAGAAATTGGTCGTTCATTTACGTAACGCGTCTAATGTGACGAACCAGATACTAAACTTCTACAGTGCTACTTAATATCAGGAGCATTGCGAAACCTTCCGTCCATAGGTCGCTTATGTACACAATGTATTGAAAAAAAAAAAAGGATTTTAGAATCAAATATTTTATGAAGTTATTTGTCTGAATATAAGAAACCAAATAGAGAAAAATTTGACGTCTCTGTGAATGATACTCGAAATCATGTGTAGAAAATGAGTTGCTGATGGAGAGTTCAAAGTTCTGTAACGCTTAACTTAGAATTTTAAAGAGAAGTAGAGGATATTTACTGTAGTTGGTTTGGAACATTATTCGAAGGCGCGTCAAATGTTTCTCTAATCTGTTTCAGGTATTTCTAGCTGATGACATCATTTCACAAAATAATCGACAGAGCTATTTTAATTTTTTTCAAGTTTTATTCAGAAAGCATGAAATAGAATATAATGAAATATCGATCGGTGTTTTGTTTTACCTCCACTGATTGGTTTCAAGCAAGGACATTTTTTTCTTTCTTTACAAAAGTAGACCTCACAATGGTCAATCTGATACACCATTTGCCCATTTCCGACTCTTCGATTTGGATATGAAAAGTCGAACAATAATAAAGTGTATGATTTGAAACACATCTTATACGGAAAATTTAATTTTTCACTTTCTTTGTTTTTGTTAATTTTAAAGAACAATTTAATGTTATTCAGAGAAGAGTAGATGTAATTCTCAGACTGTGTATAGCGAAAATCAGCAAAGGCTTTATTTAAATGTCATTCATTTTTGTAAAACAAAAGTAAGGTAGCGTGGTCTTCGTCTTCTCAGCTTCACCTGTTGTCTCCTTGTGAATAGAGGTACTTGCAATTGCTCTTTGTAATCTGTAATTATTATTGAATAGTAACCGTTAACTTCATACTTACAAAGTTTGCAAATTATTTGTAAAATCCTTTAGTTGGCCATATTTGTTATATTAGTTTGTTTACGTGTCACAGAAATACGTATCAGGATTGCGTACTCATTACATTGTTCAAGAGCAGAACGACCGAATGCAATATCGCGCCGTGTCGTTTATATATTGCTTACATACGAAGCCGAATCTGCAAATCTTTTCCTGAACTCCTGGGTAATACATGTCACAGCGTTTTTCACGTGGATATTAATACAGTATTTTCACTGTTAAAGAATGCTTTCAAACAATGAAGTGGTTCAATAGCCGCCGTGGTCTGATACATCACGCGATGTCAGTAGTGCGGTAAAACGCAACCCAGCTTAGTTAAACACAGTAATTCAATTTTTGTATGATATATTTTACATTGATGACTGCACCGTGCCATCTCACTTCTAACGTACTTTTTCCGTTTCAAGCCTACCTATATGCGTTGCGTATGTGTTATAGTGTCCAGATATTTTCCCAAATTATATTCTACCATTAAGGAAAAGTTAAGTTATAAATTTTTACAGTGTCTTGTGTCCGCAAACATTTGAGCAGTGACAGTACTTACAGGTCATGATCCTGGTGTAAAGCTAATAAGGAAAATTTATGTCTATACATGTCCGAGAATTCTTAGTATCAGCGTTACGAGGCAGTAATATTTATAGTTACCGCCTCATTTGCGTTTGTGTTGTAATCCCTTCTTGTGCAACTCATTGTCCGATGAGTTGTGTCCTGTCATTGTTGACAGTGATTTATCGCTATTGGTGCAACCAAACACTTCATTTCTGCTTGTGCGCGGTACGTTACATTTATTTATCGTGTTTGTTGTGGGGGGGGGGGGGGGGGAGTCGCGCGGACTGTGGCAGGACGCGTGAGATCGCGCGGCACTGACATTGGAAGATATCGCAGAACTCCTGCAGTGGAAGAAAGAATACTAAACCCGGTGGAGGCTAATTCTTCAACAAGCCCGAGAGCTGTAGGACGTGCGTTGTGTGTGAGCCGTCAAAGTGTTTTGAGGAGTTTACACGAAGACGGAATGCATCCGCATTTACAGAGAGTGCAAGAAATGACCCCCAACGATCAGCTGTGCTGGTTTGTACCTACAGCGGACTGCAGCCAATGAGACCTCCCCAGGAGATGTTTCATTTACTAATGACATTACCTTTACGCGGTCGTGTATGTTGAATATCCGTAATTCTCACGTGTGGGCTCATGGTAACCCACATGGTACAATAGCACACGCCTACCAAGAAAGGTTTTCCATTAATTTTTGGGTCGGCATTGTGCACAGTGACTTGGCAGGACTGGACATTCTATCTAGTCGTTTAACTGGCCGCACATACATCATCTTCCTACACTAGGTCTTACCTGAACTTCTGAGCGATGTTCCTCTAGCTGTCCGCAGACGAATGTGGTTCCAGCACTGTGGAGCCCCCGGTCACTTCAGTCGAAAATTGTTCAAATGGCTCTAAGATCTGAGGTCATCAGTCCCTTAGACCTAACTAACCTAAGGACATTACACACATCCATGCCCGAGACAGGATTCGAACCTGCGACCGCAGCAGCAGCAGCGCTGTTCCGGACTGAAGCGCCTAGAACCGCTCGACTACAGCGGCCGGCACTTCAGTCGAAACGTCAGAAGCCACCTGGACGCTGTCTATGGCCAGCAGTGGATGGGACCGACCAGTTACCTGGCTACAGCGCTCTCCCGATTTAACCTGCATAGAATTTTTCTTGTGGATCATTTGAAAAGCCTGGTGTAAGAGTGTCCTGATTGCTCTGAAGATGTGGTTACTCGTGTGTCTGTTGCTGCTGGACATGTGATCGACATGCCTGAGGTCTTTTCTAATATACGGCGACCCATTCGCTGTCGCAGTAAACGTGTATCGCTGTTCGCGGCCGCTCTTTCGAGCACCTCTTGTAAACTGTTGATAGATATCTGATGTCATTTGTCTTTGCGTGCCTTTTCAGTTTCCTGTGATTCATATTGCTGTACAAGTTAGCGCTGTTATGTGTCATTACCGCACACACACACATTCCTATACGAAATCTGCTTATTTAGGTCCCCTCTACATGCCTTTACATCTCTGACATTAAGCTTAGGACCACCCCGTATACCCATAACTTCCACACTTGAGAGCAAAGCGGGGGAACAGTAGACCTGCATACAGAGCATTACTGGCAAGGAATGTGGCTCACAGAATTCCAAGGCGAAGCTCCTGACGTCACGAGCCGCTCGTGAACAAGTTGCTCACAAGCGTATAGACGTCTTAAAAGGCTTACAACCCCTCTCAGGGTTGACTTTCTGTATTACGGACCCAACCGTGTTCCTGGAACGTTCTTACGTGCCATTTAGCCGTTCTCTCTCCAAGAAAAGGCGATACCGACTTCGCTCCAGTCGAGAGTTTTCGCTGGTACCTTCGAAATTAACACTGGGCGCTGATGACCCCGCTGTTTAGCGCCAGTAAACCTCAAACACACACACACACACACTCGAAATTAACACGGCCGGTTTCCTTCCCCCAAAAAAAGCCCTAACTTAAGCTCTAATGACTTTATCGTCGACGGGATGCGAAATCATAATGTTGATTCCTCTTCCAGCTGCTAACGGCCTTCCCGCAGTGGTAAAACCGGTTCCCGTCAGATCAGCGAAGTTAAGCGTTGTCGGTCTGTGCTAGCACTTGGATGGGTGACCATCCGGTCTGCCGAGCGCTGTTGGCAAACGGGGTGCACTCAACCCTTGTGAGGCGAACTGAGGACCTGCTTGATTGAGAAGTAGCGGCTACGGTCTCGTAAACTGGGAGAGCGGTATGCTGACCACAGCACCCCTCCATACCCGCATCCAGTGACGCCTGCTGGCTTAGGATGACGCGGCGGTCAGTCGGTACCGTTGGGCCTTCATGGTTTGTTCGGGCACAGTTATTTTCCCCCTCTTCCATCTGGTCACACAATGACGCACGGTGAAGTCAAGTTCTGGTTAGTGTTAGACTTGCACTCAACCTGCAGGCTCCATTTTGGTTGTGCAAGCGCTCTGAAAACCTTCTATGTTCCTGTTTCTGCTCACAGATGACTCCCAAATCGCTGCTCCTTTGGAATGTTTGTGCAACAAACATCTTTCTGTTTGACACAGGGAACTGTCAGACTGGGAGGTGACCGCAAGTACTTGTTACTTTTCGCGCGAGCTGCGGCACAGTAGAACAGGAACAGATACCCAGGTATGCTTAGTGGCAACCACGTAGCGTGTGGAGTGGTTGGTGGTCTTCTCTGCGTGCTCTGTGTCGTCTTGTTATGTCTCGTCGTCTCTAAGTTCATACCCCGAAGAAAAAACCTACCGCTCGTCCTCCCTTCCATGCGTACACAAGCGTGAAAGTCGCATATTCTTGTTTAATGTGGACCATGGCTTGGTAGCTTACTTCATCTGTCACTTGAATGTTCCGTCGGCTGTGTCATCTATCATTTCCTGTTACTATCTTGTCCACTCTCTCGTATTACTATTAAGTGTGATCAGACCCTATCAGATCACGCAAAGCTATTATGTTTCAGTCTTAGGAGTTTCCAAGCAGTTGTCATGTTTCTCTCTGTGGATTCATTTTCGTTTTATAGTCTACTTTGTTTCTGGTCTGGTGGTGACATGCTCTAGCATTACTTCACATCTGCGAATTTTTTATCTGCATGAGTTTCTTTTGACAATGTCTGATGGACATTCTAAATCCTGACGTGCTTGGATCTAGGGTATGGTTTTGGGTTGTTTCTTTTGCGCCGCTATTTTGTGAATGAGTCTTGTTGTTGGCTTGTGTAGATATGTCCATAACGTTTTTTATGTTCTGTTAACGATGTTTACTGAGAGATTTGATAAAATTTTAGTTTGTTCTCGGGATTGTAGTCCGTACCAGTCTTCTGCTATTTTGGGACAGACAGAACTTTGCATTCTGCTTTTAAGATATTTTCCAGATCACCTTTTCTGTACAGCGTGAACAAGACTTCAGGATTGATAACTGGGTTGTAGTGTCTGATTCCCCCCCCCCCCCCGCCCCCCCCTCTCTCTCTCTGTCTCTCTCTCTCTCTCTCTCTCTCTGCGCGTGTGCGTGTTTGGGCGCGCGCGCTTTTCTGCCCTGTAGGTTCAAGGATTTCGCATAAACACTCAAGATATGGACCACTCTCTGTATTGGTGCATATTCTGTGATCAATTTTTGAGTATGTTTTTAACAGATGTAATTCGTTGTTTTGAAACGATATTTGGAGGCCGACTCTTTCAGCGCATTCGTTGAGAGTTTTTGCTGGCTGCCGTCCTCTGCCAGTACTGTCAGAAATACTGTAAAAACTAGACAAGAAATTTGGATGTCATATTTAAATCTTCCAAGTTATATACAATGTTAGTGTTTTCGAGCATAGCTCTGGAATATCTGAAACACAACCAAACTTAGCACGCAATTGACTCAAGAGCTTGAGTGTAACACGTCCCTCTATTTTATTGAAGATTTCGTTATTTTTCCTATATAGTAAAAGATCGGGAGGAATTTGTAACCAAGAAACGCTGTAATCAGCTAGTCTTCTGTGTATATATTTCTCTCCTAGAGTTGGGATGAAATGTCAGTGAGAATCCGCTGTGTCCTTAAGCTCACTCTGTTCTCAACTGCCTGCAGAAAAAATCTCTCTCTCTCTCTCTCTCTCTCTCTCTCTCTCTCTCTCTCTCTCTTTATCTATCTATCTCTCTATCTATATCTCTCTCGTTATGTTTTATATTACGTTGCTTTACTCTGAAGTTTTCGTTCGCTGGTAATGCTTTCTTCTTCTCATAACATAACTGTGTGATTTGAAACACTGCTACTCAATGTAACATTTGCGTGAACTAGAGGTGTCGACGTTAGGTGGTACGAACCCACAATTTGGCAAAGATCAGACTGTTGTATTTCAAATGCACCACATGCTGGTAACACACAGCTCCACTCGTAATGCTAAAATGGACTGTTTTCTGTACAAATTGTTCAGTTTTATTGTATTTATGCTGTTGTCTTCGAATTTAATGAAAGATCATACTCATCATTTCAAAACACGCTCTTGTGGATTAACCCTTCCTTCCTATTGGTCCCTTCAGTTCTTTGCTCTGTCTGCACGCAACTCCCCAGGTAAGGATGTGCTATTAAAAGTTTCACCATTTGACAGCAACAATTTTTTGTCTTAAAAGTCAGAAGCCACATCATTAAAGAACTGTTGAAGGAAAGTGGGTGAGGTGAGGTAGGAAATATTAAACTGTACTGTCGTCCAGGTAATCTACTTGCTTTATTGAACTTGGTAGCGAAAATAAATAAATGTTTTGGTTCAAGGTTTCTGTAAAATTATCACAGTCTTTTTCTGATGAAGTTACTCACACATGTGAATCTATTCGTCAAACGCAGCAACTATGCAAGCACCAATCCCACACTGGTATTTCGGTTTAGCAATGTCATCAGGAGTGCAGAAATCATTTTAAGAAACTCATTTTACTGATTATGGGCCTGTAAACTTTCCTGACTTATAAATTACATACATTTAAATAGTACTAAATATGAAGACAGTTACTCCATGGAGCAAATGGATGTATGTAGGTAGTATAACGGCCTCTGAGGTAAACAGCAAACAGTTTCCCGAAACGACAGAAACAAAACATAAATTACCGTTTAATGACAACACAGAGATTGAGCTCACATTCCATTGGCAACCATGTATAGTGTCTCTTCTACAATACCTGTGAAACTGTTGTGTACGTATGTGTGTCTACACACACACACACACACACACACACACACACACACACACACACACACACACACACACACGATTGGGGCACTCCAGGAAGACTCTCGGGGAGGTAGCTGATGAGAACGTGTCGAACATGTAAAAAAATAATAATTTCAAATCTAATCATAAAGTTTCAGCTCTTATGTAGCATCTGTCTTCATCAATCAAGGCTGGGTTTGCTAGTTAATGTTGGCAGTGACCGGAAATTAATCAATACTGATCATGTACAGTCACCAAAAAAGTGTGAAGTTGGCTAAACTCATTAGGACTAATATTTTAATTGACATTACAGATTTCTGGTTGTGAGGGCATGGAAGAAAATATCTGCATAGGTTTAAATAGCGGTGCCTATGAAGTGGGATTTAAGTTGCTAAGTGATGCAGAGATAGCGAACAAACTGTGTTCTGTTGAGAAAGAGAGTGAAAAGCAGGCGTTGGAGGAACTTTTTATCTGGCACACAGAACCTTTCAAATGCGTTGGTCTGTTACTGAAATGTGCGGGACAAAATTTGACTGAAATAATGATCTTACTCTCTGAAAACAATGAGAATACTGAGTCAGTAAAAAAATAACTGAAGAACATAAACATAAAAAAACCGACGATTGTTTCCCAATAGTGAACTGAAAAAAAGTGGTCAGAAGTACAGTTTCTTTTAAATGTAATGCTGTAAATAAATGCTTATTTTCTACATCTGCACTTTGAAAACCACCTTATGGGGTGTGATGGATGGTAGTTTTCATACCACATGATTTTCGGACCATTTAGTGTTCCATTCACGAATGTTGTGTGGGAAGCATAGCTGTCAGTGAAGTTCCGTATGAGCGCTATATTTTTTTTTGTTTTGTTTTCATGAGTAAGCCAGTAAGCTTTCCAAATGAGACAAATATAAGAAGTAGCAGTTTCGAGTTGAAACATGTATTTTCGATTAACGGGGGTCCATATTAATTAGCATAATCGAGAGCTCCCTGTATTTCGATCTTTATCAATTGAGTTATTCTCATCAGTCACATTGCAGAGAGTCGCTTTAGAGTGCGTGGGCAGTAGTTGGAATGTCAAGATTACTGCTGGCCCATGCTGGTGGGGTGGTCGATGCAGTGAGGGTATTGCCAGGCGATACCATGGCGACGTTGCTAGGCGACCGCATGACACTGGAGCGCGGCGTTGCTAGGAGACGGCACGATTCAACGCCGTTGCTGGGCGACGGCGCGCGACAGCAGCGTTGCTAGGCGACGGCTCGGTACTGCACTGCGGCGTTGCTAGGCGACGGCTCGGTACTGCACTGCGGCGTTGCTAGGCGACGGCTCGGTACTGCACTGCGGCGTTGCCAGGCGACGGCTCGGTACTGCACTGCGGCGTTGCTAGGCGACGGCTCGGTGCTGCACTGCGGCGTTGCCAGGCGACGGCTCGTCACGGCATCGAGGCGTTGCCAGGCAACGACTCGTCACGGCATCGAGACGTTGCCAGGCGACGATGGCACGGTACGGCATCGAGGCGTTCCTAAGCTACGGCATTGGGGCGCACGCGGCGCTTGCGGCGGCGCTTTTCGGCCGCCTCGAGCAACTTCTGATAGTAGTCGTCGCCGTCCTTGGGCACGTTGACCACCTTCTCGCAGCCCTCGCCACCGGCGGCTGTGGGGCAGTTGGCGGGCGGGTCCACCAGGTTGAGCGGGTTGGTGTCGCGGTCGACGCAGGTCGGATTGCCGGTGTAGGAGCTGATCCCCACGGTGGAGTTCGGGGGGACGCCGGCGCGGGGGCAGGGGTCGCCCAGGCGGCGGCAGCGGCCGAACAGCGGCACGAACGTGGCCCCGCCCCCGCCCCCGCCCGCGTTCTCGCGCCGGCACTCGTCGGCGCCGCAGTCGCCGCCGGGCCGCAGCACCTGGCCGCGCGCGCACGGGCCGCGCCGGAACAACGGCCAGCAGCGTCCCGAGTCCTCCGGCGCGGGCGGCGCCGTCGTCAGGTACAGAGGCACCCCCCAGCCCCCGCTGCTGGCGCCCCCGCTGGCGGTGGCGGCGGGGGCGGTGGGCCGCACGTGGCCGGGCAGGCAGGCGCACTCGCCCAGGCCGAAGGCGTCCTCGCGCAGCTCGGTGCCCGCGTGCGGACAGACTCGCGGCCCCTCGCTGATCCTCAGCAGGCACTCGCCCGTCGCGTTCCAGTAGACGGCCGTGGTGCCGCGGTGGCAGCACCGGCACTGCTTGCACACCGGCGTCGGCTGCGCACGCAGTTAACACTCGTTAGCAACTCCTCAAGCACACTGCACACGAGAGAACTAAAATTTACACAGCGTGGGGCAAATACAGGTGGCCCGGACGAGTGGATATTGTTGGACGTGAATGTGTGCATATAACCAGACCCCGTGACGCGCACTCCACTTGTAGGTAATTTCCAAGAATGATTACCTATGGTCAGGGGGTCTAAACAATACCTATCGAACGTGCGATCCTAAATCGATCATACGACTCTAGTGGTGGGTTCCAGGCTCAGGTTCGCGTTCACCTTGACCTCAGCTCACTCCCAAAGGAGGTTACCCCAGCTTCGGTATACCGCTCGCGGTTTGTCGAACTTCGTTCGAAGTTCATTAATACGATCTTCATTTATACAGATGGCTCTAAGACCAATGACGGTGACGGGTGTTCTTTTATTGTCGGGGCACACAGTTTCAAATACCGGCTCCGTGGCCATTGTTCGGTCTTCACAGCTGAGCTATTTGCCGTCTATCGGGCAATTCTTCACATCTGCCGCCACCGACATTCTGCTTATGTCATCTGCTCTGATTCCCTGAGCGCCATCCAGAGCCTCAGTGATCCGTATCCGGTTCACTCTTTCGTGCACCGGATCCGACACTCTCTTCAGCAGCTGGCGGACGACGGTTCTCCGGTTACCTTTATGTGGGTTCCTGGCCATGTCGGTATCCCTGGGAACGAAGCTGCAGATGCCGCGGCCAAGGCTGCTGTCCTCCAGCCTCGGACAGCTTATTGTTGTGTGCCTTCATCTGATTTTAGCAGGGTCATTTGTCAACGCATTTTATCGCTGTAACATGCCGATTGGTCTACACTTACTGCGAACAAGCTTCGGGCCTTGAAACCTCTCCCCACGGCTTGGACTACCTCTTCACGCACTTCTCGGCGGGAGGAGGTCGTTTTGGCCCGGTTACGGATTGGGCACTGCCGGTTCAGCCACCGCCATCTGCTGACGGCTGCGCCGGCGCCGTTCTGCCCATGTGGGCAATTGCTGACGGTACGCCACATTTTAACGTCCTGTCCGAATTTTAATACACTGCGCATTGATCTTGGCCTGCCATGTACGCTGGATGAAATTTTAGCGGATGACCCAGGAGCACTTCTCGCGTTCTTCGTTTTATCCACTTGAGAAACCTGTCTAAGGACATTTGATTCTGCTGTTTTCTTTTAATCCCTTGCATGTTAATGTGCCTTTTATAGCGTTGTCCTTTTTAGTTGCTGTTTTAACATTGTGCCTCGCAGTGCATTCATAATTTAGTCTGGGCGCTAATGACCACTGTAGTTGTGTGCCCTAAAACCACAAAAAAAAGTTATCAATTATTTGTGATCCTCATTTTCATCTGCTTTTCGTCGTTCCGTCAGTTGCTCTAAGTTACATACCTCTGCGAATTATTTGTGAGTTGCAAGGGAAACCCTGACGATTTATGTCGGTTTTATGTTTGTAGTGAGTGGGATGTCTGGTGTTCTTGACGTTTCTTCAGCGGATTCTCTCGCATGGAAAAATGTAAGTCCTCGCTTATCCAGTGTAGAAATTTGACGTTTTGTCGCAAATATGGAGTACTACCGGAGGAGGAAACGAGGGACTGTGTATGCTGTAGTGACCACTCATAACGCCCGCCACAAGAGTCGCATGATCGATTTAGTATCGCACGTTCGTTATGTATCGTTTGGACGCCGCGACTTCGATAGGTAATCGTTCTTGGAAATTACCCACTTGTACTTCCGCCACATGATCGACACCGTTTCAGACCATAGTGCCGGCTGTGTAAGTCTAGTGGCGCAGAGGGGTCGACGGTAATCGCAGTGGAGCAGCGGGTGTTTGTTGTGGAACGTGGTGGGAGCAGTGAGGTCAGTTGTTGCTGGTAAGCTTGATGGTGCCGAAGTGCTACCAAGAAGTGCCGTGCAACGCTTAGTCCGCAAATGGAGTCACAGGATCTGTTTTGAACAAGTCAAAAAAAACATTCCGAAACGTGTCCATACACCAGAAAATGCTTCAGAATACTACCAAATCAAGCCGATGCCTGTCGCAAGGTGCTGGCATATTACGTTGATCGCGGAGACGAATACTGCAGTCTGGTCGCGGCCCCAATTGGCCACCCGGGTCACCAGATGTGACAGTGGGCGATTACTTTTTATGGGGAGGCCGCCTGAAGTTTGGGGTATATCGCAACAACCCTCAGAACTGCAGCAGAACATTTCGTATGAGATAGTAGCAATTCTAGCAGTCCTGCTTTGATCCGCTTTCAGCAACTTGCTGAGCAGGGCCCAAAAGTGCCAAAATATGAATGGTGTAGTCTGGTTAGGACTGTATTTCGTTTCCTCTGCTGTTGTGTTTCTTTGTATGATGGCACTCTTTTCTTCAGACAACACTTATTTGCCTCACCCAGTGTCATATTACTTCGAAGCTTCCTGGATTTCAGTTCCACCTGTTAAAAATTTCCTTTTATACAGTGTGATTCAGCTGCCACTGCTGATGGGCTTTTGAAACCTGAAACGGCTTCAAAAATAGTACGCCCATACTATCAGTCCTAAAGAAAAAAATGAATAGGCTCTTCTTGTAGGAAATCTAATGTAGGTAATTTTTTTCTGGGATAAGTTTTAGCTGCAGGCCACAATTTTAGTTATAGCATAAAAACCACGTTTGAAGGCCACTTTTATAGAGTGTTCTTGAATAATCTGAAAATTATAGCCTCCAATGAAAACGTCTCGGAGTACAGAATTTAACTACATTAAATTTCCTACAAAAAATGTCCTGTATTCTCTCTCTCTCTCTCTCTCTCTCTCTCTCTCCCAGGATTGATACTTTCCAAATATTTTGGGAGAGAATATGAAAATCTTGGTCGTGGTATGAGATCAAGGGTTAGGAGAGTTGTCTATTGACGGAAAGGCTTGATACTGGCTAGCTTCTCCCTAACTCACTAAAATTTCGTGGGAAAATCAAATTTTTCACTGGCTGTAGCAACGAAGAGGCACGGAGCATCCCCAGGACTGTGGGCAGCAAAAGGGCGGCTCTCAGTGGAGGCTGACTGAGAGAGCTGTCACACTGAAACCGGACCAGGGCGGGATTACAGTTGACCGTGTAGCCGTTGTCGTTTCGCGCCAAAGTGAGACTGTGAAACGTTGTCACTGGTCGGAGGTTTGCGTGGAGCATGCATTTGCGTGAACGTGTCGAGAAACTTCTGGAAGCGCCTTGTAGGCCGGCAAGTTGTTTCACACCCTACAAGGGTGGGAGGAAATCGCTTCGAATGGAGAACCGTGAATGGCTGTCTCCAAAACGCACACTGGAGTAAGGGAGTCTTGGTAGCGAGCGTGGGGGCCATTCTAGCGAGAGCAGCGAGCAGGACATTCACAGAGCAAGCTTACTTTGTTGTTATGTTGCTGGCAACGTGTCCAGTAACCAGTCTCTGTCTTACTTACAAGGGAACCTCCCCATCGCACCCCCCTCAGATTTAGTTATAAGTTGGCACAGTGGATAGGCCTTGAAAAACTGAACACAAATCAATCGAGAAAACAGGAAGAAGTTGTGTGGAACTATTAAAAAAAATAAACAAAATATACAAACTGAGTACATTTGCAAGGTATGCAACATGAAGGAGGTGGGCCCAGGAGCGCTGTGGTCTCGTGGTTAGCGTGAGCAGCTGCGGAATGAGAGGTCCTTGGTTCAAGTCTTCTCTCGAGTGAAAAAATTTAATTTTTTATTTTCTGACAATTATTATCTGTCCCTCCGTCCGTCCGATGCGAGGTAACTGCGCCGTAGTATGGGGACGCTACACCTAAACAAACATCGAAACACGCGACGTCAGTCGACTACAGCGCACGGAAGAGAGAGTATTCCTGCTAACGAGGCTCCCTGGCTGGCAGTTGACTGTTCGCTACTTTGGACGAGAGTGCAT
Source organism: Schistocerca nitens (assembly GCF_023898315.1). NCBI lineage: Eukaryota > Metazoa > Arthropoda > Insecta > Orthoptera > Acrididae > Schistocerca > Schistocerca nitens. Next base: position 475,982,951 of record NC_064622.1, on the reverse strand, counting down.
TAAATACGTGAGATGTAGTTCGTGGGCAATATGTTTTCGGTTCCCATTGGAGAGGCACGTCCTTTCGTCTACTAATCGCACGGTTTTGCGGTGCAGTCGCAAAACACAGACACTAAACTTATTACAGTGAACAGAGACGTCAGTGAACGAACGGACAGATCATAACTTTGCGAAAATAAAGAAAGAAAACTTTTCACTCGAAGGAAGACTTGAACCAAGGACCTCTCGTTCCGCAGCTGCTCACGATAACCACGAGACCACGGCGCTCCTGAGCCCACATTCTCCTTCATGTTGCATATATTGCAAATGGACTACTCAGTTTGTATATATATATATTTTTTTTTGTAGTTCCACACAACTTCCTCCTGTTTTCTCGATTGATCTGTGTTCAGTTTATCAAGGCCTATCCACTGTGCCAACTTATAACTAAATCTGAGGGGGGTGCGATGGGGAGGTTCCCTTGTTAGTACAGTGCTGATTGCACTACTTGAAGTGCGAGGATTTTGTTTCTCTGCAGAGAGAGGGACAAGTTGGTACTTCGTTGTGGCGCTGGTAGAATTGAGAAGTGCACATTTATGCTCGTCCACTACGCACACGCGGACTGCAGAGTCTCGTAAACGATTGCGATAAACTGAGTATCTTAAACCATTGGCGTTTCGTACGCAGTAATACGTCCACTGTGTAGCCGTCTTTGTTTCCTGGGCGCCACCCTGCCACTCCACGACGCCGCCAGTCCACACCTTGCTGGTCACTTGGCTGATATTTGCGCATATAGCTAATATAGGCGACAGTGAAGTTAAATACGTACAGTTCCACTAGTTCGTCTCGGGAGTTATTCGTTGTCTACGCCACCTTAGCTGGTAGTTAGAACTAACAAAAGGGTTAACAGTATCAACCTTTGCAGTTTTCTTAACGAACGTAACAGGGTTCGCGCGTGGTTACAGCCATGGTTCGTTAGTCAACCGCACACATTTTTCCCTGAAGGCATCGCCCGACTTGTCTCGCAGTGGGATACATGTATTAAGAGCTATGGCGGCGATTTCGTGAACCTCTAAGCTAGTATGAAACTTCCTGGCAGATTCAAACTGCGTGCCGGACCGAGACGCGAACTCGGGACCTTTGCCTTTCGCGGGCAAGCGCTCCACCATCTGAGCTACCCAAGCACGACTGACGCCCCGTCCTGACAGCTTTACTTCTGCCAGTACCTCGTCTCATACTTTCGAAACTTTTCAGAAGCTCTCCTGCGAACCTTGCAGGAGAGCTTCTGTAAAGCCTCGAGAGAAGAGGTACTGGCAGAAGTGAAGGTGTGAGGACGGGGCGTTAGTCGTGCTTGGGTAGCTCAGATGGTGGAGCGCTTGCCCGCGAAAGGCAAAGGTCCCGAGTTCGCGTCTCGGTCCGGCACACAGTTTTAATCTGCCAGGAAGTTTCATATCAGCGCACACTCCGCTGCAGAGTGAATATCTCATTTTCTAGTTTCTTTTGAGAATGAGCGGTGGTAGGGAGCGAACAGTTAGGTCGCGTCTCCTGCCTCCGCACACGGTTACCTGCAGTCTGCGGCGCTCGGGATTACATACAGGCGCATCGCGGCTTCCCAGTGCCGGTGTCGTGTGAGAGTCGAACAGGCGCCACTACTGCGGCTTCCCCTGTGAGCCGCTCAGCATTAAGAGTGAGGCTTCTTTCCAGTGTTTCCGCTCCCGTTTGGATTTTCACGGCCGGCTTCCATCAGCATCAGACATTGGTCGACAGACACACACTCACAAATGAACTATCTCGATACTAGAACACCCGCCCCCCCCCCCCCCTCCAACCAACTTCCAATACTGAAAAAACTTAAGAGTGCTTGAAGCGAATGCGCCACCGAGCCTCAAGAGATTTCAGTTACGTTTGCCACTGAATAGCCGCAGAATTTGCTCACCTCCTAGCTTATATCGATCTAGTATTTGTTGCGCAACGATTAGTCCCACCGCTACAGCAAAAGATCATGGCGCACTCCCTTGCCAATGAAAAAGGGCAAAAAAAATCGTGTGCGCAAAATTGTTGAATAATATCGTTCGCGCTCGCCCGTCTGCAGGAGCCTAGAGCGTATTCTGAGCACAGACAGTGTGATGTTCCTGGAGGAGAATTAAGTTCTCTCAAAGGATAAGCACGGATCCAGGGAAAAACACACCTGTGAAGCACATTTAGCAAACAACAGATGTAGGTGAATATATGTAATGGGGCCTCCCTAGACTTCTGAAACCGAGCGGTCCAAGGGCCTGCAGTCGTAGACTGTGCAGCTAGGCCTGGCGGACGTTCGAGTCCTCCCTCGGACATGGGTCTGTGTAAGATTTCACAAACATTAGAACTTTTTTTTTTAACAGACTTCTGAAGGCGTAAGACATAGCACCATTGTCGACTGCTAAGGAAACAAGTTGTCTATATTTTACGGTCTCGTTTTGCGCAGTTGCAGTTATGTATAGGTTAATACCGTCTTTCGCGACCGGACTGTAGTAAAATACCATAAAACCGAGTGAGGTGGCGCAGTGGTTAGCACACAGGACTCGCATTGGGAAGAACGACGGTTCAAACCTGCGTCCGGCAATCTTGATTTAGGTTTTTCGTGATTTCCCTAAATAGCTTCGGACAAATGCCTGGATGATTCCTTTGAAAGAGCACAGCCGATTTCCTTCCCTACTACGAACTTGTGCTCCGTCTCTAATGACTTCGTTATTGACGGGACATCAAACACTAATTCTTCGTCCCATACCATATAGATCGGGGCATATCGGACATATACAAAAAAGGTAGTAGTTTTGGTTACAGATTTATTTGACCCAGAGCCGGCCGAAGTGGCCGTGCGGTTAAAGGCGCTGTAGTCTGGAACCGCAAGACCGCTACGGTCGCAGGTTCGAATCCTGCCTCGGGCATGGATGTTTGTGATCTCCTTAGGTTAGTTAGGTTTAACTAGTTCTAAGTTCTAGGGGACTAATGACCTCAGCAGTTGAGTCGCAAAGTGCTCAGAGCCAGCCATTATTTCACCCAGAGGAAAGCGTCACGAAGGTGCCGAATACCACGAACTGGCACATAGTTGTAGAGAGACGCCACTATCCCGCGAAAGCCCATTTGAAAAGTTTAAAGAACCAGCGTTAAATGTTAGAGCTAGAAACGTAGTGCAAAACTCGACGTCTCGCTCGCGATGCTAAGATGACACTAGTTGCAGGCACGAAGGCTTTTAAGCGACGTCTTCCACTCTCCGAAGGCGAATAGAACTGGAAGAAGCTGTTATAAGCTGTTGTACACCATGCCATGTAGTTCAGTGATTCGCAGACGTAGATGATATAGCTGTAGAATGAAATACAGAAGTGCGTGTCTGCTTTTGTAGTGCACAAATAAATAGCGTGTCCTAAATAACTTAAGAGCGTAGACTGTTCATCATTTTGGAATAAGACTTCACTTGTCCACGTGCTTTGTATCGAGAACGCAGTTTTTGTTACGAGTACATCCTACATAACCCTGTCACGAATAGCTTAAAGCAGTGGTGTGACGAAAATATGGTTGAAGAATGTATTTCCTCAAACACTGTGGTTGACCGGTATACTATACTGCGCGGTGTTACGTTCCACAGACAGGAAAGTAGGACAGGGTGTGACCCAAAGAGACTTAGTGCTGTTGCAGCATCTCTTTATTCACAGCTTTACATTTTAAATTAGACTTCACTGTCTGCGGGTCCGTTCTTAGTAACGAAGGGTCGAATAATTACATCAACTTAAGTCAACAGATTTAAAATACTGTTGCTGTTCGTTAACTGAACACTGTTGACATTTAAACTGTGGTTTGTTGCGCTATATTTGAAAATGAGTCAGGATTAGATATTTTCTTAGGCGACCTTCGGTGGACCGGCTAGAGGAATTTTTTTTCACCCGGTTTTCAATGCCCTGACTGTTGTTTACAAGTGATAACTATGGAAATGGCAAACAAGCGACTCACTTAATTGGGACCTAATCTTCACGCTGTAGACTGATTAAACAAACCATGCCGCTCTCCGGGCTTTGCGGGAAGCTAGTACGTCTGATAGCATCAATGTTGGTGAAATATGAAAGTAAAGTAACACCATCAAGACACTGTACAGACGAGCAGTTCATCTTACATCTGGGACGCAGAAGAAAACGATCGTTGTTTTCTTCACAGGCGGCAGTTGCTTCGATAACACTTTCAGAGCAGGAAAGGAAAGCAAGACTATAATGCTAGAACCAAAAAGAGTCTTCACTCAAAGTTTACAAGGGCTCGTTATTACTACAGGAAGGAATAAGATGCACGATTGCCCATACAGGGTGATCTCAGCGCTGATAGGGAAGGGTAATTGTATCCATTTAAGGTTCGGAAACGACAGAGTCGAAAGCTGTAAGCGAAAATTGTCCTGATACCTCTTGTCCTGACACCACTTGTGCTGCAAGCTTTCCGTTTTCTATACTTGGAGAGGTGGTGAAATGGACCAAAACAAGGCAGAAATGTCCAGTAAACATGGGCCCCAAAATGCGTAGCATGAGACCTAAGAGGGCTCATTCATTTTTGCTACTGTGAAAGATAGATATTCTTAAACTAGGGATTTTCTATCCCGAGTGTTGACAATTTTTTTTTCATTTTTTGTCCATACAACTTCCTTCCCAAATATGGAAAGCAAAGAGCTTACAGTAGGAGAGGTCAACTGTCAGAGGAATCGGAACGACTTTTCGCTTGTAAGTTTAGACTCGTTCGTTTCCCAAACAGGTTCCCTTTCCTGAAATTGGTGCATTTATCCTTTTCCATCGTCCTTGAATGATTGTCACAGCACTTCGGAAGCACTGTCTCTATCCACTAATACGCCAGATATTAAATGTTTCGTGGGTAATGTAGTTTAGTTGAAGAACGATTGAAGGAACATTCTTTTTGGCAGCTCCGTTAACTCCGTTGATTGATTGGTTGATAACTGTATGAAATGGGCGGCTGCTTAGGTTCAGCCGCCTAATGGAAACTGTTTTTCTGTGGTTTGTGTGGTAGTTGTGCGTTAAGTGTGTGTTGAGTGCGAGTGGGTGACTGTAACATGTATGGTGACGTATCATGTTTGCGTTGTTACGGATGAAGACAAGGGGCAACGTGAATTCTGGTGCCGGCATAGGGCCTGCTCCCGTCAGACACCACTAAGGGGGACACGTGGCTCAATGTCCTCACCAAGCGAACGGATCACCTGAATCAAAGTCACTTGCTGTCACTCCATTACGCACTGCGGAGAGGTGTGGAATTTATCCAGGGCGTTGGCCGTTACTCTGGTGACCGGGATCTTTATACACTTCCTCCCTTTGGCGACCCAGTAGCTGGTGATGGAAACGTTCTTCCGCCACCAGGGTTCGAAGTGGCTATCTCAAGAGTCGAAAGCCAACGACACGAGGCCCTCGGCTGCGGAGTTCCTCGTGTAATGACCATGACGGTGATGTTAGGGAACCTGTACAGGGCCACTTGGGACTCGCACGCTTAGCCGTGCGCGCAAGCACGTCGCTTCCGGGATGCGGGGAGGCGCGGCGGTCCCGGATCGAATCCGACGAGGGGCTGAGTCGCGGCCGGTCTGTTTGTTTGCAGGCGGATTCCCACATCCGACTAGGTGAATAGCGGTCTTATACCCACGTCCTGCCTCAGTTACACGATTCGCAAACATGTAGAAAAGGTTCGCACACTTTTGCGTGGGACAACACTACACGCAGACAACTCGGTACAAAATTGCATTGGGTGGGGGTGGGGGTAGGGGGCGGGGGAGGTAAGGATTGGCGACAGGGAGGGCTTCTGGCTACCCTCCACCACAAACGTTGCCAAATCGAATAATTAACATGTCGACCCCGTGATGATACGGCAGAAACGTGAGGAAAAAGAAAGGAAGACATAGAGGCGCCTGTAAAGGAAGGGCGTACTGTCACGGAAATGCACTAGAGTACTCCCGGGGCTTGCAGTGTAGGTATCGAGACGTAGAAGTAGGGCAGAATGTCGCGGTATCCGACAGACACAGCAGGCCAAGGCTCGGGGCTACACTCCGAACTGGTTCGCGTTATGTAGGTTGAGCGTCTGCTTTCTACACAGCCAGAGGAAATGTGCCGGAGGCTGAGCGAAGTGGAAGCAGAGTAACCTTATCATCTTCGTACGGTGCGGGCTTTCACAGCCTGTGTTTACAACTTTGGTAACATAGATTTAGAGGGAATTAGACTTTTTAAAGCGGTTTACATTGGAGAATAAACTGCACGCACCCTACCTGACGAAAAGTGCGTCCACCTTTCGCATTGATGACGGCTTAAACTCTCCCGGTGACACTTCCTATGAGGGGGGCGTCAATATCCGTGGAGCAACGGCAGCCCATTCTTCCTCAAGAGCCGAAACCAGGGAAGATAGTAACGTTTGACGTTGTACTCTGAAACGAAGTAACTCGTTCCACTGGATACAGGTCGGGAGTCTGGACAGGAATGTCTTCATCAACGACCCATTGTATCGCAGACGCTGCTTGCCTTATGACATGGTGCACTGTCACGCAGATCCAAACAATAATCTCCTCCGAACTGTTCTTCCACTGTGCGCCATGCACAGTGGTGTAAAAATGTGTTCACATCCTTCCGCATTTAGTGCTTTCTTAAGCGCAATAAGGGGACCATACCGTAACATAACCTTCTCCGTACTTCGCTTTTGGCACTACACTTGACAGGTGGCATTCGCCGAAGTCAAACACTCGCATCGGATTGCTAAATAGTATATCTTGATTTATCGCACCAAATTATTCTTTATTTACTCTTCATAAACTTCGCCTAACCACAGGCAAAAATCTGAACGACCTTGGTGGCCAACAAAACCCGACCAATTTTAGTAATCCATCTTCCGGCGAATGTTAACTCTTGGAAAAAGTTATCGGACGAGAGGATTGTGTAGGTGCGATGTCATCCAGGAAGAACATACCCATCGTTGTAGTCAAAGAAACCTCTTCTAACCATGTGGTGGCACTGTACGCCCGTGCGGCTACACAACACGCGCAATCAGCTGACCGTCTAGGGTACCACATAACATATTTAAAGAGAAGCGTTGCTGAAAATGTCTCTTCGCAAAGGCAGTTGGATTTTCGTCGGACAATTGATGTGACTCACGAATTTGGTTCCGTCACGAGTTAAAGTGGCTTCATCGATAAAAGAATATTGGCGGAAGTACTCGCGAATCTGCAATTAGTCAACTATAGAGTTTCAATGGTGTCCATTCATCTCCTCGTCGAAGATGTCGAATCAGCTGTAAATAATAATGATAGAGGTCGTCCATGTTCTTGTCTGCGGAGCACCGACATGTGTCGAAATTCTGCGTGTGCTCACCATAAGACTACTTTCAACAAACCGAATAATGTTTTACACTTTACCCTCACTCTGGCTATTTGTATGTTCACTGCACCGTTCTCGCGCGGTCACTACTCTTGATGAACTGTGGCATCGCGTTGAAGCTGCATGGGCAGCTGTACCTGTACGCGCTATCAAGGCCGTTATTTCGGCCAGAGGTGGTTGTTCTGCGTATCGATTTATCAGGATCTATGCACCCATATTTCGTGAAAATGTAATCACATGTCAGTTCTAGTATATTTGTCCAGTGAATACCCGTTTATCACCTGCATTTCTTCTTGATGTAGCAATTTTAATGGCCAGTAGTGGTGCTTGTACTAGTAGCAGGCAACCCAGTATGTGGTAGAGCTCTTCGGGATTTGAGGATAGCGTAAAATGCGCCGCGCTCTTGCCAGGAATGCGCTGACCAGTTGGGCAGCAGGAACAGTGGAATAAGCCGGCTCGTCACGTAACGAGTCGTCCACATGGAGCAGTTGCCCGGGCGGTGCGCGAGGCCTTGGCAGGCTCGCATAGTCCTGAGGCGTCGCCCGTACCAGAGTAACGGAGAGGGGGCTTGCGGTAAACGCGCATTGTCGCTGGCCCCCCAGGCGACATCGCTGGATCGCTCGCCTGTGAGGCGAATATCTGAAGCCAACGAAAATCCGGCTCGTTAACTATGAGTGAAGATCTCGATGTAGAACGCGCTTACTTCCCTATCCATTTCCTCCGCGTCGCTCCAGCATCCTTTCCCTTCTGCAGATCTCTTCAGGCTGTGTTCGCCTTCCACGAGATGTGTTCATAAAATTAATGGGAACTTTCCGGTTTTTGGAAATAATTTTGATTATCCATCCACACCAATCTTTCCCCCTTCAAAATGGTCCCCATGAGATATTATACAATTAGAACAATGTTTTTTTCCCATTCCCGAAACACTTTCGGAACTCGATAAATGGGACAAGTTTTAGCTCCGTTGCGATGCGTTTTTAGTCTCAACTTGTGCTCGTAAAACTATGGCCACCACAGCTTTCTTTATTTTGGAGAACTGAAGAAAACTGACACGGACCATGTCTGGCGACTGTGAAGGCTGGAGCATCATTACGTCGCCGTTTTTGGTCAAAGATGCCCAAACAAGCAACGAAATGTGAACAGGTGCATTGAGGTGCTGCAGAAGCCTTGGATTGCTCCGCTACAAATCCGAACATTTTTTCCGGTTACGTCACGCGAACGACTTTAATTATGCAAGTAGTATTCCTTATTGATTGTTCGACCTCGTGCCAAGAACTTGTGGTTCACCATTCACGATAAATCGAAGAACACAGTGAGAATCAATAACCTACACATTTGACCGCACTTACCGAGCTTTTTTCTCACTTGGCCAACCAGATTGCTACCACTGGAGGCATTGAGCTTTAGTTTCCAACACCATATTGGTATATCCATATTTCGTCACGTGTTATGACGCATTTCAGTCATCTTGAATCGTTGTTGACTTTACCTAGTGGCTACTGAAAAACTTATCTTCGTTACTGTGTCTTTTTTCCGAAATTAAAAAAATATGGAAGAAATTCCGCTGTCACATTACATACCCAACCATCTGAAAAAATTAGATAGTATGAGTCAGCTGATATGCCAAGATCAGTAGCGACTTCTCTGTTGTGATTCGGCGATCGTTCATAATCGCCTCTTCCACTTTTTCATCAGTTGGTTATGTGCTAGGCTACCCACGGCGTTCGTCATCTTTAACAACTTGACAACCTTCTTCGAAATGCTTACACTAGTCATAAACCGTAGTTTAGTAGACTCACCAAAAAGCAATAGTCAATATTTTCTAACATTTGCTGCACTGTATTCTGGTCTTGTGGCAAAAATTAATGCCAATTCTCTGATCCATTTTTATACAAAATAACCTTTCTGTTAGCTGAGAACACATTACATATCCGGTATGTCAAAAGCTGTACAGATACTTTGCGGACATGTTTACCAACACAACAACAAATAATTCAAGCGAATCGGACTAATAAAACACGCGAAATTACAAGTTTCCCGTAACTTCCTGAACACACCTGTTATCTGGCTCCGCTTGGGCACGTTCTTATCGTCACAGAACGGAGACGGCCTGCTCGTTAGGAGACAGCCCTCGTATTAGCGACAGCGAGGTTAATGTCCTCTGGTGGAGGGAAAAAGTGCCCGACTCTGCCTCCTGGACTCCCATTCATGTCGCATCTACGCGACGGTCCGTCACCAGCAACTTGGCATGCAAGGGGAAGAGTGTTCGTCGTATACAGTTTATGAAGCAAACAATTCTGCATCTGTATCCATACTGTACCAACAACTGAAGTGTATGGCACTGGGTACTTCCTATTGTACCAGTTACTAAGTTTCCTTCCCGTTCCGTTCGCGTGAGGGGCGCGTGAAGAATAACTGTTAGAGAGCGTGTGTGTGCGTGCCGTAGTTTGACTGATCCGTATCTAGTTACAGTGTATTGTTAGATTTCTCACATAATAGTCGTTATTGAAAGGTAGTGAGTAGGTATGAGCCCCACAACCTTCAGCAATATTGTGGGACACGCCGCGCCTTTATAGAGTGACTGCATTTTCCCAATATCCTAGCAGTGCCATCTATTTGACCTGCGATTGAGTCCATGCGATTATTCCATTTAGTATCGCCATAAATAATTTTGGATTTATGAACATTTAATGCAAGTTGACGATACTAGCACAACTTGGAAATCTTAGAACGTTCGGCTTATTAATAGTGCAGACTTTATCAGACGGTACTTCATTACAGGTAACTGAAACATCTGCTACTAGCCTGAGGTTACCCTTAATATTGTATGCTACGTCTTTATTACGCTGCAGGAGGAGTAATGGTCCCAGCACACTTCCCTGTCTTTCCTAGACTCCCTTCTGCACCTATAGATGACCCCCCCCCCCCCCCGCCCCACGCTTCCCACGGTCTTACCGTGAAACACCGGGTCTTCCCTACCAAGAATAACGCAATCCGGTCACGAGTGATTTTCGGAAGATAGGAAATACTAAACACACACGATTGCGTTGACCAACGGCTTTCTGGATGTCATGTGAGAAAACCGCGGGTCGGAGTTCGAAATCCACAGTGGTTGGCATTTAGATAACTCTGTTGGAGATATTGTTCACGTGTGAGCTCATCCGTCGATTACCGTTCAATGACCCTCCGCGGATACCCTGCTCAGCTACCGCTCAGGAAGGATCTACGGTCTAAGGCATTATCTGTAGTGTTTGATCTACAGGCCGGAGACGTCTGCGTTTTATGGGAACAGAAGAGTGCATGTGAGTTCCAGCTCCACACACGCCCTTTTCTTTCCTTATAGTTTGTTTATAAACACAGCTGAATGCATCTAAGGTCCGGTGTATGAAGATGAATCACTAAACAAAACCACCGCCAACTTTTCCCGGGTTAACAGCGTGAGAATCGAACATTGTTCTCAACGCTATCTTTAAATATACCAGTTCACCCATGAAGAAGAAAAGGAAACGACCGTCCATTTGAGAGAAGGCACGGGCTGCTATAATGTAGCCTGCAAAATGATGTTATGTCGTCAAAAGAACAGATGCAGTTCTGAAAACACTGGCACTGTATTACTCTTATCAAGAGTTCAGAAAATTGACACTACAATTTATAGCAGTACAGGAAATGTATTCGCAACTGCGGATGTGGATCACCATCTACTGTGTGTTGGAATTATGACGGTAGAAGTTCGTTAAGCACTGGGATTCGAACCCGGATTTCTCGCTTTACGCAAGCGGTTCGCCTTAACCGCTTTGGCTGAATCGGTCCAAACTTGCATATGTAACAACCGGCATTCGTACGTTATGTTTGTTCCCGCCCAGGATGACATATGTATATCGCCGAATAAATACGAAATAGCAGTGCCTGTATTATTAAGAAATATGATGGAATGGTTCTTTTGGACGTGCATGTCCAAGGAACATTGCATCGTACTTATTAATGACACAGAAATTGCTAATTTGTATTTATTCGCCAATACCAGGCCCTAAATTATCAATAAACATATCTTTCCTGGACGGGAATATACGAGGGCAGTTCAATAAGTAATGCAACACATTTTTTTTCTCGGCCAATTTTGGTTGAAAAAACCGGAAATTTCTTGTGGAATATTTTCAAACATTCCCGCTTCGTCTCGTATAGTTTCATTGACTTCCGACAGGTGGCAGCGCTGTACGGAGCTGTTAAAATGGCGTCTGTAAAGGATGTGCGTTGCAAACAACGGGCAGTGATCGAGTTTCTTTTCGCGGAAAACCAGGGCATCTCAGATATTCATAGGCGCTTGCAGAATGTCTACGGTGATCTGGCAGTGGACAAAAGCACGGTGAGTCGTTGGGCAAAGCGTGTGTCATCATCGCCGCAAGGTCAAGCAAGACTGTCTGATCTCCCGCGTGCGGGCCGGCCGTGCACAGCTGTGACTCCTGCAATGGCGGAGCGTGCGAACACACTCGTTCGAGATGATCGACGGATCACCATCAAACAACTCAGTGCTCAACTTGACATCTCTGTTGGTAGTGCTGTCACAATTGTTCACCAGTTGGGATATTCAAAGGTTTGTTCCCGCTGGGTCCCTCGTTGTCTAACCGAACACCATAAAGAGCAAAGGAGAACCATCTGTGCGGAATTGCTTGCTCGTCATGTGGCTGAGGGTGACAATTTCTTGTCAAAGATTGTTACAGGCGATGAAACATGGGTTCATCACTTCGAACCTGAAACAAAACGGCAATCAATGGAGTGGCGCCACACCCACTCCCCTACCAAGAAAAAGTTTAAAGCCATACCCTCAGCCGGTAAAGTCATGGTTACAGTCTTCTGGGACGCTGAAGGGGTTATTCTGTTCGATGTCCTTCCCCATGGTCAAACGATCAACTCTGAAGTGTATTGTGCTACTCTTCAGAAATTGAAGAAACGACTTCAGCGTGTTCGTAGGCACAAAAATCAGAACGACAACGCAAGACCTCACACAAGTCTTTGCACCCGAGAGGAGCTCACAAAACTTCAGTGGACTGTTCTTCCTCATGCACCCTACAGCCCCGATCTCGCACCGTCGGATTTCCATATGTTTGGCCCAATGAAGGACGCAATCCGTGGGACGCACTACGCGGATGATGAAGTTATTGATGCAGTACGACGTTGGCTCCGACATCGACCAGTGGAATGGTACCGTGCAGGCATACAGGCCCTCATTTCAAGGTGGCGTAAGGCCGTAGCATTGAATGGAGATTACGTGGAAAAATAGTGTTGTGTAGCTAAAAGATTGGGGAATAACCTGGTGTATTTCAATGCTGAATAAAACAACCCCTGTTTCAGAAAAAAAAAGTGTTGCATTACTTATTGAACTGCCCTCGTACATTAGGTACGAGTGCAGGTTGTGACACATGGATGACGACATATGGAAGTTTGGGTCTGGCCGTGATTCGTGCGCGGATAGCCGAAGCGGTTACGGCGACCACTCACGTAAAGTGGGAAATCCGGGTTCGAGTCCCGGTCCACTACAAATTTTCGCTGTTGAAATTCCAATACACCGCCGATGGTGGTCCATATTCGCTGTTGTGAATACAATTCCTGTATTCCTTGACCGCTGTAGTCGCTGCAGCGCCTGTTCCTTCAAACAAGCATGCATGTCCACAGAAACATTGGACCGTACTTCTTAGTGGCACAGACACCGCGATTTCGTATTCATAGTTGTCAGACATGTTACGGTAATCTTCTCAACTCTGGCCCGCCGTTACGTTAACTACTTTGTTTACGTTTCTCGGGTTCTGATAACCTACTGAGCAGTCGACTGTTTTTTCACTAGCATGAAACAACCGGATGGAACTCGCCTCGGCGGCCACGCCAGAGCTATGAACGTTCTTCTCTCAGTCTCCGTATCTGAGTGGTTTCACTTAATGTTAGACAGCAGACTGACGAGTCTCCGATAATTTTCGCTCAGTCTCAGGGTAGGAGTGCTTTCACTTACATGCATAGTCATCCTTTTCGGTTATACAGCGGGTGCTCATAAGTAGACCGATAAGCTTATAAGGGTGTTGCAGGGAGGTTGTGTTGAGAAATTCGATACGTTGCGCCGTTTCTGACTTACTCAACACTGGAGTTAGCCAATCTGATCGTCGCGCGCTGAAATTCAAGCAGACTACCAGAGACCGTGTCGCCAAACGTGTACGTCGTTTGGTTTCCTCAAACCGAAAAAATGTTGCTTTTCCGCGCCTAGTTCAAATTTTTATCACTTTCGGAAAAGGCACATTTTAACTGATAATGAGTATTTCAACAAGTGGTAACTCACGAACCTACAGCCTTTGACACAAGAGACGTACCTTGTGTCAAGGAGAGGTAGGTAAAAAGTATATCTCAGAATTTAATTAGTTACTTAAACACCGATTGTTCGTTATTGTATCATTAAATATCAATTTTTGGTTTGTTTAAAAAGTTTAATATGTGGAGCCGTATTGTAAATTTATGTTTAGATTAATGAACAGTTACTTTTGTAATTTAAATTTATTGAAGGTCTCTCTCTCGCTTCCCGCCAGTAGCAGTTGCAGGTTGCATATCTGAAGGCTCGATTTTTAGTATTTCGCGTAATTTTTGACTGAATCTTAAAGTTTAAAATGCTGCCCTAATCTATACAGTAAGAAATATACTCTTATTTTAAGCTTTCGACACACTAAGCCAAGTGCTTCAGTTATAAACTGTGTGTGTGTGTTTTGAGGCAGCATACTTGACGGTACTACTCATCGAGTATTTAGGAATGAGAGCATTTCGCGACTTCCAAGAAACTTTACACGTAATTTCAAACCTTTACGAAGCTCTTCCTTCTAGATACCCCCACTCCCCCGTACAAAATGATGAAACGAAAAAAAGTTTTTCGCTATTCGTGCTGTAAAACTTTAGCTTCAGACATGAAGTTTTAATTTGTTACTTCCTTACTGCCGACTCTGTTCGCAACAGTCTTTGCAGCCAGTGTCGACACATACCACTGAATGTATCTGTAAAATTATATCACTGTACGACACACATTGCAGGAGACGTGACATTATAAATATTGAGACTCCAGAAAAACTAGTTTTGGTTAAATTAGAGAATGAATTACCCAGACTATGCTCATCCATTGTTTTATTATAACACTTACCAACTTGCAACAAACTTTAGGCTTAATTTCAAACCTTTTCCAAACTTTATTGCTTGCGGTCCTAACATCAAATAACACATCGACTCATTTGTAAAGCAATCACACGTTTGAAGGTGTTTTGTACGTGAGAGTTCGATTCTTTAAAGAATCCGGGGGTTACTGGTAGCATACTATCGTTTTAATTGTTGGGTGACTTAACAACTTGCTTTATAAGTATATACTGCCATCCTCCAGAAGTATTTTTCGTGAAAAATCATTTGTCAACATTCTTGGGATTCTTGAACAGTGGAGTATTCGCCGGATGAAAGAGGCAACCCTGAGAACATCACGCCCGTACTAGCTGGCTGAAACGACACACACACACACACACACACACACACACACACACACACACACACACACACACGCGCGCGCGCGCGCTGGAGACTGGTTCCACCCGTAAAGAATGAATAATTCAAACCACACCTAAAGGTACAACCGAGTGCCTCAACTGTTTTTCAACAACCGACAGAATAGATTGTTTTCATTCGGTCGCTCCCCTCACTACTTCTCTGGGAGGGTTTTACGTGAATCATGGGACACGAGAGAAGCGAAGAATGTTGAGCCGACGGCGAGACAAACAGCAGAAGTACGATCGGACGGGGCATGGCAGACAAGCTGCTATCGTCAAACGACGTTGGTTCAAGGCCGCACGGCAGTTAGTCCAGCAGCGCCTAAGTGACTCATTTCCACGGGGAGGAAGCTGTTTTCATCTTTCTTACAGGCGATGTGATACCGGTATTCTCCAGAACAGTAAGATTCCCGCCTAGCCTCAATGAACGCCTTACGACGGACCGGAGTTCTCGAAATCGTGTTGAGGACGTAACAGCCAAGTTCTGGGTTTTTATATTACATAACAAGTCGGACATTATCAGGAGAAAGAAAACTGGCATTCTATGGATCGGAGCGTGGAATGTCAGATCCCTTAATCGGGCAGGTAGGTTAGAAAATTTAAAAAGGGAAATGGATAGGTTACAGTTAGATATAGTGGGAATTAGTGAAGTTCGGTGGCAGGAGGAACAAGACTTTTGGTCTGGTGATTACAGGGTTATAAATACAAAATCAAATAGGGGTAATGCAGGAGTAGGTTTAATAATGAATAAAATAATAGGAGTGCGGGTTAGCTACTACAAACAGCATAGTGAACGCATTATTGTGGCCAAGATAGACACAAAGCCCATGCCTACTACAGTAGTACAAGTTTATATGCCAACTAGCTCTGCAGACGATGAAGAAATTGATGAAATGTATGACGAGATAAAAGAAATTATTCAGGTAGTGAAGGCAGACGAAAATTTAATAGTCATGGGTGACTGGAATTCGTCAGTAGGAAAAGGGAGAGAAGGAAACATAGTAGGTGAATATGGATTGGGGGGAAGAAATGAAAGAGGAAGCCGCCTTGTAGAATTTTGCACAGAGCATAACTTAATCATAGCTAACACTTGGTTCAAGAATCATAAAAGAAGGTTGTATACCTGGAAGAATCCTGGAGATACTAATAGGTATCAGATAGATTATATAATGGTAAGACAGAGATTTAGGAACCAGGTTTTAAATTGTAAGACATTTCCAGGGGCAGATGTGGATTCTGACCACAATCTATTGGTTATGAACTGCAGATTGAAACTGAAGAAACTGCAAAAAGGTGGGAATTTAAGGAGATGGGACCTGGATAAACTGAAAGAACCAAAGGTTGTAGAGAGTTTCAGGGAGAGCATAAGGGAACAATTGACAGGAATGGGGGAAAGAAATACAGTAGAAGAAGAATGGGTAGCCCTGAGGGATGAAGTAGTGAAGGCAGCAGAGGATCAAGTAGGTAAAAAGACGAGGGC
Organism: Schistocerca nitens; assembly: GCF_023898315.1. NCBI lineage: Eukaryota > Metazoa > Arthropoda > Insecta > Orthoptera > Acrididae > Schistocerca > Schistocerca nitens. Next base: position 475,966,563 of record NC_064622.1, on the reverse strand, counting down.
TAATAGAAATCCTTGGGTAACAGAAGAAATATTGAATTTAATTGATGAAAGGAGAAAATACAAAAATGCAGTAAATGAATCAGGCAAAAGGGAATACAAACGTCTCAAAAATGAGATCGACAGAAAGTGCAAAATGGCTAAGCAGGGATGGCTAGAGGACAAATGTAAGGATGTAGAGGCTTGTCTCACTAGGGGTAAGATAGATACTGCCTACAGGAAAATTAAAGAGACCTTTGGAGAGAAGAGAACCACTTGTATGAATATCAAGAGCTCAGATGGCAACCCAGTTCTAAGCAAAGAAGGGAAGGCAGAAAGGTGGAAGGAGTATATAGAGGGTTTATACAAGGGCGATGTACTTGAGGACAGTATTATGGAAATGGAAGAGGATGTAGATGAAGATGAAATGGGAGATAAGATACTGCGTGAAGAGTTTGACAGAGCACTGAAAGACCTGAGTCGAAACAAGGCCCCGGGAGTAGACAACATTCCATTAGAACTACTGATGGCCTTGGGAGAGCCAGTCATGACAAAACTCTACCATCTGGTGAGCAAGATGTATGAGACAGGCGAAATACCCACAGACTTCAAGAAGAATATAATAATTCCAATACCAAAGAAAGCAGGTGTTGACAGATGTGAAAATTACCGAACTATCAGTTTAATAAGTCACAGCTGCAAAATACTAACGCGAATTCTTTACAGACGAATGGAAAAACTGGTAGAAGCGGACCTCGGGGAGGATCAGTTTGGATTCCATAGAAATGTTGGAACACGTGAGGCAATACTAACCTTACGACTTATCTTAGAAGCTAGATTAAGAAAAGGCAAACCTACGTTTCTAGCATTTGTAGACTTAGAGAAAGCTTTTGACAATGTTAACTGGAATACTCTCTTTCAAATTCTAAAGGTGGCAGGGGTAAAATACAGGGAGCGGAAGGCTATTTACAATTTGTACAGAAACCAGATGGCAGTTATAAGAGTCGAGGGGCATGAAAGGGAAGCAGTGGTTGGGAAAGGAGTGAGACAGGGTTGTAGCCTCTCCCCGATGTTATTCAATCTGTATATTGAGCAAGCAGTAAAGGAAACAAAAGAAAAATTTGGAGTAGGTATTAAAATTCATGGAGAAGAAGTAAAAACTTTGAGGTTCGCCGATGACATTGTAATTCTGTCAGAGACAGCAAAGGACTTGGAAGAGCAGTTGAACGGAATGGACAGTGTCTTGAAAGGAGGATATAAGATGAACATCAACAAAAGCAAAACGAGGATAATGGAATGTAGTCAAATGAAATCGGGTGATGCTGAGGGAATTAGATTAGGAAATGAGACACTTAAAGTAGTAAAGGAGTTTTGCTATTTAGGGAGTAAAATAACTGATGATGGTCGAAGTAGAGAGGATATAAAATGTAGACTGGCAATGGCAAGGAAAGCGTTTCTGAAGAAGAGAAATTTGTTAACATCGAGTATAGATTTAAGTGTCAGGAAGTCGTTTCTGAAAGTATTTGTATGGAGTGTGGCCATGTATGGAAGTGAAACATGGACGATAACCAGTTTGGACAAGAAGAGAATAGAAGCTTTCGAAACGTGGTGCTACAGAAGAATGCTGAAGGTAAGGTGGGTAGATCACGTAACTAATGAGGAGGTATTGAATAGGATTGGGGAGAAGAGAAGTTTGTGGCACAACTTGACTAGAAGAAGGGATCGCTTGGTAGGACATGTTTTGAGGCATCAAGGGATCACAAATTTAGCATTGGAGGGCAGCGTGGAGGGTAAAAATCGTAGAGGGAGACCAAGAGATCAATTCACTAAGCAGATTCAGAAGGATGTAGGTTGCAGTAGGTACTGGGAGATGAAGAAGCTTGCACAGGATAGAGTAGCATGGAGAGCTGCATCAAACCAGTCTCAGGACTGAAGACCACAACAACAACAACAACAACAAGTCGGATCGCTCTCACCCCAGCCCCCCTTCAGCTGACAGGTTGAAACGATTAGTGGCTATTCCCATAATTTTACAAGGAAATGGAAGTGGAATTATAGGGTTCCGAATAATGCACTGTAAAAAAAAAAAAAAGGAAAAAAAGACCACGCACCATGAAGGAATTGTCCGAATCGGGTGGAAGTCAGTTGGCTTCATGTCAAGGTTCGCAGGAGAGCTTCTGTAGAGTTTGGGAGGTAGGAGACGAGATACTGTCAGAAGTAAAGCTTTGAGGACGGGGCGTGAGTCGTGCTTGGGTAGCTCAGATGGTAGAGCACTTGCGCGTGAAAGGCAAAGGTCCCGAGTTCGAATCTCTGTCCGGCACACAGTTTTAACCTGCCTGGAAGTTTCTCCCATAGAGCACTACGAACACTGATATTGCCACTCCTGCAAAAACTGCAATCACATAACCACTAGAGTGCACAACAGGTTAACTAAGGGTAGCAGCAAAAAACAAAAACCAGTGATTGGCGGTGGGCGGTTTTGGAGTTATCGTCAACTTCACCAAAAACCAGTTGTAATGATCTTGCAAGGTTATGACATGATCACTTACGACCTAACACACAAACAAAACAAAACACACTGATTGTTGTTGTCTTCAGTCCTGAGACTGGTTTTGATGCATCTCTCCATGCCACTCTATCCTGTACAAGCTGCTTCATCTCCCAGTACCTACTGCAGCCTACATCCTTCTGAATCTGCTTAGTGTATTCATCTCTTGGTCTCCCTCTACGATTTTTACCCTCCACACTGCCCTCCAATACTAAATTGGTGATCCCTTGATTCCTCAGAACATGTCCTACCAACCGGTCCCTTCTTCTTGTCAAGTTGTGCCATAAATTTCTCTTCTCTCCAATTCTGTTCAGTACCTCCTCATTAGTGATGTGATCTACCCATCTAATCTTCAGCAGTCTTCTGTAGCACCACATTTCGAAAGCTCCTACTGTCTTGTGTAAACTCTTTATCGTCCATGTTTCACTTCCATACATGGCTACACTCCATACAAATACTTTCAGAAACGACTTAAATCTATAATCGTTAACATTCCTGTTCTTCAGAAACACTTTCCTTGCCATTGCCTGTCTACATTTTATATCCTCTCTACTGTTCTGTCTTACCATACTGTCTCAGTAAAAATTACCCGGCGGATAAAGTTCTGAGCCTGCTCAGAAGTAAATGCTTATGTATGCTGGGACTGCCAGAAAATTTTAAGTTATCTGTCATAGGAATGATGATGTTCATTCGACACATGTCATTTTTAAGATACGGTTATAAGCAACCGTGGCAAAATTCATGTTCTTTTTGCAATGTTTTCAACAATGAAGGTCCATTTGCAAGTACATTTCTTGAATAGCCTATAATAGTAAAGAACGGGGAAACACGTCGATAGTTGTTGTGTACTACTTCGTGCACAACAGTAAGGAGAGGTGGGTTACAGAGTGGTGGGACAATTGTTGTCGTAGGGAAGCTGGGCAGGAGCAGAAATGTGACTTCGTAGGCTTTCCCGGCGTAGTAAGTCTAATCAACTCGATTCAGTATTTGGGCAATCCAACTGTTGGCGATCTTCAGGAGAATGCTGCATCTGCTGCTGAGTCCCATCCGAGAACTGATGCCGAGGCTGCAAATCGACATCCTATACAGGCCTCTGTACCGTACACGGCGCATGCGCCGCCCACTGCAGTTGCTGCCTTCAAGACTGGGGCGGGTGTCGCCGGTGTTCTGCGAAGGGCGGCGCTAACGACGTATTTGCACTCGGGGACGATTTTCGAACACTCTGACTGGCCACATTTTGCTTTGATGCGAGATAGTATAGGGTTCCACGTCCTGCTAAGAGGAAAGCCATTGTCTCTCTTAATCAAATTATCCGCCAACCTAATTTCAATCGACACTTTGTAAACACTGCTCCAATAATCGGAAGTATTCCGTTAGATTTCATCGCGGGTCCTTCGTTTAAGCAGCTAGCGCCGATTTTTCCGGCTGTTGTAGCCTCGTATGACTGCAGTGTCCAACGCACATGTACTGAACTATGCGAATCGAATGGCCGATGTAAGCCTTACCACATTCACACGGAATTTTATATATGCCACGCTTCCTAAGTTCCAAATCACCTTTCACACAGCCGAGTAGTGCCCCAATCTTGGAAGGTGGACGGAACAAATTCTTAAATGTTAAAAGTACTTGAAATTCTCCCAATGTTAAACGATATGTCCCAGCATTAGGAATGATGGGGACCCATCTATGCTCCTCTTCATGCACCTAAGGGGATGGTCCAAACTCCATAGCCTGACGACTCTGCTTCTCTGAGTATCCATTTTCCTTAAAAACAGCCATCAAATGTGCAAGTTCTTGGATTAAACCGTCCGCGTTGGGAATGGCATATGCTTTGCGTACCAGGGTCCTAAGGACGCCACTGCGTTGGTATGGTGGGTGCAGATACCGAATTTTGCGCCTCGGCTTTCGCTGGACACATGTCCGAGAGTACCATCTGGTTTTTTGTAAACCCTGACGTCCAAGAATGAACGTGGTAAATTTAATGCTGGGATGAAGACCGCTGAAGTGGTTGAGAGCATCACGTCCACGTGGCGAGACTGAAAAGGTATCATCTAGATACCTCCAGAAGCACCATGGTTGCAAAGCCGAAGTCCTCAGTGCCATATCCTCAAAGTCGTCCGTAAATAAATTGGTGACTGTGGGTGATAAAGGACTACCTGTACCTACTCTGCCATGTGATGGTTGCCAACACTTCCGGCTTTTTGGAACAGTCTTTATACAGAGACAACTAAATTAGGTCGGCGGCTAATTTGATCACTGGAGACAATGGCTTTCCTCTTAGCAGGACGTGGAACCCTATACTATCTCGCATCAAAGCAAAATGTTCTTCGGTGCGGCCGCTTCGAGTGCGATATATGGTTGCCGCTGGTGTTCTACTAAGGGCGGCGCCATCTGCCCGGTTTTGGAAAGCACCAGCTGTGGTGGGCAGCGCATGCGCCGTGTACGGTGCGGAGACCTACGAGGGCTATTTGGAAAGTAGTGAACGGTAAGTCGCGTAATGGAAACCACAGTGAAAATGAAAACTGTTCTATTTGCAACGGTTAGCGACACCTTCCAGCTACATCTCTACCCAGTCGCCGCTCAGACTTAGACATCTGGCGTAGCGTTGTACGAACTTGTCAGTTCCCTCGTTTTGGAAGACAGCCGCCAGTGCTTTTCGACAATTTTCTACTCTGGACTGCAGCTCGTTGTCTGTGTCAAAATATTGTCTTCATAACCAGCGGTTCATTTGAGCAGAGATGAACCTCAGGGGCAGCCAATTACGGGCTGTATTGTGGGTGATCAAACACGTCCCATCGAAAACGCTGCAGAAGCATTTTCATCGCCCCTGAAGAATGCGGCTGATAATTGTGTAGAACGAACCGCATGACAGTTATGTTATGTGGATTGCATAGCTTCAGGCGAAATCTTTCGCCAAGCCCTCATATTTGGCGGGAGACGCTGATTTGCAGCCATCTTTACGTTCTCACTGTGAGCTCAGAACTGAAAAGACGACATCACGCGATCGACGGGCATACTAGGCACAGTGTCCGACGCATCTGTGCAAAGCTTCATCAGGTTTTCACTGTATTTTCCATTTCGCGACCGATCGTTCATTACTTTCCGAATAACCCTCGTATGTAGGACGTCGATTTGCAGCCTTGGCGTCAGCTCTCGGCAGCAGAAGCAGCATGCTCCTGAAGATGGCGAACAGATGTATCGCCGAAATACTGAACAGAGTTGATTTTAGGATCCGGCAACAAACCAGAAGAGACTTTCAAGAAGCAGAAATGATTAAAGAACAAGTTAACACAACAAACAGAGGATTTGATTTACTTGTATTTCTCCAATGCCCAGACAGGGAAGTAGGGGTGATCCGCTGAATTACAGGCCCATATGCTAACGTCGATTTGCAGTAGTGTTTTGGAACATATACTGTATTCAAACATTATGAAGTACCTCTAAGAAAACGATTTATTGACACATAGCACGGTTTCAGAAAATATCGTCCTTGTGAAACACAACTAGCTCTTTATACTCATGAAGTGACAAGTGCTATCGACAGGGATGTCAAATTGATTCCATATTTTTAGATTTCCAGAAGGCTTTCGACACCGTTCCTCACAAGCGTCTTGTAACCAAACTGCGTGCCTACGGAGTATCGCCTCTGTTGTGCGACTGGATTCGCGATTTCCTATCAGAATGGTCACAGTTCGTAGTAATAGACGGAAAGTCATCGAGTAAAACAGAAGTAATATCCGGCGTTCCACAAGGAACTGTAATAGACCCTCTATTGTTCCTGATCTATATTAACGACGTAGGAGACAATCTGAGTAGCCTAGATTGTTTGCAGATGATGCTGTCATTCACCGTCTTTTAAAGTCATCAGATTATCAAAACGAATTGCAAAATGATTTAGATAAGATATCTGTATGGTGAGAAAAGTAGCAATTGACCCTGAATAAAGAAAAGGGTGAAGTTATTCACATGAGTGCTAAATGAAATCAGCTAAATTTCGATTACGCGATAAGTCGCACAAATCTGAAGGCTGTAACTTCAACTAAGTACTTAGGGATTACAGTTACAAATAACCTAAATTGGGACGATCACATAGATAATATTGTGGGTAGAGCAAACCAAAGACTGCGATTCATTGGCTGAACACCTAGAAGGTGCAACAGGTCTACTAAAGAGACTGCTTACACCACGCTTGACCGCCCTGTTCTGGAGTACTGCTGTGCGGTGTGGGATCCGCATCAGGTGGGACTGACGGATGACATCGAAAAACTACAAAGAAGGGCAGCTCGTTTTGTATTATCGCAAAATAGGGGAGATAGTGTCACAGACATGATACGTGAATTGGAGTGGCAATTATTAAAACAAAGGCGTTTTTCGTTGCGACGGGTTGTTCTCATGAAATTTCAATCACAAGTTTTCTGCTCCGATTGCAAAAACATTCTGTTGGCACCCACCTACATAGGGAGAAATGATCATCACGATAAAATAATAGAAATCAGGGCTCGCACAGAACAATTTAAGTGCTCGTTTTTCCCGCGTGCCGTTCGAGAGTGGAACGGTAGAGAGCCAGCTTGAAGGTAGTTCATTGAACCCTATGCCAGGCACTTTATTGTGACTAGCAGAGAAACCACGTAGATGTAGAGGCGAACAAAGACTCATTACAGATACTGCAGCTAGAAACAGAGTCCAGATATCAATGTCAACGGGAAGAGGTTCCAAGCGTGGGTGGGCTGAGCAGCTGCCGCCGGCTGTCCCGTATTCTGTAGGCAGAGGGCACTCTAGGTAGACAGCTGGCGGAGCTGTGCTTCAGCCGACTCGCACCATTGAGCCCGCTATAGGCCTCAAACGGAAACTTGCCTTCTGTTACCAAATTTGATGCACCGTGGGGTGGTAGTGATACGTGATAGCACATTATTATTATTATTATTATTATTTCTTTACTTTCTCAGACGTTAACTCTGGTTAAAAATGGAAAGTGACGCGGACCTTGATCAAGCGTCACTTCCTTTTAACTGTACGGTATATGTTATATTGCATTTAGGAACTTTCGGGTAATTGAACATGTATAAATAATTACAGATTTCTGTAGTTGTATATATAAGTTTGGATGTAGCTGTATTGCATTGATGTACTGGTGGATATTGTGTGGTATGACTCCTGTAGTTGATAGTATAATTGGTATAATGTCAACTTTATCCTGATGTTCTCCTGTATTCTTTTGTATATTTGTTGTATTGGGTATGGATATTTCGATTAGTTGTGTTAATTTCTTCTTTTTATTGGTGAGTATGATGTCAGGTTTGTTATGTGGCGTTGTTTTATCTGTTATAATGGTTCTGTTCCAGTATAATTTGTATTCATCATTCTCCAGTACATTTTGTGGTGCATACTTGTATGTAGGAACTTGTTGTTTTATAAGTTTATGTTGTAAGGCAAGCTGTTGATGTATTATTTTTGCGACATTGTCATGTCTTCTGGGGTATTCTGTATTTGCTAGTATTGTACATCCGCTTGTGATGTGATCTACTGTTTCTATTTGTTGTTTACAAAGTCTGCATTTATCTGTTGTGGTATTGGGAGTTTTAATAATATGCTTGCTGTAATACCTGGTGTTTATTGTTTGATCCTGTATTGCAATCATGAATCCTTCTCTCTCACTGTATATATTGCCTTTTCTTAGCCATGTGCTGGGTGCGTCTTGATCGATGTGTGGCTGTGTTAGATGATACGGGTGCTTGCCATGAAGTGTTTTCTTTTTCCAATTGACTTTCTTCGTATCTGTTGATGTTATGTGATCTAAAGGGTTGTAGAAGTGGTTATGAAATTGCAGTGGTGTAGCCGATGTATTTATATGAGTGATTGCCTTGTGTATTTTGCTAGTTTCTGCTCGTTCTAGAAAGAATTTTCTTAAATTGTCTACCTGTCCATAATGTAGGCTTTTTATGTCGATGTGTGGCTGTGTTTATTATTATTATTATTATTATTATTCCTCGGCTGTTGCCCGCGAAGCACATAACTCTGCATTGTGTGACTGAGGCTTCTGGCCTGCACGATTTATAGAGTCTGAGTAAAAGAGTGGACTCTTTGGTAAAGTGCTGAGCTCTTACCGGACAGCTGGCAGCATCATTGACATTCCTACAGAGTATTTTTGCGCTTTCCTGTGGAAAGATTTATACGCGTCAAATGAATGCGAAACAGGATAACGTAGAGAGGAAATATGTAATGTGGTGGGGGTGGCTGTACTGTGGTATTTCTGGTGGGCGAAGGTACGTACGTATTCTACACGAGTCACGTTTCTACCTCACTACATGTAACGGAAACATTATCACGACGTGTCGCGGACACGGGTGACATGTCCGTTAGCTCAATAGCTTCATTGGTTACAATGGCTCTGAGCACTATGCGACTCAACTTCTCAGGTCATCAGTCGCCTAGAACTGCTTAAACCTAACTAACCTAAGGACATCACACACATCCATGCCCGAGGCAGGATTCGAACCTGCGACCGTAGCGGTCGCTCGGCTCCAGACTGTAGCGACTAGAACCGCACGGCCACTCCGGCCGGCAAGAGATTCATTGCGAATGTTGTTAATACCTTCATTCACTCAGGTACGGTCATCTTCATGACGCATTTCGGTCAACAGAAAGCTGTCTAGTATGCCACTACCAACACGGAAATAAAACTAAGAGAAAAATAAAATGTTAAGAATGATAAAAAATCATGATTTGTGTGTGTGAAATCTTATGGGACTTACCTGCTAAGGTCATCAGTCCCGAAGCTTACACACTACTTAATCTAAATTATCCTAAGGACACACACACACACACACACACACACACACACACACACACACACACACACACACACACACACACACGCCCGAGGGAGGACTCGAACCTCCGCCGGGACCAGCCGCACAGTCCATAACTGCAGCGCCTGAGACCGCTCGGCTAATCCCGCGCGGCAAAAATCATGATTTGATCCAATGCTACAGCAAGTAACCTGTATTGTTGCGAGGTTGGAGTATTTATCAAACAGTTGTGACGCATACCCGGAAGATGTTTATCAGTAGCCCACTTATTCATCTGCGTGTTCATTATGCTTGTAACTGTTGTTACGTGTTTACTAATATGCCTCACTTTACACTATAATCTTTTATTAAATGAAATTTTCTTCTGAGTATGAACTTACATGGTTGAACGGACTTTGATGGTAGTAATGGTACTCGTCGCTTCTTGTTGGCTATAACATGGAGCACCTGCCACAAAGATATTTGCCTTTTTTCCAGACATTAGAAACAGTCCCTATGTCGCATTAATCATGCAGATATACTTGTAGAAGTTCGCTTGCTGTGCATGTGTTGTCATTGCAAATACCACATTGGGTCCAGTCCAGGCTGTCACTTCCGACGACCAAGACGCGGAATAGCCCCGGAACTCCGGTCCAAACTCAAACAGGGTGCAGCGTGAACACCCGAGAAACTGTTATGCACGATATCTTCCCCTTGAAACATCCGTACAATTCAAGATCCTGCTCCCTCTTCCCCCGCAAAAAAAGTGTGTAATGCCAACATACTGAAGTAAACTAGGATGTATATGTATAATTAACGTAGTGCTCCAACTGTTGGAAATCTCTGGCAGACCACGCATACATGTATCAACTCGTCAAAGTCAACTGTAGACCCTGCCATACAACGACTAAGTGGTCAAAGATAAGGACACGTTTCAGCTCACAGTAGCGCAGCTTTCTAATCCGCAATGCTATCACGGAAGGCGATCACCCATAATTACCTTCACGGGCCTCGCGAGGGTTTGCCACTGACGTCATTAAATTTATTGGCCGTGAGAAGGAGAAGCGAGGGAAAGTGCTGACGGAAAACGTGATTGAACGTACAAGAGTAACGCAAATGAGTAGGTCGGTTACGGCTGCAGGGGCACTTTGCTGAGTGGATACACACAGTGAGTCGTGCATGTACCGGATCTGGTAGAAATCGCTCTGGGCGTTTCAGAGTTACGGTTTTGGCCACCCCTTTTAAGCTCCACCCTCGTCCATATGGGCGCTAGGTGCGTTCTGCTGAAACACACCTTTTTGTTTTCGGGGTAGTTACTCATACGTGTGCCAAATTCGGTAAAAATTGCTTCAGGCGCTAAAGAGTGAAGCAGATATGTCACTGTGTTTGTGCCCCACCCCCAGGTGTCAAACGTTGTCAGTACTGTCTCCAATGAGGCTGGACGACCCAGAAAAATATGGCTCTGATACTAATATCGGTCGTTATCGACTACTTTTAAATGTCTGCTTTCACTCCACCTGTAGGGGAAGTAGGGATATAAACCCTTACAATATTTTTATACAAATAACAAAAAAATATACATATCGTAAAAATTGCTGCAGATGTTCGCATTACTCGTGTCATCTCCTTTTCAGCCCCACTTCGTAATATATGGCAGATAGATAATTCAGCGCTTCTTCCCAGATAGCGACATGTGTATCGAGTTTGTGTGAAATCGATCCAGTGGTTTTATGAGGAGATGTGTAACGCAGGTCCATTCAATGATTTTCATAAATATGTAGCTGGTTTAAGCATCCTAATTAAAGCAACTAGTGGTTAATTCAGACTAAACGTGAATTCAGCACGCATGACATTGTGAACAAATGTTCAGTTGTAGTGTTGTCGAACAAAAGTGCCGGTGCTGTGCCACAGCATTTGATGCTCAGAGGAGTAGTGTGTGGGAGTGCTCCACTAGTATGAATACTGGAGTGTCTGGTGCAACTACCTCGCCTCCCACGTTCTCGAGCTTAATCATGACGTTGCTGTCACCTTGGCGAGGTCTTCAGTTCACTTTGTCCTGTAACAAATGTAGCTGCATTGTTTACAAACTGTGGAATGATATTACCTCGTGTAAGTGTCCTCAGTGCGTCATGTCTATTACATGAGTAAGGGACAAATGTTGATGTCCATTTGTAGCTATAAGTAGAGGCAGATTGAAACCATGAAACGTCAGCATCGTAAGAAAAAAAACGTAACATTGATCGAGTAGTGATCAGCGATTGTGGAGCGTATGTGTAAGGTAAGTACATCATCGTAAGTTGCTGTTTAATCATGTCGAGTTAATTCGTATACAGGGTGGATATAGGAAAGCTTTATGTCTACAGTGGAAAAACTTGCGTTTTTTAATAGCTAAATAAAAGGACCCATCGACATGTCTAACCTCCCACAGGGAAACAGAAGAGACGAGTAAACGAGGGAGGAAAATAGCAAGGGATATATTGACCTATATAAATGAAAATGACATTCCGAAGAAAAAGAGAAAGCTGGAACTGTACACGAAGATCTATTCGGTTACAATGGCGTCGCCTTACTATGTGAGGTGCATGTAATGGTGTTTAGAAAAAATGGCTCTGAGCACTATGGGACTTAACATCTATGGTCATCAGTCCCCCAGAACTTAGAACTACTTAAACCTAACTAACCCAAGGACAGCACACAACACCCAGCCGTCACGAGGCAGAGAAAATCCCTGACCCCGCCGGGAATCGAACCCGGGAACCCGGGCGTGGCAAGCGAGAACGCTACCGCACGACCACGAGATGCGGGCTAATGGTGTTTAGAAGTTAGTCTGATTTTGTAGTTTAGTTTTCTGGTATTTTACTATCGCACTTTTCTTTAAACAGACCATCTGATGGTGACTTGGCACGAGATCGGAAACCAGTAGTGATAAATATCTGTGATCTGAAGCTGAAATATACAATGAAAAAATTATTTGCGAAGCGCAAGCGAAACGTCGTTCAGAGAAAGCCCAAACGACAGGGAGAAATAAGAAGCTAACGGTCCCGGAGCGCTTCAGGCTGCCACCGACAAAACCGCTGTATATTTATCAACAGCATCGGTGTTTACTGGCAGTCACCTTGACTTGTTCTCCTTCGTCGGCCTCCGAGTCGTCCAGGAACAGCAGCTCGCCGTCCTCGCACGGCCCTTTGGTGCCCAGCTTGTAACACACGTTGTCCTCAGGGTACAGGATGCGGTACTGGTCGACGCACTTCTTCTCCTGCTCGGACAGCTGCAGGCCCTGGCAGAGGCAGCAGGCGGCGAGTGCTGCAGCCGCGGCCGCCGCTAGCAGCAGCCGAGCGCCGGCAGCTCCTACCTCTCTCCTCGCCATCACGAACGCGACTGAAGTGCGGTGCCCGCTGCCCGTGCTGCTGTTTGACAGAAGAGCAGCGGCATTGCGGGGAGTGGGGGCACGGCTCGCGCATGCGCAGTCGCTCACGTCTGCGGTAAAGCTCCCGCTACGCGAGACGTTCCCGCGGCGGCAATTTGCGGGAAACCTCAGAACAAAAAATTATTTCCCGCAACAAATCACACCTTAATGTCCAGTTGTTGAGTATTACGATAGCATTTCGGCTTGAGCCTGCAATTATTTCGGCGTAACCTGTCATTAGTGCCGATCCTACATGACTCAAGTCAATCGCTTAGCTTGTTCACTACCTCGACAAACTGCGTCATAATTTTCAGCTAATGGTGTTATAAAACAGAGAAAACAAAATTAATATAAAACAACACGTTCGCCTATTTTGAACGTTGTCGTTGTTGCCTCTTCATGGCACGAGTCTTCAAACACCATAGGTGCAAGGAAGTTTTTCAGTCAGGCATACGTGATTATATGTGATGCCCTTAAATTTGTCGGAAGAGGCAAACTGGGAAGCAAATAATCTCGTTAAATACTGCGCTCCCGAAGCAAACCGCTCAATAAAGAGCGTTCAGGAGGAGGGCGAAACGTAACTAGATAGAAGCACACCCGAAGGCGTCGTTACTGGAGAATAGGTAATATTGCCGAACAGGGCACCGATACACAACTTCCTCGTTACACATGTTCGCCATTGTACATGTTCAGTATCGTACAAACGAGGAGAACACACGGCTAGTGCCATAACTGGATTTCTCAGAAACTTCGTTCGATGGAAGAGTGGTCAAAATAAGCTCAAAAGTATCTAGATACTCGACCGATTGTGAGAAAACGACGGTCAAAGTTTTCGATGTAATGTAGATGCCTTTTAGTGCGCAACAGTGTCAGCGGCAACGGTGGTGCAGCGGCTAGAGCCGCGGTGTCGCAACTTTGCGCCACATCTTCGAAACCCGATTATTTTTCATCGTCATTTTAATTACTTACTGTTTTTTTATTTATGTTCGCTTGGCCGTAGATCGGTACTACACGATTGTTTCTTGTGAAGTCAAGGGATACAAGGGCATTACATCTGCTTTCGCCGGCCGGAGTGGCCGAGCGGTTAAAGGCGCTACAGTCTGGAACCGCACGACCGCTACGGTCGCAGGTTCGAATCCTGCCTCGGGCATGGATGTGTGTGATGTCCTTAGGTTAGTTAGGTTTAAGTAGTTCTAAGTTCTAGGGGACTTATGACCACAGCAGTTGAGTCCCATAGTGCTCAGAGCCATTTGAACATCTGCTTTCACGTTCATTATATAATGTATGTGTTTACGGTATTTTCAGGGTTACAATCTTTTTAAATTCGCATATTTCATTCTTCATCAGTTCTTACATTAATTCTTATATTTTATTTATATGTTCGTCCTTCAGGAAGATTTGGTATATTCTCTTGGATGATACCGACCGTAGAAACATTCGAAACACTGAAATTCCACACACCATGAGCATCGCGCAGGGCCATGTTTGCCACTGTGACATCTCTTCGAGCGAATCTCTCAGGAAAGGAACGTCGTTGACATCGCTGAAGATATGACGGGTAGGCAAACCACGCGTAACACATCACCTTTTCGAAAACTGGCGCTTGCAGTTGAAAATGAATCAAGGCACACTACAGGAATTCCAGCAAAAACAATTTCGAATTGTTTTCTCATCCATTTATTGTTTTCATTTTAATTCATTCCTCAAATATACGATTCGTAGGCGAGTAAGAACAACTTTGTTCGAACATCCATTAGAAAACATTTTAGTAGAAGTTGTACTTATTTTGTAAAACGATAGTCCTCTTTCAACTGTTCATACATTCATATCCTTCCACATTTAGTGTTTCCCAAAGCGCAACGAGCAGACTAAAGACTAACGAAGAAAAAGACCGACACACCATAACACAATCTCGCCCGTGCTACAGTGCTGGCTCTACACGTGGTGGCAAGTAAAGTTCTCCAGCCATTCACCAAACCCTAAACCTTCCGTCGGATTGCTGCAGTGTATAGCGTTATTCATCGCTCCCGGATCACTCGTTTACAGTAACCCACTGTCCAGTGGCACCGGTCTTACTTAGCATTTCGGTGGCTTACGAGCTGCTGGAGCCCGTCCTCCTTAAACATCTCACGCACAGTCATTGTGCTATCAAGACTGTTGCAGCTCACAAGTGTTTCCTTTTGTCCATTTCGTGTGACTTACTTATTTATTTATTTTTACAGTGACTCGCTGCAATGCTCAGCTCCTGTCCGTTGGGTCATGAGGTCTGGCTGGTCGCAGTGCTTGGTGTGGCTGCGGTTGTTTCTTAGCGTTTCCGCTTCAGTCACATCACCAGCGATAGACTTGGGCAGTTTTAGAAGGTTTTAAATATTCCTGACTCGTTCATCACGGACGTGATACGCAATGATTTTTTTTTTTTGGGGGGGGGGGGGGGTTAGGGCGCAAAACATCTAAGGTGATAAGCGGCCAGTATAGAACCATAGAATGCTGGGACCGCGAGGGTAAAATACCGTTTCGAGTACAGAAAGGAACAAAAAGTAAATCTAAAACTTCAAGACGTTACGGAAGGGTATCTAAAAGACCTCGACAAGACACCGGAGTCACGAAGTAGAAATCAAATCTTTTATGTTAGCAGAAGAGCCAACACCGTGTTACGAGTGGAGGCCGAAATGCACGCGTTTTAGCTCACGCATGCTGGCGTGAGGTGGTGGTGGTTAGTGTTTAACGTCCCGTCCACAACGAGGTCATTAGAGACGGAGCGCAAGCTCGGGTTAGGGAAGGATTGGGAAGGAAATCGGCCGTGCCCTTTCAAAGGAACCATCCCGGCATTTGCCTGAAACGATTTAGGGAAATCACAGAAAACCTAAATCAGGATGGCCGGAGACGGGATTGAACCGTCGTCCTCCCGAATGCGAGTCCAGTGTGCTAACCACGCTGGCGTGAGGGGGGAAGAACTATACTAACGTGAGGTCTGGAACATGACAAGGAATGAGAATTCAGAAAGCGGACGTAATTAGTTTGATACTTAACTTTAATCCATTAATGATGAACGTCGCTCTTGACGGTATATGATTCACAATATTATCTGTTCAGAATTCATTCTAATTACTGAATATGGCGCCTGGCTAGGTCGTAGCAAATCACGTAGCTGAAGGCTATGCTAAACTGTCGTCTCTGCAAATGAGAGCGTATGTAGACAGTGAACCATCGCTAGCAAAGTCGGCTGTACAACTGGGGCGAGTGCTAGGAAGTCTCTCTAGAGCTGCCGTGTGGCGGCGCTCGGTCTGCAATCACTGATAGTGGCGACACGCGGGTCCGATGTATACTAACGGACCGCGGCCGATTTAAAGGCTACCACCTAGCGAGTGTGGTGTCTGGCGGCGACACCACAAAATCTCTTGTCATATTACTGCTTTTTAAAAAACTTAAAACGCGAGCCACAGTTCGCACGTCATCCGCTAAAATGTCCGGCAAAGCTGGCGGCAGCCCTACCCTGAGACGTGAGTAGCTAAAATAGGGGCAGACGATCAGGAAACGTCTGACTATTAATGGGTGGCTACAGAAAGGACAGCTGGGTGCAGGGTCGCCATTCAACAAGTGGCGGTGGCCGAAGCGGCGGTGCCCTATTCGCAACCGAGCTAACATTACTTCCTCACGGCGAGACGGCCGGGAGGAAGTCGATCAGGCTGTTGGGAGAGGTTTCACTTCTGAGTTTGTTCCCACGAAGGGAGCACAAATGGTCATGCCAAAGTGACGTGGTATGCCGATAGAGAAAAGTACGAATATCATGCGAGGGAACAGACTGAGAGGCGAGCTGACCGAGATAGACTACGGCCTTGGCTGCAGCATCAGCAGCGTCATTCCCAGGCACACCAACAGGGCCAGGAACCCACATGAACATCACTTGGGCTCCCCCATCCGGGAACAAATGGAGGCAGTCCTGGATCCGTAGAACGATGGGATCATCCAGACTGTGAAGAGCACTGAGGGCGTGTGAGCAGAGCACACAGCGAGTGAGCTGGTGCCTCTGGAAGTAGTGAACAGCCCGATAGAGGGCAAAAAGCTCTGCGGTAAAAAATGTGCACTGGTCGAGAAGCCGGTGTTGAAACTTCTCATCGCCGATGACAAAAGCACAGCCAACATCGTGGGCGGACTTGGCACCATCAGTGTACAAAAATATGCTATCGGCAAGTTGTGAGCGAATTCCGAGAAATTTGTAGCTGTAGGTAAACTTGGGAGTCGAATCCTTCGGGAACGAGCTGAGGTCAGAACGAACACAAACCTGTGTCAAAAGGCAAGGTGGTGATGGGCTCTCCCCCATTCGGAAAGTGGCAGGAAGTGTGAACTGCAGCCGCCGAAGCAGGTGACGAAAGCGGACGGCGGGAGGCCGCAGAGAAGAAACGTACATCTCGTACTGGCGGTCAAATATGTCAAAAAAAAGGATCAAAGGTTGGGTGGCCTGGAGGGAAGCCGACCGCATACCTACTGAGTAGGATGTCGCGCCGGTATGACGGTGGTGATTCACCGGCTTCTGCTTAGAGACTCTCAACAGAGCTAGTGCGGAAGACATCGGTGTGATACGCATATACTTGCCACATTGACACGGAATCTGGTACACGCCGCCCTTCCTCAAACCGAGCTCATCTTTGGCGCTCCCCACCAGTGCACGAGTTTTATTCGGAGGACAAAACACAGTTCCGACCCGGTGTTTCTTCAAAATGCGGGCAATTTTCCCCGAGAGTGCGCCTGTATATGGGATAAACGCAGTGTCTACCACCTCCCTCGTGATTTCATCCATCTCCACAGGTTGTGCTGTAGTGGGTGGGCGGAGCGCACGTTGAATCTGCCACTCTGAGTACCCATTTTTTCGAAATACAGTTCTCAGATGTTCCAATTCCTGGGGTAGACTCTCTGCGTCAGAGATAGTGCGCGCCCTATGTACTAGAGTTTTAAGCATCCCATTCCTCCGTATAAAACTCGTGCACTGGTAGGGAGCGCCAAAGATGACCTTGGTCTGAGGAAGGCCGGCGTGTACCAGATTCCGTGTCAATGTGGCAAGTCGTATATTGGTCAGACGATGCGTACCGTCGAGGATCGATGCCGTGAACACCAGAGGCACACTCGACTGATGTATCCGAGCAAGTCGGCGGTCGCTGAACATTGTTTGTCGGAAAATCACGTTATGGAGTATGAACGCACGAGACGTCGAGATACTGGGACAGCGTTGTTAGAGAGGCCATCGAAATTCGCACCAATGACGACCTCATAAACCGTGACTGTGGCTATAATCTTAGCAAGGCTTGGGAACCAACGATTGGGTAAATCGAGAGTAAATCGAGCAAACGTATAGTTGTGACGACCACGGCGGACAGAGCCATCACTCCGACGTCATCTCAGACGCCGTCGCAATCTGCTCCACCGCGCGACCGTGGCGCGGGGCGCAGACTGCGGAGTGAGCGCGCCGCGGGCGGAGGGTATTTAAATCGGCCGCCGCCGCGACCGAACCCAGTTCCCCCTGAGCAGCCATAGCGTACGGATCTCCGTGCCGGCACGTTCACAGGAGCTCAGTCCGTCAGTTCACCTGATGATGGCGACGTGTATGATCGCCGAAATATTGTGCCCGTTGGACACTGTAGACCGGCAGTACACCCGTGGATATTTTGATTATGAAATACGCCGGGAGAAACTCAGAATCACAACATATTTTCTTGTTTCTAGTTACATGTTGCACACAATATTCCAGTTTTTATTGGAAATATAAATTCTTCACTATCTATATTTTATAAAAGATTGTTAATAGAGGTTATTTAGATTGAGAAAACATAAATTTATTTCTAATTTTTGTCCTAAAAACTTAAATACTCTTTATTTGGACTGTGTCCATTGTTTCATGCCACAGATGAAGTGTTATACAGGCCAGAATGATAAGCGTAGTAGAAACATGGGAACAGTGATTCTCACGTCATCGAACACACCATAGAAATCGTGCATCATTACAGTTACCACCGTACCATTGCAAGATGAGCTGATCTGAAGCCAGGTTAAGGGGTTTGTCGCGAGAAATAACAAGACACTGAAGCTGCCAGACGTGCCGCAATTGATGCACGGAGCTTCGTCACACGTCACTGCCCAACGTTTGCGAGATACAGAACGACACGTCATAGAAGAAGAGAAAATGTGGCCCTTGGATGGCTTCGTGAATCCTGTTGTTGATCGACTCGTAATCAACGCAGCAGATGACCCTTCCAGTTTGAAATGTGTTTCTCGGATTCTGATACGGAAGGAGTTCAGAGATACCAGACGAGTGACTGTAAGTAGTACCTTCAGTGGCTTCAGTATTTGACTACACTCATGCTCATAAATTAAGGATAATTGCAGAATGTGGTGCCACAAAACTGGCGCTAATAGCATAGGCACACAGGGAACACACACGACACAGATCTGTAAGCCCACTGTATTGGTGATAAGTTGAGAAAACCGTCCCGAAACACATGTTCTACAAAATGCCACTGTTACCTGCGCATGTACCCTGACATCAATATGGGATATGTCCACCATGCACACACACACACACACACACACACACACACACACACACACACACACACACACACACACACACACAGGCCGCACAACGGGTTGACATACCCGGGATTAGGTGGTCGAGCAGCTGCTGAGGTATAGACTCCCATTCTTGCCCCAGTGCCTGTCGGAGCTCCTGAAGTGTCCTAGGGGTTTGAAAATGTGCAGCGATACGTCGACCGAGAGCACCCCAGACGCGCTCGATGGGGTTTAGATCTGAAGAACAGGCAGACCACTCAATTCGCCTGATATCTTCTGTTTCAAGGTGGGGCCGTGCGTTATCATCCTTCAGGAGGAAGGTGGGACCCACTGCACCCCTGAAAAGGCGGACATACTGGCGCAAAATGACGTCCCGATAAACCTGGCCTGTTACAGTTCCTCTGTGAAAGACATGCAGGGATGTACGTACACCAATCATAGTCCCACCCCCATATCATCAAACCACGACCTCCATACAGGTTCTTTTCAAGGACGTTAAGGGGTAGGTATCTGGTTCCTGGTTCACGCCAGATGAAAACCCGGCGAGAATCACTGTTCAGACTATACCCGGACTCGTCCGTGAACATAACCTGGGACCACTGTTCCAGTGACCATGTACTGTGTTCCTGACACCAGGCTTTACGGGCTTTCTTGTGACCATGGGTCAATGGAATGCACCTTTCAGGTCTCCGGGCTAATAAACCATGTCTGTTCAGTCGTCTGTAGACTGTATGTCTGGAGACAACTGCTCCAGTGGCTGCGGTAAGGTCCCCGATCAAGGCTACCTGCAGTATTCTGTGGCTATCTAACGGCACTCACGGTGAGACATCGGTCTTCTTGTGGTGTTGTACACTGTGGAAGTCCCGTACTGTAGCGCCTGGACACGTTTCCTGTCTGCTGGACTCGTTGCCATAATCTTGAGATCACACTTTGTGGCACACGGAGGGCCCGTGCTAAGACCTGCTGTGTTTGACCATCCTCCAATCGCCCTAGTGTTCTACCCCTCAATATGTGTGCTTTGAGCCATTTTCAACACAGTCACCATTAGCACAACTGAAAACGCCTGCACACTTACTCGCTGCATCGTACTCTGACATGCACCAACTCACCTCTGCGTATGTGGACTGCTGCCAGCGTCACCGTGCGACGACCGCAGGTCAAATGCACCGCATGGTCATACCCACAGGTGATTTAAACCCGCAAACCGGCCACCAGAGCGTTGTTTCACCATGTATCAGCATTATCCTTGATTTATGAGCACGAGTGTATATTATGAAATCCCTGAGACACGCTTTTGAGTCACTCATAACTCACGAAGAAAATAGGAATTTTCATCACTCATGTTTTTAATTACGATACTATGCTACCTAACAGCGAGAGCATGTTATGTTCTCCGTCTGGTCCCCTAAGAAGCGTGCGGTATTCCTAGATTTCTGCCGAATACTACTACAAATTAAATGACATTCGAACCTGTATGGTTTATCTGTTCGTCTCTGTTTATGTCTTAACTGCAACTGCATGCATCATTGCAAGTTAGTTGGACTAGCTGTCAAAGTTAAATGAGTCGGTAACGCTGTTATTCCCTATCATCGTTCAGTGGATGTCTGCGTAATGCACAGCATAAAACATTTCCCTGTTATCGTACTTGGCTGTACTTGAGACAGCTTGGCCTCGGCTCCACGTGAAATCCAATGAGATTTCAGCAACCGCGGAAGAATACATGGTGCAATGTTTATATCAGGTTTACTGTAATGACACACTCAGTGTAATTACTAGGTCCTAGAACAGTGGTTCCAACTCTGGGGTAATTACCTCCTGAGGGGTAAAATAACATTTTCTCAGGGTAAAAACTAAATGATTCGGTTATCTTTCACTCACAGAACTAAATTATTTTCAAATACTCTGATTACGTGAGTTATCAATAATCACTTTTTCTCAATTAGTCACATTAATGCAATGGAGTTCACAGATTCCTCGCATAGTCCACACACACACACACACACACACACACACACACACACACACACACACACACACACACACACGTTGCGCTTTGTCCCACTGATGATACAAGTGAGACATATACTTAACAAATGCTAAATATTTCAAGAAAATCTCTTCTCCAAGTTGTAAATAGTAACTGCAGCAGTCCAGAAACTGCTTCATTACTCCCTCCGAGATAGATAAATGAATTAATAGACAGCACGACATAGCAGTAATTACGTAACGGCCACTTTAGTGCTGTGCACTTATTATTATTATTATTATTTAGACACAAAGCATTAAAGCGTGAACTCGTCCAATTTCTGTCACTTCAGAAATAAGGAGTGCAGCAATCAACTGAGGTATACACAGTAAGTATAGTGCACACATCTGAACGTATTAGATTTTAAATGGTGCTGCAGCGTACAAGTCAAGCAGATGCCGGCAGGGAAGTAGGTTTCGTAGCACTTCATCTACACATAAATACATACTCCGCAATCCACCATACGGTGCGTGGCGGAGGGTACCTCGTACCACAACTAGCATCTCTCCCTGTTCCACACCCAAACGGAAGGAGGGAAAAATGACTGCCTATATGCCTCTGTACGAGCCCTAATCTCTCTTATCTTATCTTTGTGGTCTTTCCGCGAAATATAAGTTGGCGGCAGTAAAATTGTAGTGCAGTCAGCCTCAAATGCTGGTTCTCTAAATTTCCTCAGTAGCGATTCATAGCGATTCACGAAAAGAACGCCTCCTTTCCTCCAGAGACTCCCACCTGCGTTCCTGAAGCATTTCCGTAACACTCGCGTGATGATGAAACCTACCAGTAACAAATCTAGCAGCCCGCCTCTGAATTGCTTCTATGTTCTCCCTCAATCCGACTTGATAGGGATCCCAAACGCTCGAGCAGTACTCAAGAATAGGTCGTATTAGTGTTTTATAAGCGGTCTCCTTTACAGATGAACCACATCTTCCCAAAATTCTACCAATGCACCGAAGACGACTATCCGCCTTCGCCGCAACTGCCATCACATGCTTGTCCCACTTCATATCGCTCTGCAATGTTACGCCCAAATATTTAAGCGACGTGACTGTGTCACGCGCTACACTACATTACGGGATTCTTTTTCCTATTCATCTGCATTAATTTAAATTTATCTATATTTACAGTTAGCTGCCATTCTTTACACCAATCACAAATCCTGTCCAAGTCGTATCCTCCTACAGTCACTCAACGACAACACCTTCCCGTACACCACAGCATCATGAGCAAACAGCCGCACATTGCTATCCACCCTATCCAAAAGATCATGTATGTAGATAGAAAACAACAGCGGACCTACCACACTTCCATGGGGCACTCCAGATGATACCCTAACCTCCGATGAACACTCACCATCGAGGACAACGTACTGGGTTCTATTACTTAAGAAGTCTTCGAGCCACTCATAGCCGGCCGCGGTGGTCTAGCGGTTCTGGCGCTGCAGTCCGGAACCGCGGGACTGCTACGGTCGCAGGTTCGAATCCTGCCTCGGGCATGGGTGTGTGTGATGTCCTTAGGTTAGTTAGGTTTAAGTAGTTCTAAGTTCTAGGGGACTTATGACCTAAGATGTTGAGTCCCATAGTGCTCAGAGCCATTTGAGCCACTCATATTTGGCAGCCAATCCCATATGCTCGTAGCTTAGGAGTCTGTAGTGGGGCACCGAGTCAAACGCTTTCCGGAAGTAAATGAATATGGCATCCGTCTGATACCCTTCATCCATGATTCTCAAGATATCATGTGAAAAAAGGGCGAGTTGCGTTTCGCAGGAGCGATGCTTTCTTCATTCATTCTAACACACACACACACACACACACACACACACACACACACACACACACTAAATATCATCCATGTTCCATGATTTTAAAAATAAGTGTTCTAAGAAAAGTCTTTCATTCTGCAGTTTAGGCCGTTCAGTATGTCCGCCGCCGCCGCCGCCGCCGTTCTCCGTATGTACTCTGCTCTGATTCACTCAGTGCTCTTCAGAGCCTCGGAGCTCCATATCCGGTCCATCCCTCGGTGCAACGGATCCAGCAATCCCTCCATTCTTTTGCTGATGATGGCTCTCCTGTCAGCTTTATGTGGGTTCCAGGCCGTGTAGGAGTGCCTGGGAATGAGGCTGGTGATGCTGCGGCCAAGGCTGCAGTCCTCCTGCCTCGGCCAGCCTCCCTTTGTGTCCCATCGCCTGACATTAGTGGGGGTTGTTTGTAAGAGGTTTGTGTCATTATGGTGGGATAGTTGGTCGTCACTTCAAGAAAATAAGCTCCGTGCCATAAAACCGTTCCCAACAGCTTGGACCACGTCCTCCCGACCATCTCGGCGAGAGGAGGTCCTTTTGGCCAGGTTGCGGATTGGGCATTGCCGGTTTAGCCACCGCTACCTGCTATCCGGTGACCCCGCCCCGCAGTGCCCTTGCGGTCATGCATTGACAGTGCGCCGTGTTTTATTGTCGTGTCTCCGTTTTCAAAAATGGTTCAAATGGCTCTGAGCACTATGGGACTCAACTGCTGTGGTTATCAGTCCCCTAGAACTTAGAACTGCTTAAACCTAGCTAACCTAAGGACATCACACACATCCATGCCCGAGGCAGGATTCGAACCTGCGACCGTAGCAGTCCCACGGTTCCCGACTGCGCGCCTAGAACCGCGAGACCACCGCGGCCGGCCTGTCTCCGTTTTAATCAATCTCGTGTTGTGCTGTCTCTGCCATCTACTTTACAGGAAATTTTGGCTGATGACGCTCGAGCAGCTGCTCGTGTTCTTCATTTTATTACTTTAACGGACTTGTCCAAAGACATCTAACTCTTTTAATTATTTTATCTGCGTCTTTCTAAGAACTTTCTGGTCTCTCTCCCCCCACCCTTGATTTTTACCAGATTATATGTGCACTTACATTTGTGACTGGGCGCTAATGACCTTAGCAGTTGAGCGCCAGAAAACCCCACAAAAAAAAAAAAAAAAAAAACAAACTGCAGTTTAGTAAGTTGGTGGTAATGTAGTGGAGGGCGTGAGGGCAACAGACAGCAGAGGAGGTACTAGATAATGTGTGACTGCACTCAGGGCTAATGGTCTAACAAGGGAACCTCCCCATCGCACCCCCCTCAGATTTAGTTATAAGTTGGCACAGTGGATAGGCCTTGAAAAACTGAACACAGGTCAATCGAGAAAACAGGAATAAGTTGTGTGGAACTATGAAAACATAAGCAAATTATACAAACTGAATAGTCCATGTGCAAGATAAGCAACATCAAGGACAATGTTACTCAGGAGCGGCGTGGTCCCGTGGTTAGCGTGAGCTGCTGCGGAGCGAGAGGTCCTCGGTTCAAGTCTTCCCTCAACTGAGAAGTTAAATTTTTTATTTTCAGTTTATGTGACACTCTTATGTTTTCATCACTTTTTTGGGAGTGATTATCACACCCACAAGAAAACCTAAATCGGGCAAGGTAGAAGAATCTTTTTAGCCATTTGCCAAGTGTACAAGTTAGGTGGGTCGACAACGTATTCCTGTCATGTGACGCACATGCCGTCACCAGTTTCGTATAGAGTATATCAGACATGTTTTCCTGTGGAAGAATCGGTTGACCTATGACCTTGCGATCGAATGTTTTCTGTTCCCATTGGAGAGGCACGTCCTTTCGTCTGCTAATCGCACGGCGCGGTCGCAAAACACAGACTCTAAACTTATTACAGTGAACAGAGACGTCAATGAACGAACGGACAGATCATAACTTTGCGAAGATAAAGAAAGTAAACTTTTCACTCGAGGGACGGCTTGAACCAAGGACCTCTCGCTCCGCAGCCACTCACGGTAACCACAGGACCACGGCGCTCCTGATCTCACACTGTCCTTGATGTTGCCTATCTTGAGCATGGACTACTCAGTTTGCATATTTTGCTTATTTTTTTCATAGTTCCACACAACTTCTTCCTGTTTTATCGACTGATCTGTGTTCAGTTTTTCAAGGCCTATCCACTGTGTCAACTTATAGCTAAATCTGTGGGGGTGCGATGGGGAGGTTCCCTTGTAAGAAAGGTTGGGAACCACTGCCCTGGAACCCACCTAGTGTGCTACACTATGCGCAGACAGTGCTGAACAGGATACATGCACAGCGCTGAGACGGCGGGTAGAGTTTCTTCCCTACCTTAATTACGGCTGCCGCCTCCGGCAGTGTGTGTCGTGGCAGTCGGCCTGGGGGGGGGGGGGGGCGGTCGCTGTCCGCTATGCTCCTCCAGGAGGAAGCGTTTGTTGCGTCGCTAGGGAGGCGGCTGCAGTGACTCACCCGTGTTGCGACAGGCGCACATACGAGAGGTCAGCTGTGTGTGAGGTGGGGGTCGTGCCGCGGGGAAGCCCTGCTCGGCGTCCGCTGCAGCTGCGAGACGTGAACGCCGCCGAGTCACGGCGTCCGGCTACGTCCGCCGAGAGGTCACAGTTCGTGGTAACTGACGGAAAATCATCGACTGAAACAGAAGTGATTTCTGGCGTTCCCCGATGTAGTATTATAGGCCCTTTGCTGTTCCTTATCTACATAAACGATCTGGGAGACAATCTGAGCAGCCGTCCTGGGTTGTTTGCAGATGACGCTGTCGTGTATCGACCAGTAAGGTCATTCGAAGATCAAATCAATTTGCAAAGCGATTTAGAAGAAATATCGAAATGGTGCGAAAAGTGGCAGTTGACCCTAAATAACGAAAAGTGTGAGGTCATACACATGAGTACTAAAACGAACTCGTTAAACTTCGGTTACTTGATAAATCAGTCTAATCTAAAAGCCGTAAATTCAACTAAATACCTAGGTATTACAATTAGGAACAAATTGGAAGGAACACATAGAAAATGTCGTGGAGAAGGCTAACCATAGACTGCATTTTATTGGTAAAACGCTTAGGAAATGCAGCACATCCACTAAAGAGACTATCCGTCCTCTTTTAGAATACTGCTGCGCGGTGTGGGATCCTTACCACATACGACTGACGGAGTACGTTGAAGAAATTCAAAGAAAGGCAGCACGTTTTGTATTATCGCGAAATATGACAGAGTATCACAGAAATGATACAGGATTTGGGCTGGACATCATTAGAAGAAAGGCGTTTTTCGTTGCGACGGAATCTTCTCCCGAAATTACAGTCACCAACTTTCTCCTCCGAATGCGAAAATACGAGGGCGGTTCAGAAAGTAACCTCCGATTGGTCACAGTGCGGGTTGTGGGGGGAGTAGCGACGCCATCTGTGCGTTCACGCACTCAACAGGTCAGTCGGCATCAAGCCGTGGTCGAGTGAACGTCGTACCTCCGCTAGTTTAGTTTTTGTGGCAGTTTGAAATGTGTGCTGCAATAGAAAACCCCGCCAAATGTGAAGTGCGTGCTGTCATAAGGTTTTTTACAGCCAAAGGATATTCTGCAGCAGCTATTCATCGTGAGCTTTGTGCCGTGTACGGACCAAGAGTTATGAGTGAAGGAGTTGTCCGTGAATGGGTACGTTTATTTAAAAGTGGACGAGAAAACGTTCATGATGAAGAGAGGAGTGGTAGACCATCATTGGTGACTGACGAACTCGTTCAGACAGTTGATGCAAAAGTTCGTGAAAATCGACGTTTCTCAATGTCGGAGTTGTCTACTGGTTTTCCACAGATTTCTAAGACTCTCTTGTACGAGATAGTGACAGCAAGATTGGGTTACCGTAAGTTCTGTGCACGATGGGTGCCCAAAATTCTTACCGACCACCACAAAACTCAAAGAATGGCCTCTGCATTAGACTTTCTGTCACGTTATGAGGACGAAGGAGAACCATTGTTAAACAGAATCGTGACCGGTGACGAAACCTGGATTAAGTACGTGAACCCTGAGACAAAAGAACAATCAAAGATGTGGGCACATTCAAATTCGCCTACCAAACCAAGAAAAGCCTCGCAAGATTTTTCTGCCAGAAAACTGATGGCAACGGTGTTTTGGGATGCCATAGGGGTGTTGTTGGTTGAATTCATGGAACGTGGTACGACCATTAATCAAGACGTGTACTGTGAAACAACAAAAAAAACGCCGTGGTATGCTGACTTCCGGTATCGTTTTTTTGCACGATAACGCCCGTCCTCACTCTGCTCGCAGAACAACGGCCCTTCTTGAGTCCTTCAAGTGGGACGTTATCAACCATCCACCTTACAGCCCAGACCTGGCGCCAAGTGATTATCACCTCTTCATGCATTTGAAGAAATGGCTCGGGTCACAGCGGTTTGATGACGACGAAGAGCTCAAAGATGCGGTCACAGGCTGGCTCCAGGCACAAGCGGGTGATTTTTATGCAGAAGGAATTTCAAAGCTTGTGAAGAGATACGATAAGTGCCTCAATCGCTATGGAGACTATGTAGAAAAATAGTGCAAAGATGTAGTTGTAAGATGTATATATTAAAATATTTTTATTTAACTTGGTGTATTTTTTTAAATCAACCGGAGGTTACTTTCTGAACGGCCCTCGTATTTTGTTAACACCGACGTATACAGGGTGGTCCATTGATAGTGACCAGACCAAATATCTCACGAAATAAGCATCAAACGAAAAAACTACAAAGAACGAAAGTCGTCTAGCTTGAACGGGGGAACCAGATGGCGCTATGCTTGGCGCTGCCATAGATCAAACGGATATCAACTGCGTTTTTTTTTTAAAATAGGAACCCCACTCTTTTATTACATATTCGTGTAGTACGTAAAGAAATATGAATGTTTTAGTTGGGACCACTTTTTCCGCTTTGTGATAGACGGCACTGTAATAGTCACAAACGCATAAGTACGTGGTATCACGTAACATTCTTCCAGTGCGGACTGTATTTGCTTCATGATACATTACCCGTGTTAAAATGCACCGTTTAACAATTGCGGAAAAGGTCGATATCGTGTTGATGTATGGCTATTGTGATCAAAATGCCCAACGGGCGTGTGGTATGTATGCTGCTCGGTATCCAAGTCTCCGGACCGTTCGCGGGATTGTTACGTTATTTAAGGAAACAGGAAGTGTTCAGCCACATGTGAAACGTCAACCACGACCTGCAACAAATGATGATGCCCAAGTAGGTGTTTTAGCTGTTGTCGCGGCTAATCCGCACATCAGTAGTTCACAAATTGCGCGAGAATCGGGAATCTCAAATACGTCGCTGTTGAGAATGCTACATCAACATCGATTTCACACGTACCATATTTCTATGCACCAGGAGTTGCATGGCGACGACTTTGAACGTCGTCTACAGTTCTGCTACCGGGCACAAGAGAAATTACGGGACGGTGACAGATTTTTTGCACGCGTTCTATTTAGCGACGAAGCGTCAACCACCAACAGCGGTAACGTAAACGGGCATAATATGCACTTATGGGCAACGGAAAATCCACGATGGCTGCGACAAGTGGAACATCGGCGACCTTGGCGGGTTAATGTATGGTGCGGCATTATGTGAGGAAGGATAATTGGCCCCCATTTTATCGATGGAAATCTAAATGGTGCAATGTATGGTGATTTCCTACGTACTGTTCTACCGATGCTATTATATAACGTTTCACTGCATGACAGAATGGCGATGTACTTGCAACATGATGGATGTCCGGCATATAGCTCGCTTGCGGTTGAAGCGGTATTGAATAGCATATTTCATGAATGGTGGATTGGTCGTCGAAGTACCATAACGTGGCCCGCACGTTCACCGGATTTGACGTCCCCGTATTTCTTTCTGTGGGGAATGTTGAAGGATATTTTCTATCGTGATCCACCGACAACGCGTGACAACATGCGTCAGCGCATTGTCGATGCATGTGCGAACATTACGAAAGGCGAACTACTCGCTGTTGAGAGGAATGTCGTTACACGTATTGCCAAATGCATTGAGGTTGACGGACATCATTTTGAGCATTTATTGCATTAATGTGGTATTTACAGGTAATCACGCTGTAACAGCATGTGTTCTCGGAAATGATAAGTTGACAAAGGTAGATGTATCACATTGGAACAACCGAAATAAAATGTTCAAACGTACCTACGTTCTGTATTTTAATTTAAAAAACCTACATGTTACCAACTGTTCGTCTAAAATTGTGAGCTATATGTGCGTGACTATTACAGCGCCATGTATCACAAAGCGAAAAAAGTGGTTCAACTAAAACATTCATATTTCTTTACGTACTACATGAGTATTAAAAAAAACGCAGTTGATATCCGTTTGACTTCTGGCAGCATTATCTAGCGGGCCAACCATAGCGCTATCTGGTTTCCCCCATCAAGCTAGACGAGTTTCGTTCTTTCTAGTTTTTTCGTTTGACGCTCATTTAGTGAGATATTTGGCCCGGTCGCGATCAATGGACCAGCGTGTATAGGAAGAAACGATCACCACAAGAAAATAAGGGAAATCAGAGCTCGTACGGAAAGGTATAGGTGTTCGTTTTTTCCGCGCGCTATACGAGATTGGAATAACGGAGAATTGTGAAGGTGGTTCGATGAACGCTCTGCCAGGCACTTCAGTGTGATTTGCAAGGTATCCACGTAGATGTAGATGTAGATGTTGTTACATACTGTAAACAGTGCATGTCCAACTTGATATTATTACCTTCAAGGTGCCGTCCAAACGGAACGACCTGTAGGGTGTAAAATCGAAACAATTGCCTACGGTGGAAAAAAATGGTTCAAATGGCTCTGAGCACTATGGGACTCAACATCTGTGGTCATCAGTCGCCTAGAACTTAGAAGTAATTAAACCTAGCTAACCTAAGGACATCACACACATCCATGCCCGAGGCAGGATTCGAACCTGCGACCGTAGCGGTCGCTCGGATCCAGACTGTAGCGCCTAGAACCGCACGGCCACTCCGGCCGGCCCTACGGAGGAAGGCGTGGTCCCTATAACAGCACTGAGGCCCCAGCTCGCAGCTGGATGGACATTAGCGCACACACCATCTGACGACGTTAATGCTGAAGGCAGAGAAATTGACGATTCAGAAGAAGAGCAAAGGGGTGTTGCGAGTTTCCTGACAGCGGAAGGACTGCGGGGAACGGAAATTCATCGAAGAATGGCAAAATTGTAAGAACACCACTAGGTGTCCGCTCTGACGATCGAAGCGTGACACAAGCCGATGAAGGAAAGTTGCCTCTGGCCGATGACGCACGATATGTAACGCCACGCCGCCGCCTTGTTAAATTTTATCGCCTACATACAGCGTGCAAAAATATAACAGCACATAGAGAATGCTCCACTGAACAATTTGAGGGTAGGGAACCTGTGGTCGGAGAAGCCAGCTTAAGGGGAAATGGAAGTAAACTTGTCTACCGTTTTGTCTAGCATTACTATTTTCCAGCTTATTTACAACTAACATGCGTACAATTTCACACGTACTGTGCTGTTTCTGCAAGGAAACAAGGACGACGAGTCCTATTACCCGGAAGTCATGATGCAGGTTTCGTTTACTTGTCCGTAAGGGGTGTCTGTTGTATCGTATTTACATTCTCCAATGACAGAACGTGCTATGAATCAACGACAGACCCATTCATTACTTAGTGCTATTCGGAGACGTACAGCGCAAAACGATGATTCAATACTTGTACAGTTTCGCAGAATTCGTTGACTGCACCTTGTGTGAGGGGAAGTACGTTGCAGTGCTCTCGCTGTACAGGGAACGATTTCCTAACAGCCACCATCCGTCATATGAGTCTTTATTTCTCTCGACCGACGAATGCTGGAGACTGATTCGTTAGAAAGAAGAAACGAGGGACATGGCAACATGAGGACCACACGCACACCCGACTTCCAGTCTGCTCCTGTAATGGTTTGCACCTTACAGGTAAAGTCCGTTGTCACCAAATCATGGCAGGTGTCCTAGCATAATTGAGGGTTCATTTTTCTCGCCGGTTTTAAGTCCACATATTTCCATGGCTTGCTTCTGCCCGTTTCACCAGCAGCTGCGTCACATGCTGGTGCGTTTTTGCCATACAGTTCCACGAGCCTGTACGCATTGTTGCAGCGTTGTGCCCTTTCAAATTCAGAAATACTCCACGACACTCGACTTTATCAGCAGGCTGTACCATTTTGTCTTGTTTCCAGTAGCGGCTATCTCAATGTGTACCAGGACAGCAGACATTCACGTGCATACGGACAAAAAAATAAACTGTGCTGTAAGGCTGAGTTGTGCTTGCCCGCAAAATGCAAAGGTCCCATGTTCGTGTCCATTCCGGTAATTAGTTTTGATTCGCCAGGAATTTACAAAATTCGTTCCTACGCCTCAGTTCCAGAACTGCGTTTCCTGGACGTTTCCGTTGACTGTAAGCCAAACCCTGACGTTGGAAATCCCCTCCCCAATGTTCCCAATTGGGATACTCTGTACTCCAGTAGCAGCCCACTTTGTGTTGGCAGATAAGAACTCGGTTCCTCAATAGCCTTGATGCCGAACAGTCTCACCTATTCTCTGATGTAAAAATGGAGGTTGAGAAGCTACCCTCCATTGTCTGTGCGACATACGGTTTCCTTGTACTCACCATGGACCTCTGTTTCCTTGATAGACTCCACACCAGCAGTAAATCTCTCACCGACCGTTCACAAGCTTCGGCACAGTGCCCCAGGTGTAGGGCACCACATAAACTTGAAACTGACCATACTTGGAGGGACCGGATGGGCCAAGGAGAGCGCCTTAAGCACGGAGAAAGCGGTGGGACGATGACGTGGACACTGAAGCCGGTGTCCGTCCCCCCTCCCCGCCCCTCCCGCCAGCTCAGACAGCGCGCTGCGCGATTGTTCTGTTGAAGGTCCTAGAGCGAGCGTGCCTCGTTTGTAAGAGCCAAAGTATATTGGCAAAAGATAACTCCCAAAGATAATTTTTGAGATGTTTGTGTTCCCAACTTTGTACTGCTCTAACATGTTAAGGTGATATGAAATACTCAAGTATAGTCACAGACCCGGCGATGCTGGGTAGAAGGTGACGTAGGTATGTTACTGTTGCTTCATGAGCTTAACACCAGCCTCCGCAGCCAACGCCGCTAACGCACATCTGCGTGGTGGATCTGAACTCTTGAGGGAAGCCGATTCGAGTCCTCCATGTGGATGAAGTTTTCGGCTCCAGTTGTTGTCGTCGTTGCGGTGGTCCTTAGTCCAAAAGCTGTTGAAGATGATGAGTAGGTCGAACAACTAACGAGGTGGTACTCACTCGAATTGGGGGGTGGGGAGTATTTTATGGCACAACTCGACTAGAAAGAGGGATCGAATGGTTCGACGTATCCGGACGCATCAAGGAGTAGTCAATTTAGCAATGTCAATGAGTGGGTACTAAAAGTTGTGGAGGAAGACCAAGGTATACGTACTGTACGCAGGTTCAAATGTGGGTTGCATTCAGAGGTAAAGAGACTCGCACAGTATAGACTGACGTGGAGGGCTGCCTGGAACTAGTCTTCAAACTGAAGACCACATCCATCACTCTGTACTGATGTGACAAGGACTACTGCTGCACTTCACTAATTCCCGGTAAAGGCTACTTAGAGAAGTGCGCCGGATGGCGTAGTATATTTTTGTTTGCCAGTTGTCCACATTGTTGTATATCATTTCACTTGCCTAAAACATTCTCGTTGTTGATTAAGTCTGAATTTCTCGCATATCTTCATTGTGTCTCCAATCATCGAACAGCTACTATTGCGCAGCGTGTGCCAATAACGAAAAATTGCATCAGACCGGAGAAAGTTACGCAGGAAGTGTAAGATGTCTTAGCGCCGTTCTGGGAAGCAGTGAAACACCACCGCACGAACCACTAATTCGCTTCGCAGGCGTACCGTAAAGTTCAGTGTACAGGGTTCAAAAGTGAACGTCAAGATCTCTGGGCGCCCTCGTTGAGGCCAATCTGTGCAAACCATTTCAGTGGTTCGCGACACGGCGGCTGTTAGTCCAGTCAAACCGAATCTCCGCCGTTCCCAAGGACTGGGCGTAGGATATTCGTCAGTGCGGCAAATTCTCCGGTATGTGATCCATTACTAGCCTTACAGATACCAGTTAGCGCTTGAGCTGAAAGCAACCGATCGTGAGAAACGCAACATTTTGCTGACCGGTTTCTCAGAAGACGACGGTTTTGCGAGGAACGTCATCTTTAATGACGAGGCGGACTTCCACTTCAAATGGATTTGTAAGCTAACGGAACTGCCTCATTTGGGGCTCAGAGAATTCTTGCTTGGTTCAGGACAATGCACAGCGATTGTCTGGTGTGTCTTTTGGGTGGGAGGCAGGACAAGCTGTCACAGTTAATGGAAACCGATACCGTGCGATGATATTGGCCGTGGCCTTATTTCAGTGCAATGGACGTTCTAGAGTTGAGGTTACTACGGGATCGTCCCAGCTGTTGCAATTCTCGCGAAGCTATTCAGATGCTCCATGAGCGGTTTCTGGGTCGCCTCGCCTTGCGTAACGGTAATAAACATTGGGCACCAAGTTCACGTGACCTAACCCCTTGCGATTTTCTCTTTGGGATTATCTTAAATTATCGGTGTATCTAAATAAATCTCGAAATATTCGCGAGTTAAAGTAGGAAATTAGACGTGTTGCCTGCGGAGTTGAAGTGGAGTCATATCAGGTTGCCATGCAAAACGTCACGGACACTGTTCTTGCAAACGCAGTAGGCGTCGTACGCTAGACATCATTTTTCATTCCTAAAATTAGAAGTAGTAGTAGTAGTAGTAGTAGTAGTAATTTCGTGTGGTTCAGTGACCTGGTGCAAGTTGATGAACATCTTTATATATTTTGCTAGTATCTTTTGGAAAAAATAAAGATGGTAATATATGTCAAAACCGGCACGCTTTTTGAAGGACCCTGTCTATATATCTAACTTCAATTATCCATCCGTCGTTTTAAATTGTCTAACCGACCTATCCATTTAAGGAAGCTAAATATCACAGTCCGACACGTTGAAAGCCAGTTTTGCTTTTTCTGTGTCATCTGCCTGGATAGTTCCCGTGAGTTGATCCAAATGGAGGACTGTTTTACACGGGTATATTTTACATAAGAGTTCCCTATAACAATTAAACTATGCTCTGCTGTTTCCCCTTGTTTTCAGTCATTAGCAGTACCAGCACGGCAAGGAAATGCTGGCTAATGTTACAAGGTCAGATCAGTCAGTCATCCAAACTGTCGCCCTGCAACTATTTAAAAGATTACTGCCCCTAACCCTGGCTTACTCTGAGCTGTCCACAGTTACCCTCTGTTATGGATTCCCGGTCGGGTTGGAATTTTCTCTGCTCGGGGACTGTGTGTTTGTGTTGTTCTCATCTTTTCATCATCATCATTCGTGACAGTGGCTACATTGGACTGTGTAGAAAAACTGCACTTTGTTAAAATTGGGACTTTGTACGGGCGCTGATGACCACGTTGTTGAGCGCCCCACAAACCAAACATTATCACCTCTGTTGTGGTCGCACCTACGGTACGGCTATAAGCATCGTTGAGACGTGCAAGTTGCCCCTCTTCGGCAAGGTCCATAGTTCACAGTATGTGTGTGTGTGTGTGTGTGTGGGGGGGGGGGGGGTTCATCTGCAGTATTTTACCAATTGGAAGTACAGGTGGTAACGTAAAGTTCCTGGTCACGAGATTTTAGGGCTATCCTTCTGGGTTGAATACCATAACCGTCCGCAGAGTCTCATGGAATGGAACCAAGTGACGCTGTCAATGGTGATCGCTAAGGCAATCTCTGCTTAGTGCTATTTGAGAGGAGTAGGCCGTTTTGCGGCAGCACGTATCACCCACCCCCCTTCTCTCAGCATCGTACAGCGCAGTTATGACGCTAAACACTACATTCAACACAGCCCCCTACACTGTAAGGTACAGCTCAGCAGATGCCGTTGTGGGAGAGGGGTTCAAACATTTCCATTAGAGCAGCTGAACAGCGCAACGGACATATGTCCGTCAACAATGCTTTACTTTTCACATTGTTGCCTTACCAAGAGAGTGCAGGCGGATGTTCAGGTGTTCTTTGCAGGCCGGGGTAATTACCCCCTGAGGGATAAAATGAAATTTTCTGTGTAGAAACTAAAAGATTCGAGTCTATTTCAGTCACGCAACTAAATTATTTTCAAAAGATCATTACTGTCATCACAATTTCGTAAGACTCTAATACTGATTATATAAGTTATCAATTATTACTTTTTCACAATTAGTAGCATTAATGCGATGGAGGTTACAGGTTCCTCACATAGTCCACCCGCTACACCCACATGTTGTACTTTGTCCCGTACATCTGATGACAAAAGTGAGACACATACGTAACAAATGCTAAATATCTCAAGAAAATACCTTCCCTAAGTTGAAGATGGTAACTGCAGCAGTCCAGAAATTGCTTCATTACTCGCTTCGCAACAGATAATTGAATTAATTGACCTCACGACACAGCAGTAACTACATAACGCACTGCTGCTGCTACTGCTACTACTACTATTATTATTGTTGTTTTTGTTGTTGTTATTGTTGTTGTTTTTGTTGTTGTTGTTACTACTATTAGTGGCTGTTGTTAGACACACAGCATTAACTGCCTGAAGTCTTCCAGTTTCTGCCAATTCAGAAGTAAGGAGTGAAGCAATCAAGTGATTTACGAACAGCAAGTATAGCGCACACATTTTAAATTGGTTGATTTTAAATGTGGTAGCAGTGTGTAGGTGAAGCAAGTGCTGCAGAAAAGAGCAGTAGTGCAAGGAAGTTTATTTTGTAACAAGTGTCTACCCTCCCCGTGAATAATCGAAGTAGATATCATTCATATTCCATCATTTTAAAAATAAGTGTTCCAAGAAAAGTCTTTCATTCTACAGTTTAGTTTGATGCTGAAGTTGATGATAATGTGGTGGTGGTGGTGGTGGTGGGGGGGGGGGGGGAGGGTTATATTGGCTTATGTCTGATTGCACTCAGAGTTAATGATCTAAAAAAGGTTTGGAACCTCTGCTGTAGAAGGTGCCGTTTTCCATTATGTGGAACAAGTATATTCGTGAAGTCAAACATCTTTGGCTATCATAACGCATTATCTTCAACTCGTACTCCCAAAGTTTCGACATCTTCTTTCCGTCACATTTTACTTAGCCCTACGCTGCACTTTTCAGGCTGAAGTAACGTTAACTGGTGACCTGGTAAAAAAAATGGGATCCCGTGATTTTCTATTCAGACATAATGCTGTTTCATCGGTTTCGCGCCCTTTCCTTCTTCCTATTAGCTTTAAGCGACGGCGAGAAGTTCTCAGTTGCTGCTGAAGACGTTTCTTTACAATCAGACTGTAGCTGCCTAACAGCTCAAAATGTTTCGTAAGTTTCTTTATCACAGCACAACAGTTGCTGTGGTGAATGCCAATTTGTTACCCTTCCGCCTGAGAAACACGTTCTCGAAATTTTTTCAACAATCTTCCCTGCTAAAATTTGTTCGCCGCACTGAAACGGCGATGACTAGTCCGTTGTTCCCCTGAAGCACCCTGGATTGCACTTCTGATTTACGTGGACTACTTATGTCGACAGCTTGTGTACATACTTAGTTTCTCGGATACTGCCAAAAATTGATGTGTTGTCAATTTCAGTAACGCGAGTAAATCGGCAGGGTAACGCAAGCTGGAAAGGCCGAGGGGCCATTGAACATTTTTTTGTAGTATACTGACAGCCACAATTAAATTTCAAATGTGTGTGAAATCTTATGGGACTTAACTGCTAAGGTCATCAGTCCCTAAGCTTACAAACTACTTAACCTAAATTATCCTAAGGACACACACACACACACACACACACACACACACACACACACACACACACACACACACACACACACACACACATGCCCGAGGGAGGACTCGAACCTCCGCCGGGACCAGCCGCACAGTCCATGACTGCAGCGCCTTAGACCGCTCGGCTAATCTCAGTATACTACAGGAGGGAGAGTCTTCAGTCACTATGCAGCATTCGAGCCAGAACCCTTATGTTGGTACTGTTGCTGCTGCTGCTGCCGCTGTTGTTGTTGTTGTTGTTGTTGTTGGTGGTGGTGGTGGTGGTGGTGGTGGTGGTGGTCTTGAATCACAAAACTAGTTTGGTGCTCCGTAAATAATTAGTACAATAATTAGTACCCCCCGACACACACACATACACACACACACACATACACACACACACACACACACACACACACACACACACACACACACACACACACTTCCTCCATTACCAAATGGAAGATTCGTTGATGCCTCAGGATGTGTCCTGCCAACCGACCCCATCCTTTAGGCAAGTTGTAACACAAATGCCTTTTTCTTTTTTTTTTTTCAAATCGATTCGATACGTCCTCATTAATTATCTGATCAACCGCAAAAACTTGTCAAAGGCACTGAGATTCCACTCAGAGACCATCGAGCGAGGTGGCGCAGCGGTTAGACACTGGCATTCGGGAGGACGACGGTTCAATCCTGCGTCCGGCCATCCTGATTTAGGTTTCCCGTGATTTCCCTAAATCGCTCCAGGCAAATGCCGGGATGGTTCCTTTGAAAGGGCACGGCCAACTTTCTTCCCCAACCTTCCCTAATCCGATGGGACCGATGACCTCGCTGTCTGGTCTCCTTCCCCAAACAACCCAACCCGTTCCACTCAGAGAGGCAAAACTTACCACGTTTGCAGAAGTAAATGCCTCTATGAAAGAAAAGTGATGGTAAAAGAAAACACACAATTATACAGAGAACTTTCACAACAGGATACAACCTGATTATCGTGTATGGACTTACGTGTGTGGCCCTCCCGGCTAGCCGCGCGGTCTAACGCACTGCTTCGGGAGCGGGAAGGCGTGCCGGTCCCCAACACGAATCCGCCCGTGGGGATTAGTGTCGAGGTCCGGTGTGCCGGCCAGCCTGTGGATGGTTTTTAAGGCGGTTTTCCATCTGCGTCGGCGAATGCGGGCTGGTCCCCCTTATTCCGCCTCAGTTACACTATGTCGGCGATTGCTGCGCACTCGTCTGGTAAGAGATGTTCCCGGGGAGGGGGGGCCGAACCGCACAATAACCATGGGTTCGGTGTGGGGTGGCGGTGGGGCGAGTGAACTGCTGTAGCCTGTTGTGCGGTTGTGAATCACTGAGGGCAACGGACACACACACACACAATGGACTTACATGGTTAAATAAAGGGTGTTCACGAAATGGACGATAAACAGTTCAGGCGAGAGGACAGAAGCTTGGGAAACGTACTGCTACAGGAGTGTGGGGTAGGTCTAAAACGAGTAACTGAGTAGAACTGGGGAGGAAAGAGATGTATAGCAGAAGTTCAGCAGGTAGCAGCAGTTATTGCCGGCCGGGGTGGCCGAGCGGTTCTAGGCGCTGCAGTCCGGAACCGCGTGACCGCTACGGTCGCAGGTTCGAATCCTGCCTCGGACATGGATGTGTGTGATGTCCTGAGGTTAGATAGGTTTAAGTAGTTCTAAGTTCTAGGGGACTGATGACCTCAGAATTTAAGTCCCATAGTGCTCAGAGCCATTTGAACCATTTGATAATCTGTTTTCGGACTGAACTCAATACTACACTCCTGGAAATGGAAAAAAGAACACATTGACACCGGTGTGTCAGACCCACCATACTTGCTCCGGACACTGCGAGAGGGCTGTACAAGCAATGATCACACGCACGGCACAGCGGACACACCAGGAACCGCGGTGTTGGCCGTCGAATGGCGCTAGCTGCGCAGCATTTGTGCACCGCCGCCGTCAGTGTCGCCCAGTTTGCCGTGGCATACGGAGCTCCATCGCAGTCTTTAACAGTGGTAGCATGCCGCGACAGCGTGGACGTGAACCGTATGTGCAGTTGACGGACTTTGAGCGAGGGCGTATAGTGGGCATGCGGGAGGCCGGGTGGACGTACCGCCGAATTGCTCAACACGTGGGGCGTGAGGTCTCCACAGTACATCGATGTTGTCGCCAGTGGTCGGCGGAAGGTGCACGTGCCCGTCGACCTGGGACCGGACCGCAGCGACGCACGGATGCACGCCAAGACCGTAGGATCCTACGCAGTGCCGTAGGGGACCGCACCGCCACTTCCCAGCAAATTAGGGACACTGTTGCTCCTGGGGTATCGGCGAGGACCATTCGCAACCGTCTCCATGAAGCTGGGCTACGGTCCCGCACACCGTTAGGCCGTCTTCCGCTCACGCCCCAACATCGTGCAGCCCGCCTCCAGTGGTGTCGCGACAGGCGTGAATGGAGGGACGAATGGAGACGTGTCGTCTTCAGCGATGAGAGTCGCTTCTGCCTTTGTGCCAATGATGGTCGTATGCGTGTTTGGCGCCGTGCAGGTGAGCGCCACAATCAGGACTGCATACGACCGAGGCACACAGGGCCAACACCCGGCATCATGGTGTGGGGAGCGATCTCCTACACTGGCCGTACACCACTGGTGATCGTCGAGGTGACACTGAATAGTGCACGGTACATCCAAACCGTCATCGAACCCATCGTTCTACCATTCCTAGACCGGCAAGGGAACTTGCTGTTCCAACAGGACAATGCACGTCCGCATGTATCCCGTGCCACCCAACGTGCTCTAGAAGGTGTAAGTCAACTACCCTGGCCAGCAAGATCTCCGGATCTGTCCCCCATTGAGCATGTTTGGGACTGGATGAAGCGTCGTCTCACGCGGTCTGCACGTCCAGCACGAACGCTGGTCCAACTGAGGCGCCAGGTGGAAATGGCATGGCAAGCTGTTCCACAGGACTACATCCAGCATCTCTACGATCGTCTCCATGGGAGAATAGCAGCCTGCATTGCTGCGAAAGGTGGATATACACTGTACTAGTGCCGACATTGTGCATGCTCTGTTGCCTGTGTCTATGTGCCTGTGGTTCTGTCAGTGTGATCATGTGATGTATCTGACCCCAGGAATGTGTCAATAAAGTTTCCCCTTCCCGGGACAATGACTTCACGGTGTTCTTATTTCAATTTCCAGGAGTGTAATAATATAAAGAAAGCAAAGTCTTCATTGACTGACCATGTAGCTGCCGTGAGCGTTCAGTTCCTGAGAAAGGTACTTGAACCAGGCTATAACACAGTGGTCCTTTGCGTGAAATAGGTGTAAATAAACGATAGGCTGCTGGGATGTCAGTGAAAACGACGCAGAGGGGCGAGGCGCGGGCTAGGCTGTGTGGGGAAACACTGTGGCGAGGGACAGGCGGCTGTGGTTGGCGGTCAAGACACGCGGCCGCCTTGCGTCGCGTCGCGTCGTGCAGATCCCATTACGGATTACACGATTCCCAGCTGGCGGGGAAATTCCACGGCGGCGTGAGGTCGCCCACCCAGACAGACTCAGCTGCCGTCCAGGGAGACACTCGCCGATTGTTTTGTTTTCTGTGTCGTAAGCGGGAGTCTGTTCTGTTCTAAATCGACTACTCGCAGTGGATTCGTGTAACGGACCATCGTGGTGTGCTCTTGCACGAAATAACTGTTCAAAAATGGCTCTGAGCACTATGGGACTCATTATCTTAGGTCATCCCTAGAACTTAGAACTACTTAAACCTAACTAATCTAAGGACATCACACACACCCATGCCCGAGGCAGGATTCGAACCTGCGACCGTAGCAGTCCGGCGGTACCGGACTGCAGCGCCAGAACCGTTAGACCACCGCGGCCGGCCGAAATAACTGTAGGCAGTTGTCTCTCGTAACAATAGGGGTGTCTCTCGTAACTGCCCATTCGATAGAGTGGTCCAAAATTAGTCCAGTGGCATATTCATTTTATCGATAGAGGTGCAGTAAAGCAGAAAAATAACAAAGTACTCCAGCAGCTACTGAGCAGCGCTGGCGTGGTGCCGTCGCCGCTGGACTACAGGATATTCTTCCTGTCTTACTGTCCCTGTTAATACGTGTCGATAAAACGAATATGCCATTGGAGTAGTTTAGGACCTGTCTATCGATGGGCGCGTAACAATCTGCTTTTTAAAAAAAATTGTTTGGAACGGGAAACAAACCGATGCTTTCCATCGGTACTGGGCGTCGTACGAAAGATCTGATGAGCTGTATTTCTTTGGGCTGACTCGAGCTACGAGTTGTTGTTATTGTTGTTGTGGTCTTTAGTCCTGGGACTGGTTTAATGCAGCTCTCCATGCTACTTTATCCTGTGCAAGCTTCTTCATCTCCCAGTAGCTACTGCAGCCTACAACCTTCTGAATCTGCTTAATGTATTCATCTCTTGCTCTCCCTCTACGATTTTTACCCTCCACGCTACCCTCCAGTACTAAATTGGTGATCCCTTGATGCCTCAGAACATGTCCTACCAACACATCCCTTCTTCTAGTCAAGTTGTGCCACAAACTCCTCTTCTCCCCAATTCTATTCAATACCTCCTCATTAGTTATGTGATCTACGCATCTAATCTTCAGCATTCTTCTGTAGCACCACATTTCGAAAGCGTCTATTCTCTTCTTGTCTAAACTATTTATCGTCCATGTTTCACTTCCATACATGGCTACACTCCATACAAATACTTTCAGAAACGACTTCCTGACATTTAAATCTATACTCTATGTTTAACAAATTTCTCTTCTTCAGAAACACTTTCCTTGCCATTGCCACTCTACATTTTATATCTTCTCTACTTCGACAATCATCAGTTATTTTGCTCCCTAAATAGCAAAACTCCTTTACTACTTTAAGTGTCTCATTTCCTAATCTAATTCCTTCAGCATCACCCGACTTAATTCGACTACATTCCATTATCCTCAATTTGCTTTTGTTGATGTTCATCTTATACCCTCCTTTCAAGACACTGTCCATTCCGTTCAACTGCTCTTCCAAGTCCTTTGTTGTCTCTGACAGAATTACAATATCGGCGAACCTCATAGTTTTTATTACTTCTCCATGGATTTTAATACTTACTCCAAATTTTTCTTTTGTTTCCTTTACTGCTTGCTCAATATACAGATTGAATAACATCGGGGAGAGGCTACAACCCTGTCTCACTCCTTTCCCAACCACTGCTTCCCCTTCATGCCCATCGACTCTTACAATTGCCATCTGGTTTCTGTTCAAATTGTAAATAACCTTTCGCTCCCTGTATTTTACCCCTGCCACCTTCAGAATTTGAAAGAGTGTATTTCAGTCAACATTGTCAAAAGCTTTCTCTAAGTCTCCAAATGCCATAAACGTAGGTTTGGCTTTCCTTAATCTTTCTTCTAAGATAAGTCGTAGGGTCAGTATTGCCTCACGTGTTCCAACATTTCTACGGAATCTTAACTGATCTTCCCCGAGGTCCGCTTCTACCAGTTTTTCCATTCGTCTGTAAAGAATTCGAGTTAGTATTTTGCAGCTGTGACTTATTAAACTGATAGTTCGGTAATTTTCACATCTGTCAACACCTGCTTTCTTTGGTATTGGAATTATTATATTCTTCTTGAAGTCTGAGGGTATTTCGCCTGTCTCATACATCTTGCTCACCAGATGGTAGAGTTTTGTCAGGACTGGCTCTCCCAAGGATGTCAGTAGTTCTAATGGAATGTTGTCTACTCCCGTGGCCTTGTTTCGACTCAGGTCTTTCAGTGCTCTGTCAAACTCTTCACGCAGTATCTTATCTCCCATTTCATCTTCCTCCTCTTCCATTTCCATAAAATTGTCCTCAACAACATCGCCCCTGTATAGACAATTTATATACTCCTTCCACGTTTCTGCTTTCCCATCTTTGCTTAGAACTGGGTTTCCATCTGAGCTCTTGATATTCATGCAAGTGGTTTTCTTTTCTCCAAAGGTATCTTTAATTTTCCTGTAGGCAGTATCTATCTTACCCCTCGTGAGATAAGCCTCTACATCCTTACATTTGTCCTCTAGCCATCCCTGTTTAGCCATTTTGCACTTCCTGTCGATCTCATTTTTGAGACGTTTGTATTCCTTTTTGCCTGCTTCATTTACTGCATTTTTATATTTTCTCCTTTCATCAATTAAATTCAGTATCTCTTCTGTTACCCAAGGATTTCTACTAGCCCTCGTCTTTTTACCTACTTGATCCTTTTCTGCCTTCACTATTTCATTCGTCAAAGCTGCCCATTCTTCTTCTACTGTATTTCTTTCCCCCATTCCGGTCAGTTGTTCCCTTATGCTCTTCCTGAAACTCTGTATAACCTCTGGATCTTTCAGTTTATCCAGGTCCCATCTCCTTAAATTCCCACCTTTTTGCAATTTCTTCAGTTTTAATCTACAGTTCATAATCAATAGATTGTGGTCAGAGTCCACATCTGCTCCTGGAAATGTCTTACAATTTAAAATCTGGTTCCTGAATCTCTGTCTTACCATTATATAATCTATCTGATACCTTCTAGTATCTCCAGGGTTCTTCCATGATTCTTGAACCAAGTGTTAGCTGTGTTGAAGTTATGGTCTGTGCAAAATTCTACCAGGCGGCTTCCTCTTTCATTTCTTAGCCCCAATCCATTTTCACCTACTACGTTTCCTTCTCTTCCTTTTCCTACTGTCGAATTCCAATCACCCATGACTATTAAATTTTCGTCTCCCTTCACTACCTGAATAATTTCTTTGATTTCATCATACATTTCATCAATTTCTTCATCATCTGTAGAACTAGTTGGCATATAAACGAGTACATATTGCAAAAAAGAAAACTGAAAATAGCTGCCGAAACACCACAAACTGCGCCCGACGGCTCTTAAGACACGCACCCTCTATTTTCACATCTACATCTACATCTACATCATAATCCGTAAGCCACCTAATGGTGTGTAGCGGAGGGTACTTTCAGTACAACTATCTCATCCCTCCAACCCTGCTCCACTCGCGAACAGTGCGTGGGAAGAACAGTTGTCTCTGTATTGGCTCTAATTTCTCGAATTTTCTCCTCGTGGACAAGACGCAAGATGTATGTGGGGGGAAGTAATATGTTGTCCGACTCCTCCTGAAAAGTGCTCTCTCTAAATTTCAATAGCAAATCTCTCGGTGATGCACAACGGCTTTGTTGTAACGTCTGCCAGTGGAGTTTAACATATCCATGACGCTCTCTCGCCAGTTAAACGATTCCGTAACGATACGCGCCGCTTTTCGTTGTATCTTCTGTATCTCCTGTCTCAGTCCTACCTGATAGGGATCCCAGCTAGATGAATGGTACTCAAGATCCGGGCGAACAAGCGCCTTATAAGCCACTTCTTTCGTGGATGAGTTACATTTCCTTAAGATCCTTTCGATGAGTCTGAGTCTGGTGTCTGCTTTCCCGTTATCTGTTTTATGGGGTCAATCCACGTACGGTCGCTCTGGATAGTTACGCGTACATATTTTACTGCAGACGCTGTCTCCAGCTGTTTTTCATCAATAATGTAGCTGTACAGTAGTGGAATTCTTTTCCAACGTATGCGCAATCTATTACATTTACAGACAGCAAGAAAAGTTTTGCATCACCTCTCTTCCGAGAGTTCTGGAACCTGTAAAGAAACTTCGGAACAGAGATCAACATAAACGTCTTTTTCCGCCCTTTTTATTGCTCGTGAAAACCACACATTGCATGTTGTACCACCATACCGCGAGACCTTCAGAAATGGTGGTCCAGACTGCTGTACACACCG
The DNA here is from genome assembly GCF_023898315.1 of Schistocerca nitens. NCBI lineage: Eukaryota > Metazoa > Arthropoda > Insecta > Orthoptera > Acrididae > Schistocerca > Schistocerca nitens. The sequence goes on along the minus strand of NC_064622.1, from coordinate 475,921,724 downwards.
GTACCTCTAATACCCAGTACCACGTCCTCTTGCATTGATGCATGACTATATTCGTTGTACCATACTATCCACAAGTTCATCAAGGCACTATTGGTCCAGATTGTCCCACACCTCAACGGCAATTCGGCGTAGACCCCTCACGTCGTCCATAAACAACCCCTTTTAAGGCATATTGGATAGGGTTCATGTCTGGAGGACATGCTGGCCACTAGTCGAGCGATGTCGTTATCCTGTAGGAAGTCATTCACAAGATGTGCACGATGGGGGCGCGAATTGTCGTCCGTGAAGACGAATGATTCGCAAGCATACTGCCGATACGGTTGCACTATCGATCGGAGGATGACTTTCACGTATCGTGCAGCCGTTACGGCGCCTTCAGTGACCACCAGCGGCGTACGTCGGCCGCTTATAATGCCACCCCAGAACAGCAGGGAACTTCCACCTTGCTGTACTCGCTGGACAGTGTGTGTAAGGCGTTCAGCCTGACCGGGTTTCCTCCGAACACGTCTCCGACGATTGTCTGCTTGAAGGCATATGCGACACTCATCGGTGAAGAATCCGCAGCTCGTGGTCTCGCGGTTGCGTTCTCGCTTCCAGAGCACGGGGTCACGGGTTCGATTCGCGGCGGGGTCAGGGATTTTCACCTGCCTCGAGATGACTGGGTGTTTGTGTTGTCCTCATCATTTGATCATCATTCATGACAGTGGCGAATCTGGACTGAGCAAAGGTTGGGAAATTTTACGGGCGCTGATAACCGCGCTGTTGAGCGCCCCGTAAACCAGACCATCATCATCCGGTGAAGAGAACGTGATGCCAATCCTGAGCGGTCCATTCGGCATGTTGTTGGACCCATATGTACCACGCTGCATTGTGTCGTGATTGCAAAGATGGACCTCGCCATGGATGTCGGGAGTGAAGTTGCCTATCATGCAGCCTATTGCGCACAGTATGAGTCTTAACATGACGTCCTGTGGCTGCACGAAAAGCATTATTCAACATGGTGGCGTTGCTGTCAGGGTTCCTCCGAGCGATAATCCGTAGGTAGCGGTCATCCACTGCAGTTGTAGCCCTTGGGCGGCCTGAACGAGGCATGTCATCGACTGTTCCTGTATCTCTTTACTTCTCCATGTCCAAAGAAAATCGGTTTATTACACTCCGAGACGCATGGGCACCTCCCTTGTTGAGAACCCTTCCTGGCACGAAGCAACAGTGCGATCGAGCCGTGGTATTGACCGTCTAGGTATGGTCGTGAACTACAGACAACAGGAGCCGTGTACCTCCTTCCTGTTGGAATGACTGGAACTGATCGGCTCGAAAGTCGGACCCGTCCGTCTAATAGGCGCTGCTCATGCATGGTTATTTACATCTTTGATCAGGTTTAGTGACATCTCTGAATAGTCAAAGGGACTGTCTCTGTGATACAATATCCACAGTCGACGTGTATCTACCTGAGTTCTGGGAGGGTGAAGCTTCTTTTGATGTGTGTATTAACGCTCAGGGTCAAGAGCCAGAGCTTGCACCATTCATCAATTCTCTGCAGGTCGTTCTGCAAATTTCTATTATGTTCTGGCGTTGCTAGTTTGGTATAGAACGCTGCATAATCTGCGAATAGCCTTAAAGAGCATCCAACTCTTTCTAGTAGATGATTTATATACACTGTAAACAGCAACGATCCTGTCACACTTCCATGTGGTACTCCGGATATTACCTTTACAACTATCGATTTATTTCCGTTAAGAGCACCATGTTGAGTTCTATCTGCAAGAAAGTGTTGAATCGAATCGCAAGTCAGCTCCGATTCTCCGAAAGATCGTTGTTTTTTTCCCTCCATTTAACGGCAATAAGGGACGGTGTCAGATGCTTTACTGAAATCGAGGAACAAGTCATCAACCAGTTATCCACTGCGCTGTGGATCTGTTGCTCATATACCTCTCAGAAGTTATGGTTTGGTGAAGGATGAGTCCAGTAGTTCGTTTTTCAGTAATTACACACCACCGGCTCTTGATACAAATGATGAGATTTTGCCGACCTCCGACGTTGATTTTTCGTTGAGTTTACGGATTTCGACAAATGCAGCTATACATCATCAGAAAGAGCGTTTTAGGACCAGCCTCTCCTTCATGCACAGATTTCAGCAGCCAATAGCAGTACTGAAGTCGGGTGATAGTGTAGCAATTAGCCCGTCGATGGGCTATCGTCACTTCCTAAGGTATCCGTGTGAATTTGTGTACGTATCTGTGAGAGGGTGCTACTGACACTTCAGTCTCAAGTGCTGAATGGGGAAATACTTAACCTAATGAGACTTTGAAATGTGAGTTTGATTTGTGGATTTGTGAGGGTAGTGGAGAAGTTTAGGTGGTGTTCGGGAAAAGGGGTCTGACTCTCCCCGTCTAGCCAACAGGGTATGGAGGGCTCGAATGTACTTCGAGCCATCCATTCCCTGTCCGCATCGCACGTTTAAAGCGTTATTCGTAATTGACTGTGTTGGGTTGGTGCTTAGGTAGTGTTGGTGTTGAGAGTCGTCATTGAGTTTGAGTGAGTGAGTGAGTGACATATTGTTGCTGTTTTCCGAATCTGTGTTTTCCCCAACATCTGTATCATTCTCTTCATCAGAGCTGGTATTCTCCCACGGTTCCGTTTCCCGTGTGTTTTGTGTCTCTGGTCGCAATCTGTGGTACAGCCTTGATTGCTTAAAGGATTTGTGCAGTACCTGGGATACTTCGTTTGTCACCCGGTTAATCTCCTCCCATGTGTCTTTATTCCTGATGAATGGGGAAACGGAAATTCGGCTGAAAGCGACACGGCAGCTGCAAGGGACTGAGGAACGACCCACAGTGCACGCGAAGATAGCTGCCCGCCAGCCCGGTGCCGAATCCTCCGCAGATCCAGACACGGCCGGCGCCTGCTGGGTGGTGATGGGTGAGTGAGTGACGGGGCAGCGAGGGAGGAGAGCCGAGAGCGTGCTGCTGGACGTGACGTCACCAGAGGTGGGAGTTCCCGCTGCCCGGTGCCTCTGGACGGGCACGCCCGCGCATCCTGCTGCAGGCTGGAGAGTCCCAGCCGGCCCCGGCCCTGCCCGGCAGTTGACCTCGTGCCCGCGGGGAAGCCCCGGCGCGCCACGCCCGGACCGCCGCAGCCTGGTGGCCGTGCTGCCGGTCATCGCCGGTGTTGTGGGCGGAGACCTCGTCCAGGGTCGTTCCCCCGTCTGAGCAGGAAGAGGAAGCGCCGCCGAGGCCGCGGGCAACGCCCAGCCGCTCACCCACACCTGAGCGCTGTCGCGTGTTTACAATCGGTGTCTAAGATTCTCAGTTACAGCACTGAGGCGTGGCCTTTACATGCGAGAGCCATTAAAAAAAAAAAATAAAAAGGCGTGGGTGGTACTCGTCGAGCAATCCGTTGTGGAAATTATTGGCGGAGACAGAAAACCATTAAGTGGATCGGAGGAACAGAGTCGAGTAGAAGGTATAACAGTACATTAAATGCTTTTTTATTCCAGTCTCTGATCACTAATGAATTCTTTAGACGATGACTGGTTTCAGTCTGTAATGACCATCCTCAGATCTTTTTTACACCATGTCCTAAAGTGATACGGCCGTAATGGTATCGTCAAAACATAGTCAGCGTAGCATCGTCACATAGATTTAAAATAAGGTGTAGAAAATTCTAGACCTTATTTTATATCTTTGTGACGATGCTACGCTGATTATATGTTTTGACGGTGCCATTACGGCCGTGTCACTTTAGGACATGGTGTAAAAAAGATCTGAGGATGGTCATTACAGACTGAAACCGGTCGTCGTCTAAAGAATTCATTTGTGATCAGAGACTGGAATAAAAAAGCATTTTTCAGTATTGGATCACTGTTTGTATACACGATTATGTCGCAGTTGGTGTAACTGCACATTGACTGAAAATGAAATGGCTCTGGAGACGTCATGTAGCCCGCGGAATTGCTTATTGGATTCCGAGATACCGGAAGAGGTCTAGAAGACAACTCGACGAAACTTGGATGGACGACGATACGAAACGCGCTGGGGCTACATGGATGTGTTCAGTTGAACACAGTAATGCGTGGGTACACTGATGACTGACAACGTTATGTCATCACCTGTTTAACAGCGTGTTCGTCCACATTTGGAACGCAGTACAGCAGCGAGTTGAAAACAGCGTTCGCCGGCCGAAGTGTCCGAGCGGTTCTAGGCGCTTCAGTCTGGAACCGCGCGACCGCTACGGTCGCAGGTTCGAATCCTGCCTCGGGCATGGATTTGTGTGATGTCCTTAGGTTAGTTAGGTTTAAGTAGTTCTAAGTTCTAGGGGACTGATGACATTAGAAGTTAAGTCCCATAGTGCTCAGAGCCATTTTTTGAAAAATGCGTTCGTAAATGTAAAATGGTGCAAAATGTTAGAAATCCTCAGAAAAATAGGCGTAAACTGTATGGAAAGACTGGTAATATGCAGTGTATTTAAGAACCAACACGGAACAATAAAAACAGAAGAACGAGAACGCAATTTTCCGATTAAAAAGGTTGTAAGACAGTGATCTAGTCTCTCGCCTAATCTGTTCAGTCTACACATCGAAAAAACGTTCATGGAAATAAAAGAAACGTCTAAGAGTGGGATTAAGATTCAGAGTGAAGCCATATCAATGCTAAGATTGGTTGATGAGGTTGCTGCAGTAAGTGAAAGTGAAGAAGAATTGCAACATGCGTTGAATGGAATGGAGAGTCTAATGAGCACAGAATACTGATAGGGAGAAAACTGAAGATAGACAAAAGTAATGAGGACTAGAGGAAATGTGAGTAATGATAAAGTTAACATAAAAATTGGAGTCCACGAAGTAGACAAGTTAAAGAAATTTTGCCAACCTGGAAGCGAAATAAAACAGACGAACGAAGCAATGACATAAAAAGCAGACTAGCAGAGGCAAATAGGGAACTGGTGTCCGAGGTAACGTTTTAGCATGAGACATAGAGCATAATCTGAAGAAGAAATTTCGGAGAATGTACGTTTGGAGCAGAGCATTGTGTGGTAGCGAATCATCGACTCTGGGAAAACCGGAAAGGAAGAGAATCGAAGCGTTTGAGATGAGCTGTTGCAGACGGATGTTGAAAATTAGGTGGAATGATAAAGAATGACCTGGTTCTCCGCAGAGCCGATGAAGAACGGAAAGTAATGGAATACTGACAAGAAGAAGAAGACACGGGATCATGGGAACTGTGTTAAGACATCAGCAAGTAACTTGCGTGATACTAGACGGAGCAGTAGAGAGTAAAAACTGTAAGGGAAGACAGAAATTGGAATGCAGCCAACGAATAATTTATTGAGGATTTTGGGTGCAAGTGCTTCTTTGAGATGAAGTTGGCACAAGAGAGCAATTGTTCTTTGCTAAGGTGCGAAAGGTATGTGGCGCAACGTGTCTGCGCGCCGGCCACGCGGATCCTGCAGATTGAGGGCGTGCCGCTGGCGCTCCATTGTGTGCCTGATGCGTTCCGTAGAGTTCACATCGGGTGAATTTGGCGGCCAACACTGCAGCGCGAGTTCATTATTAATCTTCTCAAACCGCTGTAGCACAATTCTAGCGCGACTCGTGCAGTTATCCTACTGGAAAATGGTATCGCCATTGAGTAAGACACAAAGCTTGAACGGATGCAGGTAGACCACACTAATGTTGACGTAGTACAAAACCGTCGTGATTCCTCCGATTACTACCGCAGGTCCGGTGGAAGCCCAAGTGATTGTCTGTCACAGCACAACACCGTTCCACCCGGCCTGCTTCCATGACGCGGTGATGGCTGAGCAGCCTTTCATCAGCATGACGGCGTAACAGGACGTGACCATCGATCGCAGAGAGTGATGGGAAGGAAAACTGTCAACACATTTGGTACTTCCTTGCGCACTTGCCAGCAGAGCTCCAAATACTTCTCACATACGGTTTAACGATTAGGGAACTAGTAAGAGAAGATTTCAGATGACGTCTGGTAGAACAATAAAGCTAGACGATATTGTAGCTTCTATCTGCGGTTTCTTAGGCATCCGCCGGTTTCTGCTTCAACGAAACGTAATATATGTCGGAAATATCGAAACATTTGGCAAGTAATGTTCAATTGCTACTTTTTGTCTCGAAAATCGGGTTGCATGTTTTTGCCCGCTAAGTTTTGGACGCGATTGTTTTGCGGAAAGGTCTATTTTCACACCATATTTGTTCAAATGGCTCTGAGCACTATGAGACTTAACATCTGAGGTCATCAGTCCCCTAGAACTTAGAACTACTTAAACCTAACTAACCTAAGGACATCACACACATCCAGGATTCGAACCTGCGACCGTAGCGGTCGCGCGGTTCCAGACTGAAGCGCCTAGAACCGCTTGGCCACACTGGCCGGCCATATTTGTGCATAGTCCAAGAAGACGTCCTCTGTTTTTTTTATGCGAGTTGGTGGAGTTAATTCTGATCTATTGTGTCTGCTGGACCTTTACAGTGATGCGACGTGAACAGCTGAACACTTTCTGCAAACACATTCTGTAGTTGTTCCCTTTTATGAAACACTCATCGAAGTCACTTCCACCTGTTGTACAAAGTTGCTGTTAGGACGCATATGTATGTCGTTTGGGAAATTTACCCATGTAGATAGCTAAGTTTTTTTGTAGCATGAAGAATGTGCAAATTAGGCAGAACGTAGTTTCCAACGTGAGGGTGACTACCGAGGCCTCGAGGAGCGACATATGTGGCAAACAATGGAGGTGCACACTTGAGAAAAACCCAGGTGGTAATTTCCACATGACATCTGGACGTGGGGCGCTGTGGTCACGAGAAAGCGCCGTGCACGCGACCCGTGCGAAAACCTCTCCGTGGACTCCGTTTAGGGATTTCTGGTTAGAATTGGTCATCCTAGTTACGAAAAATGTACAAAGATAAAGACGTAACTGCCTGTCGACGACAAGGTCATCTGCCAGAGAACAGACGTTCTGATTCGAGGATAGAGAAGGAAATCAGCATGGGTTTTTCTAAGGATCTATCCCAGCAAAGGGCAGTGACTTTTAGGGTGTCGGGTTTCGTCTGCAGTCAGGCTCTCGTGGGTCACTTTCCCCTGATTTAACCCAACTCGGTTGTCGAGAAAATTCACATGACGTAGAGGCAGTCTTTTAGATGCTGTCCCAGCAACATTAAGTGGGAAGTAATGGCGCAAGGATTCCTTCCGGGAGGCGCCGCTTATCAAACAAGTCCTATAACCAGAAGGCGTGTGTTAGTCAAACTCCAATCGACGTGCATCGCAGGTCTCATTGGCGGTAATACTTGAATGTTTTAAGAGTTTGGGGAGTTGGTTCAGCGATTCTTGAACCCCTGGGGAGGAAGTGAAGCTCAAAAATGTACCTGTTGCTGAAATGAAAATTAGTAGTCCACAATGATAGGACCAAGTTTTGAGTTAGTTAGCTGGTTGGTTTGTGTGGGGGGAGAGGGGGGGGGGAGGGAACAAGCAGCGAGATCATCGGTCCCATCGGATTAGGAAAGGATGCGGAAGGAAGTCGGCCGTGCCCTTTCAGACGAACCATCTTGGCATTTTCTGAAGCGATTGACGAGAAACCTAAATCGGAATGACCGGACGCGAGTTTGAACCTTCGTCCTCCCAAACGCGAGTCCAGTGAATTTTTTAGTGTAAAAGCCTTTCGTGCACTTGTGTGCACTTACGACAAGCGTATTTAGATTTTGTGGTTGAATATTTGACTAATAGAATACAGTACGTTGTATAGGGCGATGAATGTTGTATAGAATCAAAAGGAAGCATAATAGCACCACTCATTTTTTCATTTCATATATAATTTATGAAGTGGGAAGAGGACCACTAGAAGTTTATTGACTGGCTGTGCTATTGTCTACAGAAAAGTATCGTCTTTGTCCCAGTCTTTCTGCATTTCTCCGCGACTGTTCAAAGTTTATACTTGGTGTAATAAATAGTGGCTCTCTGTAAAGGCGAACACTTTCAAGATCGTTTACGTAATAGAGAAAAAAATACCGGACAGTGTCAGATTACAAGAACAGAGGTGAACGCCTTGCGCAGATCACATCGTGCAAGTCTCCCCCCCCCCCTCTCTCTCTCTCTCTCTCTCTCTCTCTGTGTGTGTGTGTGTGTGTGTGTGTGTGTGTGTGTGTGTGTTTAGTCAACCGGACTCTCCGTGACCTCATGAACTAATTTCTTCTGTCTTGCCTATCTCCCGCAGATTTTCCAGGTTTTAATCCATTACTTCTGTGATGCCATCGATCCATCTCATCCTTGTGGCTTCCATCTTCCCCAGCATTAAGGTATTTTCCCAGCGAGTCATGTTTTCTCCTGATGTACCCAAAGTAGCCCAGGTTTTGTTTCAAGGTAGACATTCCATGGAGCAGTCTGGTTTTGTTTGCTGTAATATCTCCATATTCGTTGTTTTTGCAGTTCACAGAACTCCCAAGGAATTTCCTCAAACACCTCAACTCAAAGGAGTCATCTTACGACGTTGAACCTTTCTTATAATGCACGTCTCACATTCATACGTCTCTACGGTTGCTGTTGATAAAATGTCGGTATATTAATATCTTTTCCAAAAAATATCGATAAAATCGGCGATATTTTCTTTCCCGATGTATCGATATCGAAGTAGCAATATCGGGTGCCGATATTATTATATTGTATTACATTTTTCCCCAGCTTTCGATAAATATTTGATGTTTTTAAATTGTGATATAACATAATTTAGCCTTCGCTGTGTGAAGGAGTGTTACTATTTTTTGAGCTTTCATCACGTCCAGTCTTTCTCGCTGAATGTGTGAAGCAAGTATAGGCGGCACAGAGTAGTTGTCCCACTGCACTGCGGGCTAGCGCTGTGAATAGAATAAAAAGATTTCCGGTGTGAAGAAATAGCACACCAGTTGCGTTAAAAACAATTTTTGACGCAACTAGTGTGCTACTTCTTCACATCGGCACTGATGAACAAAAATCTAAATGACAAAATGGCTCTGAGCACTATGGGACTTAACTACTGTGGTCATTAGTCCCCTAGAACTTAGAACTACTTAAACCTAACTAACCTAAGGACATCACAAACAGCCATGCCCGAGGCAGGATTCGAACCTGCGACCGTAGCAGTCGCGCGGTTCCGGACTGCGCGCCTAGAACCGCTAGACCACCGCGGCCGGCCTCTAAATGACAAGATTGTTCTTTGCGGTGGGCGCAGGCGTGTGAGGGGAAATGCTCACGTAATCGGCACTCGGCGGTACCAACAGAAACTGAAACGTTTATCTTCACCACACAATGTTGACATTACAACTGCTAGTTCGCAGCTGTTTGCAGAAATGAAAAAAAAAACTGGGAAGTTGACATGAAGTGTTACAGACAAATCCGATATATGACGAAACAGAAAGACGGACTAGTGAATGACGATGACTGTGTGACCAGTCTGTGACCGCTATGTCAGTTCTCCCCACGACGTCATAGGATTATGATAATAGGGATGCGTGGCGTGCAGGGCCATATACACTCCTGGAAATTGAAATAAGAACACCGTGAATTCATTGTCCCAGGAAGGGGAAACTTTATTGACACATTCCTGGGGTCAGATACATCACATGATCACACTGACAGAACCACAGGCACATAGACACAGGCAACAGAGCATGCACAATGTCGGCACTAGTACAGTGTATATCCACCTTTCGCAGCAATGCAGGCTGCTATTCTCCCATGGAGACGATCGTAGAGATGCTGGATGTAGTCCTGTGGAACGGCTTGCCATGCCATTTCCACCTGGCGCCTCAGTTGGACCAGCGTTCGTGCTGGACGTGCAGACCGCGTGAGACGACGCTTCATCCAGTCCCAAACATGCTCAATGGGGGACAGATCCGGAGATCTTGCTGGCCAGGCTAGTTGACTTACACCTTCTAGAGCACGTTGGGTGGCACGGGATACATGCGGACGTGCATTGTCCTGTTGGAACAGCAAGTTCCCTTGACGGTCTAGGAATGGTAGAACGATGGGTTCGATGACGGTTTGGATGTACCGTGCACTATTCAGTGTCCCCTCGACGATCACCAGTGGTGTACGGCCAGTGTAGGAGATCGCTCCCCACACCGTGATGCCGGGTGTTGGCCCTGTGTGCCTCGGTCGTATGCAGTCCTGATTGTGGCGCTCACCTGCACGGCGCCAAACACGCATACGACCATCATTGGCACCAAGGCAGAAGCGACTCTCATCGCTGAAGACGACACGTCTCCATTCGTGCCTCCATTCACGCCTGTCGCGACACCACTGGAGGCGGGCTGCACGATGTTGGGGCGTGAGCGGAAGACGGCCTAACGGTGTGCGGGACCGTAGCCCAGCTTCATGGAGACGGTTGCGAATGGTCCTCGCCGATACCCCAGGAGCAACAGTGTCACTAATTTGCTGGGAAGTGGCGGTGCGGTCCCCTACGGCACTGCGTAGGATCCTACGGTCTTGGCGTGCATCCGTGCGTCGCTGCGGTCCGGTCCCAGGTCGACGGGCACGTGCACCTTCCGCCGACCACTGGCGACAACATCGATGTACTGTGGAGACCTCACGCCCCACGTGTTGAGCAATTCGGCGGTACGTCCACCCGGCCTCCCGCATGCCCACTATACGCCCTCGCTCAAAGTCCGTCAACTGCACATACGATTCACGTCCACGCTGTCGCGGCATGCTACGAGTGTTAAAGACTGCGATGGAGCTCCGTATGCCACGGCAAACTGGCTGACACTGACGGCGGCGGTGCACAAATGCTGCGCAGCTAGCGCCATTCGACGGCCAACGCGGTTCCTGGTGTGTCCGCTGTGCCGTGCGTGTGATCATTGCTTGTACAGCCCTCTCGCAGTGTCCGGAGCAAGTATGGTGGGTCTGACACACCGGTGTCAATGTGTTCTGTTTTCCATTTCCAGGAGTGTAGATAGACCTTATTCCCTCGCTCAATTCGAGAATGGAAAAGGGCAGAGAGTTCCTAGTAATAATGCGAAGTACCCTTCCCGATGCACTGCACACTTGCTTGCGGAGTCTGTATGTAGTTTGTTCACGCTTGCGACGAGCATGCGCGATTTGTCGACGCAAGCCTCGAATTAGACCGTAGAGCTGTCGGTTGACATGCTTAGTTGTTGACAGAAAGGACGGTTACTGCGAGAGGATCAGCTAAAGTAAATTAATTGCATCTGTTTCGGTAGAAATGAGCAGCATTTCATTAGCGTTGCAGTAGCGACTGTTCTAAACATTTCTCAGTTACAGAGAGTGCTGGAAAGTGAAACATAAACGTCCACACGCCATTTACTCTAGGATACGAACGTACACAGTTGTGAAAGGGATATTATTTCATTGCGGTGTCGTATGCAACAGAAGTCAGCAAACTTCAACTGAAGCCTTGTTGATGAAGCTGTACTTCGAAATGTATGCTGACGAGTCAAATACTCTATTGACAAGACCGTTGGCGAACTTCGTTGTTACGGTTTTCTTTCATTTCGCTGTCTCCATTTTGCCACGAATATCCACTGCCGCATCCATGAAACAAGAGATGTTACCTGCAAGTTTCATACGTACTATTCACCGCGACCTGTTTACAATATAACCATTCGGCTTATTTCGCTGACGCACCTCGTATGTTGACTGCAGACACAGACAGCGAGTGCTATAGGGGACCTGCAGCACCGGTGCCCATCCAGAAGTTTCTGAATATCGAGCCTGGCCCCGCAGACTGTGGTGCAAAAGTTAAAACAGTAGACACTGCGCTTCACAGGTTTTTGTGCTACTTTCACGGCAGAAAACAGTGTGTATTCGTTTCATGTCGATCACACAGCAATAGGTACCCGCAGTTCGAACTAATCAGTCATACATGGTGTAGTTCCACAGGGTTTTATCTTTATTCCCTTGTTGTTTCTAATACGCGTGAATGATGTTCCATTTGTATAGTCATAAATGCCGATTTTGTCCTTTTTGTAGATGATAAAGGTGTAGGAGTAAATATTACTTTTTATTGAAGAGGCAACTAATAAAATGTTAGGAAATATCGACAGATCGTACTCGGCAAATGAGTTATTAAATATTGACAGAACTCAGAAATGCAATTCAGTGCTTTTCAAAGAACTGTACAAACGACTCAAATAATCTGTTGAGGGGTACATGATTCCGAACTTCAGTGGCGTAAGGAGACCATTGAATGAAACTCGAGCAGACAGATATCCTCTGATACTCTTTAATATTCTAACATTCTAAGTTAAACATTAAACTTTGTGTTCTCAAATGACACTTCATTTGCTGTACATGTTTTCGAGCATAATTCAAATGAACATCAGATGTTTCCTAATTTATTTTATTTCTTTTAAAGAAAGCATCTGATGTTTTTTCTATTTTTTATTTTCAGGTTATGTTGAGAAAGACTTAAATATAATATATTTAATTATCGATCGGTATTTATTATTATTATTATTGAGAGTATACAGATCAAGAGTAAGCAGAGACGTTTCAATTTATGCTGTAATTTGATATTTTTTGACATCTGATTTACTTAGTTTGTAGTAGGTGTTAATAAAATATGTCAAAGTTCTCTCAAATCACCAGTCAAGTCTTCTTAACTACCCTGATTACTATGGAGGAATTAAACCGTTTTGCAGAACTATATCTCACGCTCGTCACTTTGATACCTCATTTAGTCATTCCCCCATCTTCCCTTGGCTTTTAAAATTCGAACAAAAATTCATTGACTAATTTTCCCTAAAATCGCTGCTTGTTTTTCTTAATTCAAAAATGGTTCAAATGGCTCTGAGCACTATGGGACTTAACATCTGTGGTCATCAGTCCCCTAGAACTTAGAACTACTTAAACCTAACTAACCTAAGGACATCACACACATCCATGCCGGAGGCAGGATTCGAACCTGCGACCGTAGCAGTCGCGCGGTTCCGGACTGCGCGCCTAGAACCGCTAGACCACCGCGGCCGGCCTTTTCTTAATTGGCCTGATTATTTTCAAGCAGTTAAATATTTTTCAAGAAACTAGACCTCATGCTGGTCAGTTTGATACCCCAGTTGCCCATTTCCCACTCTTAGTTTCATCAAACTTAGGAAAAAAGGATTTCCTCAGATTACTAATTATGGTCTTTATGACTAACCTGATTCCTTTCCAGCGATTAAAGCCTCTGCTTCGTAAAACTAGACCTCCAGATAGTCGATTTCATACCCCATTGGTTCGTTTCTCAATCTTAGTTTGGGTATCAAAATTCGGAAGAAATTATTGTGTTATTTGTAGGGAGTTTTGTTTTTCGCTCCGTCCAATTATTTGAGTGAAAAGCGGAAAGTTCACGATATGGAATATTACAGTTGCTGATAGTGTCGGATTCGCAGGCCGTCATAACTGCGGGTTTGTTTGCGGCCCAGACCTGGGCAGGCGTGACGGGGCGTGACAGATGGAGTGAGTGCGTCAGCGCAGGCCTTGTAATCGGTCGCGCTGTTGGCGCCCTTCCGCTCCTGACGATGCGCTCGCCGTGGAAACGGCGTTGCTTGAGGCTGCTCATTTGCGTTCGATTAGAACCCCGAAAAACATCACATTGACGCAGTTCATCGATAAAATGTAGTAGCAGTAGTAGTAGTAGTAGTTGTTGTTGTCTTTTAGCCCGAAGTCTGATTTGATTCTCCACGCTAGTCTGTTATGGGCACGCGCCTTCCTCTGCGAGTAACTGCTGCAACCTTACACTGAGGTGACTAAGATCATGGGATACCTCCTAATGTCGAGTCGGTCCTCCTCTTGCCCCTCGTAGTGCAGCAGTTCCACGTCGCATGGCACGCGTGAACATAGAGGTTTCGCAATTCGTATATGAATGGAATTCCAAATGGGTTTATGTAATCTTCTCTTTCAGTCTGACGGTCGGTGGTACTAAAGAAGTCTAATGCTGCCACTAGTAGAGCGTCCGCTTATGAGCGGATGATTGTCTCATTTCTCGTAGGAGGCTGATTAATTTGCTATTAGGCTGCTGACTTTCTGACCAAGTATTGATGTCGAATTCACAGCGGAGTTCCAACAACTTCTGCTGCAGTAAGGCGTTTGTCGCACTCGACTTCATTGCTCCAAAACATACCCACAGGCATAAGAACTGTGCCAAGTTCATAAAGTGTACATTTAGCGGCGTTGTGATAAAAGAAGCGTTCGTATATGATCAAGAAAATGTAGGGGCCCGAAGTTGCAGCGACAAATCTCAGTAATTCTGTTGTTCGTTTTCTCGATTGTATAGCATACGTGATTAGCCCATGTTGAGCGCGTCTCAAATACCACACTTACAAATTTCGCCTGTGTCACCAGCAGGAAGGAGGTAATAAAATGCTTTAGCCGGTCGATTGTATCCTCGTGCGGCTGAAGTGAGCTGCAGAAGACTTCCCCGTTGCTCGCGGGCTTATTGGCTGGCCGAGGCAGCGTCGTTAGGGCGCCCGACTCCTGCCCCCGGAACTGGCCGTCAGTTACGCAACGCAACGCACCGATCGTGACACGAGCCGTCCGGTACACACACACACCACTCACTCACTCGGCTCCCATTTTCCTGGTGACTGGAGACAGCCAAACAAAACTGCTTGCACTACGTCGTTTCCTCGATGCTCAGCGACCCTTGGACTGGTATTAATGGCGCCGGCGATTAGCGCAGCTGTAGCTGCTCTCAGTTTCTGTACAAGGAAGGAAGCAGCAGAGTTCTGCCCCACTGCGAGAGAATATATGAGTGAGAGAGAGAGAGAGAGAGAGAGAGAGAGAGAGAGAGAGAGAGAGAGACGCATCTGAGTAAATCGAAGATTTAGCGCATTTCGACGATAAAAGTTGACATATTTACATTTATTTATCTTTACTGGTGGTCTGTCGTCTAGTTGAAATAGTCTTTCTTTTCTTCTGAAACATGTATCACAAAAGGGAAACACCTGTACAGAGTGTTAAAAAAAAGTATTCTATATCTTGAGAGGCGGTAGTGTGGACCAAAACAAGAATTAGAAAACAAAATGTCCAGTAAAGATCGACTCTGCCCGCATCTCGTGGTCGTGCGGTAGCGTTCTCGCTTCCCACGCCCGGGTTCCCGGGTTCGATTCCCGGCGGGGTCAGGGATTTTCTCTGCCTCGTGATGGCTGGGTGTTGTGTGATGTCCTTAGGTTTGTTAGGTTTAAGTAGTTCTAAGTTCTAGGGGACTGATGACCTCAGATGTTAAGTCCCATAGTGCTCAGAGCCATTTGAAAGATCGACTCTAAAACGCATACCTCAAGAGATATGAGCTACTGTGCAACCCATCTCTTCTCCTGAACAAGTGCTCCAAGCTGTTAAGATATACATTTTAGAGTGCATGTTTAATGCACATTTTTCTCTCTCTCTCTCCCCCCCCCTCTCTCTCTCCCTCCCCCCCTCTCTCTCTCCCGCCCCCCCTCTCTCCCCCCCTCTCTCTCCCGCCCCCCCTCTCTCTCTCCCCCCCCTCTCTCTCTCTCCCCCCTCTCTCTCCCCCCCCTCTCTCCCCCTCTCTCTCCCCCCCCTCTCTCTCTTTTCTTTTCAACACTACCACCACTCAGCCGAGCGGTTCTAGGTGCTTCAGTCTGGAACCGCGCGACCACTACGATCGCAGGTTCGAATCCTGCCTCGGGCATGGATGTGTGTGATGTCCTTACGTTAGTTAGGTCTAAACAGTTCTACGTTTAGGAGACTGATGACCTCAGATGTTAAGTCCCATAGTGCTCAGAGCCTACCACCACTCAAATCATGGATACTTTTTTTGACTCCTCTGTACTGTGTTCTGTATTTCTGACTGTCAACCATATACTAGTGACCTTGTTAGCTGCCAGTAGGGGAGTTTTCTATCTGCACTCCTATTACCAATTTATTCACTAAAACTACCCTTCAGCTAACATTACACGTAAAATACGAGGTCATTCTGAACAAAAATGCCTCTGAATTTTTTCATGTGAAAACTCTTAAAGCCGTTTAAATAAAACAAACATTATTAACATTCTACATCTTTATTCTTTATGTGTACATATTGACAGATCATTGCCGCTAGAGGGCTCCGAACTGTAGCGTGTAACGTGGCGTTGTGTAGCGTATCTGTGTCGGTGGGCAAGAAACAGTGTGCTGTAATCGATCGAGCGCAGAACTCGAAGAGTTCGTCCACACGTGGTGCACATGGCAATGCCAGACGTCTGCAACAATCCTCTGCGTGTGCCCCACTGTCGCCGATTATCCTCCACAGAGTCCAGACTTGGCGCCATCCGATTTTCGTCTGCTTCCAAAACGTAAAGGGCACCTCCGAGGACTTCACTTTAGTAGTCGTGCAGTGGTGAACTAAGTCCGGCGTTGTACAGAAACGGTATCAACAAACTGCCCTCACGTTGCGAAAATGTATTCGTCGCCAGGGTGACGATGTTGAGAAATGAAGTCGTAGACATGCAGCACTAATTCATACAATGTAGGCTTTCACGGCCGGTGTTGTCTTCAGTTAAAACTTCCGGGCTGAGAGGCCGTGGTCTATGTATAAAATTTCCACCTGACGTTTCGTCTCCAGCTGCGGGAGACATCTTCTGAGGTCGTCCGGCTACTGCCACTCAGGCTGCAGGTACTCCAGCATTTATAGAGCGCATAGAGGGCACCACCATTCGTCACGTGATGCTGACGGTATGCCTATCTTTGGAAGGCGTCATCATTCTCGATTAAGAGTAATCGATTGTGCTGGCGCAACTTCGACATCCATATTTTGTCTAACTTTAACACTTCCTCTTTTCTATTAAAATTGTTATGGTGTTTGTGAATCTCTATTGCTTCTCTATTCATGCGCGCATGATAATGGGATGTTCGTGCTAGAACGCTTGTCTCATTAAATTTAATTTCGTGATTCCCATCTCGAAAAACATGCTCAGCTACGGCCGATTTTCCAATGTTCGGCTAAGCGGGTGTTTACACTTTTCGTTGTTCCAATATATACTTGTCCACAATTGCACGGAATTTTGTATACCCCAGGTGTTGCCTGGGGGGTGTCGGGCGTCTTTTGCAGTTCTTAAATATTCCTTAATCTTCTTGGTGGCCCTGAAGATTGTTTCGATCCCATACTTGGCCAGAACTTTCCCGATACGGTCCGTGACTTTATTAATGAACGGTAGGAAAACTTTTCCAGTAGGTGACCGTTGTTGCTCTGGACTTCTGGTTTCTTTTCTTCTTTGATGGAGGGCTCGATCAAGCGTTCTAGCACGAACATCCCATTATCATGCACGCATGTATAGAGAAGCAATAGAGATTCACAAACACCATAACAATTATAATAAAAAAGAGGAAGTGTTAGTCAGACAAAATACGGATGTCGACGTTGCGCCAGCAGAATGACAATCGATTACTCTTAATCGAGAATGATGACGCCTTCCAAAGATAGGCATACCGTCAGCATCACGTGACGAATTGTGGTGCCCTCTATGCGCTCTATAAATGCTGGAGTACCTGCAGCCTGAGTGGCAGTAGCCGGACGACCTCAGGAGATGTCTCCCGCAGCTGGAGACGAAACGTCAGGTAGAAATTTTATACATCGACCACGGCCTCTCAGCCCGGAAGTTTCAACTGAAGATGCAGCACTAAAATTTAGAACGCTAATGAAAGATTTATTTAAAAAGCTTTGTTTTCATATTAAAAATTCGGTACTTTTCAGCTCGCCCTCTTAGTTACAACAACCAACAACTAAAACCAGTAAAACGTGAGACTGTCTACAGAAAGAACAGATGAGAAGAGAAGGCAGATATTTGAATTTTTTGACCTTTTAGAACTCGTCATTAATCATACCTGATGATGACCACTAAGTGATCCATACTGCTCATCGTTTCTGACAATTCGTACCTCAGACTGTTGAAACGTTTGCATTTGTTTCTCCAAGACATTTGCCGCTATTACCCACATATGTAGCGGAATCGACAAGTACTAGAAAAGTTTTTTATCTTTTCTTCATTTTTATCTTAAGTAATTTCAGAAAGTAGGCCACTCTGCGTCCTGATTCCCATTTGAAGCAGATTTAGGAACCTCGTGAACCCGAAAGTGTCAGCGGTATTCTGGACTACTTCTCATTCTACCACCTGTGTGATGGGTGAAGTACTAAAGATATACCGAGCGAGGTGGCGCAGTGGTTAGACACTGGACTCGCATTCGGGAGGACGACGGTTCAATCCCGCGTCCGGCCATCCTGATTTAGGTTTTCCGTGATTTCCCTAAATCGCTCCAGGTAAATGCCGGGATGGTTCCTTTCAAAGGGCACGGCCGACTTCCTTCCCCGTCCTTCCCTAATCCGATGAGACCGATGACCTCGCTGTCTGGTCTCCTTCCCCACAACAACCAACCAACTAAAGATATAGTCTACCCTTCATTCTCGACTTCAGCTCCAAAAAGAAGGAAGCGAAGGTGAGTTGACAGCCTACTAAACCTATCCCGGTATCGACGCGTTGCTGTCCTCTGTGGCACATCATATCCTTCTGCACGGGGCACGCAGTAGTTGGTCTGCATCCTCACTTCTCTCTCTCCGTGAGAGCAGTGAAGCTATTTCATTCAAGATATCAGATATCCGCGCATCTCTTACTATGTCACAGGTGGGATGCGCTGAAGCTGCTGCCTGCACCAGCGGTTGACTGAACGCGACCGATTTGGAGTGTGTCCCTGACGTTTGGGAAGAAGCAGTGTGGCAGCCTCCCAATGTGTCTCTGGTCTCCCCTGCCACAAGTCCTCAGTGCGCTGTCGGACGTTACGCGATCATCTTCGTGAGTCCCCAGGATTGGGTTTGCTTTGTTGCGTCTGTTTTCTTCTTCCAGTAAATGGAAACTATTTCTCTGATACGCAGATCAAGAGATAGGACACCCCCCCCCCCCCCCCCCCCCCCCCCCCCCCCCCGTAGATGCAACGTGTCACCTGATGTTCCAAATGCACCCGAGCGACAGAGTAGAATTTCAACTGCGCCGGCTCAACAGGAAGTCCTTCAGCCACGACCTTCTTGGGCACAACACTGCGACGACATGCGCATAAATTACGTACATTTCAATGAAGTAACGGGAAATTACGTTAAACCCCGCCAGTGCTTCTAAGTAGGATTCTTGTAACGCTTTTGTTGAAAGTAACAGCTACGTCCGATGCCCAATAATTAGTTAACGACCATCTGCAGCACAAGATGTGACTGTGGCGTAGAAGATAGGGGAGAGGAAACGTGTTTCGTGCTCTCCTGTACATATGTTATCGAAGGACACTTTTGGCAATAATTATTTGACGAAAGTCTCTACGTATCACGCAGTCAACTGATTTCGGCATCAGTAGCCGTTTTCAGGCAATCGATACATACGTACAGCAAAAGTCACCGAAATGCACGGAAAGTGTAAATTAGATCTGCATCTGTTAGATATAGATTCATAAGCTGTCCGCACATACAAAGAGATTAAGCAGTAAACAGTTTATTTCTGTATTCAATCGCTGACAGATAAAGGTTATTTCCAGGTGTTGCTGCCGTTTACCGTGGGTAAAGTAGATCAAAACAAATTACAAGATAATTTAGCAAGATGTAACTTGTCTACGGTGCGCAAAATGGCCATCGGCCCTAAACAACAAAAAGTGTGAGGTCCTCAACGTTAGTACTAAAAAACATCCGTTTAACTACGGTTACAGTATAAATCACGCAATTTAGAGGTTGTAGATTCATCTAAACACCTAGGGATTACGGTTACGAACAACTTAAATTGGAACCGAGGAATAGACCTGCGTTTTATTTTCTGCCCACTTAGAAGAGGCTACAAATCTAATAAAGAGACCGTCTACACTATACTTGTCCGTTCTCTTCTGAAGTATGGATGCGCGGTACGGGGTCATTACCAGATGGGATTGACGGGGAAAATCGCAAAGGTTCAAATCAGTGCAGCTAGTTTTCTGATACGGTGGAATACGGGAGGGAGTGTCACGGATGATACGCGAGTTGGTGTGGCAAACATGAAAACAAACGTGTTTTTCGTTGTGGTGAGACATTTCCGCGAAATTTTAATCACGAACGTGTTCCTTCGAATGAGAGAATATTTTTGTGACTTCTGCTTACACAGGGAGAAAAGATAATCGGAAAGATTACCTACGTCCTGTTCATGAATGGAACGGTAGGCAAATAGTCTGACTGCCTCTGCTAACCTTCTGCCAAACACTTTAATGTGAGTTGCGGAGTAGTCAGGTAGATGCAGATTAAAGCTTTAATTTGGACTTGGCGTCCATCTTTGAGTTACAGATACTGATTATTTGAAAGTGACGATAAAGACCGAAATCAGTCGATTGTGAGAGACGCATACAGTTTTATTGGCGGATAATTGGAAAATGAAATTAATGGTTCTGTAGGGCTGGACTGCAGTTAAAAGAAAGTCTGATATTATTCATTTGAAGTGTTGGTCCGCAACGCGCACCAGAGCCATACTAGATTAAATTCCTGCGTCCGCTGCACCGATGTTTACGGCTGTACATATCTGGATTTGAGTCTGTACTTGGTCGCAGGGAGAGACAACGTGAAGTCATCGCACAGGAAGTCATTGGAAAAGTTAACAGTGAAATTAAAGATAAACAGCAAAACAGTCACCAACTCTGAGGTTAGTTTGCACACTACATTGCGTTACTAGCCATCGTCCTCTTGAAGGCTGTATGCCGTTGCTTATACAGTGAGAATACAGGAGAATGAATATGTGCAAGGTGATTGATATTGTAGGCGTCTGAGCTGACTGAATATGCACCAAAGAGGCAAAGAAACTGGTATACCCGCCTAATATCGTGTAGGGCCCCACGAGCTCGCAGAAGTGCCGCAGCACGACCTGGCATGTACTCGACTAATGTCTGAAGCAGTGCTGGATGGAACTGACACCATAAATTCTGCAGCGTTGTCCATAACAGTGCTGGAATTGCCCGAGTCCGTCGGAATGCACAACGGACACGAATGGATGCTCGTGATGAGACAGGACGCTTATGTACGTGCCACCTGTCAGAGTCGTATCTAGACGTATCTGGGGTCCCATATCACACCAATTGCACACGCTACACACCATTACAGAACCTCCACCAGCTTGAATAGTCCCCTGCTGACGTGCAGGGTCCATGGATTCATGAGGTTGTCTCTATATCCATACAAGTCCATCCGTTCGATATAATTTGAAACGAGACTAGTCCGACCAGTCGGTGTTGAGTGTCCAGGCGAGGCGTAAGGCTTTGTCACGCAGTCATCATCAAGGGTACACTGGGCCTCCGGCTCCGAAAGCCCGTATCGATCATGTTTCGTAACTGAGTTGGTGAAACTCCAACAACAGAAGGTGCAGAGGTGACACTTCATTTGGTATTATAGGTCGTTCCTCCGGATTCTTCTGATTTAGTCTTATTCTGTAACTGGAAAATGTGGCTTGACGGAAAGAAAATGGTCTGGGTGTGGGTGGAGGAGAATGGTAAGACTCAATTCACGAAGGGTTAATCTGATCACGTCATTTGTTGTATTTTCGGCTGAACAACGTGGCTGTAATAAATTGCTCCATTTGGAACTCTAGAGAAAGAATTTCCTACTATATTAAATGTTTCGTCTTACTGTATTTACGTTCTTGTTTTTGAATATAGTCGACATAGAAGACGCTGCAACACTTTCTTACGCTCTCGTTGAATAACACTTTCTTCCGCCGACTGCTTCAAATGTCTCCGTAAAATGAAGTAGTAAGGAAACATTTTGCAGAGACTGACAATAATTATTTTCTTAAAGGGATGGTCAAAAAAATATTGCTGGGTCAAATGTTTAATCGTCGAATGTGGTTGAATTGTAAAATAAAAGCTTATTAAAACAATTGTTTGTTGTTTTAGTACGAGACTGTCTCTAAATCTGATCGCCAGTTTCGGAATACAAGTAGTTACGTCGTTTGCGAGCACGCTCGTAATGAGTCCACGGAACTAGTGAGTGATGAGACCTTCCGTGATGACCATTGGTAAGAATCTAGACTCATAACGAGGAGGAACGAGACTCTGCTACTCATCCGGCAATCCTGACTAAACTTTTCCGAAAGTTTTTCCTAACCACTTAAGCCGAATACAGCTGTGGTCCATTACACGAAGATGCGGCCGATTTCCTCCTCCACGTGGGTGATTTCTCCGTCTCTAATGATACCTGTTGTGTCTCGGACGTTCAAAGCTCTGGACTTCTTCCTTCCTCCTGACATAATACTCAGGAAAGTAAACACGTAAACATGAGTACGTAACGAAAGCTCCTGATACGAATTTTTTTCTTATTTGGACCGCTTGTGTGTACACTGGATGACTAGTTTCACAGGACTAAGATGCCATCTTCAGATCCACGGAGTACAGGTGATGAAATCATGCTGTGCTATAAATCGCATGTTTGTATTCTTACCATCGTAACGGACTCGTAATAAAAAGGGAGTAGAACATTAAAATATACAGCTGCGTCTAGTATGTGCCACATTTATATCACTCTGTCTTGCCACAAAGACACAGCTGTATTTTTTATTGTTCTACTCTCTTTTTATTGTGAGTCCATTACGATGGTACGAATACAAACGTGGGGTTTATCACATAGCATCATTTCATAACTCGAACTCTGAGGATCTGAAGATGGTAGCTTGGTTCTGTCGAAACCAGTAATTCAATCTGAAGGCAGTAAAAAATTTCATACCAAGAGCTCCCCTAACATTAAGTGGTAATGTCAGGTATTTGTAAATAGGAGTAATCTTCTGAGTTACATACCCGTATCATTGACATCGATTTACAGTAGGGTTTTGATACGTATAGTGTATGCGAACGTGATGAATTATCTGGAAGAAAACGGTCGACTGAGAAATTGTCAGAGCGGATTCAGGAAGCATCATTCTAGTGAAACACGGCTAGCTCTTTATTCTCACGAAGTAGTGAGTGCTACCGATAGGGTTCCTCAAATTGGTTTCATCTGGATTTGCAGAAGGCACTCGATGCCGGTCCTCACTAGCGGCTTCTAATCAAACTGCGTGCCAGCGGATGGTTCAAATGGATCTGAGCACTATGGTGCTTAACATCCGAGGTCATCAGTCCCTAGAACTTAGAACTACTTAAACCTAACCAACCTAAGGACATCACACACATCCATGCCCGAGGCAGGATTCGAACCTGCGACCGTAGCAGTCGCGCGGTTCCATACTGAAGCGCCTAGAACCACTCGGCCACGGGGGCCGGCCGTGCCTGTGGAGTGTCCTCTCAGTTGTGCGACGGGATTCGTAAAGTCCTCTCAGAAATGTCACAGTTCGTAGTAGGTGACGGAGAGTCATTGAGTAAAACGGAAGTGACATCCGGCGTTCCTCAAGCAAGTGTTATAGGCACTTGCTGTTCCTGATCTTTATAAATGATGTAGGAGACAATCCGAGGAGCGTTCGTAGATTGTTTGCTGATGATGCCATTTACCGTCTAGTAAAATCAGAAGATCAAAACTAATTGCGACATAATTAAGACAAAATATCTATGTGGTGCCCAAAGTGGCAATTGACTCTAAATAATGAAACATGTGAAGACATCCACATTTGTACCAAACGGTATCCGTTAAAATTCGGTTACACGAGAAATCACACAAATCTAAAAGCTGTCAGTTCAGCAAAGTATCCAAGGATAAGAGTTACGAACTACTTAAATTGGAACGATTACATAGATAATGTTATCGGGAACGCGGGGCTAAGAAGGCGTTTTACTGGCGGAACACATAGAAGGTGCGACACGTCTATTGAAGATAGTGCCTACACCGCGGTTGTCCGCCCTCTGCTAGAATACTGCTGTGCGGTATGGGATCCTTACCAGAAAGGGTTGACGGAAGAAAAAAATATTTTTGAAATTGTAGTAGAACGTAATTTTACTTCCACTGTGTGACGGAGTCTTACTACAGGGTGTTTCAAAAATGACCGGTATATTTGAAACGGCAATAAAAACTAAACGAGCAGCGATAGAAATACACCGTTTGTTGCAATGTGCTTGGGACAACAGTACATTTTCAGGCAGACAAACTTTCGAAATTACAGTAGTTACAATTTTCAACAACAAATGGCGCTGCGGTCTGGGAAACTCTATAGTACGATATTTTCCACATATCCACCATGCGTAGCAATAATATGGCGTAGTCTCTGAATGAAATTACCCGAAACCTTTGACAACGTGTCTGGCGGAATGGCTTCACATGCAGATGAGATGTACTGCTTCAGCTGTTCAATTGTTTCTGGATTCTGGCGGTACACCTGGTCTTTCAAGTGTCCCCACAGAAAGAAGTCACAGGGGTTCATGTCTGGCGAATAGGGAGGCCAATCCACGCCGCCTCCTGTATCTTTCGGATAGCCCAAAGCAATCACACGATCATCGAAATATTCATTCAGGAAATTAAAGACGTCGGCCGTGCGATGTGGCCGGGCACCATCTTGCATAAACCACGAGGTGTTCGCAGTGTCGTCTAAGGCAGTTTGTACCGCCACAAATTCACGAAGAATGTCCAGATAGCGTGATGCAGTAATCGTTTCGGATCTGAAAAATGGGCCAATGATTCCTTTGGAAGAAATGGCGGCCCAGACCAGTACTTTTTGAGGATGCAGGGACGATGGGACTGCAACATGGGGCTTTTCGGTTCCCCATATGCGCCAGTTCTGTTTATTGACGAAGCCGTCCAGGTAAAAATAAGCTTCGTCAGTAAACCAAATGCTGCCCACATGCATATCGCCGTCATCAATCCTGTGCACTATATCGTTAGCGAATGTCTCTCGTGCAGCAATGGTAGCGGCGCTGTGGGGTTGCCGCGTTTGAACTTTGTATGGATAGAGGTGTAAACTCTGGCGCATGAGACGATACGTGGACGTTGGCGTCATTTGGACCGCAGCTGCAACACGGCGAACGGAAACCCGAGGCCGCTGTTGGATCACCTGCTGCACTAGCTGCGCGTTGCCCTCTGTGGTTGCCGTACGCGGTCGCCCTACCTTTCCAGCACGTTCATCCGTCACGTTCCCAGTCCGTTGAAATTTTGCAAACAGATCCTTTATTGTATCGCTTTTCGGTCCTTTGGTTACATTAAACTTCCGTTGAAAACTTCGTCTTGTTGCAACAACACTGTGTTCTAGGCGGTGGAATTCCAACACCAGAAAAATCCTCTGTTCTAAGGAATAAACCATGTTGTCTACAGCACACTTGCACGTTGTGAACAGCACACGCTTACAGCAGAAAGACGACGTACAGAATGGCGCACCCACAGACTGCGTTGTCTTCTATATCTTTCACATCACTTGCAGCGCCATCTGTTGTTGAAAATTGTAACTACTGTAATTTCAAAAGTTTGTCCGCCTTAAAATGTACTGTTGTCCCAAGCATATTGCAACAAACGGTGTATTTCTATCGCTGCTCGTTTAGTTTTTATTGCCGTTTCAAATATACCGGTCATTTTTGAAACACCCTGTACATTTGAGCTTTCGCCACTTCCAGTCTTTCTCCTTGACTGTGTGAACCAAGTATGGGTGGCACAGTGAAGTAGTCCGCTTGCACTGGCAGCTGGCGATGTGAGTGGGATAACAAGACATCCAATGTGAACAAATAGCACACCAGTTGCATTAAAGAAAAATTTTAAGGGAACTAGTCTTACTTCTTCACATCGGAATTCTTCAAAAACAACTGCTGAAAAAGATGACCATAATCTAAATGAAAAGATTCGTTTTTGCGGTGGGCAGAGACTTGTGAGGGGAAATGCTGACCTAATCGGCGCTCGGCGCTACCAACAAAAACTGCAACGTTTAACTTCACGCAATTTTGACACTATAACTGCTAGGTTGCTGGCGTTTGCAGAAATGAGAAGAAGAAAAAGCCAAAAAACAGGAAAGTCTGCATGGAGCGTTCCAGACAAATCCGAAATGTGACGAAACCGAACGATGGACCCATCGGACACCTTTTACTGTGTCACTTACATGCAGTTACCGTTCTTAGCAAAGTTATTATCGCCAAGCGTGAACGTGAATTGTTTTCCCTCCAATTCTTAAGCTAAGGGGGATAAGCGGGCAGCTAACTTGTTGATGTACAGAATACGTAATAATAAATCAATACTTAAATATACAGATCTAAAACTGGCATTGTGGAGCCGATATTTTTATAGGCCGGTACGTCGAAATTTTTTCCGTCGATATATCGATACTTTTTTCGATGCTTATACTTTTAAAGTATCAATATATCGTATTCCAGTTATTTTAAAAAATATCAACAGTCCTACCGCGTACATCAACTTTTCAATAAGTTCCCAGTCGCCGCGCCATTTCACTCGCACGCTACGATGCGCCTGTTACCCGCACCGCAGCGGAACTGTTTTTGCAGTAAACCAGGAACATACATTCTCCTGTAACTATGCGCTTCTATAGTTCCGCAACGGCCCAGTGCGGGACGATGTCTGTAACTTACTTTCTCAAGTCCTTACCTACAATTGCCATTACCTGCTCACTTTTATACTTAACAGGTAGGTTACGTGAACGGGGAGTAGTCGTAATCTTTTAATTACAACGTCAAAAAAATGAAGTTACGTCTAACAAGTTTGTTTGCGTGCCCATAATCCGCAGCAAGCACAGAATGTTTGTTTTGTAAATAAAACTGCCTTTTCTTGCTGCAACTGTAATTTATTTCTCCATGACGCGGTTCGCCTTTTTTATTTTTATTTATTTATTTATTATTTTTTACTCTCGGGCATCTTGAGTGGGATCTAGAACGATACGGTTTTGTTTTGACACGTGTTAGTTTTAGATTGTCAACCAGTTCACATCGCGTTTTTTTATGTAAACAAGTAATTACTTGCAGTTCGTCGGCACCGCCTTTTCCTGTCACCTGGTCTGGAGGTCTCACTACCACTTTATTTCCGAAACATAACCCTTTTTTGTATTGCGAACTTTCTCTTTCACAGTGTTCACCATGTCTATCCTTAATTTTCGGTGCGCTATTACTCTTTTGCTTATCTGCATAAAAAACGCGACGTGAACTGCTTGATAATCTAATAATAACCCTTACTTTATCGTTCTAGGTCCCAGTCCCACTGAAGGAACCTTGGAGTAAAAAAAGAAAGAGGCGAAACGCGAGGGGGAGAAATAAATTACAGTTACAGCAAGAAAAGGTGGTTGTAATTACTGAACAGTTGTTAAAGTTACTTGTGTTTGTAGGTGGCTGTTTGCAGTTCGTGGTACGCACTGAAATCCCGGAACCGCGTCACTTGCGCTGAAGCTGTAAGCCATTGTAACGGCTGCACCGCTCTGTGTTGGTTGTTCTAGCGGCGAGCTGCGGAGATTTCAGTGTGTACCACGAGCGCAGGCAAACTAAACGTCAGTTACGTAACTTTATTTTCTCAAGGTGGTGATTAAAACTTTGTCTGCCCCCCGTAGAGATTGCTTTGGGCTGGCACGTCTTTGGCTCTGTTGCACACAACACATGTGCGTGGCGTCGAACACGTAAATGTGGGACGATGAAAACTGCCTGCCACCGACAGTAATTTCTGTTGGGTAGCGCCTTGCTTGTAGTCAGTAACATTATAGTTTTGCCAGAAGGCCAAATAGTGTAGCAAAAATAGATAACACAGTCTTACAACACTATACATTCATTTATTAATAAATGTTTTTACAATACTAATCTGGCTTATGAAGATTGTGATTGGCAATACAGGGCAATATCCACTTGCACGGATCTGTCTTTAAACGCTGTACGAGCTGAAATTCAGTGATGATTACTACCATCACTGGCATAATATCCAGTTGGGCTCTTATTGACAGCGAATGTAGATGATTTGTGAAACAGAATACTGAGGCAGTGCTCAACTGACCAGTGACTAGACCCGTGTTTCTGATTATATTCACGTTTGTCAGGTGGATGTCTACTTGGGAACTACTTGTGTGACGTAAGGCGGAAGCGTAACGTAGTTATTGCGTGGCCCCTCTTTGAAGATTAACCTTGACTAAGCGCCTGAATAGTGGGCAGTTCGGCACTCTCCCATGTAGGCTGTGTTCCGTATCTTCTGGAGGACACGGCAAGCTCATAGCCTGAATTTACGTAATTGTTCCGTTAAATTTCGATTGCGCACAATCTAGTTTTCACAGCATGATTTTACTCATAATCTTGCAGTGCATTTTATACCAGACACCCTAAACACACGTATCGTGTGGGTATACGTGTGTTCGAGCTATTGGACACACGCATAAGTTTACGAACTCCTACAAACAGAGAGTAAGATATTTAGTCGATGTGTACAAACTCTAGGGATTGATCGATGAGAGGATACGGAACAAAAGAGGTCTAATGAACTTATGTTCGTAAATGCATGGTTCTCATGGTAGAGACAATTTATTCATACTTTGTTACGGGGACTGCAGTCTAATACGCGCTGTACCATGCAGCTACAGTTACAGTATGCATGAATTCCTCCTAGAGTATGGTACTGTTCCTAATACGTCATGCCGGCCGCGGTGGTCTAGCGGTTCTGGCGCTGCAGTCCGGAACCGCGGGACTGCTACGGTCGCAGGTTCGAATCCTGCCTCGGGCATGGGTGTGTGTGATGTCCTTAGGTTAGTTAGGTTTAAGTAGTTCTAAGTTCTAGGGGACTTATGACCTAAGATGTTGAGTCCCATAGTGCTCAGAGCCATTTGCACCAGCCTAATACGTCATGCCCTAGCGCCCTCTCCTGTCATAATAGTTGGCACCGTTGTGTCCGATTCACTTCTCCTGCTCACTCGCCTTGTAGTGGATGTGATACAGTGTTGTAGACAATGGTTCCGTATTCGAATCGAGAGCTTGCCGACATGGTGTTTGCTTACGGAAAGGCAAGTGCGAACGGGCGGCTGACAGCAGGGTTGTATCAGACCTATCTCCGCTGACAACAACCGCAGCATTCAATGTTCGCAACAGTGTTTCACCGTTTGTCTGAGACAGGGTCGTTTCAGGAAGCAGGAAATCATGAAGGACGTACCCGAAAAGTTCGGACACGAGACTTGGAGGAGAATATGATTAACCCTGTGGAAGGCGACCGCTGTGTCAGTACCAGGCAGTTGGCCCGCCAGAACAGGGTAAGCCAGACGACCGTGTGGAACATTCCCCATGACAACTGTTACTACCCTCATCGCTTACAGCGTTTCCAGGGCTTACTAGCGACGGACTTTCCACAACGGGAGTGGTTTTGGCACTGGTTTCTTCACCAGGCAACCACGATTCCTGGATTTGTGTCATCCATCCTATTCACAGTTGAGGCCACCTTTACACAGAGTGGTTTCTTCAACTTTCGTAACAGTCATTTGTGGATTACTATGCAGAACCCATATGGTGTGGTAACTGAGAATCATCAGCATCGGTGCAGCCGCAATGTGTGGGCCGGAATAATTGGCGACTGTATTTTGGGACCAGTCTTCCACCCACCTTGCCTAACAGGCCTAAACTATCGGTCTTTCTTGCAGGTGACTGTACCTCTCCTGCTGGAAGAAGTGCCATTGATGATTCGAAGGCTGTTACGTGATGATACTCGAGCCCACTTCGCCGTTACCGTCCGGACGCATCTTAATTGTGTCCCTGGTCGATGGATCGGACGAAGGGGGTCCAGTTGCATGGCCTGCTCGTTCACCGCATCTCAACCCGTGCGATTTCTGGTTCTGGGGCCGTCTCAAATGTGTATGCAGAGCCCATTCCAGATGTGGAGACACTGGAGCAGCTTATTTATGTTGCGTTTGACACTGTTCGGTTGCAGCCTGGCCGATGTGAACGCGTGAGACAGAACATGTTACGGCGCGTGCACGCGCGCGTTGAGGCACATGGAAACCATTTTCAGCACATACTCTGTGACTGCGTGATACAGCGCGTATTAGATCGCAGCGTCTGTAACAATGTTTGAATGATAAATGGTCTCTAGAATGGAAATCATGCATTTCCGGAAATAAAAGTTCATTAGACCTTTTTTGTTCCGTATTTTCTCATCGATCAGTCCCTAGAGTTTGTACACGGTGGATAAAACATCACCGTGTATAATACGGAATTGCTTCATTAAAGTTATCAGTCAGACCTGATATGGGTTGATTTGCTTGAGTTTGGTTACATCAGATACCAAAAGTCGTTATGGAAATGCAATGGGGTGCATGTAGTTTAATGCCCTAGTTGGCAGTGAATTGACCAATGCAGCAATATTAAAGCGTTAATTATCTCATGAAGATCCGTGATAGTAAGGTTTCAATCGCGGAAAAAAACCTTTTCTGGTAAAATGCAGTTGAAACAGATGCATCTGCAGAATTTTAGGGTAAAAATATTTTTTTTTCTTTCAAATCTCACCCATATTAATCGACCTGCGAAGTCAGTCTAATCAACAACTTATTAATAATGATTCTAAAGGAAAAGTAATTCTGTTCTGCAGTGGACATCACGCTTACCGCGGCAGAATATTATCATATTATCTACAGGAAGCCCAGAACATTTACACTATTCTAACAATGCGGCACACTTGTCACTCAAGGGTCTCGGCGTGGAACGACATTTGTAACTCGTTTTCTCAAGCACCTGTGTGTATAAAAATTTTGCAGCCGCCTCATCTCCGACTACGTGGATGGGCGCCATTTACTGACCCGAAAAGACAGCCTTATGTCACCCACAGTGTGTTTTATAGCGCAGGCTGTTACGCAACACAACTGCCGTGTGCGTCCCCTGGTCGACTGTGTGCGTCTAGTCCAGGGGCGGTGCCAGTACGTTGGGTTTGGGTGTTTGACTGCCGTCTGTCGTGGAACAGCTCTTCTTTGCACTCTCGTACGCATTAGGGCAGTTTTCGGTAAACTGCCACTTTATCTGTACTTATGCCGCCACTCTGGACGCTGGTTGAATCTGTCCTGCGTACAGCTGCATCATCTACGGCTGCCCGCCTCCACGTATGGAGTCTATCGAGTCGTTAATACGGCATGGGGTTATCACAGTTCAGCTCCCCGAGGCAGGCCAGAGGTTATCTCGGCCTATGTTGACGATTGCTTTGCTCTGATCTCTTATAAGAAAACATGTAGTCTAAGAGTTTGTTCTGGAAGCGCACCGAATAGGATTTTTTCTTTCTAGGCATTCTGTTGTAAATTAATCACTTTAGGAAACGGAGGACGTGAGCGTGTAATAGCATACGTTTGTCGTGGACATTTTATTATGTTGAAATACAACAGGTTGTTTACCGAATAGTCAACGCTTAGAGAATCAAGGGCTGTTGCCGTGGCAATATTTGTTCGAGAGAGGTCATCGAAGGATATTGGCACAGAGAATACAATCCACAGCTTAATCACTTGTATTACCCTTATCTCAGTTTTGGAGCCAATTGCTTGTTGCAGTGCCATCCACCGAGGTGGCTATTTATCTGGATTTCCCATAGATCGTGCCCACGATATGTCGCTACGATATGAATCAGTTTTCAAGACTGGTGTAGCAGGTAACCCAAATAAAGCAGACCCGTGAAATGTCTTAGGAATTACGTCACGACGTAATATTAGCAGCAATAAGTTTATCAGAAAGCTATCCGAACATGTCCGAATATTTAAAAAGAATGCCAAATAAAAGACACACTGTGGAAGAGTTGGATAAGAGCGCCATTGACTGTGCGTCTGGTCCCGGCGGAGGTTCGAGTCCTCCCTCGGACATGTGTGTGTGTGTGTGTGTGTGTGTGTGTGTGTGTGTGTGTGTGTGTGTGTGTGTGTGTGTGTTTGTTTGTTTGTTCGTAGGATACTTTAGGTTACGTAGTGTGCAAGCTTAGGGACTGATGACCTTAGCATTTAAGTCCCACAAGATTTCACACACATTCGATAAGAGCGCATTGCGAATTAGTTGTCAGAGTGGGAATTACAAAATCCTCGTGACAGAACACTATCGAAACGGGCCTTAATTTTCATCCTTGGTAATAGCTTGTCGTGCATTAGTTAAACCGTCAAAGTCAATATTCACGAGATCAGGACTGGCTGTGATTCCTGATCGAAGTGATCCAGGACCGTACGGCTCCTCAGTTTCCTATCTCTTCAGATGATGCCTGCTTATTCCGTCCTCGCACATCACGACGCTGAGCACCTGAAAACCATCGGCAGTGGGTTCGACAGCTGTTGCTTACTGTTAAGGTTAGATTTTGATGCGAAATTTAGGTCCTGTCTTAGTTGGACCTCCTATTTCTTCACTGAAAATATTACTGCAAGCTGACGGTTTACATGAATGGCTGTAAATTAAACACCGATGAGCCAAAACGTCGTGATCTCTGTCCACCACTTGGCTGGTCCCACCTGTTGTCGTTGCAGGCACATGACGTGGTAAGGAAGGCGGAACACACACGAGTGGAGACTTGTTCAAAATGGTTCAAATGGCTCTGAGCACTATGGGACTTAACATCTGAGGTCATCAGTCCCCTAGAACATAGAAGTACTTAAACCTAACTAACCTAAGGACATCACACACATCCATGCCCGAGGCAGGATTCGAACCTGCGACCGTAGCGGTCGCGCGGTTCCAGACTGTAGCGCCTAGAACCGCTTTGCCACTCCGGCCGGCTGGAGACTTGTAACAGTGACACTAGCGGCCACAAATCGGGAAATCCACTTTTTTTAAAGACACGGTGGAGTCCCACGCCCATACCGACGTGGTGACCATCTCAAAAGATCTACTGCCACCTCCATATTTTTTAGCTAGTAATATAGGACTTCACGGGATGTTGGGTCGTGATGTTATCCGTGCTTCTGGGTAAGATTACCCACTAACACTGTCACATCGAGGAGACAGATAGTGGTCGAGAAGCGAACGAAGGGTAGCGGCTTCAGAGACAGAGGAAACAAGGTGCCACGCCAGAGAGACGTCTGTGATAGTCTGGTCGGGTAGTAAGAAAAGTAGCGATTTATTGTTATCAGCGACACATCACGCAAGGGTAGGGTCGTTGTTAGTTTTGGGTATGGCTCAGTGTTCGGCACCGTTGTCACAGCTTAGGTCGTCATGAAGGGTGTCGGTCCTTCTGAGGAGGGGTGCTGCTGGTCTGGTCACCTGCGAAGTCTCCTGGGTCAGCTGCAACGTCTGTACCGGTAATGTGCCAAGATTGTCATATTAGTGGTCGAGCTGTCATAAACAGATCACTGTGTAAGGGTTTTGGTTGGGTTGGTTCGCGTTTATTGTGCAATACGGCTTCCCTGCATTGCCAGTTGGTTGGCTAGTTTACACCCGGCAGTTCCAGTTAATTTTGCTGTGCTGTAGGGGTTCACCAGTATTTGGCATGTTTGTGTGTTGGTGTTACCCGTAGGTGGTTGATTGTCACTAAATAGACCACTGACATGAGACTTCCACAAAGGGCAGATTGTTATGCCCCGGTGTCTCGGAAGATGCCTCTGGAAAATGGCAAAGCTGGTTGGATTTTCGCGAGTATCTGTGGAAAATGTTAGAACGACTTTGAAGCCAGGATTACCCAACAAGGTATTGGACCACCTCACCTCACCTCACCTTTCCTCATCACAGAGCGTGGAGACCGCAGGCTAGTCCAATCTATATGGGAGAAGCAGCGATAAGTGGCGGATCTGACTGAGTAGGATGCTGGTGCAGATACACGTGTTTCGGAGCAGATCGAACGTCGGTGAATCAGTGTGGCTCCGAATGCTTTCGACAGAGTCAGTTGACTTGGCTGGCCATTCATGTATATGAAGTGTCCCTCTATTCATCTTCGGCACGATTAGATTGCGGTAGCGTGATGCATTCTCTTGCTAAAAGCACATACAGCGTTATTCCTAAGTACCTCGAGAGATTTAGGAGACAACTGTGTGTATACAACAAGACATAGGAGTACATAAAACGAAGACATGGAGCACGCAAACGTCAACACGTCCGTGAAAATAATTGAAGTCGCAACGGCAGCAGTCCGCTTTGTAAATCTGTTCACTGGGTTGCCTGAATGCTGGCGCGAACTAATTGACTACGACAGTACGGAGCGTATGATTCACTACATGCAGGGTGATTTGAAGTAAGGGACCCTAGAGCCAAGCTATGGCGGTGTAATGTCAAAACTACAGTAGAGTAAAAGTTAAGATAATTTTCATTCTGGTTTTGTCATAGGGAAAAAAAAAAAGGCGAATATGGCCTGGGACGAATTAGGGATGAAAAAGAAGGGGACTAGCTTCTCGACTTCTCACAGTTTCAAAGACATTTAAATCAAAACATCTTGAGATATTCTCTCTCTTTTACGACCCTACTACAGTGCAACGAGAGCTCTTTGCTGAAAGGTGTTCGCACGCCTGCATCTTTAAATTTATAGGCTTTCCAAGTCCCTGATCCCTTTGTGCCCAAAAACCGCAATATTCGCCAGCCTTGGAAACAACATATAATATCCCATGGCTGAAGAGCATATATGGCACGATGCATCATGTTACATGACTTGGTTACTAATACTAACAAGTAAACTAGCGCGAATATGTCAAGATGCTTGGATTTAAATATCTTTGAAGCTGCTTGATAAGTCAAGAAACTAGTTTCCTTTTTTACATCCAAAGTTTTGTCTAGGACATATTCGCCTTTTTGTGCTGCGATGTGAGCATTTTCCATTCTGGTATTTTAATGTTTAGATTGCACACTCTATTTGTTCAGTTCTCGGCGATAAAGCGCGTGCCAGCGAACTGAGAAGTCGCGTGATCATACCCTGACCGGACCGCAGAAATCTAGTCTTCACCTCCCAACGATGTGATGACCGGGTTCCGCGTTACGTTATAGGTTCCCTTTCGCCAGCTGGATAAGTGGGACAGTGAAGTCACAAGGAAGTCGCCGTGTGGCGTCCAGTTGGAAGACTTGCGCTGCCATTGAGGCACACGCAATGATTACTTGCTCTCAAGAGTGTGCAAAACTTAGTGTACAGTCTTTATCAAGAACGACTATGGTTTTCGTTTTAGCCATTGATCATCTCTGCAATACTTACTAGTAAGTTAATTATTCTACTACAGTGAATACCCAAAGAAAATGGTACACCTGCCTAATATCGTATACGGCCCCACGAGCACGCAGAAGTGCCGCATGTGGCATGTACTCGACTAATGTCTGAAGTAGTGCTAGAGGGAACTGACACCATGAATTCTGCAGGACTGTCCACAAATTCGTAAGAGTACGAGGGGGGGGGGGGGTGGAGATCTCTTCTGAACAGCACGTTGCAAGGCACCCCAGATATTTTCAGTTCATGTCTGGGGAGTTTGGTGGCCAGCGGAAGTGTTTAAAGTCAGCATTGTCCTGCTGGAATTGCCCAAGTTCGTCAGAATGAACATGAATAGATGTAGGTGATCAGACACAATGCTTACATACGTATCACCTGTCAGACTCGTATCTAGACGTGTTAGGTATTCCATATCACACCAACTGCACACGCTCCACACCATTACAGAGCCTCCTCTGTTGACATGCAGGATCCAGGGGGATAAAGAGATACCATCAAAGTACAGACCGATTTCACTTTTGCCAGCATTCTCAAAAATTTTAGAAAAAGTAATGTACAGGCAGCTTCTCAACCATCTGACCACAAATAACATATTATCAAGAACACAGTTTGGATTTCTGAAGGGTTCTGATATTGAGAAGGCTATTTACACCTACAGTGAATATGTACTTAATTCATTAAATAACAAGTTACAAGCAGCAGGTATTTTCTGTGATTTGTCAAAGGCATTCGATTGTGTGAACCACAACATCCTTTTAAATAAATTAGAATTCTATGGTGTCACGGGCAGTGCTGCAAAATGGTTCAAGTCATACCTCACTAACAGGAAAGAAAGGGTGTCAGTGCAAGGGACTAGTGAATGAAGTCATCATCAGAATGGGAAGAAATTACATGTGGTGTCCCACAAGGATCCATCTTAGGGCCATTGCTTTTTCTTGTGTACATTAATGATCTCTCATCAGTTACACTGCCAGAAGCAGAGTTCGTTTTGTTTGCAGATGACACAAGTATTGCAATAAATAGTATGTTGAGTGTAGTTCTAGAAAGATCCGCTAATGATATTTTCATGGATATTAATAAATGGTTTAAAACCAACTCACTGACATTCAACTTTGAAAAGACTCACTATATGCAATTCAGAACCTGTAAGAGGTTTCGACCCCGCATATGCATAAAGTATGAAGAAGAGCAAATAGAAGAGGTCGACAGTCTTAAATTCCTGGGATTACAACTTGATAATAAATTCAGTTGGGAGGAGCACACCACAGAACTGCAGAAACGCCTTAACAAATCTGTATTTGCAATTCGAGTGTTAGCAGACATAGGCGATATAAAAATGAAGAAGCTTGCATACTTTGCCTACTTTCATTCCATAATGTCATATGGTATAATATTTTGGGGTAACTCTACAAGTCAAATAAAAGTTTTCAGAGTTCAAAAGCGTGTAATACGTATTATTTGTGGAGTAAGTTCACGGACGTCCTGTAGAAAGCTCTTCAAACAACTGAGTATACTAACTACTGCATCTCAGTACATTTACTCCTTAATGAAATTTGTCCTAAATAATATATCTCTTTTTCCAACAAACAGCTTAGTTCATACATACGATACCAGGAACAAAAATGATCTGCACAAAGACTTAAAAGCACTTACTTTAGTTCAAAAAGGGGTCCACTACTCAGGAACACTCATCTTCAATAATTTGCCAGCAAACATAAAAAATTTAGTTACAAATAAAGATCAGTTTAAAAGGAGCCTGAAAGACTTACTAGTGGCCAACTCCTCCTACTCGATTGACGAATTTTTTAATAGAAACAAATGATGTATTGTATGTATTCATACTATTGGTATTGTTATTTCAGCTTAAAAAAAATTGACGTGTTCCACATCCACGAGGATCTCCTCAGCACGGATCTATGGAACGAAAAACTAATCTAATCTAATCCATGGATTGATGAGGTTGTCTCCATACCCGTACACGTCCATCCGCTCGGTACAGTTTGAAACGAGTCACGTCCGACCAGGCAACATGTTTCCAGTCATGAACAGTCCAATGTCGGTGTTGACGGGCGTAAAGCTTTGCGCCGTGCAGTCATCAAGGGTACAGGAGAGGGCCTTCGGCTCCGAAAGCCCATATCGATGATGTTTCGCTGAATGGTTCGCACGCTGACACTTGTTGATGGCCCAGCACTGAAATCTGCAACAATTTGCGGAAGGGTTGCATCTCTGTCACGTTGAACGATTCTCTTCAGTCGTCGTTGGTCCCGTTCTTGCAGGATCTTGTTCCGGCCGCAGCGATGTCGGAGATTTGATGTTTTGCCGGGTTTTTGATATTCACGGTATACTCGTGAAATGATGGTACGGGAAAATCCCCACTTCATCGCTACGTCGGAGATGCTGTGTCCCATCGCTCGTGCGATGGGACACTACGTTCAAACTCACTCAGATTTTGATAAACTTCCATTGTAGCAGCAGTAAGTGATCTGACAACTGCCCCAGACACTTGTCGTCTTCTATAGGCGTTGCCGACCGCAGCGCCGTATCCTGCCTGCTACATATCCATGTATTTGAATACGCATGCCTATACCAGTTTCTTTGGCGCTTCAGTGTATGTTCTGACTTTTGTGGGAAGGACATTTCATTCAGAAATGGGCGTAGCCAACGTGTAAAGAAATACCGCCATTCTTCGCAGTAGTCTCTCACAGTATAAGAATAGAAGGCTTAGGGCGCTGCAGCAAACGCAGTTACCACGGGTAGTCTACTGAAACAAGAGACTCGTTCGTCGCCTTCGTGTACCAGTAATGAAATATGTTGTTGTTGTGGTCTTCAGTCCTGAGACTGGTTTGATGCAGCTCTCCATGCTACTCTATCCTGCGCAAGCTTCCTCATCTCGCAGTACCTACTTCAACCTACATCGTTCTGAATCTGTTTAGTGTATTCATCTCTTGGTCTCACTCTACGATTTTTACCCTCCACGCTTCCCTCCAATACTAAATTGGTGATCCCTTGATGCCTCAGAACATGTCCTACCAACCGATCCCTTCTTCTAGTCAAATTGTGCCACAAACTTCTCTTCTCCCCAATCCTATTCAATACCTCCTCATTGGTTATATGATCTACGCATCTAATCTTCAGCATTCTTCTGTAGCACCACATTTCGGAAGCTTCTATTCTCTTCTTGTCCAAACTAGTTATCGTCCATGTTTCACTTCCATACATGGCTACGCTACATACAAATACTTTCAGAAAAGACTTCCTGACACTTAAATCTATACTCGATGTTAACAAATTTCTCTTCTTCAGAAACGCTTTCCTTGCCATTACCAGTCTACATTTTATATCCTCTCTACTTCGACAATCATCAGTTATTTTGCTCCCCAAATAGCAAAACTCCTTTACTACTTTAAGTGTCTCATTTCCTAATCTAATTCCCTCAGCATCACCCGACTTAATTCGACTACATTCCATTATACTCGGTTTGGTTTTGTTGATGTTCATCTTATATCCTCCTTTCAAGACACTATCCATTCCGTTCAACTGCTCTTCCAAGTCCTTTGTTGTCTCTGACAGAATTACAATGTCATCGGTGAACCTCAAAGTTTTTATTTCTTCTCCATGGATTTTAATACCTACTCCGAATTTTTCTTTTGTTTCCTTCACTGCTTGCTCAATATACAGATTGAAGAACATCGGGGAGAGGCTACAACCCTGTCTCACTCCCTTCCCAACCACTACTTCCCTTTCATGTCCCTGGACTCTTGTAACTGCCATCTGGTTTCTGTACAAATTGTGAATAACCTTTCGCTCCCTGTATTTTACCCCTGTCACCTTCAGAATTTGAAAGAGAGTATTCCAGTCAACATTGTCAAAAGCTTTCTCTAAGTTTACAAATGCTAGAAACGTAGGTTTGGCTTTCCTTAATCTTTCTTCTAAGGTAGGTCGTGAGGTCAGTATTGCCTCACGTGTTCCAACATTTCTACGAAATCCTAACTGATCTTCCCCGAGGTCGGCTTCTACCAGTTTTTCCATTCGTCTGTAAAGAATTGGCTTTAGTATTTTGCATCCGTGACTTATTAAACTGATTGTTCGGTAATTTTCACATCTGTCAGCACCTGCTTTCTTTGAGATTGGAATTATTAGATTCTTCTTGAAGTCTGAGGGAATTTTGCCTGTCTCATACATCTTGCTCACCGGATGGTAGAGTTTTGTCAGGACTGGCTCTCCCAAGGCCGTCAGTAGTTCTAATGGAATGTTGTCTACTCCCGGGCCTTGTTTCGACTCAGGTCTTTCAGTTCTCTGTCAAACTCTTCACGGAGTATCGTATCTCCCATGTCATCTTCATCTACATCCTCTTCCATTTCCATAATACTGTCCTCAAGTACATCGCCCTTGTATAGACCCTCTATATACGCCTTCCACCTTTCTGCTTTCCCTTCTTTGCTTAGAACTGGGTTTGCATCTGAGCTCCTTGATATTCATACAAGTGGTTCTCTTTCCTCCGAAGGTCTCTAAATATATGCTAAAATTATTACTTTGTTAGCTTAGGTTCAGTCAAGTACATGTCAAATTATCATAAGAATAAGCATTTTCAGAAAAAAAAGTCTAATTTTACTTTTGTTGTTAAAAGCGAAACCGCTTCTAAACGATGGATTGTTCAAATTTTGTGGTACTCTGAAAGACAGTTACTATTAGCAACGCAGAGGCGAAAACCACATGCCTAACTCTGTATGTCTGTTAAGTCGCGGTTGTCTTCTTAGTGTGCTGCACAGTATTGCGTACATGCCATGTCGACGTCTGCTTCACAGGAACGTGTGCAGCTTCATTTAGCCGTTTAATTTTGTAACAGCTGCTCTGCAGAGTTTTATTTACTCTTGTTGTTGACGAACACGTTGATGCCTCCACAAGACTTGCAATGGCAGCAATTTTGGAAACTATGCTGGCACTCACTGCAGTCATACCAGAAAACAACGTAATACGTTGCCACCATCTTCCTTTCATTATTATTGTCACGGACTACTGGCGCCCGGCCACTTCGTAATTTATCTGGGTGGTAATGTAGCATGTATCTCACTGGTCAGAGTAAGCAGCGCATACATTCTTATGATTCCATGGAAGAGAAGAGGGAGTGATTCGACCCTTAAATGCCAGTGCATACAGAGAAAAATTTCTTACAAATTACTACTACGTCACGCAGTATAGAAAATCTAGAAATAAATTAAGAATTCCAGAGTGAGATTTTCACTCTGCAGCGGAGTCTGCACTGATACGAAACTTCCTGGCAGATTAAAACTGTGTGCCGGACCGAGACTCGAACTTAGGACATTTGCCTTTTGCGGGCAAGAGTTGGTAGAAGAGAGAACTGAAACTGTGAGGACGGGTCGTGGAGTCGTGCATGGGTAGCTCAGTTGGTGGAGCACTTGCCCGCGAAAGGCAAAGGTCCCTAGTTCGAGTCTCGGTCCGGCACACAGTTTTAATCTGCCAGGAAGTTTCAAATTAAGAATTAATTTCGTGAACCAGGTGATTTTTTTGTAGTAGACACTCTAATAACACTACGCAACTACTGGGTGAAAATAACGCGAATGCTATGCAGTAGAGTGCGCCGATTCCGATTTTGCAGTCAGAAATGTTGTAAGACGTCGGGATTTTAAGTTATAGCTAAAATTCATGTGCTATTAAAAGCCTGTACACGGGTTAATATGTAGCTGCATCAGTGAGCCGTGTTTGATGTACGAGTGTGTGAGTATTGTCAAAGTTGTTCTGCTTTAACTGTCTGTGGAATACTTGCTGGCAACAAAAACTAGTCCTCCGAGGTGTACAATTACAAACAAGAACGAGAAGACAAAAAGCTTGGGGTAAACTCAGACGGGAGAAGTGCAAAATGTGTGCCATTGTACACAGTGCTGGAGATGTCCTCTAGAGTTCAGTAGCTACCATTATACGTCACGGTTGCACCACAGTCTGCGGCAACTCTGGTTCCACTGTGCACACAAATGATGAACTACGTAGTCTACTTGATGAAAGTGGTTTCACACAGTAAACAACTATAAAAAAGGGCTGACACTCGGTCACGAGTGTAGAGTAGTGTGCAGGATCAGCGTACAGAGTGATAGTTACCTGGTTTCTCTCTGTGAAACCTGAAGTGCTGGAAACCAGACAGTGTCTCTCTGGTGATGAGGGGGTCTGACAGTGTGTTGTGCTCTGCAGGTACCGGAAGCCGACGCGCGCCTCCCTGCAGACGGCAGAGTACAGCAGCGCGATGCGGGCGCGCGCCGCCGCCCTGTCCGAGCTCGACTCCATCTCGGTGCACCGCGGCCTCGACGACATCGAGCGGCCCGTCTTCTCCAGGTCCACCAGCAGCACCATCAGCAGGTACACTCCCCCACACTGGCACAACCAGCTTACCGTCTTCCGTCTTCTCCAGCTCCACCAGCAGCACCATCAGTGTGTACATTCCTCCACCCTTCTCCAGCTCCACCATCAGCAGGGACACTCCTCCACCCTGACAACGCCAGCTTCCCGTCTCCTCCAAGTCCAGGCACCATTAACAGGTACATGACTCCACCCTGGCAATGTCAGCTACCCGTACTCTTCTCCTCGGATGTCTCTGCCGGCCTCTGACCGAGCAATTTCTAGCTGTCGGTTATGTCCTCTGCCCAGTTTCTATTCTTCCTTCATATTTGCCATGTTGTTGGCGCAGACCATCCGTGAGCTCTTTAAGTTTCACTATCATCATAGTTCATATCAATCGATGCTCTTAATACACTACTGGCCATTAAAATTGCTACACCACGAAGATGACGTGCTACGGATGCGAAATTTAACCGACAGAAAGAAGATGCTGTGATATGCAAATGATAGGCTTTTCAGAGCATTCACACGAGGTTGGCGCCGGTGGCGACACCTACAACGTGCTGACATGAGGAAAGTTTCCAACCGATTTCTCATACACAAACAGCAGTTGACCGGCGTTGCCTGGTAAAACGTTGTTGTGATGCCTCGTGTAAGGAGAATAAATGCGTACCATCACGTTTTCGACTTTGATAAAGGTCGGATTGTAGCCTATCGCGATTGCGGTTTATCGTATCGCGACATTGCTGCTCGCGTAGGTTGAGATCCAATGACTGTTAGCAGTATATGGAGTCGTTGGGTTCAGGAGGGTAATACGGAACGCCGCGCTGGATCCCAACGGCCTCGTATCACTAGCAGTCGAGATGACGGGCATCTTATCCGCATGGCTGTAACGGATCG
Organism: Schistocerca nitens; assembly: GCF_023898315.1. Taxonomy (NCBI): domain Eukaryota; kingdom Metazoa; phylum Arthropoda; class Insecta; order Orthoptera; family Acrididae; genus Schistocerca; species Schistocerca nitens. The sequence goes on along the minus strand of NC_064622.1, from coordinate 475,879,535 downwards.
TGCAGCCACGTCTTGATCCCCGAGTCAACAGACGGGGACGTTTGCAAACCAAAACCATCTACACGAACAGTTCGACGTTTGCATCAGCATGGACTATCAGCTCGGAGACCATGGCTGCGATTACCCTTGACGCTGCATCACAGACAGGAGCGCCTGCGATGGTGTACTCGACAACGAACCTGGGTGCACGAATGGCAAAAGTCTTGTTTTCGGATGGTTCAAATGGTTCAAATGGCTCTGAGCACTATGGGACTCAACTGCTGAGGTCATAAGTCCCCTAGAACTTAGAACTACTTAAACCTAACTAACCTAAGGACAACACCCACATCCATGCCCGAGGCAGGATTCGAACCTGCGACCGTAGCGGTCGCGCGGTTCCAGACTGTAGCGCCAGAACCGCTCGGCCACCAGCGGCCGGTTGTTTTCGGATGAATCCAGGTTCTGTTTACAGCATCATGATGGTTGCACCCGTGTTTGGCGACGTCGCGGTGAACGCACATCAGAAGCGTGTATTCGTCATCGCCATACTGGCGTATCACCCGGCGTGATGGTATGGGGTGCCATTGGTTACACGTGTCTGTCACCTCTTGTCCGCATTGACGGCACTTCGAACAGTGGACGTTACATTTCAGATGTGTTACGACCCGTGGCTCTACCCTTCATTCGATCCCTGCGATGCCCTACATTTCAGCATGATAATGCACGACCGCATGTTGCAAGTCCTCTACGGACCTTTCTGGATACAGAAAATGTTCGACTGCTGCCCTGGCCAGCACATTCTCCAGATCTCCACCAATTGAAAAGGTGTGGTCAATGGTGGCCGAGCAACTGGCTCGTCACAATACACCACTCACTACTCTTGATGAACTTGGTATCTTGTTGAAGCTGTATGGGCATTTGTATCTGTACACGCCTTCCAAGTTCTGTTTGACTCAATGCCCAGGCGTATCAAGGCCGTTATTACGGCCAGAAGTGGTTGTTCTGCGTACTGATTTCTCAGGATCTATGCAGCCAAATTGCGTGAAAATCTAATCACATGTCAGTTCTAGTATAATATATTTCTCCAATGAATACCCGTTTATCATCTGCATTTCTTCTTGGTGTAGCAATTTTTATGGCCAGTAGTGTATTTTCATGTATTGCCTACACCTGTTTCGATTTTTCACTCATTATGAATCTGTACACATATACTACGTGATCAAAAATACCGTGGCACCTATTAGTGGACATTAATGTGAGGTGTGTCCATCCTTCGTATGTAATGGCAATTTGAACTCTGCTGGCGGCGCTTTCAGCAATGTATCTCAATGTCTGTGGAGGAGTGGTAAACCATCCACCCTCAAGAGCCGAAATCAGGGATACAGGTGGCCGAGTGTGCTGGACGTTGTAACCCCGTTGGATTGAAGTTGGGACTCTGGGCACATTAGTCCAATTCAGAAGTGTTACCGTCCATAAACCGTAGGCTTAGAGTTGCTGCTTTACGGCACGGTGCATTGTTATGCTAATACGACCAGCATTTGCCCGTGAACTGCTCCTGTCCTTTAAACAGTACACAAGGCTTTAAAATTTGTTCAAATAGTTCTCCATTTATCATTTTCTTAAGCACAATAAGGGGACCACACCATAACCACGAAATACACTTCCATTCCGTGACACCACATCCGCCATGCTTCACTGTTGGCATTGCGTGATGGCACATACCATTCTCCAGGCATTCACCAAACCCAAACCCATCCAGTGAATTGACTCACGGTACAGTGTTATTCATTGCTCCAAATCGCTCATTTACAGTCATCCATTGTCCAGTGTCGCCGTTTCTTACACCATCTCAGCCATCAAGTGCCACTGACTACAGAAATGTGTGGCTTATGAGTAACTGCTCGGCCGTTGTACCACGTTATTTTTATCTCCCTACACAGTCATTGTGCTAGCTAGACTTTAGAACTCACAACTGACTCCTTCTGTTGATTTGATGCGCTTTTTTACAACCACCATTCAGAATGATCGAAAATCCCTATCCATCACTACACGATATCTGTCAGGTCTTCATTTAACTGTGATTGTCGCTACAAGTTTCCTCTTCACAGTCCACAGCTCGTGGTCTTGCGTTCTCGCTTCCACCACACGGGGTCCCGGGTTCGATTCCCGGCGGTGACAGGGATTTTCTCGGCCTCGTGATGACTGGGTGTTGTGTGCCTTTCATCATCATTATTGACTCGCAAGTCGCCGAAGTGGCGTCAGCTAAAAAGGACTTCCAATTTCGGCGGCCGAACACCCCACATGGGGTCTCCCGGCCAACAGTGCCGTAGGATCATTTCATTTTTTTCCACTTCACAGTCGCATCCCCGACAGTCGTCTTGGGCAGCTTTGGAAGCGTTCGAATGTCCCTGATGGATTTATTACTCACGTGATGTGCAATGACTAAAGCACATTGGAAATCACCAAACTCTCCTGACTAACCCATTCTGCTGCCACTGTCTTTCTGCTGACAGCACTATACTCCCTGGTCCTTTCATACTGGTGGATCTGCCTCTTGTGACATCTTGTAATCAGTTCCATGAGGGGTGTGTGGATGTTTTTGATCAGACAGAGTATATAAATTAAAGCCCCCTGCTATGATTTCTGTCTGTATGTTCAGGATAATCTCTGGAACTACTGTAGGGATTTTGATATGGTTTTTACTGATAGACAGAATGATTCACAAGGAAGGTTTACGGATGTAGGAGATCTGACTGGAGTGCCAGGCCAGTGCAAGCTACTGCCAACTTCCACAGCGACCTGTGACTGTAGCTCGTGTCAAATTGGCAATGCAGTCAAACAGAGTGTGTGGCACAGTAGCTCACTGCTTACATCATTACCACAAGTTGTCACTCCAAATGGAAGTTAAAAAAATGGTTGAAATGGCTCTGAGCACTATGGGACTTAACATCTGTGGTCATCAGTCCCCTAGAACTTAGAACTACTTAAACCTAACTAACCTAAGGACATCACACACAACCGTGCCCAAGGCAGGATTCGAACCTGCGACCGTAGTGGTCATGTGGTTCCAGACTGAAGCGCCTAGAACCGCACGGCCACACCGGCTGGCGGAAGTTAAATGTGGGACGTGTAACACTACTGCTCCTGACGACTTTCCTGTCGTGCACTGGTTAAATTATTTAAATTTTATGAAAGTGACGATATTCACTTACCTAACATTGTTCCTCAATTTCAATCGCATCTCTTTGCAGTAGTTTGTAAACAAAATTACCAGTGCGCCAAATGAGTCGTCTTGTACTTGTTGCTTAGTGCTACCTGTGTGAAGTTGAGGTGGATTTTCTCTGCCTGGGGACTTGGTGTTTGTGTTGTCCTCATCATTTCATCACCACCACCATTATCATCATTTGTGACAGAGGCTAATTGGACTGTGTAAAAATTGTGTCAAAATTTTGGCTTTGTACGGGCGCTGATGACTATGCAGTTGAGCACCCCGCAAACCAAACGTCACACTAATAGCTCTGCAACACAGGGAACAGCATACAAAACACTAATGTTAGCATTGCATTAAATAAACACCTCACAGCACTACCAAAATAAATTAAAACTGGTACCATAATGTTCTTAGCTGATTGCTGCTTCGCACATCCTCGAGGCTCTTGCTAGAGTATCGAGTGGAGCTGAGTGGTGATTTTCTTATTTATATCAGAGTAGCACCAGAGTATTATGCTTACGAGATATCTAGTTTTGCTTAATGATTTTTTTGAAGATCACGCTTTTTGAAGGATATGAATGGCAATTTGTATGAATGATTGTAGTGAGTTGTATCCTAAAATGTCTGTTAACTGTAAAGATTTGTCATTTTTCTGATCTGTCAGGCTGTTTAGTGCATAACTGATGAATGAGCTTGTGGACGAAGGGAAGCCATCCTATAGAGACTTCCCCTTGATGTACAGATACATTAATTGTTTGCCTAGATCATTAACATCAGTGGTTTGTATCAGTTGATCCCTGTTGTGTTCAGAGGATCCTTCTATAGTGACTGAAGGTTTTATCAGGTCTTCATCCACTGTCGTAGACCACATGCCTGATCAATACAACATTGTAGGAAGGATAACTAGCGTATAAATCGTAAGTGTAGTGTCTGTGGATGGCATCCCACCCTTAATGAGTGGGTACATCTGGCAGCGTGCCTAGCACCTAGACATATGTACGTTGACGCTAATATAATTTGACTTGTATATGTGATTAAAATTATATCCAAAAACAAAGATGATGTGACTTACCAAATGAAAGTGCTGGCAGGTCGACAGACACACAAACAAACACAAACATACACACAAAATTCAAGCTTTCGCAACAAACTGTTGCCTCATCAGGAAAGAGGGAAGGAGAGGGAAAGACGAAAGGATGTGGGTTTTAAGGGAGAGGGTAAGGAGTCATTCCAACCCCGGGAGCGGAAAGACTTACCTTAGGGGGAAAAAAGAACGGAATCATGCAATTATCCAGATTTGTGCAACATACAGATGTGACTGTGGCCTGATGTTGGACTGCATTGCAGCTTGTGGGCAGATGTGCTTGTAGTCAAGGTTCTGGTCAACCGTCACAGAATAGGCTCACTGTATTGTGCACGAAGAACATCATACTTTTTCACATCTTTGCCTGCCATCTGAGGAAAAGTAATGCACTCTCAGAATCACTCTGTGCAACCCAACACCATTGGTCAGAGGCCAGCAGTGGGCAGACTAGGCAATTATTGCAATCGACATCACAACACAACAGCTGCATTTGGAGAAGTGTCACGAATGAGCAGCAGGCCACGGCATCACATTGTGTTCAGAGATGGATCGCAGTTCTGCTCTTGTTTGCGTGTATGACAACTCCCTGGGGGGTGTCCCATTCTTCCAACGTATGGGACATGCACTGTCGTGTTACTCCTGCCATCATGGTGTGGTGAACCATTGGGTACGACATCAGGTCATGGCTGGTAGTAAATGAGTGGACTCCAATGGTATAATGGCATCCTGCATCATCGTGTGTTACCTCTCCAGTGGCAGTACTGTGGTGCCGTTTTTCGACAGGGCAGTGCTTGTCCACACATGTATATGAACTGTCTACGTGATGCCGAGGTACTTCCGTGACCGGCAAGAGCCCTAGATCTGTTCCCAATTGAATGCTTGTGGGATCAACTCAGACATCAGCTCTGTCCCACTCCATTGTGTAGGATATCAAGGATCAAAGGTTGCCCGCCAGTTTGCCTAAGGAGAGGACACAATGGCTTTGATACCATTTCCCAACCGAATCCGTGTGTGTGTCCAGGCAAGAGGGGGTGCAATGTTACACTGAGAAGTGTACACATACTGCCAAGTTCTTTGTAAATTTGACTTCATTAGGTAATCATTGACTAACATCATATGCCCTGTCAACCCATGAAATTTCATTTAGTCTTCCACTTCAAGGTGTTTCACCATGGTCTAGGGGTACTGTCTTTGATTGGTAATCAGAACACCCTCGGTCCCAGGTTCAAACCCTGCCACTGCTTAAATTTTGAATAAAAATCATAAGCATTGGCAGCCAAAGACTTCCTGCATAAGAAGTCACCCTCATTCTGCCAATGGCCTTGTGAAAGAGGATGGAGGAGTGGACAGAGGTTCAGTCACTCTCTTGCCCTTGGTGTGGGAAACTGCCCCTAAGGGTGGAAGAATCAGCAAGATCAATGACATGAGGATCAAGAAGGCAATGGAAACTACTGCATTAAAGACACAGTGTGTATCTACAGGTCACATGGCCTGTAATTGAGGAAGCATCAAGATGATCTCTCCATTCCAGAATAATCCTCCATTTAGATCTCTGGGAGGGGACTGACAAATGAAAGGATGATGTTTTACGAGACAGGGCATGGAATTACAGAAATTTGAATGTGCTAGAGAAGCTAGAAAACCTGAAAAGGGAAATGCAATGGCTCAATCTAAATATAGTGGGAGTCAGTGAAGTGAAATGGAAAGTAGCTAACGATATTTGGTCGGATGAGTATGTGGTAATATCGACAGAAGCAGAAAATGGTATAATGGGAGCAGGATTTGTTATGAATAGGAAGATGAGGCGGAGAGTGTGTTGCTGTGAACAGTTCAGTGATAGGGTTGTTCTCATCAGAACCGACAGCAAACAAACACCAACAATAGTTCAAGTATACATGCCGATGTTGTAAGCTGAAGATGAAGAGAGAAAGTGTATGGGGATATTGAAACGGCAATCCAGTACGTAAAGGGAGATAAAAATCTCATAGTCGTGGGAGACTGAAATGTTGTTGCAGGAGGAGGTGGAGTATAAGAGAAATTTACAGAAGAATGTGGGCTGGAGACAGGGAATGAGAGAGGAAGGAGACTAATTGAGTTCTGTAATGAATTGCAGCTAGTAATAGTGAATACTCTCTACAAGAATCACAAGAAAAGGCTGAGAGATATGGGAAGATTTCAGTTATATTAAATCATGGTCAGTCATAGATTCCAAAATAAGATACTGGATTGTAAAGCATACCCAGGGGCAGATGCAGACTCAGATGACAATTTAGTAGTGATGAAGAGTAGACTGAAGTTTGAGATTAGTCAGGAAGAATCAATATGCAAAGAAGTTGGATACAGAAGGACTAAGGACTGAAGAGATGCCCCTGAAGCTCTCTAAGGCTATAGATACTGCGATAGGAAATAGTTCGGCAGGTAGTTCAGTCAAAGAGGCTTAGACATCTATAAAAAGGACAGTCACAGAAGTTGAAAAGAAAAGCATAGGTACAAAGAAGGTAACTGTGAAGAAACCGTGTGTAACAGAAGAAATGCTTCAATTGATTGATGAAAGAAGGAAGTACAAAAATGTTAAGGGAAATTCAGGAATACAGAAATACAAGTTGCTGAGCAATGAAATCAATAGGAAGTGAAAGGAAGCTAAGATGAAATCGCTGCTTTAAAAATGCGAAAAAATGAAAAACAAACAGGTTGTCAGGAGGAATGACTCAGCATATAGAGAAGTCAGAACAGCCTTTGGTGAAATTAAAAGCAAGGGTGGTAACATTAAGAGTACAATGGGAATTCCACTGTTAAATGAAGAGTAGCAAGTGGATCAGTGAAAAGAGTACACTAAAGGCCTCTAGGAGGGGGAAGATTTGTCTGATGTGATAGAAGAAGAAACAGGAGTCAATAGAGAGAAGATAGGGGATCCAGAATTAGAATCAGAATTTAAAAGAGCTTTGGAAGACTTAAGATCAAATAAGACAGAAAGGATATGTAACACAAGCTGTACATGGTCACGAATAAAACAGTGACCCGAATATAGAATAAACTTCCTTTACTTTGTGTCTATGGTCACAATTGTTTTTGTTATCAGAACACCAGTTTTGGTCAATAATGACCATCTTCAGATCTGTTTTAGAAAAACATGTCCTAATGTACTGCAGCCACAGTTTCATCATCAAATGTTAAACACAAAATTAGCACCAGCATTGTCAAAAATAAAGAAATAAATAATAAATAAATAAAACAGAATATGCAAGAGTCATCTTGTTAGTAACACTACTGTTCAAAGCAACAGTCCAGAACAGTTTTGTGTTTAACATTTGATGATGCCACTGTGGCTGCAGTACTTTAGAACATGTTTTTATAAAACAGATCTGAAGATGGTCATTATAAACCAAAATCGGCAGTCTGATGTCAAAAAATCTATGACCAAAGACATGAAGTGAAGGAAATTTATAGGATGTGTAACATTCTATCAGAATTTCTAGAATCGGTTGGGGAAGCAGCAACAAAATGTCTATTCACATTGGTGTGCAGAATGTATGAATCTGGTGAAATACCATCTGACTTTCGGAAAAATATCGTCCACACAGTCGTGAAGCCTGTAGGAGCTGAAAAGTGCAAGAATTATCACACAATCAGCTTAACAACTCATGCATCCAAGCTAATTCCTACCATAATCTGATTGTCATTGACAAAAAGCATTATGGTGTCACTTTTTATTATTTTATGGGGTGTGTTGTTTGGGTTTATTTAATTTTTAAGGTAATGTTCCATTTGTGTTTTTGTATATTATTTCTTGTTTTATAGGACTGTTGATAATGATTGAAAAATTAAAAGTTGTAAATGCTGTTAATAAAAAACTCCATGAGCAATGACTGATACAACTGTTGTAGTCATTTTATATTCATGCACCATTCTCAGATTGTTTGCTAATATGTGACCGTCTGCATTCTGGAGCAGGAGCTGAATTTGGACCCTTGTCTTTCATAGGCACTTCTCTCTCCCTCTTTCCAGACTCTCACTTCTTCTTCTTCTTCTTTTTCTTCTTCTTCTTCTTCTGCATGTATTAATCCAGCAAACTTTTGTGGAATTCAGACTGGATCATTCAAGCTTCCCTTTGGTCTGCCCACTGCAGAACCACCTACACTGGAGACTCCACCTGACAAGCCAGGTTTTTGAATTATTTGCCTCCATCTGTCTCCATCTTGGTAGATTTCCTCCTCAACATGGCATCCAATGCCTCTCCTGGCCTTTCAGGCTATTCTTGAAACTGGTCCAGCCACCTCTTTTGTAGACATCTACTGGCTGTTGTCCTGCTGCATTCCTGTCTGAGTACTGATCGTGAATGACTCTCACTGTGTATGTTTCACACAAGCAGAGCACATCAGTCAGTCTGTACTCTGACCCCTCAATGTGTGCACTTCCACTGCACTACAGATACCAGATGACGGCTCCATCCTGTAATGTAATAACGATGTGGCATATGATATCATATGTGCACAAACAGAAAGAGAACAGAACACTTTTGCAAACTTGTTAATTTTTGGAATGTAGATTTTTTTGAGAAATTGATCAGTAGCGTAGCCTGAGATTGTAAGGCAAGATGGCAAAGCAGTAGCGAATCCTTTAGTTAATCGCAATTCTCTCTTTATGTGTTTGTTTCTGATCTTGCTTCTCATTGTCTTTTGTAGAGCAGACCTAAAAAATTCATTTTATAAGTATGTTGTTCATGTATGTGTTCTTTGGTTATCTATGTAGATACCATAGGATGCGATGTGCAGCAGGGAATTTATGAACATGGCCAGTTTAGTGCATACAGGGACATTCTTTCCCAGCTTGAAATATTTGGATCTTTTGGTTATCATATTCAGAACTTTAAGATCAGTGCTCCCATCACTTGCCCCAACACTATGAAGATATGTAAATTGTTCACATTCTTGATCTTCTTTCCCTCTGAAGATAACTTACATGGAGCGGTTGTGCCACTCATTTGCATTGTCTTGTTCTTATTCACAATCAACCTAACTCTTTGAAGTTTGAGTTCCACAGATCCAGTTTCCTCTGTACCTCCTTGTCAGTTTCACCCCAAATGGTGGTTTCATCCGCATATACAAGAACATTTTGGTCTTCTTTTCCCTCTTCCTTGATGTCCTTCATCGTGATATCTGCAGAAATGAAATGGTTTTATTGCACACATGTCTTTGTTCCAAACGACTGTGACTTTCTGTGCTCTATTAATATGGTGCTTGCACAGTTATACTCTGTGGAACCTTCAAGGCTTGTACCTTAGAGACAAATTTTGGCAAATATTCTATATGGAATTTTCGTTTTTCATGATATTCTAAGATTTTGTCTTTTAAACTGTAAATGTTGAGTGCCTGATATGTACCTTTCTGTCTCTTCCTTTGTTACCCATACAAATTATCCAATAAATAATACAGCAAAAATTGTGTTGCATATTTTACCACACTAGTAAGGGCCCACACTTCAGCACTGTAAAACCTGCTAGAACTGCCATATTCTTGTATAGTTTCAGTACTTTTTTTCCTTCCATATTGTGTTTGTTGGTGCTATATTTATTGTTTCATACATTCTATGATATTACTTTTGCTCCAATATCAAGTTCTTCAAGAGATGACATTGTGAAACCAAGAAAGGTAAATTGGCTGATTATTTTAAGGGATTTGTTATTAATAAACAACTTACAGCAGACTTGGAATGGATCACAAAATACCATGTATTCTGTACCATGCATCTAAACTTAAAAAAAAAAAAAACTTTTATTGCTATTTTCCAATTCAGACAGTATTTGCTGTATGTATATATCTTCAGAATTTGTAACTATTAAGATTATCAGAAAATGAGACATTGAGACAAAGTTGTTACCATTTATATTATTGTCAGAACCCATCTGTTAAAGTTTTGTTTTCCATTCTCAGCTGGGATCTTCAGTATATAAATGTAATAGAATTGGCAACAAATGTCAGTCTGTCATATGCCATTGCTGATGTTATAATATGTCGGCAAGTTTTGAAGCAGAACACATTGAGCTGCAGAGTGGTAGATTCATTCTGCTATTGTTGCCAGTGATTGATTCATTATGCTATTGCTGCCTGTGATTGTAGCAACATTCAAAACAACCTAGGCAGTTACAAAGTGCATAGGTTTCTGTAGCCAGTGTTAAACTGAATAAAACAGTACCTTGTAGAATGGAGTCCAGCACCTCCACAGTGGGATCTATGTGTAAGATTGCAAGCGCTCTGTCTTCAGGCCACAAGTGGCCCATCGGGACCATCTGACCACCGTGTCATCCTCAGTTTAGGATGCGGATAGGAGGGGCGTGTGGTCAGCACACCACTCTCCTGCTCGTTATGATGGTTTTCTTTGACCGGAGCCACAACTATTCGGTCGAGGAGCTCCTTAATTGGCATCATGAGGCTGAGTGCACTCCGAAAAATGGCAACAGCACATGGTGGCTGGATGGTCACTCATCTAAGTGCTGGCCACGCCCGACAGTGCTTAACTTCGGTGATCTCACGGGAACTGATGTATCCACTGTGGCAAGGCCATTGCCTGTAAGATTGTAGACCTGCAAAAATTTCAGGTTCTTGCATGGCCTTGTCAATCTCTCCCAAGTGTATGACACAGCAGTTATGATCAAAGTACATATACTTGTGTCTGAATAAAATGTCATCCACATAGAATTGTTATTTTTAGCTATTCATTTTTCTAAGACAGCAACCTTAGGAGGTCATGCAATTATTAAATCAGAAATGTATGTCCAGACACTCTGACTACACAGCCTAAATACTTTGTTCTTAACTTTTCCTGTGATCATTATGAGGAACAGACAATAAAATGGCAGACTTGCTGCACTGACTGCATCCAATACCAGTTTTTTAAAAAATCTACCCAACATGGTTCCCCTGAACAGTGTCATCATTCTTCCATAAATTCTCATTTAAATCCCCTGAGAGCACCTGTAACACTTTGTAGTACATATACCAATGTATTCTGATTCTAGCAGTGCGTCTTTAAATTCATACAATGTTTGCTGTCTGCTGCCAAAAACTGGTGTAACTCAATGGAACAGCATTCTGTATTCATTCCTTAACAGATACACTGCATTTTCCAAGAATCATCTGGACCAATTTGTCTTTCACATTATTACAGGGTGGCACAGTTATAAGTAGCTTGGCCCACCTTTGAGTTGTTGTTATTGTTGCTGTGGTCTTCAGTCCAAAGACGGGCTTGATTCACCTCTCCATGCTACTCAGTCCTGTGCAAGTACCTTAATCTCTGAGTAACTAGTTCAACCTACATCATTCTGAACTGCTTAGTGTATTCATCTCTTGGTTTCCCTCTATTATTTTTAGCCTCCACACTTCCCTCTACAATTTTTAGCCTCCACACTTCCCTCTAATATTAAATTGGTTATCTCTTGATGCCTCATAATGTGTGCTGTCAACTGATCCTTTCTTCTAGTCAAGTTGTGCCACAAATTCCTCTTCTCCTCAATTCTATTCAGTACCTTCTTATGAGTTATGTGATCTACCCATCTAATCTTCAGCATTCTTCTGTAGCACCACATTTTGAAAGCTTCTATTCTCTTCTTGTCTAAACTATTTGTCACCCATGTTCCACATCCATACACGGCTACACTCCATACAAGTACTTTCAGAAAGGACTTCCTGACAATTAAATCTATACTCAATGTTAACAAATTTCTCTTCTTCAGAAACTCTTTACTTGCCATAGCCAGTCTACATTTTATATCCTCACTACTTTGACCATCATCAGTTATTTTGCTCCTTTGAGTATGAATGCAGTATTTTGACTTCTGAAATAGAGTACACAGCAACAATGGATTGTTAACATTCTTCAGTTTATTTCATCGGTGAAGTTAGGCGTTTCTCTTTGAGGTCTGCAAAATGACTTTTTCGATAGAAGAAAGAATTGAAATTGTGGAAGCATATGTGAAAACAGGTTCGATTAAGAAAGCTCACAAAATTTCCAGGGTCAAGTATCCAGATAGAGGACTATCAGCAGAGAGAGAGAGAGAGCAATATGGAATCTGTATTAAAATTTGCTCACCTATGGATTTGTGCAAAAAGTAAAATGACAAAGAATTCCTTCCGTATAAGCAGAAGTGATTGTAGAGATTCTCCAAAGAATTATTCAGAGCCCAAAGAAGGCACATGTCTGTAGGAGTTGCCAGAGGATATTGAAAAGTCTTAATTTGAAGCCATATTGTGTGAGAGTTCTACAGCAGTTCAGCAGTTGTGGAAGGATGATAGTCAAAGCTTGTAGATTACTGCACGTGGCTTTTGAATAACATTTACAATGATTTAATCAATTATTGACAATATAATATTTATAATTATTGACAATATAATTTATTGACAACATAATTTAAATGGATAGGTAAAAAATTTACTCACCAAGTGGTGGCAAGGGAACATACACACACAAAATGGTTTAAATTTTACAAACTTTCAGGTATAGTGATTCCTCCTCTTGGCAGAAGAGTTGAAGGGGATGGAAGAAGGGTGAAGGAAAATGACTGGAGAGGTTTAGGGAAAGGAGTACAGTTCAGAAAAGTCACCCAGAACCCAAGGTCAGAGGAGACTTACTGGATGGAATGAGGAGGATAGATTGACTGTTGTGACTGCACTGTATGAGATTTGAAAACCTGAGAGCTATGATTTGTTAGACCCTTTCCATTATGTGAGTGGTGAAGCATGCTTTCATTTTCTGGTCATGTGAATTCACAGAACATGAAGTGCTGGCCAACAGAGAACCCTCCATGATGAAAACATTGGTGTTCGATGTGGTTGCATGTATGGAAATTTTTGATACATTTTATGCTCAGCTCACTGAACATGAAGGATAATACTGCCTGCAAACATTTATGGCCACCATGTGTGCTGGATGTAACATCATGTGATTTTTCTCCTGTGAGAACACTTGAAGAGCAAGGTCTATGAAACAAATCCTCACACAATACAGGAAGTGAAACACAACTGCAGCCATGAAGTTGCTGTCATTGATATCCGAACTCTACACTGGGTATATTTGAAAATGCTTAGGCGTGCGCAGCTGTATATTGATGTTGCAGGTGGTCACTTTCAGCATCTTCTCAAAATGTCTTTTTCAGTGTTTTTTTCATTGTAAATAAATGGTAAGTCAACCTCAGCTCCTTGTTTCTGTAATTTCACTGCATTTCCTTTACGCTTTTATCTGTGCCACCCTGTAGTTTCACACTTTGATTCCATTTCATTTCACACCATAGTAAATGAACTCTGTATGACCCACCAACCGAGTGCAAATCTTTCGGTTGGACCCCATTTTGACAACTTCGATGTCCTGAGTCGACAGCATCCTGCATATCCAGAGGGTCACCAATTCAAATACTAACCAGACCTGATGTTGTTTAATTTTGTTGATCAGGTGGGAACCAATGTTTCTAACTACATGAGATGCTGTAGAGATTCACCACCAATGTTGTCATGAGTTTCTGCTGTGTCTTTTCTGTGGTTTAATGGCATTATCACACATTCACCCACATTTAGCGATAGCTGTCATTCAGGGAAGTAAGGAAAGCTGCTGTCTAATTTTGAATAAAGTTGTTTTGGGCATTACATCCCATCAGTGTGTAAAACTAACTATGAACTTGTGGTGTGTGTACTGTAAGACCTTTGGTACACACACCATCAGGTTATTTGACTTGTCACTCTAATGAAGTAGGCGAGTGTCAGAAATGTCTCGTGGTCTTATCGTGGCATGTTTATCTTCTGCCGTTAGGTCAGATGATAGAAATGCCACTTGCACGCTTAGAGTAGCAGATTGACGGTGACCAACTTTAAACAGAACTTGATTAACACACATTTATTAAAATAATAAAAAGTGTAGACATTACATAACTTGATTCTGGATGCTGTTTATAATTGACAGTCTGAAGTCCTTTGGTCCTGGTACGTTAATCTTATTCTCACATATCTCTGATACTTGACAAAGTGTCTATTCATTTATCTTCATGGCTATGTACAGGAATATGGCAATCTTATTAGGTGCAGACTGAAACTTGACTATAGATTGGTGCAGACTAATGCAGACTGACTAATCGGAGGTCTGTACACTCGTTATAATACCTCACGCGTTCATGTGTCACTGTGTGAGTGTGATCCGCGAGGAGAAAAGGTTCTATGTTAGCAGCAATCTCATTGGCTGCGTTACATATTAATCGGCGGAAGCAGAATTTGGTCCGTCTCTAAGGCAACGCCATCTCGTAGTGCGGAGACGGACGAGCGCTGTGCCTGCGCTGTTGTGCTTAGCGGGGTGCGCTCTAGTGGGAAAGTTGTGTACGCGCTGACTACACGGAACTATGTACACAACAGAACTATAAAATGACTGACTTGTAGCAAAATACTTAAATGAGCAATTTTGAAGGATTTCAGAGATGCTCTACTAGGGATCATAACATGGCAACATTGTTGCACATGCAGAAGTTGTGCGATGGGTTCCCTAGTACTACGGTGAGTGAGGAGTTGAGACTTTCTACTCAGAGACCGCATTTTTATTACCTGATGCCACTATATAGCACTTAGAGGACTGCAATCCAGGATCCGTGCACTGGATGAGCTCGTGACATCCCCGATGGTATGCTGTGGCAGTGCTGCAGCAGCTTGAAGCATTGGTGTCCTCATTCACCCAGTAGTGTTTCAGCTGCACAGCATAACAAGGCTCCTGGCAAGCAAAGGTCGGCTACAGAACATGGCAGCTGGCAGAAACAAGCAGGCACTGTGAGTTGAACCCAGGATCTTCAATGACTGGCCACAGTGTCGAGCACCCACCAGATGATCTCGCCTCGCCGGATTCAGAAGGGTCGGCACTAGGTGACTGCTCGTAGATGAGCACCTTCAGCTAATTGTTCACACTAAGGCTGGAGTAGGTCAGTTGTACATTCAGATGATGTCTGGCTCAAAGACAAGTTGAATGCATGGCACCAAAGGGATCCTGCTACCAGCTGACCTGTTAAGGAGATGTTCGACATACGGGAAACTATTTTTTAAAGCTTTGTTCTGCATTTTACTATTTTTATTGTGAATAAAATGCACCTTAATTTAGTTGTCTGGGTTTAGTAGCCAACTGCTTTTTTATGCTCCATAAATTCTTTCACAATCATTCTATTCTTACACACATTGTCAGTTGATGAAATAATATTCTTGGTGACCAGAATGTAAGTCGTACTGAGTGCTGAAGTGAGGACTGTAGCAATGTCATTCTCTGTAATATGTTCCTTCTGTGCTGTCAAGCAAGTTGTCATGACAGAAGATGCCACACTTGTAACCAGGTGACGATGACTGTGACAAATGAGATTTTGATGATCTAGGAGTTTCATAAATTATTTTGCACAGTTGTTACGGCGATTCTTATGGTAAGGCCACTCGAGATGCATTTTTCAAGTTTTCTGAAACTTGACTATCTATACTTGGCTAATTAAATACTGTGCTAAATTCTGAATCCTGTACAAATGTCATTTTTATTATATATGTATCATTCAGCAATCTGTTTTCAGGCTGATGCTATTAATTGCTATTTGTAATTACAAACTACTGTTCTTTTTTTAATTTTTTTACACAAAGTGGTATATAAACACAAATGATGTGACTTACCGAACGAAAGTGCTGGCAGGTCGATAGACACACAAACAAACACAAACATACACACGAAATTCAAGCTTTCACAACAAACTGTTGCGTCATCAGGAAAGAGGGAAGGAGAGGGAAAGACGAAAGGATGTAGGTTTTAAGGGAGAGGGTAAGAAGTCATTCCAATTCCGGGAGCGGAAAGACTTACCTTAGGGGGAAAAAAGGACAGGTATACACTCACGCACACACACACACACACACACATCCATCTGCACGTACACAGGCACAAGCAGACATATTCAAAGACAAGGAGTTGGGGCAGAGATGTCAGTCGAGGCGGAAGTGCAGAGGCAAAGATGTTGTTGGATGACAGGTGAGGTATGAGTGGCGGAAACTTGAAATTAGCGGACTCTTTGTCTTTGAATATGTCTGCTTGTGTCTGTATATGTGTGGATTGATATATGTGTGTGTGTGTGTGTGTGTGTGTGTGTGTGTGTGTGTGTGCGAGTGTATACCTGTCGTTTTTCCCCCTAAGGTAAGTCTTTCCGCTCCCGGGATTGGAATGACTCCTTACCCTCTCCCTTAAAACCCACATCCTTTCGTCTTTCCCTCTCCTTCCCTCTTTCCTGACGAAGCAACCATTGGTTGTGAAAGCTTGAATTTTGTGTGTATGTTTGTGTGTCTATCGACCTGCCAGCGCTTTCGTTTGGTAAGTCACATCATCTTTGTTTTTAGATATATTTTTCCCACGTGGAATGTTTCCATATATATATAATAGAGGGAAACATTCCACGTAGGAAAAATATATCTAAAAACAAAGATGATGTGACTTACCAAATGAAAGTGCTGGCAGGTCGACAGACACACAAATGAACACAAACATACACACAAAATTCAAGCTTTCGCAACAAACTGTTGCCTCATCAGGAAAGAGGGAAGGAGAGGGAAAGACGAAAGGATGTGGGTTTTAAGGGAGAGGGTAAGGAGTCATTCCAATCCTGGGAGCGGAAAGACTTACCTTAGGGGGAAAAAAGGACAGGTGTACACGCGCGCGCGCGCACACACACACACACACACACACACACACACACACACACACACACACATACAGTCTGCTTGTGTCTGGATATATATATATGCGGGGAGACCGGGGGGGGGGGCTGTTGTAAATGATCAGCATGTAGGCATATATACAAAATAATTTGTTAATCATTATTATGTGCTTTTCATTTATTATAATGTTGTTCTACCAAGAACCGATGGAAGATTCTGTTAATATGACAAAATGTGACACAACAGCACAATTATCCGTCTTTTACAGTAGATTACTGAGTTAAAAATATTGTGCATATTATCTGTGGAATGTAGAACTAACTAACTACACCACTGGAAGACAGAAACTGTGATATACTTTCGTAAAAAAAAAATATTCACTGATGAGGCAAACTGTTGGTATTTTTGCATCTTTTGTACTTCCAAGCATAACAGTTTATACTGAGGTAGTATGCAGCTTGTGAGATTAATATTACTCTGGGGTGTGTGTGTGTGTGTGTGTGTGTGTGTGTGTGTGTGTGTGTGTTTTTCATACTTTGCAGCAATTGAAGTGTTGGATATTATTTAGCAGGTGATCAAGCTTTTTGTTGTACAGGAAAGAGGACAAAACCCCTGTGGGATGAAGGTGTGAACTGTAAGTTGGTATTTTGTGCCTTGTGTGGAGAATGGTGTTCCCAATTGCATCACGTACTGAAGTCTGCTGATTTTAAAAGCACATGCTTCTTGTGTTTTTTGTGTTGATAATACTGACACTGTCGGATTTAAATTTTTGTGGTTATCATCCCATTGAGTCTGTTAATAATCTCTTATTTGGACTGTGTTAATTTCTGTTATAATAAAACTCTGAAGTAAATTTACCTAGTGAGATTATGCAGTCATATTTTTTTTCCACATTGTGGTTACAAAAAATGATGTAACTGTTAATATGTTCATAATTTTTTCTTATTTCTATGGAAAGATTGTCATTCCTTTAGTGGTACCCCATTTGATAAATGGCTTAACATTGGACTAATTGTAATAAACATAGAATTTACAAGTACTTATCTGCCACCCTTCACTAGCACTTTTTCCAGTTTGGCATGAGCATTTGTGTGTAAGTGTGGCTTTCTTTATGTTCTTACCCATGGTAGTAATAAGACATCTCCAACAAGTTTATTGTTAGCATACATAAAACCATAAAATTGATGATAAAATTACATGAAGCTCCAACTTACTGGATGTTTCATATTATGAACTTTTAAGCCTGAAAGACTGTTCACCATAGTTGTCAGCTAATCTCTTGCAGATCTGAATTGTTTTATTATCTAAATTTGTGGCACATTTTTCAGTATTTTGAGACTGTGATATTTTGGCTGAACTAACATTATAAAGATGGTAAATACTGATACCATCTAAAAAATATAAATACAATTTGACATTGATGGTATAGGAAATGGGGTTCACACTGTGGTATATTTTCAGGCTGTAGTGGCAAATTCTCATAGGGACATGAACAGCAAACTGCTGCAACCTTGAACAAAGATGGCCGATAACATTCAGTCTGTAAGCTCATAAATTGTCCACTTCTAAAAAACATAATTTTTATTAAGTGAAAACAATAGTTTTTATGCCTACTCGCGTAGCTAATTATTTCACTATTCAAAAGAGTGTTTAGTGTAAGGTGTACTTTGAGTAACAGCAATGGCAAATCTGAAACAATATGTAAATCTTCAAAATTGAGAAGGTAACAAGCAGTACTTTGGCACACCTAGAGATCACACTACTGATATATACAGACTGTGTACACATTGCTTAGCAGACGTGAAGGATCACCTTTAAGAAAATGAATGGCATACAAGCAAATAAGTCGTGTTGTTACATGGCACTGTGACAGTATAAAGGTTCTGCTCAGTCTTATGCAGTCATTCCTCATGACTTCATCTTTAGGGCCAGTAATATTTTTAATTTGTTTATATTTTGCACTGACATTCCCTCTCTTCACTGATTTCTCCCAAAAACAATACCAGGTATCACAGCAGAAAAGATATCTAATAGTTTACAGATGACTGGTTTTGAACTTGAAAAAGTGACTAACTGTTTCCTTCATTTTGTAAATGAATTTACAGTGAAACCTCTTCATAACGTTCCTCCATATAATGTTTTCCTCTATATTACATATGTTTTTTTCAGTCCCGACTAAAAGTCCATATAAACAATATTACAATTTCCTCCATATAACGCTCACATTTTTGGAACCCTGGTCAATTATTTATCTCTTTATAATGTTTAAGTGACTGGATGTAGACACATCATTTTCCGTTCTGTGGATTCACAGTTTGCACCGGCTCGGAAAGCCTGCGCTCAGCGTGTTTCACATGTCAGCGTCAGAACCTGGTCACGTGACATGTGACGCACATTCTGCTTGCGATCTTTTTGGTGCCATTTACTTTCACCCATCCACCTACCGGGCCTCACGTTTTAATTACAAAAAACTAATAATTTCATACATTGATCATTTGCAATGAATATCATATTACAGTGTTGTGAACATTTAAAATGTCATATATGGCACCATTTGTCAAAGCTGATTAGTGGTATCCCGATCTTCAGTAATTCCCTATAATTATTATTTGGAAGCCTTCCTCTTTATAGTGTTTTCCTCTATATAGTGTTCAGAATTTGTGGTCCCTTGAAAAATGTTATATAGAGGTTTCACTGTACTACACGACTATTTTAAAGCAGATCCTTCTCATAGTGTCCAACAATGCATGTGTTCCTATTCATGTAAGTAAAATGATGCCATCAGATATTGCTTATTTGTTTCACAAATAGACTCTTCACGTTATTTCACATGTATCCCATCTTAGGAACCCAAAACTATCTTCTTCTAAAACTAAAAGGATTGATGTTGCCTCAGTCTGTACAAAAGAAATGACAGTTCACACTTGAAACCCATCTACAGTTACCATGACATCATTATTAGACCCAGTTTTCCAGCCACAGATTTTGCTGCATGTGGGAATTCATGGGTTGTCAAATCTGGTAAACAAGATGGATGTTGCAGCAATTCATGTTTGAAAGAGGAACTCCCTCAGTTTTCCCATTGTCAGCTGAATTTTCTTATTGGAAGATGATTTATTTTCCTTTTCTTTTGAATGGCATATTCTTTTTACACGTTTGTTTCATCCAGGAGGCTTGTGCTAGCCTTTTCAAGGTAATGGGTAAAAATAGCTCCTTTTGTATTGCAGGAGTATCAGCCATAATCTTAGTATCAGCAAACAGAATTGGCTCCATACTCCTTTTCTTTAGAACCATAACTTTCACCTATTGCTTTCATTGCTGTTTCATTTCTTGCATGAAGTAGCTGAGCCATCTTTCGTCAATAGTAATAAATTGGGGCACACAGTCAGTCAGGTTACTTTTAAAATACTGGGTGTGCATATTTAAAGTTCCAGTTTCAAAATGCTGTAGAAAGAGAACCAAAGCTCAGAATGGCATCAAATTTGAACAGTATATTTTTGGTGCAGGGGAAACTCGTGTAACATAAAAATGTAACAAAAACTTTGCCAGTAGATGGCGCTGTAAGTGTATGGACCTACATGGGGTTGGCTACAAATGCCAGATCAGTCACAATATGACAACTATGATTTAAGTTGCACATTACACTACCTGTATTGTTCAGTGTGCATGACTGCATAAGTTTGGCAGGTGACAGTTCTGGCACTGTTAGTTAGGTAAGCTCATCTACCATATCAATGTCATACCACATTGGATGGGAAAATTCAGTTTGTAATTGCCCTAAGATAAAAAAAACTGCATAAAAAGCAAGATTGCATTTGTTTTTAATTGTCTTGGCACCAAAATCCTTATGAAAAATCAAAATTACTTTGGTTTCAAACTGTCATGAGACTGGCACGAGACATGTCCAGTATGCTGCCCATCAATTTTTGCCACAACCTGAATCTGAGAAATGTTCCACAAAAGATCGAAGTGTCCTGGGGATCACATTCAGAATGTTTTATGCACAGAAATAGCTGATAATTCTAGCATTTCCAAAATTCATCTGCAGCAGCTGCTTCACTGGCTGTGCAAGGTGTAGAGGAGTGCCAGCTTGCATAAAAATGATCATATCCACACATTCACACAGTTGAATGCTTGGAATGGCATTGGTGTACAGACTCTCATAGGTTTACCAGTGAGAGCACAGGTAACAGGACCTGGAGGACTCATCATCTTGAAAAAAAATGTGATCCTACAACAAACAGTGCTGTCAACCCAGACCAAACAGTCACCTTTGTAGATTGGAGTGGTACCATTTGTTGTGTGCACAGATTTTCCATTACTCATAATCTACAGTTCTGCATATTGACACAGGCTTGGGGATGGAAATGGACTTTCTGTCCACAGAATGTTCCATTGCCATTCATTGTCCAGTTCCTGTGTTTAAGAAATTTCAGAGTGAGCTTGCTGGCAGATGAGAAGGAAATAGCTCCTGAACATGGGTGATTTTGTATGGATTGTAATGCAGTCTGTTTCATGCTCACAGGCATGTCCAACATTTGGAAAATTCCCAATGCATTGCATGTTCGCACACCACTGCTCGACCCCTCCTGCAATGCTGTGGTCACATGTTTGACAGATGTCAGGTTAACTGCTTTCCTCTCTCTGCCACACTGCAATTCAAAAGAACTTGTCTTTTTGAATATTGTAATTATTTTCTCCAGACCCTTAGCAGACATAAGACGAATGCCTTTTTTCATACCCTGCAGTGTCCTTAATAAAAGAGCTTTACCAGTAGCATACAATTCTTTGTGAAGACAGTTGTGTTGGGTCTCTTGGAGACGATGTGCTGCACATCTGTGGTGTGCATATTCTGATGCTTACAGTGCCATCTATTGGTCAAATTTTCATTTTTTGTGTTCCACAACATTTACCCCTGCACCAATAATATTGTGCTCAAATTTGACATGGTTCTGAGTAATGATTCTCCTTCTACAGCATTTTGACACTGGAATTTTCATTAAGGACATCATGTAGTCCAAAATTATATGTAAATGCATTTCTGCATTAATTTTTGGTGAGCATTCAACAAATGTGGCATTCAGGTGTATAAAACTTATTCATGGTTAACTTTTCATATCAACTGTATTGT
This sequence comes from Schistocerca nitens, assembly GCF_023898315.1. Classification (NCBI taxonomy): domain Eukaryota; kingdom Metazoa; phylum Arthropoda; class Insecta; order Orthoptera; family Acrididae; genus Schistocerca; species Schistocerca nitens. Next base: position 475,857,435 of record NC_064622.1, on the reverse strand, counting down.
ACACATTTTTCCTTTTGTTGATATGTAGCTACACTTTTGTGGTGTCCTTAAAGTGTTTGAATTCATATGTGGCTACACTTCTTATGAAGGTGATCACATATTTCGCAACTGTTGAAAGTGGAGTAGCTCCTTATAAAACTTTCCCATATTTGGATGTACTATAATCCAAAACAAAGAATTTTACGATGGGTTGATATTTCAGTTTTCAACATAGCTACTGTACTTAAAAAATCTGCATCAACAGAACAGTCCCACAGATCAGGTTTGAAACTTGACTTTTGTTGTTTATGGAATATAAGGAAAATAAATGTTCATTGACATCAAAAGACCTCTACATGTCCATGAAATTCTCACCTTGCCCTTACTGTGTGACTTATGTCATAATTGAACTCGTGTCCTGTGGATGTTCAGTTGGTGTAAATTTTGAATGTTTGTGTATGTGATGCAAGAAATGATAATTCCAAAGCTTTTTAATACAGTGATACATGTGAAATAATGATGCAACAATTCATGAAAAACAGTTTGTATGGCAGCACCATTGCAAATACATATTTGGTAATGAACAGTGGAACAGAATATTTTTTCACCCACATGTTAAATACATTGTGAACAAGTGATTAAAAGTCTGTACTGTATACAAAACACTGTCATTTAGTTCACACAATGGGTACCATCATCATTTTGTAGTGCAGGTCTAGGCGGTGAACTAATTTTTTTAACAGGCTTCTTGGCTTTGTTGCCAGCATGGGCAAAATGAAAGTGATGAATCTCTGAAATTAAATAATAGTGATCGAGGAAACTTTCAAAAGTAACTAGAACTAAAGAGGAGGGTAACGTGGCTAACTGACCACGTATAAATGACTTGTTAACAATTTATCGAAAATGAAACTTCTCATTCTGTCTAGCAATGACCATTAGAAACAATTTTCTTCCATTAGAAAATGAATTACCATAAAAATGTGTGTGTCTGACCAATTACAGTGCTTCAAATATTCCTGGACATGGAAGGTTCTTGTATGAGTACAAAGCACGCAATAGCACTTCCCTCTAAAATATCATCTGTGCAGCCGCTGATGCTATAAAGCTTCAGGAAATAAATGTTTCAAAACTACTGTACATGCTTTGAGATCTATGAACATCCCTTTGAATAAATTTTAAGTGACATGTTTAGATCTGTTGATAGCACAAAATACTTCATGGGAAAACTGTTCCAATAGTTCATTGCAATGCATAAGTGATAGAAAAAAATTGCATATACACTACTGGCTATTAAAATTGCTACACCACAAAGATGACGTGCTACAGACGCGAAATTTAACCGACAGAAAGAAGATGCTGTGATATGCAAATGATTAGCTTTTCAGAGCATTCACACAAGGCTGGTGCCGGTGGCGACACCTACAACGTGCTGACATGAGGAAAATTTCCAACCGATTTCTCATACACAAACAGCAGTTGACCGGCGTTGCCTGGTGAAACGTTGTTGTGATGCCTCGTGTAAGGAGGAGAAATGCGTACCATCACGTTTTCGACTTTGATAAATGTTGGATTGTAGCCTATCGCAATTGCAGTTTATCGTATTGTGACATTGCTGCTCGTGTTGGTCAAGATCCAATGACTGTTAGCAGAATATGAAATCGGTGGGTTCAGGAGGGTACTACGGAACACCATGCTGGATCCCAACGGCCTCATATCATTAGCAGTCGAGATGACAGGCATCTTATCCGCATGGCTGTAACGGATTGTGCAGCCACATCTCGATCCCTGAGTCAACAGATGGGGACGTTTGCAAGACAAGAACCATCTGCACGAACAGTTCGACGTTTGCATCAGCATGGACTATCAGTTCAGAGACCATGGCTGCAGTTACCCTTGACGCTTCATCACAGACAGGAGCGCCTGCGATGGTGTACTCAATGACGAACCTGGGTGCACGAATGACTAAACATCATTCTTTCAGATGAATCCAGTTTCTATTTACAGCATCATGATGGTCACATCCGTGTTTGGTGACATCGCGGTGAACCCACATTGGAAGCGTGTATTCGTCATTGCCATACTGGCGTATCACCCAGTGTGATGGTATAGAGTGCCATTGGTGACATGTCATGATAATGCACAACCGCATGGTGCAGGTCCTGTACAGGCCTTTCTGGTTACAGAAAATGTTCGATTGCTGCCCTGGCCAGCACATTCTCCAGATCTCTCACCAATTGAAAATGTCTGGTTAATGGTGGCTGTGCAACTGGCTCGTCATATTATGCCAGTCACTACTGTTGATGAACTGTGGTATCGTGTTGAAGCTGCATGGGCAGCTGTACCTGTACACGCCATCCAAGCTCTGTTTGACTCAATGCCGAGGCGTATCAAGGCAGATATTAAGCCCAGATGTGGTTGTTCTGGGTACTGATTTCTCAGGATCTATGCACCCAAATTGCACGAAAATATAATCACATGTCAGTTCTAGTATAATATATTTGTCCAATGAACACCCATTTATCATCTGCATTTGTTCTTGGTGTAGCAATTTTAATGGCCAGTAGTGTATATTATATGAAAAAGAAACAAGATTGAAATGTCAATTAAGTTGATTTTATTTGATCTTTATAATATTGTGTTCATTCTCACAACTGACAGCATTTCTAACTCCTGTATGTATGTCTAGAGTTCCACAGTATATAAACAGAACTGTTGCTTATCATTGTTGTGGGATTGAAACACACACCTGAAATTGTTTCCATGGTAAACATGTTTAGTCTGTTGAGTAAGTAGTCCTTAACTGTGGAAGTACCATGCAATCTTGTATTTACTACAACTGCTGTTCTCATATTGGCATCTCCTTTATCTTCCTCCTTTCATACAAAGCTACAGTACATTTATAAATATTTACTCAAAGCACCAATTATGCACATGTGTCTGATAAAAGCTCTGGAGATTTATCACACATTGATTTGCAAGTTTCCCTTCTGCAGTAACCAAGATGATACTCTCTCTGGATGTGACAAAACCAATGTAACTCAACTACACCCATGAATGTGTCACATGAGAGTAAATGTCCTTCATACTTCCAGAATGAGATATGTGTTCCTTAAGAGATCTGCAGGTAGAGAGACCAGTTGGTGTTCTCAACCTTCCCCACTTGTGTTTTTGAAAGAGTGCACTTGTCAGAGGCCAGAAATAATTTTGATCAGGGTTCTCAAGAAGAACAGTCAAATTCATGATAAACTTGGGAAGCACCTATGAAAAATGGAATACTGCTGCAGGCTCCTTAACAGCACATTTTAATTGATATGGACCCCTGCAAGATGCACAGGAATAGTGTCTGTGAGGTTCTATAAGGTACAGACAGGGATACGGAGCCACGCCAATTCCATTGCCTTGGCCAGCTGCTCTTAGGGCTGGCAGTTTAGGATTCTTGGTGAGAACAGCCCAATTGAGGTGGTCACACAGATTCTCGATATTTAAATACAGGTACTTTGGTAGCCAGGGGAGTACAGAAACTGCTCCCGGTGTTCATCGAGCCATACGTGTACACTGTGAGCTGTGTAACTTGTTGCAGTGTCCTGCTTGCAGATGCCGTTATGCTGAGGAAAAGTAAACTGTGTATAGGAGTGGACGTGGTTCCCAAAGATAGGTGCATACTTCTGTTGGTCCATTGTGCCTTCCAGAATGATGGTATCACCCAGGGAATACCACAAAAATGTTCCCCACGTGACAATAATTCCTGTAGGTTACAAGGTGTTTTGCTTCAGACGTTTCATGCTGTAAACCTCAATGACCATTTGTCTGATGGAGCATAAAATGTGGTTTATCTGAAAAGGCCACCTGTTGCCACTCGGTGGGCATCTAATTGTGGTACTGGTGTTCAAATTCCAAGCTTCATCGCCAATGAGCAGCAGTCGGCATTGGTGCACGAATCGGGCATCTGCTGCACAGGCCTGTACACAGCAACATTGAGGAGACACTTTCAGTAGCCACCTTATTTCATATGGACAGTCAGTTGCTCAACAATTGCACATTTGTTTGACCATACACATCTCCCCCTCATCTATGGCCTGTGGTGCACCACAGTTGTTTCGGCACTAGTTTTGGATAGCACCATTTTGCCATGCACAGTATACTTTAACCACAGTGGCATGCTACCAGTTTGCAAATTTAGCCATTTCAGAAATGCATCTTCCCTTTCCCAAAAAGCCAATGATTGTGCCCTTTTGGACATTATCATAATGCAGGAAGGGAGTGATTTATCTAATGACTGCACTGTTTTCAGCATCCCCCAGCACACTATATGTAAACACCCCCCCCCCCCCAATTGTTTCTGCTGTATGTGGCTGATTATTACATCTTGACATAGAACATAGGTGGTGATCAAACGAAATTGACTGGACCATATTCATAGTTTTATTAGAGATACTCTCTAAGGAATGCAAAATTTGATTGTTTCTAATGTCTGCATTTTTCATTTATCTCCCAAAGTACACACATAAGTCTGTTTTCATGCATTTAGTTAATACCAACTAAACTGCTTGCTTATGAAAAGGAAGGGCATATAATCACTCACCATTTAGATAATCTTCGGAAATGAAGGTATTGTATAAATTTGTGTGTTGCTCTTCCCTTCGATTATATGATGCTTCAAAATTCTTATACTTGGAACCTTGAGACAAACAGCAGCACTTAATGAAAATAATGCCTGCAGAAGCTCTCTGTAAATGCACAATAAATTTGAGTTTTGTACAACAATGGATTTTATTTCCAGAGACATTCTCAAAAGCCTATTATTTCCTCAATGGCAGCCATGAACAGTCTCAAAATAATTAATCCAAAAAGTAAATGTACTATGGCTCCAAGATGGTTGCCTATCTTTCAATTTAATGCCTCTTCAGCAACTTGTGCCTCAGTTTCACGCGTTGTTTTCTGGAGCATCTTCTCATAATCGAGAGCCCGTTGACACACTAGGTAATCTAGAGAGATCCTTTGTATTCATGCCAGTTAAATTATCAGAATTAAATTAAATCCCACAGTTTCTACTTGTCACTTTTCTATTTCTGCAAACCTAACAGTAGTGGTAGCAGTAGTACTATGCACACAGTGAATACATGGCAAAACTACAATGTGAGATTCAGCCCTTGGCCAAGCTGAACACAGAGGCACAAAGCCTCTTCGTGTGTGTGTGTGCTGTGTAACCATGATGTACAAAATGTACTTACCTTTTTGAGACATTTACGAAGCGTCCTTGTGAGAGAAACATTCAGAACTACTCAAGCTTCTCGCGACATGCACGTCAGTTCCCCATCACCAGTGATTACTACAACTACATTAATTCCACTGCAGAACTCTAAATGCCCCTTTCACAACTTGTATATTTCCCCAGAAATTCTGTCATTAATAATAAATTGTCCTGTTATGTATTTTTCATTCATAATGGTGCCGATTTCTCTTACATCATTTGCTGATACTGTTATTACCCTGTAATAATCTGATCATAAATGAATGTATGTTTCACTAATCATTTTGAGGGCAGTTTGTCTCTCTTTTCATATCCTCTGGTTTCGTTACAATTTATGAACTTTGAGCATCCTATGCCCTGATTCATGTTGTTGTTGTTGTTGTTGTTGTGGTCTTCAGTCCAGAGACTGGTTTGATGCACTTCTCCATGCTACTCTATCCTGTGCAAGCTTCATATCCCAGTACCTACTGCAACCTACATCCTTCTGAATCTGTTTAGTGTATTCATCTCTGGGTCTCCCTCTATGATTTTTTACCCTCCACGCTGCCCTCCAATACTAAATTGGTGATCCCTTGCTGCCTCAGAATATGCCCTACCAACCGATTCCTAGTCAAGTTGTGCCACAAATTTCTCTTCTCTCCAATTTTATTCAATACCTCCTCATTAGTTATGTGATCTACCCATCTAATCTTCAGCATTCTTCTGTAGCACCACATTTTGAAAGTTTCTATTCTCTTGTTGTGTAAACTATTTATTGTCCGCATTTCACTTCCATACATGGCTACGCTCCCTGATTCATGTAATGTGTATATTATCAATTTTTGTTTGAGAACATCTTTCTGGGCAGTCCCCACATTGAGGTGTTAACTGGTTTTTTGTAGTGATTTTCATTCCATTCTAACCTTATACAAATTAATGGTTCTTTAACCAACAGTAAGAGAACACTCTGAACTTCTGTTCCATTTTCATTAGGTTATTGCCAGACTGGGAGTGTCTCATTTTGAAATCCTTCAGAGAATAATTGTTGATATTCAGGGATATATACTGGAATGATCATTCAAAGCAAAAAAGTCCATTAAGCATGGACCGTAAAATGCATGTCTTAAGATCTATGAGCACTTGCTCATTAAAGGGATCTGTTTCACATAGCAAAGATGAAGAGCCCTTAGCTACTAATGTATGCATTTTAGAGCCTATGTTTACTAGACCTTTTTTGCCTGAAATAATCATTCCTATTCTATCCCTGAGTACTGAATATTTCCATGGGACACTTTTTTAAATTATTATTATTTAAAAGTTAATCAGTGCCAAACCATAGACCCCAATGGCTTTCTTTTACACATGTTATCAGAAGTGAATGCCATTATATTAAATGGGTTGATGTTTAGTGGCTTATTATATAATGTTGAATGTAATTGTCCTATTAGCTTAACAAAATGACTTTAGGTTGTCACATATCACACCACATTTACAATTGTTCGTTATTTTTAAGTTTTGAGTGACTTTTGTGTGTATATTAGATTTATTCACAAATTTCCTGACTTTTCTTCAAATGCAAACATATAATTTGCTTATATTTAATCTTATCATCCATAGGTTTTTTGCACGACCAAAGAATGAGGCGGAGGGTTTGCTTCTCGGCTCAGATGACCCAGATGATATTGATGTAGACTTCAGTGGCTTTGATAAGAAGAAGCAAGATGTTATACAAATGACACCAGTTTGAGGCTTTGTGTGTCTCAAATGTGTTTCTTGCCATAAAGATAGGTCATAGCAGAGTGCAGGGGACCTGCATGTTGTCTTGATCCATGATTTGGGCACAGGTGTTCCAACTTAGTCACTAAAAAATTGTACCTAATGTAAATGAAATTCTGGCATTTTCTTGTAATGCTTGTCTTCCTATACTTAAACTGAACAGTTAAGATTACAGAGATGAAACCACATGTAACCTCTCATGTTTGTAAAGTAAAATAAATAACTTATAAGGAAATGGATTTTGTGATGTATTAGTAGTACTTCAGTTGTTTCACAGACCACAGAAACATTGTACTCCTTGTATTAGTCGACCACGATACTATTGCCCATGGGAATGAGGGCACTATGGTCAGCTTATTGACAGTTTATCATGATATTTCATGAGGACACACTGAAAAACTTGATAGTGTATGCACAACTGTTTGAAAGCATTCACAGTGCTATGCATTTTTATGAGTCACCACTATGCTTGTGACCATTATCGGTAACACACAGTGTACAGTAAATGAGAGGCCAAGGGCAATAATATTGTGGTCAGGTAGTAACTAGTGACTACATTTGCAACAGTTTTATTTATTTACAAATGACTTGATTGTGGTAAAAGCGGTTGTATGTACCTATTGCCAGAATATCTGGCTGAAAACAGTACTTCTGCTCTTCATCTTAGAAGAAATTATACATGGTAAATCAGCTGTTAAAAGTAGCAAAATCTGGTCTTATAAAGCATTCCAGTGACATATATATGGTCTTCATTTTTCATAAGACAAATAATCCATTTCAAAATGTTGCAGACTGGCTGTAGAATTTCCCCACTGCCACCATAATGACCACTAATGAATAATGCTTCTTACTGGCAACCCAGTTTTAAACATTATATTAGCGAAACCAACCCTAACAATGAATTGCGTACTTAAAATATCAGCAAGTGATAATGGTATGAATGTTCTGATATTTACTGTTTTTACTTTTATGTACAACCTAATTATCTTTCTATAATTACAAGTACATCAAGATTCTTACTTTTTATTAATGGTCATTCCAATACATTTTATTAATTTTATGATGACATTTTCATACATAGCATAAAATTGTTCCAATAGATGTTCATTACATGAACACTGTAGATTCATTGAAAATAGTTATTTATTGACACTGTTTATGAAATTGTAAAAATGTTGAAGTGGGAAAAGAAATGCAGAAAAAAGTAAAATTGTATTTAAGATCTGCATAAAATTGTTTTATATTAAATAATTGACTTTATTACTACATTTTTCTACAATATTATTATAACTAGGAATAATATGAAAAAATGGTTTCTGTGTAGCATAGGTACACATGTGTACATATGAGGAAATACAGTGGATACGTATTCATTGCAGTCTGTTTATAAATAGAAAAGAAAGCAGGTTGCAAACTGGATAAAATCCTTTTCTTGCATTTAGCAGTACACAGCTATGCCTTTACAAACATTACAGATGATTATTGTGAGAGATGAAGTTACATAAATACCAAAAAATGCTGTGTTGCCTTACCTTCTTTGTATGTTAAAGATGGTTGAAGCAACGTATTATTGGATATACAAAGTACTACATAAAGGGGATTGTCATATTTATTGTAGGTGTGGTAGTAGGTACTGTCAGTACATCCATCTGCTTACATCTAGGAACATGACGACCCCCATATACCATCAGATCACCAAAGTTAAGTGCTGTCGGGCTTGGCTAGCATTTGGATGGGTGACCATCTGGTCTGCCGAGCACTGTTGGCAACTCTTGTGAGGAAAATTGAGGAGCTACTTGACTGAGAAGTACTGGCTCTTGTCACAAAAACTGATAATGGTCAGGAGAGAGGTGTGCTGACCCATATGCATCCAGTGACACCTATAGGCTGTGCCTATTGGGATGGATTTTAGACTATGAATATAAGTTATGGGTAGTATCAACAGGGAGATACAATTTTATTATGAAAAGGATAGATTTTCACCATATAATGGAGATGATACGTCATAGGTAGGCACAACAGACAGCTACAAGACTGTGCCGATTCTTGGTGCTGTATTTCGTGTCCTACATTACTCCTGACAGTCTCTTTGTTGTGCCTATCGCTGACTCAGCATCTCTATTATAAGGTGAGTAACATTCTACCCTTTTCGCAGTATTGTCATTATTCCATCCTGGATTTTCCATTACTTGATTTCAACAGGGAGAAAAACACATTTTAAGCATGCTAATGTATGAATGCAGCATAAAACGACTGGGGCGCTTTTGTTACAGGCCAGGACAAAACTGTCTGCCTCCACCACCACCACTACCACTACCACTACCACTGCCACCACCAACCCCAATGTAAGACTGAACTGTGTTAGACATGACACCCTACCACTACCACTACCACTACCACTACCAACCCCAATGTAAGACTGTGAACTGTGTTAGACATGACACCCTTCAAGCAAAGGAGTTACTTGATCATGTCACCATCAGATAGATCAAAATAGAATGACCTAGTTAAATAGCATGTGGGAGAAACATTTAAACAAATTAAGATATCTGCTTTGCTATTCTATGCAGGAGAATGCCACGGGAAAATGATGTCAGGAGAAAATTTTACTGGATTTAAGAATACTGAATTAAGTACATTATGTTTTTCTCCTAACTGAACTCTTTTTCATAGTCACTGATTCTACTAATAGTCACTGCTTTACTGTACTCTTAGCATGGGAAATAACTCTGCAACTGGTTCAGTGTAACCAGTTTTATCATACTGATTCCAATAAATATTAATGACCCACGCATACCAAAATCGGATCTCAGTGGTCATAACACTAGCTCAAACCCTATGTGTGAAATTTCTTTGTGGCAAGGTAGATAATAAGCACAACCGAAACTTTGATAATTTGAATGGGCAGATTGGTTTTAGCAGGTTATCAACTTCAGAAATCTGTATAGTAATAAATAATTCTGGCAAAAACAATATGTTATTTTACATAATTTCAGTTCATTATGTAATAATCGTCTGTGATAATGAAGTTACTTAAGGTATATTTAAACAAGCAGTTGAAAATCACTGCAAATTAAAAGAAAATGTTAGTTATTACCTAGATCAGGTAAATACCGCGTAATGAGTTTTATAAGCAGTGTTTATCAGCTGCAATTCTTAAAATATTTAAATAACTTATTCATCAACAATATTATTAATGTAGTCATGTGGATATTAAACAAGAAATAGTTGATACATACTATGACTACTAAATAGGGAAGCAGGTGTTTTTTTTTTTTTCACTAAGGGACAAAAAGAGTACATCAGATTAACAGCATTTGATTTAGTTGTCTGCATTAATAATTACTTTGACAGTTTTGTTTGTCTCTCCTTAATATCTTGCTCCATTTCAAATCCCTGGAAAGTCAGACTTTGTGATGGGATGTACAGAAGAAAATGAGTGAACAAGAAAAATACAGCAGACATGTCATTCCTTACCTTCTGAAAATGCAGTAGAAACAATTCGTGCTAGTGGCTATTTATTTATTTATTTATTTATTGGCATGTCCAAAAGAGCAGACATCATGTGGAATCCACAGCTATGATACACATCATGTAAATTGAAACTCGAGGGGGTGGAAAGGGAAAGGGAAAGGAAGGCACTATTGAGGTCAGCTGCATTGGTACTGTATGCAGAATCAGCAGCAATGAGTGAAACACCACTGAAACAGGAGCCTCTGTTAAAACTAGTTAGCCAGTTGCTGTTATACAACATTGAATCATGATGCACATGTGACCCACTGCTACCAGTAATTTCAGTGTTCTGCTCTGCTCTGAACGTTAGTTCATACCTCATTTATTTCTGATCCTGATTTGCATCTTACATTGTCACTGTTCTCTTATATTTTGATGTGTGCAATTCCTCTGCTGTACCAATTAGTTTGTCAGAAACCTCTAGTGCATTTATTACTACTGCCAAAATTTAGCTTTGATTTCTGTAATGTAGCTGTGTTCCTGTTCTGAACATACACAGTACAACATAATATTCTCTGGCTAAAAAGTTTTTCATGATATAGTCCTTTTATAAGAAGTTCAGTTTAATTGCCATGTCAAATCTGGATAAAATCCCAGGCTTTTGATGACTACCTCCATCATAATCATTGTCGGGGCAAATCTGACTTTCGTGAAAGTGGGGAGGCTCCCACTTTTATATCCAGAGGATGGCATCTGATTGGCTGGATTATGTCACAATGACATCATGGAGATGTCACATACTGAACTGTCATCCTCTACATCCATAGATTATGTTTGCACACATTATCCAGAGTCGCTTGCGACACCATCAGTCACTCCAGGCAGTGAATTATAAGAAATCTTTCTCTGTGCTCTTTCCATGTCAAGTGTACACTTCAGTGCACTGGTAAGTGCATAGCCAGTGTCTCTATTAAAGTTGTTTTCACTTAGTCTAATTTCAACTGTTTCCCTCATTCAGTGTGTATGCAAAAATTCTTATATGTTCAAAGAAAATCTTGTGTTATTTAGCAGGCTGTTCTTGTCCACTGCAGATACCTCAAAATTCCTGCATTTAAGGTGACACAGAGATCACAAACTGTGCATCTAAACTGACCACACAAAACTTATGCTGCTCGCTCAAGGAATGTCATAAGCCCCAGCACTGTCAGGCCAAGATTATCTTTAATGGGTCACAACTTTTGGATAATTTTGCTGGGTGGCTAGTATATTGGTATGGTCCCTTGCCTTTTTGGACTCTATCTTACTAGTTGTTACACCAGAGGTGTGCTATTCAATGTACAATGTAAGATGCCAGTGATATTAAAGGATAGATTGCCACTAACCACATAGAGCAAGCATTGAGTTGCAGACAGGCACAATGAAAAATAATGGTAGAAATGTCTATCTTACGGAAGACGTCCATCAGAAGTAAAAACACACACACACACACACACACACACACACACACACACACACACACACACACACACACACACAGAGAGAGAGAGAGAGAGAGAGAGAGAGAGAGAGAGAGAGAGAGAGAGAGAGAGTAGTCTCTGGGTAGAAGGACCATCAATATCAGTTGGGCACTGATGGTATTAATTATTTATATCCAGAGGATGAAGTTATGCAATATGGTGTATTGTTCTTACTAGGTATGTTTCTCACTTTCACTGTGCTATTGAAATATGTTCCTTTTAATGTTCCACACTTCGGATCTGAGGAGGAGGAGGTTACTCAGAACATGTCATGAGATGATGGATAAAATTTCCTTGACCATTAAGACAAGTGTATTACATTACACTCACAGATTTCTTTAGAGGGTTTTTGTTGTTCCACCATATAGGATAGTGAGAGGCAATTCTTCACTATTAAAATACTCCAGACCTTCCACAGTTCAATATTGAAAGGGACACGGTGGGCTTGTTCTTCAATCCACACTGCAGTGGTTGCCTTGAAAGACCAGGGGGCCGTTACAGCCAGCTAGTATACTGTGATTTTCTTTCCTTTAGTTTTCCAGGTATCTCAGAGGAGAGCCAGTGGAGTCCAAAGATGGTTCCTTTGTGAAAGGAAATCAAGAAGTGTTGCCCAAATTTCATTCTTGCACCACTGCAAAATTGAGTAGTATAGATATTACTGTTAAGCTGAAATTGTTACAGCTGAACAAAGCTCCAAGGCCCCATGGAATCCCTCTGATTGTTTATTGAATTTTCAGCTGAGTTAGCTCCCCTTTAACCGTAATATATTGTAGATCCCTTGAACAAAAAGCCTTGTCCTATGGTTTGAAGAAAGGAGAGGTCACACTGGTCTACTTGAAGGGTAGCAGAAGTGATCCACAAAACAACTGTCCAATATCCTTGACACTGGTTTGTTGTAAAATCTTACAATATATTCTGAACTCAAATGTAATGATTTATTTCAAACATAATGACCTCCTCCATGCCAACCTGCATAGACTCCGAAAACACAGACCGTGTGAAACTGTAAGTATGCTTTTCCCAGATGACAGCCTTAAACCTATGGATCAAGGTCTCGGTACAGAGGAGATAGTGCTTTAACCTGGATGGAGAGTCACCGACAAAAGTAGAAATTATTTCAGAGGTTGCCCTCAGAAGGGCATTGGGTCCCATGCTGACCATGTTGTATATTAACAAGCTACAGAGAATATTCAAGTGTAATTTCAGACTTCCTTTGCAGGTGACATACTTATATTGAAGTATTGTCTTAAAATATCTGCACAAATCTTAAGGTAAGATTTCAGAGTGGTGGAAAGATTGAAAACTTGCTTTACGTTCATAAAAGTAAAATTGTCCAATTTATAAAACAAAAATTTAGTATCCTATGACTAAAATATCAATGAGTCACAGTTAAAATCTGTTCACATCTACAAATATATGGTTGCATTAGTTTATAGGGGTATGAAATGGAATGATCACGTAGGCTCAGTCATAGGTAAAGCAGGTGGCAGACTTCAGTTCATTGGCAGGATACTAAGGAAATGCAATCAGTCTACTTAGGAGACTGGTTGCAAACATTTTTGTGACCTGTGATTCTTGAGTTTCTCCCGGCGTATTTGATAATCAAAATATCCACGGGTGTGCTGCCGGTCTATAGTGTCCAACGGGCACAATATTTCGGCGATCATACATGTCGCCATCATCAGGTGAACTGACGGACTGAGCTCCTGTGAACGTGCCGGCACGGAGATCCGTACGCTATGGCTGCTCAGAGGGAACTGGGTTCGGTCGTGGCGGCGGCCGATTTAAATACCCTCCGCCCGCGGCGCGCTCCCTCCGCCATCCGCGCCCCGCGCCACGGTCGTGCGGTGGAACAGATTGCGACAGCATTTGAGATGACGTCAGTGTGATGGCTCTGTCCGCCGTGGTCGTCACAACTATACGTTTGCTCGATTTACTCTTGATTAACCCAATCGCTGGTTCCCAAGCCTTGCTAAGATTATAGCCACAATCACGGTTTATGAGGTTGTCATTGGTGCGAATTTCGATGGCCTCTCTAACAATGCTGTCCCAGTATCTTGATGTCTGTACCAGAATCCTCGTGCGGTCATACTCCATAGCGTGATTTTCCGACAAACAATGTTCAGCGACTGCCAACTTGCTCAGATACATCAGTCAAGTGTGCCTCTGGTGTTCACGGCATCGATCCTCGACGGTATGCATCGTCTGACCAATATACCACTTGTCACATTGACACATTGGTCAGATGATGCATACCGTCGAGGATCGATGCCGTGAACACCAGAGGCACACTTGACTGATGTATCTGAGCAAGTCGGCAGTCGCTGAACATTGTTTGTCGGAAAATCACGCTATGGAGTATGACCGCACGAGGATTCTGGTACAGACGTCAAGATACTGGGACAGCGTTGTTAGAGAGGCCATCGAAATTCGGACCAATGACGACCTCATAAACCGTGATTGTGGCTATAATCTTAGCAAGGCTTGGGAACCAGCGATTGGATTAATCAAGAGTAAATCGAGCAAATGTATAGTTGTGACGACCACGGCGGACAGAGCCATCACACTGACGTCATCTCAGATGCCGCCGCAATCTGTTCCACCGTGCGACCGTGGCGCGGGGCCCGGATGGCAGAGGGAGCGCGCCGCTGGTGGAGGGTATTTAAATCGGCCGCCGCTGCGACCGAACCCAGTTCCCTCTGAGCAGCCATAGCGTACGGATCTCCGTGCCGGCACGTTCACAGGAGCTCAGTCCGTTAGTTCACCTGATGATGGCGACGTGTATGATCGCCGAAATATTGTGCCCATTGGACACTATAGACCGGCAGCACAGCCGTGGATATTTTGATTATTTTTGTGACCTGTCCTAGAACACTGCTCCAGCATGTGGGACCTGTACCAAATAGAACAACAGAATATATTAAATGTATGTTAAGAAAGGCAGCACACATAGTGACAGGTTTGTTTGACCTGTTGTAGAGCATCACGGACATGCTGAAAAGCTGAACTGGCAAATGCTGGAAGAATAGATGCAAACTACTGTGTGAAAGCCTTCTTGCAGTGTTTCAAGAAAGAGCTTTAAGTGATAAAGTGATGGAATAAGGAATACAGAGGGGTCCAGAAAAATGTAGCCTCACTTTGACAGTCAATATTAATGGAACAAAATGACATGTACTGCAGTTCTTGCATGGGGGTGGGGAGTTATTTTATGTTTTATAAGTGACCTCCCGTTAGCAGCCAAACGATGTTGATGTCGCTGAACTGTTGACCGAACTCCATCTGTCAGTGTTGCCGGTGTGATAGGAGCACAAGAAGCCTCAATGATTTCTTGTAGCTTGTTCAGTTTAGTTGGCTCCTGTTGATAAACTTCATTTTTCAAGGTCCCCCATAAGTATAAGTAAAGAGGTGTAAGGTATAAAGACTGTGGTGGGAACTCAACAACTCTTCTTCGACCTATCCATCGCCCACCCAGTAGATCAACATATTTGTCAACATGAATGTGAGGATTTTCAGAGGCTCAGGACGTGCAGTTGTAGTGGTAACAGTACTGTTCAGCCTGAATTATACCTCGTCAGATCAGATAACCATTCCTGCAAATTGTTCATCCTCGTGGAGTGTGCCTTCAAACTACTTGCAGAACTCCATCCTTCAATTTGTGTCATCCTCATTCATAGCATGCAGTGATCTTGGAATGTACACTTTCCACTTTACAGCCTTCAGAATTCATCAGAGGCTTGATCGGCTTACCCTGCTTTCAAGTTCATCTTGCTTCACAGATTTCTGAGATGATCTAGTGAAATGTTGCAACACAGCAGCAGTGGGAGCTGGACGTGTTGATGTTTCTGATCAGCTAGGCCTTTCCTTATGCACATTCTGAACAGTACAGTCAGCTTCAAATGTATCCTAAATACAATAAACTGTTGTATGTGTTGTTGGCTGATTTCTGTACGCATTACTCCATTGCTGTTGTGCCTCCATTATGTTTTCATGCTTCCAGGACCACTTCAATATGGCCTTGTGTTGCTCAAATGACAATCTTACTTCATTTATTGCTGCACTGTCATCTGATGGAAAATGTGTACTGTGATCTTCTGAGAATACAGGGAACTAAGCTACCACACAAAATTGTAACAATATATCATTTTGTTCCAAAGATATAAACAATCAAAAAGTGTCTTCATTTTTCTGTACCCCTCTGTATATTACAGGCCCCTACATATCGCTCCTGTAGGGATGGCAAAGACAAGATTAGACTAATTACAGTGCACACACAGGCATTTAAGCCATCATTCTTCCTGTGCCCCGTACGTGAATGGAAGAAGTGGTAATCACTGGTAAAATGGTAAGTACTGTCTGCCATATACCTCACTGTAGTTTGTAGAGCAGGGATGTAGATGTTGTCCACCCATACCACCAAGAATGCAGTAGATCTCTTATTTAAACATTAAGACCCAGTAGACAGCCCAGACTCGTATAGTTAAGCGTGGCTCTGTGAAACTGCCATGTAGTCCACAAGGCAAGGGAAACCTTTGTGGCTACCATTTTGGAATTCCAGAAAGTACTGCCACATCCTATGAGCAATAAGCTCCCATTATTAGAAAAGAGGACTGGATCTAAAGTGTTGAAACTTGCTTTAAGTGGTTAAAACGGTAGATACAATGTGAAAATGAGAATTTAAAGGAGCTCTGATTTGTATACACCAATTACATGGAATAGATACTGAATAAAAATTTAAGAAATTGAGATTTGTAATGTCATTTGTGTTATGAACAGAGGGATCATGCCTATCTTTGATGCAGTTGTTACATGATCTAGAATTTGTGGATGATTGCATAGCATAAATTATGTTGGTCCCCTGGATAATTCTGATTATTGTGTGTCACTGATATTCAGTGATAGGAAACTTGTTTCTGGCAGAAGTAAATGTTTCATTTTAGATGCTTCCACCATTTTTATTTCAGACTTAAAAAAATAGCTAAAAAAATGAAATGTTTGGAAATTGGTTGCAGGAGTTAATATTAGCATACCCAGGAAGCTCTTACCTGACATATCCAGCTTACTGCACCTTTCATTTCAATTGTTGCACTACCCCTCATCACATATTTCTTCTGCACTTGATGATTTAAATGTTCCTCTAATATGTTTACTAATAATGTACATAAATAAACTGCAGAACTAACTAGAGCTTACAATGGGGAAAATGGGACAGAATTAAGATGAAACTGACTTAGCCTCAAATCCATCAATTTTACCTTCCTCATTTTTCCATTAGAGAAGGACTGAGGAACAGCTACTTTTCATACAGGTAAATGTAAAGTAAAAAGCAACATGTTGGGGAAAAAGTGTGCATAACCAAATTAGTTACTTGTTAGTAAATGGCAACCACAATTTCTGCCACAATAACAGTTTCACTGACTCATTTTTTAATCTGTCTGTTATTTATTGTGTTGTCATGCTATTCTCTGCAAACGGTCTATTTCTGTCATCAAAAATCATCCATTTGTCATTCTTTTGTGTTTGCTCTTTGACAAATGTCCTTCTGTAGCTATTTAGTATTCAAAAAGATGGAACTACAAATTAAGACTTAAAATGTATTTATCTGATTTGTTATATTGTTCATTTATTGGAACCTAAGGTTAACTTAGATCTTATAACTTAAGTTGTAGAAACCACAGATTTCAAATTCTCTCTCTCTCTCTCTCTCTCTCTCTCTCTCTCTCTCTCTCTCTCTCTCTCTCACTCACTTATTCATTCTTTTACTAACAAAGAGATAGAGGGGCTGGCCAGTACTTACACATCTGTTCTGTTTTGTGTATCTATCGGCTGTACTGAGCTGAGGTAAGTACTGGCCAGCCCCTCTATCTCTTTGTTAATATTTGTTTCACATCTTTCTATGACATTTTCCATTAATCATTTATTCATTCTTTTGTACATGGAAAGTACTATTGACATGCAATTGTCGCAGAACTGATTGGTAGTCAGGGGCTCATATTGTTAGCCAATAAACAGATTGTAATAATACTTAGAAAGTGTATTTTTTGGACAAACATACACTTTTTTAAATGGAACAATGCCTACTGGCATTAACAGACTAAAAGTAGGGTAAAACATAATGTCAGTGGTGTCTGTTGCTGGATTGTAGTGCAAGTTGTTTATGTGATATTGAATTTTGAAAAGTTTCCATACCAACACGTGTTTGTGGCGTAGTTGCTAGGTACAATGTTGTTATGTTTGCTTAATTGTTCTTATGTATTCCTTGAGTGCACTGCAACCTGCTAGTCAGTTAGTGTGCGAGAGTCCAAGCTGTAGGTCACAACTGGGCAATGTGGTTTACCAATGCAGAGAAAGCCAACATGCTCATAGAGTATGGAGAGTGTAAGAAGTATGCAGTTTGTTCTTGTACAGTGTAAAAGGCAAGATATCCCAATAGATGTCAACCATCTCAGCAATTATTTATCAACCTTTTCAACCAGTTAAGTGAAAGTGATAGTGTAATACCTAGACAGTTTAACAGAAAGAAACAGGTGACAACAAAAGAAGAGGAAATTAATGTTCTTGTTGCTGTGACAGTTAATCCACATGCTAGCTCCTGCACAATCATACGAGGAAGTGTCATGACTCGGGCAAGTGTCCTATGCATTCTCTATCGACATACATCCCATCCCTATCACGTATCTCTCCATCAAGAGCTGTGATGGAACGAATATGAGAACTGTGCTAACTTTCGTACATGGGCATTAAGACAGCATACTCCAAATGTATCTAGTTTAATGATAAACCCACATTTACCAATCATGGCCAGGTGAACTTCCAAAATTTGCACTATTGGTCTGTTAACAATCCCATTGTTTTAATCAAGTGGAACGTCAGTGTCCGTGGAGGCTAAACGTGAGGTCTGGGATAGTGAACCATCAGCTCATAGATGGAATGCTGAACATGCAAAAGTACTGCAGCCTCCTAACAGACCATCTTCCATGGATGCTAAAAGACATTTCTCTAGCAACTAGGAAGATCCTGTGGTGCCAACATTATGGCTGCCCAGCCCATAACTTATGAAATACTACAGCATGCGTACATGGATTGTTTCCAAGTCACTGGATTGGATGTAGAGGACCTGTACCCTGGCCAGCCTGTTCCCAGATTTGATGCCTGTAGACTTACCTGTGGGGTACACTGAAATTTCGCTGTCTACAAGGACTTATCAACTACACCCGGTGTTATGCAATGACATATTACTGCAGCCTGGTCAGTCATCTTCACTTGAATGCTAGCACATGTACAGCAGTTGTTCCATACCAGACTGGAAGTGTGTGTTACCACTGACGGTGGTCATTTTGAACACAAACTGTGATGATCAATTGTCTTGTTACTAGTCAGAATCCACATAACAAGTGCATGCACTTTTTGGTGTTCTTTAGTGTGCGGTACCACAGACATCGTACAAATGTCAGTGTTGGAACTTTTCAAGATATAAAATATTGCAAAAAACTCACACTAGAATCCTGCAACGAACACCACCAAAATTTTAATTTACCCCACTTTTAGTTTGTTAATGTCAGTAGACATTGTTCCGTTTCAAAAAAAAAAAAAAAGTATGTTTGCACAAAAAATACACTTCCTAAGTATTATTACAATCTGTTGATTGGCTAACAGTACAAGTCACTGACTGCCAATCCATTCTGTGAACATGCCACGTCAGTAGCACTTTCCATTTCCACAATATTTGTGGTGCAAGTTTTAGACTATTCACCCTGTATAGCTGCTGTTTACATGTTGTAAATAGCTTAATATTTATTTGGTTATGAAGTTCTTTTATAAAGAAAATCTTTTTTACATCTGCAAATACTAAATCCAGTACTTTAGGAATAAAGGAGATCATCCAACAAATAGCAGAAGAGTTGTCATCGACAAGCGCACACGAAAGACAAAGAAAACTTGCGAGATTTCTAAATAAATCTCTTGTTGAACTAGAGCACAGGCACAGGCACACCTTTGCCCCTACAGTG
The DNA here is from genome assembly GCF_023898315.1 of Schistocerca nitens. Classification (NCBI taxonomy): domain Eukaryota; kingdom Metazoa; phylum Arthropoda; class Insecta; order Orthoptera; family Acrididae; genus Schistocerca; species Schistocerca nitens. The sequence goes on along the minus strand of NC_064622.1, from coordinate 475,837,474 downwards.
TGCCAGCAAAAGAGAGAGTGCCAGGACTACATTTTGGTTATCGGACAATGGGGAGGGTGGATGTAGTGTCTAGTGGGGTAGGTGGGGGACAGGAGAGAGGTGGGAGGCAGCAAGAGGAGTTGTTGGGGATTGGTAGCTAGCAGCCTGGAGTGAGGCAGCAGGTTTTCTTGCTTGGAATGAGGGAGAAAGGGATGTCTGTGCATGGGCTAGGCTTATGATACGTGGGCATTCAGAATGAATGCTCATGAGTAAATGCCCACACGTAGAGGATCTTGACAACATAGAATTATGACACGAGTCACAGGATAAAATATTTGCATGAGTACATGTACATCATGCCAGAGACTAAGGCCAACTGTTGCCCTTAGACTCTGGCACGATGTACAAATACTAATGCAAATATTTTATCCTGTGATTCATATTTTGTGTTGACAAGAGCCTCTACCTCATTCTGAATTATGGTATATGTAATCTGGCTGCTGTCTAAAGCCATGGCTTGGGAAATTCTTTTTTTGTCAATTTTATATATTACAAGAGCGACTTGGCTTCATCTAATCTAATGCAGCATCATGTGATGTAACAAGGCCCACTTCTTCTGAAGAAGGTATTTTTAGAAATACTGAAACCTAGGTCAAATACTAATAAACTTTTGTTTTCAACTAGTTGGCTAATATTTCAACCTTTTTGCTTTTGTGTTTAGATCAACACAATGACAGATGCTTCTAAGGACATAACACACCGAACTGAGCTGCTTCATTAGTTTATCCATGTGTTTACTTCATTTTTTCTCCAGCTGAACCACTGGGACTTTTATGCACTGTACTTCATTCAGTGTGTGACAATTACTCTCCGCTTCTGATGAGTCACTATTGTTGAAACAGCATAATATGAGTGTGTGTGAGATTAGTTAAAACTTAAACTGTTAGCTGTGAATGACTTGTAGGCCTGTTCAACTATTATCTAAGCTATTTTTGCTAGATTTGAGTTTGAATCCTTGATTAGTATGCTTCTGTCATCAACAAACTTTACAGTTTCTGAGCTGTCATTTGATGAAACAGAGGTAGTTAACAAGTTGTGCTCAGTTAAATGAATTAGTATCCTATCATAGCACAGTTTCTCAAATACTTTTGAAAAGACTGGAAGGAGTGATATAGGTCTGTAATTAGAGTCAGTTTGAATATCTTCTGCTTTTTAGGTAGAAGTCACACAGCATATTTAAAATCTGTCAAAAAATGCCCAAAGACACTGACTGTTAAAAAAGATAGCTTACAGGTAATAATATCAAGTTGATACAAGAGTTTTATATTCTGCTAGAAATGCCATCATAGCCAGCATAATTACTTCTTTTTAGTGACACGGTGAATTCTGTGACTAGGGGTTGTATTTCTGAAACTAATGTCTGTTGGTGGTGCATTAAGTGTACCCATAAGTAAACCTAACACAATTGTATTTTCTTTTTATTAGTTGGTGGAATTTTTGCAACCAAATCATGTTGTGATAAAATAAGCATAGAAATATTTGTGTGTAGCCTGAGACACAAACATATGCAAAACTATCCTAGTTTTCCAACCTATTTGTTCCTTATGGGGGAAAGTGGAATAGGTTGAGGAAGGATAAAAAGCTCAGTCAGCCACAGGACAATAGACGTGCATCTAATATGAGGTCAGGGGGACGTATCAGAGAGAATAATGAGTCAAAGGTAATACAGGGCTACTGTGAATGATTCATTCATTTTCATAGCTGTCTGTTTTCCAAAATATAGCATGTACAGATATGGTTGCTGCACAAACAGAACCATAAACTCACTTTGTTTGTGCCGTAGTGCAGTGCCTCGACAAAATGGTGACAGAGCAAGAAAATAATTTTTTGTGTGTTGAAATTGTATGAGATGTTTATCCATTACGACAAAGTGGTGTGCATCCAGAAAGAATTATAGAAAAGAAGTACCATACAAGCAGAGTATTGTGCATTAGTATTAACAATTTAGGGACACTGGTTGTCCCTGAACAGGAAAGCACCAGTCAACCAAGGGTGCCTGAAGCTACAGTGGAGAGGGTGAGGAAAAGTTTAGCATGCAGTAAAAAAGAAGTGGTCCACACAAACTACAGACTTGGAATGCCTACAGCAGACACTATGGAAAATTTTGTGATTGTGGTTACATTTCAAACCGTACTGCCTGCAGCTCGTGCAACACTTAAAAATAGAGGCGTATGGCTGGTGTGTTCAACTTTGCACCACAGTGCAGGAAGCACATTAGGATAAACATTTGGCCTCCAACCTGATATTCAGCAACGAAGCAACCTTCCATTTATCTGGAAAGGATAAAGTGCCACAATTTCACGCCCCACACTCTCACATTACGGAAACTAACCCTTCCAGATAAATGGAAGGTTGCTTCATTGCTGAATGTCAGCAATCACAAATGAGGCTGTATGAGCTATTTTTCTTCTGTGAGGAAACTGTGACCAGCCCCTTTTGCCTCTATATGTGACAGTTGTGGTTGTCTCCACAACTCAGTGCTTAATTTCCAATATTTTAAGTGCTGGAATGCACCTCTTTAGCAGGTCAACACCCTATGTCCACTCCAGCCATAAAAATCAAAAGTTTCAATTTTTGAAATCTTGTGACAAATCTTACATTAAGAAATCATTTTATACAAAATACTGTTATGAAATTCAGACTTTTAAAACATAATTTCTTATTGTGACAACAATAAAACCACAAGATTTAATATAAGCTATAAGTGCTACCAACTGTCCCTGGAGTACTTTTCTTTTTTATTTATGGTAATATACAGTACAATCACCAACCATTTTTACATATTCACAAACACCTTTACCTCTTATCTGTACATAACTGCTTTCATCTGAATTAATCTGGTGATTATTATGTGTATACAAAATGGTGGAAGAGGCAGAAGTGTAATAGGACTTCCCAAAATCTTTATTTGCTACTTCACCAATACTTGATTGCAGTTATGCAACACAGAGGGGCATTGTGCAGTTGAGCTAGCACCTCTAGATTTACGTAGAGGCCGCCCATGATTCAAGCATGGGGCTTACACACATGAAGGTCGTGCATTCGACACAGGCTGGCTGTGTTTAACACTGGCCAACCATCAATCTCGGTATCACTTGCTGATCAGCTGCAGCACAGGCAACAGCATTGAATGGAGCTACTGAGCTATGCCATGATTGGATGGATGCAAATCTCAACAATTGCAAGAAGTACCATATATAAAGCCATTGAAAATGTTTCTATAGCGACTGTCTCTGGGGACAAGAATAATAAAATACCTGTTAAATCAGTTGCGTTGACTGCTCTGTTGGAAGCTCCTGCAGTTTTTGTAGGATGTAGTTTGAATTTTAGTACAGATAGGAATGATACTTGTATTCATGGTAATGGGTGGTTTATAGTTGCAATTGTTACTGGTAGTAATTCTGTGCTTAGTGTACCTGGCGGGGAAAGCTTTTGTGAACATGATGTTATAGCACTCCCACACTGTTCTGGTGCGTGCTAGCTGAAATTAAATCCTGCCACAAGAATTTCATCTTCTGACAAGAAGGGGCTCCCTGTCAGTGGAGCATCGCCGGATTAGGTGTAGTGGTGATGAGGTGGCTGTGTTCCTCGGCTTATAGATTGTCTGACCTAATGCCTCGTGACTTTTTCTTTTGAGAGTACATTGAGGACTGATAAAAATTCTGGAAAAGATCAGATGCTACTGTGATGACCATTGTTAAAATGTTGCTACAGTAGGTATGTATTGAACATGACTAACACTTGAACATGTGCTGTGTGACAACAGGGGCACTTGTAGGAGATTTGTACAGTGCAAAATGGAAACTCTGTGAGCTCGTGGTTTTAGCGTGCAATGAAGCTTATTTGCACACACGACATTTCAGAAAATGTAGAGCTTTGAAAATGAATGAAACATTTATAGTAGTCCTGTGTGCTGGTAAACACTTGAGAGCTTCAGCCCAGAGATAACAGAGTGGGAAGTAAAGAGGAATTAATAGGAAGAGAAATATTAATAGTGCAATTAAGAACTGGGATGAAAAGAAGATGGGTGGGGGGGGGGGAAGAAAGAGGGGTGGGAGGAGGAGACAAAAAAACATAAAGAAAACAAGTAAAACATAAAGAAAACAAGTAAAACATAATGGGCTAAAGTGACTGAGCACACGATTGGGCATAGGCCTTGAGACACCCAGTACCCAGTTGCTGATTCTGGCCTTTAGCATGACTCAGGGACCTGAGTGCTCACTATACCACACAGGTTGTGTGGATCCTCCTACTCAGTCCTGTACTCTGATTAAAATTACTTTGCAATTGACGTTTCAGCGAGACGAGTGACAGAGGCCAGTTGCCGTCCTACCTTAGTTCTTTCCTGAGTCCCACATTCTCACTGTGTTGCCTGTTTTGTAGGTACTTGCAGTGACTTGTAAAGCATGGCTGGCTGTACGCCAGCAGCATTGCCCCTCCCTCCCCCTCCCCTCTTCCCTCCACCGCGATCTGTCAGTCACAAAGCAGTTTTATCAGAGTACAATCCCGAATCTGAGATATGTCAACTTGCTTGCAACACATCCACACATCCAAGATCCTGCTGAATTCAACCTCCAATAACACTCAGGTTCAGGTCACTGATCACCACCATTTTTAATTATGTTTCTTTCCAATTTATTATATCTTATGCAATTATTTGCTTTATTGTTTTTTTTAATATTTTTCATCCTCTCTTCTAACTTACTGGTTTGTTTTCCCATGTTTCTATACCTCCTAGTTCTAAATTATATTATTCATTAGATTTATTTTGCTCTTCATCCACCTTTACTTCCTATATTTGTCATCATCATCTCTAGACTGAAGCTGACATGATGCTTACAAATCTCTGCTCTCCTAATTTCGAAGCAGAGATCTCTGTCTAAACTGGATGACAATCTCCTGCATTCTGAACATATCTGCCAATACATCTGTTGCCAAATTACAACACGGTAGCCACAAGCTGTCATTAGGATTTTCTGATTCTGCTCTCACATAAACTTATTGTATTGAATGTTTCAGGTTTATTGAGAAGTACAAAATCAAATGTTTCAAAACTACTGCAAAAGATGATGACAGTTCTGCTGTATCATTTGCAATCTTTACTGTAATCTGACACTAACAAGCTGATCAGAGAATATATTATCTTTTATTTCATTTGTTCTTTGTTTTCATGCAAAGCAGTGTTACAGGACACAGCAGAAATTGATAAATTGGATACTGTAGCAGTCAAACCCTTTAAGTAAGTGTCAACAAAAAATGAGTGCATAAACAAAGTAAATACCTCTTGAATGATTTGACATAATTCCCTCCGACATCCCACTATTGATCATAAGGTTACACATGAATAAAGTAGGTATTCATTAAATGTAGTGTAATATTAATAAAAAAAGCACTGACTTCTCAATATAAACCAAAATACAGTTTTAATACAGGATGTGGAAATTATTGCCCAAGTATGATACAGCAAATGACAGGATTCCACTGGCATGCTGAGGTGGTATGCTGAGAGACACAATTGTACAGAGGTCACTGCCTCTGATAGTTTCTCCTTCAGCTTCATTCCCCTTCGTCACACCGCAGGTGAGGTCCTTCTCGTTGTAGGGTCTGAGCGACCTGACCTTGCTTTTTAACCTTTGACAAACTATTTCCCTTTCCTCCCTTATGTTAAGACAGTTTTGTTTATTTTCACATGCATGTTGGCAGTATTACAAATTTCACATTCTGGAGGTAAGTATTGGCAAGAATTTTTGCCACAATGCAGTGGGGATCAACAGCAGAACTATGCCCAAGTATTTACAGTGATTCAAGGATAAGCAGTGCAAGAATTCCTTAGGAGATGGGGATAATGCCTGTCTATTCTTTCTTTCTCATTGCTCCAAATCTCGAAGTTGTTACAGCATGTTGTTTGCTTTCAGTTATTGATTGCATAGTTATTCTGTGCTACTGTCTCCTGTTTGTTCCAGTACCCTGGGCAACTTTTTGGCTATCCCTTGAATAATAACAAATTTTTACAACCCTTCCCTCTCTCTTGCTAGGCCACTGATCATTCCTTAAAACTGTTGTTAGTTCAGTTTCTGTTGTGCAAAAGTGTCTTTTATTTACGTTCACTTGTAATTATGAGAGAAGTATATTTTGACAACTAATACTCACTTGACCATACAGTGTGCCACAGAACAATTAGAATAACTGTATAATATACACAGAAATCTGTTCTACAAAAACTCTTTGAGCAGCCTTCCCTTTACATGTGCCGTACTTTCCACCTGTTAGCTGTAACAAAATAAAATTAGTTTTGCAAACAATAAACAGGGATCAGGTCTGGTTACACTTTTGTGTCTAAATGTCCAACTGATGGTATGGTAATATATGAGGAACTTATGATCAAAAATAGATAACTCCACTTGTCATGAAATTTAAATGTTAACTGATTCCAGTAATACTTTTCGATTTGAATCAAATTACAATCTTCTCAAGCTACAAAAACAGACAAACATGTTTAAAATGACTGAACTACAATCTGTGGAACAAAATTTTGACAACCCATTACATTTTAGCTTCATATCTGGCCAACTTCAGCAGCAACCAATAAGTTAACAGGAGTGCCTCTCTGGAATTCCCCTATTGCAATACATATCCAAAATGGTAGAATACTAATGTTGCAAGACATTTATTTTCAGTTGTTCCTTACATTATTAATTCAACATAATAAAGTATAATCATGGAAGAGAATGTGCAAGAAGTTCATTCTAGATAAGTAAGAAAACCTGAAAGAGTAAAGTAATTGGAATGTGACCAAAGAATCTTCACATGTGCAACAAAACTGGATAACTCCTAAATTTATACGCAAATTCTCGTAAGGGATCACAAGAATTCCCTGAAAAATATTTAATGTTCTACACCATCCAGGCCTGTGTATATATTAGTTCATACATTCTATTAATCAAAAAATTTGTTGCATCTGTGTCTTTCATTATAGAAATAATTAAACAATGGAAAATCCAGGATGGAATGTAGCAATGTAACAAAAAGGATACTTGCTACTCACCATACAGTGAAGATGCTGAGTCGCAGAAAGGCACAACAAAAAGACTGTCACACAATTAGCTTTCGGCCACAAGGCCTTTGTCAAAATTAGACAACATACACACATACAGACTCTCACACAAGAGCAACTCACACACACACACACACACACACACACACACACACACACACACACACACACACAGTCTCCGGCAAGTGGAGCCAATCTTTTTGTTGTGCCTTTCTGAGACTCAGAATCTGCACTATATGGTGAGTAGCAACTATCCTTTTCATTATGTCATTATAGAAATAATTACACACATATGAAATAATAAGAAATATTTAAAGTTGCACAAAAAAGTTTAAAAAAATATGTCATCCCTGATAGATTTCTAAGTGAATTAAATTCTTAGAGAATATTTTATGTTGCAGTAAGGCATTATGAACGTCGATACACAACTTGCAGAGGTAATTAAGTACATTATTACTACATTCCAGGTCCAATTATCACACAATAAATTATGTCTACAATCCAGCAATCATGTGTTTCACAATTTGTTAGGTATTTATCTGTCTTCACAGAAAACTGTACAGCAACAGTGCTTTAGAATACAAAGTGATACACTGATACCACCTACAACATAGCATACAACCATAAAGTGAAATTTTATGTAATTTTCTGATTAAAATTATGTTTTTTAAATATAGGCCCGGTTCAACAGATGCATTTTTACAGAGCTGCAGATATTTCAAAATGACAGCGTTGAGTAAGTTCAGTTAGCGGCACGTACAGAGGAGGCCAACAGTTTTATGCTCTTCCAATTACACAATTCAGCTACTGTTTATCTATTTTCGTGTCCTGCATCAGCAGGGGATACAACTCAGTGTTGGCATATAAGCAGGCACTTCCAGAAGTGGGTTAGTCCAGCAGTTCCTATCTTCAGGCTCTCAGGGTGACTGACAGGCAGGCATATAACTGGATGCTACTGGCTCCTGATCTGAATGGGCCATAACTTATTGTACTGTCTACAAGCCACATATGCTGACAGGTGTGTTTGCCCAGACTGCAATGTCATCATTTTCTCAGCACAACAAAGTGTGCACTAAAGTAAATGGAAAAAGTCATGAATGATTTGTAACGAATCGAGCCTTTTCGGAATTTCTCCTCCCCAACTGAAATCTATGATATCACATGGTTTTTGGTCATGATTGAACTTCTTTTTATTTACAAAGTATTTAATTCATGATTTTGGGCATTTTTAAAATTTTCAAGTATTCAGGTAAAACTGTGTCACATATGTGTATTACCATTTATATAATAGAGGGAAACATTCCACATGGGAAAAATATATCTATCTATATATATCTATCTATATATTACCATTTATATACAGACAGTTACTTATGCTACGACATTATATGATGAAAATTAGTTTCCCAATAAATAATAATAAAAGCATCTAGAACAAAATATTATCACTAATTCTTATTTTGCAGAGTCATTTTTACGTTGTTAAAGAAACTTGTTACTCTTTATATTTTTATCTATTTAGCAATCAACATCAGATCAAATTTATTATGAAACATAAAGTCACGAACTTTATAAATATTCACATTATTTTGATATCCCTATCAGTGCTTGTCATTCTCATAAATATCTAAAATAATTTGCATTTGTAAATTAGTGTCATTAATTTGAAACTATATTAACAATAAAAAGTGGAAGTTACCTAGATAGTAATTTGACCTACAGAACTTTGTGGAAGCCTTCACAACTCATATATATGATCTGTCTTTGCACCAAAAGTATCATTCTCACTCGGAGACTTGTTCTGCATCTGTGATAATGAACATGATGTGAAGGTCTTTGATTTGTGTGGTTAGAAAGACAATGGATGCTTCTTATCTTTTGTCTGCAGTCAGAGTTTATATTTTCCTTGTGATTTTGGACAGTCACTACTTAGTTTTAGCAACGTTGACATACACATTTAGGACAAAACCATCAGCAACTGGACAAGTAGCTGACCACAGCAATCACGAGAAATTAGAGCAGGCAAGGTATAAGCTTTTTCTCCTGAAGCAGATCGGCATCAAGGATTTATATCAATGTAGATTAGAAAATGAACTAAAAGTGATTCCAGAAGATGACAATGTTGAAGTAGAATATGAAAATATTAAAAAATCACTTACAAAAATTTCTCTAGAGGTACTAGGGACTGAGAGTAAGAGTCTAGGTAAATGGGAGTCTCCATGGATGTCTGATGACCTGAAGATGTTGATTAGGGAAAAGAAAAATATCTACAAAAAGTGGTTATCAACTAAATCACTACAGGACAGGCAAAACTACCAGACAACAAATTACAAATTGAGAAACAGAATTAAATTAGAAAAGAACAAGATATTGGAACAGAAATGTATTGAAATTGAGAGTCAAATAGGTACACCAGAAACAAAAGAAGTGTGGGGGACAATTACCAGTATGAAGAAAAAAAAGTAAACAAAGCAGTAGACAACCTAATTCCCTTAAAGGAATGGAAAAAGCATTATGCAGACCTTTTAATTGAAGATAGGCCCTATTACACACAAGGGAATGAAGAGAAGATAGAAGTAACTGATCGAAATATAAACATTACAATAGAGGAAGTAAATTGTGCATTAATTAAAATGAAGAATGGCCAATCACCTGGTCCAGGAAACACTCCTGTTGAATCATTGAAGGCTGGAGGAAGATATCTGAATAAACGAATAACCTGCCTGATGAACAACTGTTGCAAAAGGATTGAAATTCCCTCAGAATGGAAAAAGTCATATATGGTTTCTATTTTCAAGAAAGGGTATAGAAAAGACACAAACTGCTACACAGGCATTAGTGTAAACTGTACAATGAGCTGCTTATTTGTCAAGATAATGTCTGAAAAAATTAGCCAAAATTTTGGCAACCATACTGGGGAAGACCAAAGCGGATTTAGACAGAACAGATCATGTACAGATAACTTATTTATTTTACAACAACTAATGGAGAAATTTATAGCAGTAGGGAAGGAGTTACACATTGCCTTTGTAGATTTAGCAAAAGCTTATGACACAGTCCCTATATCTAAGCTGTGAGAATCTATGAAAGACACATTTTACAAATTATTATTGAAATGTACAGAGATAATGTGGTACTGATTAAACAAGGTTCAAAGTTATCAGAACCTATTAATGTCACTAAAGGTTAGTGACAAGGCTGCAGTATGTCAACCATCTTGTTCAATTTATATGTAGAATGGTTCTCCGAAATTGGAAGAACAGCTGCAGAGGAATGGGAATCACTGTCAATGATGGACAGATTTTTTCATTAAGTTTTGCTGACAATCAAGCTATTATAGCACAAGATGATTATGAGCTTGAGTTCATGATATGACGATTATGTGAGGTATGCAACAGATGGGGACTAAAAATGAGTCTAAGATAAACAGAGTACCTGATGGCGAATAATGATGCTAAATTTGAAGTACACATCAATGACAAAGCAGTTATGAATCAGGTACAGAAATTTAAATATCTTGGGGCACATATTGATAAAAATGGACTGGGTCATACAGAAGTAAAATATAGAATACAGAAAAGCAGAAAAGTGTTAGGGTGTAGGGTGTGTGAATTCTTTTTGGTGGAATAAGAACATTTCCAACAGCAATAAGCAAAAGAGTAGGTAAGATAATGGTTGAATCAGTGCTGTGCTATGGATCAGAACTACAGTTCTTAAATGTGGATCTCAAAAGAAGACTAATAGCTGTGGAAATGGATTATTTGTGTAGTAGTGCCAGAATATCAAGAATCGGGGCGGGGGGGACTAATGATGAAGTAAGAGCTAGAATGAAGGCAAATGATACAGTGATAAACAGAATTGAAAGAAAATCATTAGAATGGTACGGACATATGATGAGAATGCCAGATCATCACTGGCCAAAGAAAGTTTATGAATGGAAACTGCCCGGCAGACGTAAGCACAGAAGACCATGATGTTCTTGGACAGACCACATAAATGGAGTAATGGAACATCTCAGCATCAACAAGGAAGATGCACTGGGTAAAGAGGTTTGGCGGAGGATAACAGGAATACAACAAGATGTTGTTATTGATTAATCCTGTAATAATAATAATAATAATAATTTTGGACAATGCTTGCGATTGTGGAATGAAGAATGTTAAGTGGTAAGAGGATAGACTCAGACTTGGCCTATCCTGGGTGCCAGCCCTGAGAGTCCAACAGGCCACATGAACAACATGAGATGCAGGCACTACCAGTGAGTAACGACTGCTGCGTGTCCCTTGTCCAGAAGGCCAGAAACTGCAGCCCACATCTCATTCACTGATAACCACCAGTCATGGCACACAATGCAAGAAGCAATAGATAACCACATATACCCACTCCCTCCACCATAGTTACCTGTTTCAATAAAGTTTCCAGTTATTCTGCCTTAAGAGACCGATTATAACAATGATCTTATAAAATTGTGACAACATCGTGCCCAGGGAGCTGTGATGGCAAAGTGTAAGTGACTCTATACAGTTAAAACACACCAGTAGAGCCAGAAGCAGGCCACCATAATGGTGGCCAATATGTAGGTTTCTCCAGTAATGGTTTTTTACATAATGACTCAGTACAATACTCAGAAAACTTTTATGTCAACTGACTGGCTGCAGAAGCTGTGCAGTTCACTCTTCAGTGGTTACTTGATATGTCGATCTAATCTTCAGTATCCACTGTAAAAGCATTCTGGTGCTCCTATCTTCAATCATATAGATTGTTATTCCAATGTCTTTAAGGATTATACCAAGGCTGCAGCTGCAAGGTACCAAACCTTATGAGACTCCATGGTTTTATGTTTGCACAGTCTGAATTTAATTTTATTTCTGTGGTAGAGCTTGTCTTCACCTCTACTTCTTCTTAAGGAGATCAGAATCCAATTATAGAAGATGAATGTTCTTAACGCATTAATTGTTGGTTTTGTAATTTAATTTTATGGATTAGACAATTAAATAACAGGGTGATATCAGGTAATATACTGACCACAAAATTTTTGTTGTTTATCTTTGACAAGGCTTCATTCACAAAGTGATATTATGGAAAAATATTTTGGAAAAGCCAGACTGAGAAGTAATGGATAACTTTTGCTCAGCTTCATCAATTTCTCTTTATTTTAAGGAGTTATTCATTTAGAGGAGCATTGCTTATGTCCCTTCTGCAGACAAATGTCATTTTGTGCTTAAGTCCGTCAGGATGCCTCCACTGACTAACTGATTACAAAGAGAACTCAAAACTCTTCTGTCATGTAAGCTGGATATTTTAATATTCCAGTTGAAATACCATTATAGTCTGAAGAATAACTTCATTCTAGTGACTTAATGATCTTTGTAATCGACTTATGGATTGTATTTAATGCATACAGTGTCTACCAGGGTCAAACTCGTGCTTTTGTGCAGAGTTGTTTTTTTAGTAAGTGCAATGTTTGCTGCCACAGATGCAGTAAGCATTGAATTTTGTGACCAATTTTGTTTCTTGTTTAGTTTTTCTGACATGTTCTACATCCTGGAGGACCTCCTCACTACGGATCAATTGGAATGAAAGTAAATCTAATCTAATCTAACATTCCACGCTGTTTTTGCTTTACCGTATTTACTCGAATCTAAGCCGCACTTTTTTTCCGGTTTTTGTAATCCAAAAAACCACCTGCGGCTTAGAATCGAGTGCAAAGCAAGCGGAAGTTCTGAAAAATGTTGATAGGTGCCGCCACAACTAACTTCTGCCGTCGAATATATGTAGTGCTACACAATGTGGGCACAAAGATAAATACTGGCGCCAAAACCTCTGCATCAATAAATAAATTAAAAAAAAAAAGGTAGAAGGCTAGCTTTTTTTTTTCTCCGCCCCGCGTTTCGACCACTGCATTTTCATACATTATCCAACGAAGTAAATACAAATTCCGTATTGTTCATCTTCGAATGTAGCAGAATTTCAATGTACTACGAAAATCCGACTGGCAAGACTGTTAGGGATGTTTGTCAATATGGCCAACTCTACGTTCCGAGTTTTTTCCTACCTGTGAGAAGAGATGGTTGCTAATAGGGACCTGATGAAATGTGAATCACATGCAGTATTCTCATCACCATAAGAATAATACGAATATAAACATTTTGCCATGTATTCTTTCGTGTTTGCTGCTCATTTAAATCCTGTCTGCGTAATAAACTACGAAACCAGAGTGAGACAACAGCAAACGCGGAAGAATATACGTATCATGTCATGTTTATATTCGTATTATTCTTATGCCTAATAGTGATACAGTCAGAAATGAAGCACGGCAACTGACTAGATTTTAAATGTAAGATGACTAATTTCTGTGCAGAATTTGATGTACTAAAGAAGCGGCCGCAAAGATTTTCAAACGGAGGAAAATTTTCGCAAAACTCTCGTTCAGAACATGTTCTATCATACGCATGTTCTATCATACGCATTTGGTTCTTGTTGTTCATCATCAAAGAAAGCAGCAGTGTAAGTAACAACAAATAGCAGTCTCTTGCCATTGTTTCGCTAATGAGACGATTCCTTTTTTTTTGTTTTTTTTTTTTAAAAATCGGCGGTAGCGCGCACAAAAGCAAGTCATGCCGCGAGCGGCGACAGGCCGTAAACACGCACTATCAAAATGCGACAAACAATGCATTACACAGTACAGTAATGCATTTTCAGCTTAGAGTGACGTAAACACCTATAACAAAGAAAACGGCACTTCTCAGACCAAAGCAAAATAAGCAATCGATTCAAACCAGACGAAGCACGTGAAAAAGGAAGGGTACCCGTATAAATACGGACGGAGCGCCTGACGCATAGCAATGGCTACCTGGTAAAGCTTAACTGCTAAGCTTACGACTCGAACCAAACTACTGTAGCTGTATCGTCTTTCATTCGACCTAAATTGTGTCTCATATTACAATGGACCAACTTTGTTTCGATTTGGAGGTGCGCCCTTAAACTTTTCTCTCCCCTTGAATTTCGAGTCTCAAATTTCAGGTGCGGCTTAGATTCGGGAAATTTTTTTTCCCTTTATTTCGAGTCTCATTTTTCAGGTGCGGCTTAGATTCGAGTAAATACGGTACTCTCCAAGAGTTTGTTTTGTTTGTTTTGCACATAGTGTATGTATTTCACTTGTCTTATATGGACAATTTTACTACACTGATGCTGCAGCCCTTCTAAATTAAATTATCTCTCATCCTGGCACAAAAAGTTTGATCCTGAGTGTTATCTATTCCTTTTCCACACTTCTGTTTAATTTCATTATTATTTGCTTTTAGAGTAAATAAGACTCAATATATTGAAAGAATACATGTAAGAAAGACTTTTTCCATTGTCAACACTTCCTGTTCTTCCAAAGAGTTCATTCCGTAAGGTTTCTCAAAATACTGTGAGTCATTGGTTGTGATTCTATCAGACACTATTATTCTTTTTATGACCTGAACCTTACTACTCAGAGTATCTTATTATTGCTATCTGACCAATAACCATTTGTTATCACTTATATGTGTAAATAACTGAAGGTTGGTGAAAAATAAAATAAAAAATTGTCACTAGAATTCCCTATGTTTTCCCAAGTTATTGCTACTTTACAGTTTTTCCATGTTTCCTGAAGACTCATTCAGTATTAAACAAATAGGAATGAAGAAAGGCAATGACTCACCAGAAATAGCCTGATATGTGACACACACAGCCTGATGTCCATGACAATCTCAGCCACTTGTAGTCTCACAAAAAATCCAGATGTGAACTGGGAAAGAGGAAGAACAGAAAAAAAACTGGGGAGGGGGCTTACACACATAAGTCCTTTGATGTCCTTTACATGCTCCTTGTAGTGCACAATGAATGTAGTGCTCATGTTCCCGTATGCATGTTGCTACGGCCTGTTGGTCTCACTGAAATGTACTTCTTCACACTGACATTTCACTTTGTACACACCTGCATCTTAATCTACATCTGCATGTCTACTCTGCAATTCAGATTTAAGTGCCTGGCAGATGTTTCTTCAGACCACCTTCAGACTATTTCCCTACTATTCCATATTCTAACAGCACATAAGAAAAATTAACACTTAAATCTTTCTGTACAAGCTCTGGTTTCTCTTATTGTATTCTCCCTCTGTGGGTTGTTGATAATAAAATATATTCACATTCAGAGGAGAATATTGGCGATGGATTTTCACAAAATGGTCTCACCACTATGGAAAATGCCTTTGTTTTAATGATTGCCACCCCAACTCACTTATCATGTCAATGACACCCTCTCCCCTACTACACGATAATACAAAATGAGCTGCCTACTTTGGACTGTCAATCCTATCTGGTAATGATCCTATACTGCACAGTGATACTCTAGCAGAGGACCTTCTCCTTGGTGGAGCCTAGCACATCCTGGATATTGTGACTGCTGGATGCTAACCCAGTGAAGTTTTTTGCAGATCCTGTCAATGACATTATTCACATAGGGTAAGCATGCTGTTGGCTGCAGTTTGTCATTTTCTTGCCTATCTTGTTTTCTTTTGTTTATTGTCATTGCTGTGTGGAATGATTTATAGTTGCAACCATTGGCCAAGAACTTTGTACAGTGTCCTAGTGTACCCTCTGTTGTCCTATATACTTCCATGTCTAGGAATTAAATTGTGCCATTCTTCTCCACCTCGAGCACAAATTGTATGTTCATGTGCATTTTGTTCAAATAACCATGAAATCTGTGTAGCTCCATTTCAGCTTTAGTCCATATAGAGAACGTATCGTCCAACGTATATGAACCAGCATTGTGGATGTAAAGGAGCAGAACAAAGTGCCATTGCCTCACAGGCTTCCAAGAACACATTGGCTGTTAACAGGGATAGGGCAGATGTCAGAGCTGCACTGTGTGTCTGCTCACAGTATTTTCCTTGTCATCTGAAGTATGTTGAGAAACATCACTCAATGAGTGCACACACATGCTCTTTTAGGATGAGAACAGTTTCATCTACAGGCAGGTTTGTCAAAAGTGACTATGTCGAAGTTGAGTATGCTGTCTGTGGGTGAAATTTTTTCTTCCTCCATGAATTCTAAGAAGTGCATTGAGTTCTTCACATAAGAGTCTGTTTTGTCAACTAGAGTTCTTAATTTGCAGGCAAGATACTTTGCCAAATTATATGTAGGCAAATTGGCGCCATTCACTAATGGCCTTAAATGATAATTTTACTCATGTAGTTTTGCCACTTCATGAATTCTTGGAGCAACTGGTACTCTGGGAATGAGTCTCTTGGCTGTGTGAGTGGCAATTCCTGAGTCCTTGACTGAAGTCTGTGTCTTTAGAATTATATTGGCTGTGGGGTCTGCAAAGAGCACCAGTTGCTCCTAGAATTTATTGAGTAATATATGTAACTTCTGCCTTTTTTTTCTAGTGAATTACCAATCTGTTTGTAATATACACACAACTGAGGCTGGAAGTAAGTATTCAGTGCCCAAAAAACTATACTATTACCTAACAAAAAAGTAATCAAAATTTGTTGATCTGGTTTAGTGATGGCCATGGGACACTACATGTATGAAAGAAATCAGACTGGAAGTAACTTGCTGATTTGTTCCCAAGAAACAAACTGAATCATCCAATATCTGTGCCTGTTTTGTAAAGTGAACTATTGAATATATCGAAACGAGGTTTTCGGAATATGAGTTTGCGCAGAGGGGGTCTGCGTGGTTTTGTTGTATGTTAAATCATCTATCAAGAATCAACCAAAACACTGAAGAAAGTTTTCTATTTGTATTTCGGGAAAACGTCTATTCGCTCGTCAGTCGAACTTTGCTGAGTGAGAAAATCCTTACAGATTTGATCGCTAATAACTAAGAGACGTACTTTGAGTTACGCAGTATTTTTATTGCTCGTGACATCATCGAATGAGTGTAGGAACATACACGTGATTGTTCCGTATTAGCTTTGTGTATAGTTACAAACGGGAGTAGGGTGGAAACGCTAGGATAGCACTACTAGAACCCAAAGTGAGGTTATAAAAATATTCTCGCGGACATAAGTGAGACTCGGTATTAAACTGAAAATTACAAAATAATGAAAGATCTCATTGACTGGTAATTATGCTCGGAATTACAGAAAACGCAAGTCAGACAAAATCACGCGTCGACAGGAATCCAAACAGCTTTTAAAACACCAGTGCCCAGTGAATGCGGGCACAGTGGCATCGTTGAAAAGGAAGTGAAAAACTGCGGGAAGCGATTTCGTAGTTGGCCCTGTGGGGAAAACCATGGTCAGTGACTGTCGAAACGTTTACGATGTGTGCAGATGTCGTCAGAAGGCAATATTCAGCGCAACCATTGTATTACAGAAACAGATAAATTAGATATGAAAATGAAATACTTATTTTGATTTTATCCAGTCGTTTTCACGAAAAATCTACGACGCGGGTCTGAACTGGGTGCATAGAACTTTTTTTAAATGAAAAATGCAGTTTGCTTATGGGCGCTTGAAAGCTCTTGAAAAAACGAGTACATGCATATAGTGTTCCTTAACTTGTGCATTGAAACTTTTTCGTAAAAATATGTGGGAAATGAGCTACAGTTGAAAGTAAAGGCAACCACTGTGTGAATGCAGCCAAAGTCATGCCATGCCTGTCGACATTTTACTTGTTTCCATAAAAGTTGTTCAGTTAAACATCAATGTGTGCAGACATTTGAAATCCCTTCCCTGATCTCCTTTTGACAGACTACAAGTTTGGACATTGTTCAGTTGCTACCATAGGTGGGCGAAGAGGGTGGATGGGTGGGGGGAGGGGAATGAAAGAGGCAGCTTTCTTCCCTCCGCCCTCTCCACCATCCCTGAAACTTTAAGTACAGAGTTTTTATTTATTACAGAATTATACAGTTCTAGAAGTGAGTGAAAAACCACCAGTTCCCAGAGATATAATAATTTTTGTATCACCTATATTATTTACTTCTTGTGGGATGGCACTGCACGAAAATGATGAACTCATTTATTCACTTATCTCAAAAATTGCAATAGTCTTAGAGCCTTGACCCCCTTTCTCACCCCATAACCACTTAATAAATTTCTGCGGACGCCCATGGTTACAACAAGCGTAGTTGGTCCTGTATCTATGTTGTGTAACTTAGGCCCAAGATGGATCGTGTTATACCTCAGCAGCGTAGGTCTGTCTTCTTGTGACGCATAATTGTGAATATTGACAGAGTCACACTTGGCGGATGGAAGAATTATATATATACAATTCTTCCATCCTGGAAGTCGAGAATCTACGATTTTTGGCTGTTATCGATACTGGCATGATATGAGTCTCGGGAATTCCAAGATAATCTCTTCACTAGTTTCTGTGACTAGCCCACACATACAAAAAGCTAGCTAGGGACTTCAGTCTATATACGTAGACAGATGAGTAAATAAAGTATTTTATTTATTTACTGATATACGACTTAACTTTCATTTCATGTCTGCATGTAGTAATATTTTCTTGTTATACTTGGCATAATTACAGTTTTTGGATTTTATTTCATTTACTTCTACTGTGAAACCTTGCTTCTTGGCAAATTGCATGATTCTAGGCCAACAGGGAGTGCCCTATATGTTTTAATGAGTGATTGTGCGAGAACTCAAATGTGTTACATAAATGGCCATATCTCTTGATTACATTGACCTAGAAGCTTAAACGCCTTACACCACCAAGGGACCATAGACCTTAGTATGAGACAGAAATCTGAAGTTGTTCCTGAGAAAAAGGGGCCTTAACAGACAGACACACAGACAAACGGCAAAACAATGTTTTTTAGTCTAGTAGAATTACAAATTAACAGTTTTCAGATTTTTTTCTTTTACTTGTACTGTGCAATTTAGTTTCTTGCCAAATTTCATAATTTAGATCCAAGGGTGTCCGCATTATAGTTTATTGGAGAAAGGGGGGGGGGGCAGGAGGAGGCGACAAAACCGGGTGGCGTGAAGTATTTTTAATATTTTGAAATGATGCCTAATACGACTTTTAAATCATTTGCTTGGAGGAAAAACGGCTGGTTACATTATATTTTTTTTCTTTCTGAGAGAGCTATGGAGGAGGGGGGGGGGGCAGGCACCCCCTTGCCACCAGCTATGGCCACCCTTGTTTAGGTCACGGGAAGTGAGTTTGCAAGTATCAAAATATGTGACATAAATAGCCGTATCTTTAGACTGCTTTAATTTAGCTTGAATTTTTTTGCACCGCCAGAGGACTGTAGACCTCAGTATGTGACATAAATTTCAACTTGGTACGTCTACCCATTCCTGAGGAAAAGTCCTCTCAATTTTCTGTATGTCCATCCTTTTGCCTGGAGTTCTGGGGGACTCTGGCCGTTCACTATTGTAAGAAAACACCTACAGCTATCCTTATGATGTTAGTTGTACGTAGAGCAAAGCAAAGACTGATTCATGGCAGAACACTTAGAAGCTGCAAGACTTCTACTAAAGAGACTGCTTACACCACGCTTGTCCGCCCTATCCTGGAGAACTGCTGTGCGGTGTGGGATCTGTGTCAGGTGGGACTGGCGAATCACATCGAAAAAGTTCAAAGAAGGGCAGCTCGTTTTGTATTATCGCGATATAGGGGAGATAGTGCCACAGACATGATACGTTAAAGTGGCAATTATTAAAACAAAGGCGCTTTTCGTCACGATGCGATCTTTTCATGAAATTTCAATCACCAGTTTTCTCCTCTGATTGCGTAAACATTCTGTTGGCACTCACCTACACAAGGAGAAATGATCATCACGATAAAATAATAGAAATCACGGCTCGTACAGAAAAATTTAAGTGCTCGTTTTTCCCGCGCCGTTCGAGAGTGGAACGGTAGAGAGAGGCAGCTTGAAGGTGGTTCATTGAACACCCCACCAGGCACTTTATTGTGGATAGCAGAGTAATTTTCGACGCTTCAGGGCACCATCTTCAGGCCTCAGTTGATGCTGAAGGGGTTATCATGATTCATATATACGCTGCATCAGTGGCCAACAACAGGTTTACGCAAACTATCTGTAATTGTGATGTCGTCTGTCCAACCAACAACTGTCAACTTGAGTTGATAGTTGTTGGCCACTGATGCATCGTATATATGGATGGTCATAATCCCTCCAGCACCAACTAAGGCGTGATGATGCCGCATTGAAACGCCGAAACTAGTAAGTACACAATAAATGACATCATAAGGACGCCTGTAGGTGTTTCATTTTCTTACAACAGGGCTCATAAGAGTCGGACGGACAGACATAAAGACAATAAAGTGATCCTGTAAGGGTTCCGGTTTTACTGACTGAAGTAACGATCTCTAATAAACATACATGTCTCAATAAAGCTGTTGATGCAACAGTTCAGATGATTAAGTACGTAACAAGATTACGCGCGTCTCTGGGTACGGTACTCTCACTTGCTAGACATCACGTTTCTCTTGAATGTTTCACTAAAGAAATGTGCTGCGAGTTGTAGGTGACTCGCCCCGTACGGGCTTTTAACACTGGGAATAATACGGATACTCACGGAGTGTTCGAAGACGCGGGAACACTGATGGAGCAAACGCGCAAAGTCCTTACCAGTGCCGCGGAGGCGAGTGTTTTCCACTGGACACACTGTCTCCCACGACTGCAGGTCTCCTAATGTCCGGCCGGAACACCTCCGTCACTCTGGCTTTTAAATCGAGCGAGCCCGCGCAGCCTTGGAGAACGCCTCACTGCACACACCTTGCCCGACTTAACGCTTTCGTCGGAAATCCACATCGGCCGGCCAGCTACACACTGAGTCGGCAATTCCTCGTCCGCGCCGCGTAGTTGCAGCGGCAAACAAAAAATGAGCAACAGGCGAAGCGAATTCTTTCCTCCGTCGCTGGTCGCTCCTGTTCTCCGAAGTGTCTCGTAACGTCGCGATCGAGATAAGAATTCGGCGTTAACTTGCCGCTGTTCAGAGGCTTATCGCCGTGTTTTACTGGAAACGCGTTGTTACCACCGAGGTACCTGTTTCGCTGACAGGAAATGCGGTAATACCGCCGCTCACTTTACAACATTTTTTCAAACCAGCCTGCGTCTCAGACGCATTTCTTAGCAGACCGTAATTTTTGCGAACGTACACCGCCTTGCAGACGCACAAATAAAACTGAAGAAAAGAGTTCATATAAACATAGGTCCGCAAATGTTACGGCTAATAAAAGATTTTGCCTGAAATTTAGCTACTTCGCTAATATGAAGCCATCGCAAAACTGTACTAGGTTAAAGTAACGCGTGATTTCGATTTATTTTGTTGTTATTGATCTGGTGAATCTATTAAAACATGTCCCAGACGTGTATCTGCAGTAGCTTTCAATAACGCTAGGCAGAGAACCTGTTAGCCATAACATTCGAAATACTCCACTAATGATACGTGCATTTGGAATCCTCCGAGTTGAATAACATACACGATATTCGTTAACTGCAGCCGTAGCATTACCATCACATTTGCCATAAATAAACACCATATCGGCGTATTCCTCTATCGTAAATTTGAAAGGCATCGCTGTTTCACAAATAATCTACAGACTACAACAGTTACTATGTTGTTTAACTTAAATACACTGTTGTTATTATGTTTTTTAATGAACAATACAGGTTGGGAAAAGACTGAAACAAAAACTACTGCAGATACACGTCTGGGGCATGTTTTATTAGATTCACCAAATCAATAACAACAAAATAAATGAAAATCGTGCTTTACTTTAACCTCGTACAGTTTTGCGATGGCTTCGTATAAACGAAATTGCTAAATTTCAGGCCAAATCTTTTATTACCTGTAGCTCCGTAACTAAACATTTGCGGACCTATGTTTACATCAACTTTTTTCTTTAGTTTTACTTGCAGAATAACATATTAAAATATCTCCATATCTTCTTGAATCACCCTGTATTTTAAAAATTGGGTCTGAAGCTAACATCAGACAAAGGCAGCCTTTACTTCATAACACAGATATCTACAAGATGACGGAAAAGCCCTTTGACATTTGAAAATGCACTAATTCACGAAATAATATAAATATGAAACACCTCTGCACGACGATTAAGTCTCTGCTGTGGATTTACCACATCAGTCGTGATCGGACTCATTTCCTTCGATGAAATGCAGAGTCTGCTTCTCAGACTGCCAACGTGATAGGTGCGAGATTTGCCGGTATTTTACAGAACAGCATCACCATTAGCCTGCCTTATAACACCTGCTGGAAAGCATGACATTTATGCACTCCATATTGCTACATGTGTGAGAGATCTCCTGTGCATATCATTCGCCGGGGATTGCGTGCTTGACCTTCCGCGTCCCCATACTTCAAACCATGTAATTATCGGTTGTGGGGTTACATGAAGTCGCAATTCTACCTCAATCGTACGACTTCATTAGTGATGCAAAAAGCCAACATCCGACGCCAATTTCACAGCATACTTACTGATCGACTACAGGTATTGTTGACAATTGATGGCCGACATGTTGAGCATTTGTTATAAAGAGCATTGTCTTTCCTAAAAATCAATTGTTATGCTAATTATAGCTCTCGTATCATATGAATAGCCATTTGTCGGTCACTTTTTTGTTTTAATAAAACTCCAAGTCATTTCGAACACGTATGTCAATTTTTACCTGTACCTACATTATCCCGTGAAATACTGAATCTTCAAATGTTAACAGACTTCCAAGTCACCCTGTAGATCTACATGATTATTGTGTAATTCACTCTTAAGTGTTTGGCAAATGGTTTTAACCATTTTCATGTTATTTCTCGACCATTCCACTCTCAAACGAATAGGATGTGAGAAAAATGAACACATAAACCTCTACATCCGAGCTTTGACCTATGTCGGATTAGAAAATTATTTTGGACTTGCGAAGGAGAAAGTTGTAGTTATCATTTCGTGAAAACATCATAACGAAAAATCCATTTATTTTAATGACGCAACTCACTTACTACATTCATGACACTTTCTCGCCCTTTTCGCTATAATACAAAAATGAGTTGTCCTTCTTTGAACATTTTCTATGTTCTGTGTCAGTTCTATCTGATAAGCATTTCAATACCACACAACAGTACTCATGAAGAGGATAGACATCAGTACTCTAGGCATCATCTTTAGTACGATACGTTTGTTGCGTCTTCCATGAGTGGCTCAATTTTATTAAAAACACTACGGAAATAAGCTCAAAATCTCTGAAAATGTCAAAAACTACAAAACTGCTCAATTTTATTAAAGAATACTACAAAAATTGGAAAAAAATCTCTAAAAATATCAAAAATTACAAAACTGCTCTGTTTTATAATAAAACTGTCGAAAATAATAATTAAAAAGTGCCATTCACTGGATTAATGCACTAATTTCTAAAACCTTATATCACATTGATTACATCTGTTTTTGATAGCATTGTAATTGAATATTTATAAGTATCTGAAATAATATATATGGTATCTCAAGCACCATATCCATCATATTCAATTGAATGCTTTTTGGCTTCTATATAAACAAGAATACCAGCACAGATTATTAAAACAGCTAAATTTTATTAAAAATTACTTAGAATTGATTTCTACTACTCCACTAAATCCAGGTATATTTCCTACTGAATTATCTTGTGTGAAAAACAATCTAAGTGGTGATCTAATTACAAAAACCATCATGTTTCTTCCTTTTGCCAATTTTAATATTGTTTGAGCAAAATGGAATCTGTGAATTGATATATTTTTCAAGTGTTTTTGCTTTATATTTACTCTTCAATTACTCCATTATATTCGTATTTTAATATAGTTTCAAGTATCTTAGCTATTTACATTGTGGTGTCACCGCCAGACACCACACTTGCTAGGTGGTAGCCTTTAAATCGGCCGCGGTCCGTTAGTATACGTCGGACCCGCGTGTCGCCACTGTCAGTGATTGCAGACCGAGCGCCGCCACACGGCAGGTCTAGAGAGACGTCCTGGCACTCGCCCCAGTTGTACAGCCGACTTTGCTAGCGACGGTTCACTGACAAATTACGCTCTCATTTGCCGGGACGATAGTTAGCATAGCCTTCAGCTACGTCATTTGCTACGACCTAGCAAGGCGCCATATTCAATTGATATTTATATTGTGAAGCATGTACAGTCAAGAGCGATGTACTACAATTATGGATTAAAGTTAAGTATTACAGCAATTGCGTCCGTTTTTCTAAGTTCTCATTTCTCTGACCTGTTCCAGACCTCACGCCAGTCTGTGTGTAATTAAACGCGTGCATTTCGGCCTCCTCTAGCAATACGGTGTTGGCACTTCTGCCAATACAGCACATGGCGACGAGTCTACAAAGGGTCTTCTTCTTTATACTTGCTTAAATTACTTGTGTCATGGCTTCGCCACAATCTCCAGATGTACTGTCCGAATTTTATTGCTTGCAGAATCAGCAGACGCAGGCCTTGTTGGATGCCCTTGGACAGCTCATCCAGGGTCAACGTGCACTGCAAAATGATGCGGCAGCCGCAGCTTCACCGCTACCACAGCCACACAACGCAGTTGCACCACCTTTTCGTCCTTTTGATGCGGCACTGGAAAGCTGGACGGAGTGGTCACGCCAATTTGGATTCCATCTCGCCGCCTACAGAATTCAAGGTAATGAGCGGCAGCCTTTTTTGCTTGCGTGCGTCGGCGTGTCCACGTACCGAGTGATAGTGAAATTATTTCCCCGGCGCGACGTAGCAACTCTGTCCTACGAAGAAATTTTGTCTGCATTAGATGCCTATTTCAAAGAATCAGTCAATGTAGTTGCAAAGAGGTATACTTTCTTTCGTACAAAACGTACGGCCGGTCAAACTAATCGGGAGTGTGTTGCAACTTTGCAAGGCCTTACTAGGGATTGTGCTTTTGAGTGTGAATGTGGACTCCCTTATTCAGATACTATGGTGCGTGATGCAATTGCACAGAACGTTTCTGATGCTCGTATAAGGGAACAGATTTTGAAACTAGTCAATCCATCCCATCTACAAGTGATAGACATATTGGATAGGCAAGACACCCTTGACTTTGCTCAGGAGTCATTTGAAACTTCACCAGCTGTGTGTCACATTAACCGGCCCGCTGGGCGAGCTGTACGGAACAGTAAACAGCCCTTGCGCCCGTCAGCGCAGCTGCCGCCAAGCCCTCCGCTACGTGTGCCGCGCCAGCAAGCAAATGCAGTGCTAAAATCATGCCCGCGGTGTGCTACTAGACATTCGCGTGAGAATTGCCCGTCACGCCAAGCTATTTGCTTTTTCTGTAATAAAAAAGGACATGTTCAAAGTGTTTGCCAGAAAAAGCTCGGATCGGACACTCCCAACCATTCCAGGCCCTTTGCTTCGCGCCGGAATCGGAATCGAACCAAGAATACTCAGGCTCGTGAACCTTCGCCCATGGAAATTCATGTAGTTCATTCCACTCCGCCCAGTGCTACTCTCTCTAACAGTGACTGTGTTCATCCCACAAATAGTGTGCGTCGACATCGATGGAAATCCCGTCAAGTCGCAAGTGATTTTGTACCAGTGTCAGTTCACGTTGCACGAGACAGTCGCCCTTGTCGTCAGCAGGACAGTAAACTTTTTGTAGACTTGGACATTCATGGTCACGTGATACCATTCCAGCTCGATACCGGAGCTGCTGTTTCATTGATCAATAACGACACGTACAAACAACTGGGCACACCTACGTTGCGTGCCGCAAATGTTAAACTAACTACATATTCCGGTCACAAGATCCCTGTGTTAGGACAGTGTAGCCTTCTTGCAACATACAAGGGACAAACAAAACTTGTATCATTTTACGTACTTCGTTCTTCTTCTGCTGCGAACTTGTTTGGTTTAGATTTATTTCAGTTGTTTAACTTGTCCATAGTCAATCAGGTCCTATCAGTGAACCAGACTGTGCCTTCAGCCAGTGTTTCTCGTCTATGTGAAGAATTTGCAGACATTTTTGCACCGGGCCTCGGTTGCGCTAAGAACTATGAAGCACATTTGGAACTGAAAGTAAACGCGCAACCGAAATTTTTCAGAGCGCGGAATGTTCCCCACGCATTGCGTGATGAGGTCGCACGAACGTTACACGATTTGGAATCACAAGGTGTGATTGAACGTGTGCAGGCTTCTCTCTGGGCATCACCCTTAGTAATTTTGCCTAAACCTTCCGGAAAATTGAGACTTTGTGTGGACTTCAAGGCAACAGTGAATCCACAACTCGTGATTGCAACTTATCCTTTACCCCGCCCGGAAGATCTTTTTGACAAACTGTGCCCGGGTAAATATTTTTCGAAGTTGGACCTAGCAGATGCGTACTTGCAAATACCAGTGGCCGACGAATCCCAGCGCGTCTTGGTGGTTAACACGCATCTTGGTTTGTACCGGTTCAAAAGACTGCCATTCGGGTGTGCATCCGCCCCTGCATTGTTTCAGCAGTATCTGCAAACTGTTTGTGCGTCGGTCCCTACTGCAGCAAACTATCTGGACAATATTGTGATCTCCGGAAAAACGGAAGAAGAACATTTAGTCAATCTTAGAACATTATTTCAGGTCTTGCGACAAAATGGTCTTCGCTTGCGGAAGGACAAATGTGTGTTTTTTGCTCGTGACTTACCCTATCTGGGATATGTAATCAATGCCCAAGGCATCCATCCCAGTCCAGAGCACCTCCGTGCCATACAAGACTTGCCTTCGCCGCAGAATTTGAAGCAGCTACAGAGTGTGCTGGGAAAAATCAACTCTTATGATAAATATGTTCCCCATGCCTCTTCCATTTCAGCTCCGCTTCATCGCTTACGCCGTAAAGGTGTTCCGTTCGTCTGGACGACGGAATGCGAACGCGCCTTTCGCCAGTTGAAATCGGTGTTGCTTTCTAATACTTGCCTTACGCCATTCGATCCCCAGAAACCCCTTTTGTTGATGGTAGATGCATCGGATTTCGGGATCGGGGCAGTGCTTGCGCACAAAGATGGATCGCATGATCGCCCTATTGCCTTTGCGTCCAAATTGCTCTCGTCTACGCAAAGACATTATTCACAGATTGAGAAAGAAGCTTTGGCTCTCGCATTTGGTGTTACAAAGTTTCATGATTTCTTGTATGGTCGTCACTTTACCATCATCACAGACCACAAACCTTTGACATCGCTTTTTCATCCGAACAAGCCTGTACCTCCACGTGCAGCGCAGAAATTCATTCGCTGGTCTATTTTCCTCTCGCAGTACCGCTACGATATCTTGTATCGGTCCACTGCTAAGCACGGATACGCTGATGCGTTGACCCGTTTGCCTGTTGCTGAGGATAGTGCATTCGATTCTTCCGAACTTGCTTCCATGTTCATTGATTCGGAAACCGATGACGTAGTCGAATCGTTTCCGATTGATTTTCGTCGTGTAGCTACAGCCACAGCTGCTGACCCTGTCCTTGCTACCGTTTTGCGTTTTGTTGCTACGCAATAGCCCTTGTCAAAGTCACGGATCGAGGATCCGTTGGTTCGCCGAATTTTTGCTCACAAGGAGAGACTTTTTGTTCGACGTGGTGTTTTGCTGTTGCATTCTGATAATGATCAGTCCAGGGTCGTGGTCCCACGTTCGTTACAGTCCTCTGTCTTACGGCTTCTCCACCAAGGACATTGGGGTATAGTGCGAACGAAACAACTTGCTCGTCAGCACTGTACTTGGTTCGGAATCGATGCTGCGATTACGAATATGTGCTCTTCTTGCATGGCGTGTGCCGAACAACAATCCGCACCACCGCGGAAATTCTTTGCATGGCCGAAAGCCACTTCCCCTTGGCAACGCTTACACATCGATTTTGCTGGTCCATTCTGGAATGCTCGATGGTTGGTTGTTGTCGATTCCTTCAGTAATTTTCCTTTTGATGTCCGGATGTCTTCCACGACGTCATCTGCCACCATCCAAGCGTTATCCGCTATCTTTTGCATTGAAGGTCTTCCACAGACTATTGTTTCCGACAATGGCCCACAATTCATGTCTGCAGAATTTCAGTCATTCTGCAAGGCCAATGGTATTCAACATCTGACATCCGCGCCGTTTTCGCCTCAGTCAAACGGTGCCGCTGAACGATTGGTCCGGACTTTCAAGTCACAGATGTTGAAGTTGAAAGAGTCGCATTCTCGGGAGGATGCGTTATTGCTCTTTTTGTCCTCGTATCGCTCTCAACCCCGCGATGGTCGTTCGCCGGCTGAGTTGCTCCACGGTCGTCCTCATCGAACCTTGATGTCTTTGCTACATCCGCCGCATCAGGTACCTGTGCAGCGCCAGCCACCTGCTTTTGCTCCAGGCGACGTTATATACTATCGCAACTATCGAGGTTCACGGCGTTGGCTCGCAGGGCGCATTCTTCGCTGCCTCGGCCGCGCTATGTATCTGGTTTTGGGGGCCTCTGGTGAGGTGCATCGGCATCTCAATCAGCTGCGCCTCTGTCGTCGCACGGGTTCTGCCGCTCGCCGTCTGCTTTCAGCGACGGTGCCGTCCGGTCAGCGCCCTGGGGACCCATCTACTGGCTCGCCTCATCCCCAGGTGTTACCGACGCTGCCTTCCATTTTGCCCCATGGCGACGCGCCGCCGCCGCCACCGGTACTCCCGCCGGCGCCGCCCGCAGTGGACGCGTCGCTGCTGTCGCCGAACGCCTCCCTGGGTCACGCGCCGCCGATCGCTTCCCGTGACCAGCTGTCCTCCGCAATGGAACTCTTGCCCGCTCCGCACCAGATTCGTCTTCGCCCGGCGGGTGCCACGACTCGATGGAGGTCGACCCTTCGGCCCCTCCTGTCTATCTACGGGCGCATACACCGCATGTTGGCGTGCACCCTGGACTAGGTTTCCAGGCGTTTCCTAGATCCCCTCGGACCGAATGGCCGGGTGCGGGTGGCACATCCTCGCCTGTTGTTAGGCTCCCCACCTCGTCGCATACGTCAACATGGGGTCCTCCCCACGGCGGGCGGAAGCCTTATAACACAACCGTTTGCCGATTTGCGGGTGAGGAATGTGGTGTCACCGCCAGACACCACACTTGCTAGGTGGTAGCCTTTAAATCGGCCGCGGTCCGTTAGTATACGTCGGACCCGCGTGTCGCCATTGTCAGTGATTGCAGACCGAGCGCCGCCACACAGCAGGTCTAGAGAGACGTCCTGGCACTCGCCCCAGTTGTACAGCCGACTTTGCTAGCGACGGTTCACTGACAAATTACGCTCTCATTTGCCGATACGATAGTTAGCATAGCCTTCAGCTACGTCATTTGCTACGACCTAGCAAGGCGCCGTATTCAATTGATATTTATATTGTGAAGCATGTACAGTCAAGAGCGATGTACTCCAATTATGGATTAAAGTTAAGTATTACAGCAATTGCGTCCGTTTTTCTAAGTTCTCATTTCTCTGACCTGTTCCAGACCTCACGCCAGTCTGCGTGTAATTAAACACGTGCATTTCGGCCTCCTCTAGCAATACGGTGTTGGCTCTTCTGCCAATACAGCATACATAATGATTTATATAAACATATTTAAATCCTTTTAGGATGCCATAAATAATTTGAATTTATTTCCATCACAGTATATTTTTTCAACATGTAGATCATAAATATCATGTCCTCAAATTCCATAAGGACCTTCTGATTTGGCTCGATTATATACAAGGACTTCATCATGCCCGGGGTCACCAACAGCTTCCTCTTCGTCTTTATAGATTTTCATATATCTGTCTCTAATTGCAAGCAATAATTGCATCAAAGTAAAACCCCAGTCAGACTAAAATTTTAATGTGAATGTTTTACTTATAGGACAGACAAAAGTAATTTGACTAGTTCACACAGTATTCGTTCTAAACCATTATTCAAAATCCCATGGAATGTAATAAGTTTAATATGACCTTCAAATATTATATTCATTTATAAGAAAAAATTGTAGAATCTCTATATCGTGTGTGGTCTGGTTTCCAAATATTTCCTTGGATCTATTGATTTGTTAACTTTTTGCTATATTTGTCTGGTAAATATAATCTGTATTTATTATTGATGGTAATTTGTGCCTTTTGACCATGTTTTGTATTTACAGTTTCACCATCAGTAATTTAATATGGTTCACCTATTTCCGAGTCTTGTATTTTGATATGTTCTAGTGACGTATTAAGCTTTTGTTTAAGTGCTTGAGTGTGATTGATTGATTCATTTATAACAGAAAATATTTTAATTTTATAATGACCATTGCTAAGATGTGTAAGTCTATCGATTATATATTTTTTATCATCATAACAACTAAGTCCTACCTTCATTTCTTTTATAGTTACAGGTGAAACTTATCAGAATGAATTGCATACATCTCTTCTATAGTTCGTGTTGTAGTGAACAAACACTCTTTGTAGTTATCAAACTTTATGTGCTCAACATTAACTTCCTTTATTACTTTACATACTTTTTCTTTACCTTCTGTTCTAAATGCATACATTTTCGATCTTAAACTGACAAACTCTCTAGTTCGTACACCATTAAACTCATCCTTAAATGAACTGGGCGTTTTTTATTATTTCTAGGTATGTGTATTGGGAGATCATTGGATAGTCACTTGTATCAAATAAGTCTATATTTTGTTTCATATTTTCGTAAAGATATTCAGTTACAACATAAATTATGAACTTCCCATGTCTGTCTGTAATAACTTTGGTTTATCTTTATTTTTTTCAGATATCTATAGTAAAATTTATACATTAGTAGTTTTGATAACTCTAGTACACAGAATCCACCAAAGTTTTGTATTTTTATCAACATATGACTTCGTCAATGCTTTTTATGTGTACTTTATAACTTAATTCAACACCTTGATTAATATACTCTTTAAGCAATCTGTAATCAACTATGTACTGTGTTTTATTAATGAGAGTACACATGAGCTTTTTATTTTTATCTGACGGTTTTGATCCTAAACCTTTAGTAGTATTACATTTTTGAAACTCTGATAGCTCATCAAAGTTTGTTGCATCATGCTCTGGATGCAGGTGCATAATCATTAAATATGTCATGAAGATGCTCTGGTATTTTAAGATCAACTGCTAGTAAATACCCTATGTCACTTTCATTATCAGTATTCATTATATAATTTTTAACATAATCGATGTCTTCTTGTATCATCCACTTATGATCTTCAATGGGTAATTTTCTAGACATGGCCCATCCACATAAGTTATTTGCATCAAGGCACAGTATAAAACTAATATGTTTTTTGGAACTGTGTACTCCTTTTTCTTCAGCTTTGTTTTTTGATAGTTTAATAACCTTATCATGTTTTGTATTGTAAAAGGAACAATTGTTTGCAATAGCATGTGGATTACTAACCATACTTATGGGCTAAGCGTTGTAGGGTTGCCGATTCCAATGATGCACGCTACACCACATGTAATAAACACTGTTTTTATTTCTCGTAAGCACACATATACAGTTGTTTACATTCTGAATTCTCGGTACACGTCCGTACACTTTCGCGCGCGACCACAGACTAGGCAAAGAGCTTGCCAAAAACAAAGATATTAACCGCGACTTGGTCGATAGTCGCCCCCCCCCCTAGAGTGTGGAGCACAAACATAAATATTGGGGCATACATGTAAAGGGAACACCCAGGGGGGAGGGAGAGGGTGTTTAATCAGAAACCATACCTTACATTACATTACGTTAGTAATTGAAGTCTTCGAGCCAGCGAGGGGGGCGGATGGTCCTGCCTGACCGGGTGAATCCTCGTACAGCAGTTGAGGGATCTGGGGAGGGGATGGTGGGTTGTGAGGGGCCAGGATAGCGGATCTGAATGCCTGTGGCGGTGCGTAGGACTTTGACCGTTGATGGGTCAGTACCAACAGGCAAGGGGGCAGACTGGAGGAGATGTATGTGAGTTAAGTTGTCACTGGGGAAGCTGGCTTGTTCGTAGAAGATGTACACATTACCCGGCTGTATAACAAAAAACACATTAGAGCTGCAAATAAGATCAGTGTTGACATTCACTACCACTTCCTGATACGGGTTGACAGAATCTCCACACGAGTCGTCATCGGTGACATCACACGCTCTGAGGCTGGTCCCTGATACATCACTGAATCCTAACAGGGGAGAGGCGAGCGGCTGCCTGTTGGAGGGTAAGTCATCACACGCATCACTCTGCATAGGAATGTCACACGCACCTGTAGCACTGTCACACGACTGGGAGTGGGGAACGTCACACGTGTGGGAATGGGCGTCGCTCATCCATGGACTGTCGGTAGATGCCTCATGCGAGGTGGGTGCAGCAGGGGATGGGGTCTGACTGGGTGGGGTATCGGGCAGTTCTCCCAGAGTCCATGCAGGTTTGAGGCGGCAGACGGATACCGTTTGAGGCGTGCTGTTAATGAGCACTTCGAACGTGTTGGTACGCCGTGATATGACTCTGTGCGGGCCCGTATATGGAGGTCTGAGTGCCGGTCGGATGGTGTCATCTCGCACCATGACATGAGTGCACGACGCCAAGTCCTTATGCAGAAATACGGGAGGGGGCGTGTGTGGTCGAGGAGGCGGCACGCGGATGTTAGCAATTAGCTCCTTGACCTGCCCGACGAATGTCGAGTCCCAGATTTGATCTGGAGGAAGTGAAGGCTCGACTAACTCTGCTGGGAGTGTGAGGGGTTCTCCATACAGTACCTCTGCCAGGGATGCGCCAAGGTCCTCTTTGTACGCGACCCGAACGCCTAACATTACCCATGGTAAGGCATCGGCCCACTCACCTCCGTGGCACATCAGGGAAGCTTTAAGCGTTCGGTGCCAGCGTTCCACAAGCCCATTGCTCTGGGGGTGGTATGCTGTAGTCCTAAATCGTTTCACCCCACACAGTTCACAAAGCTGTCGGAAGAGGGCAGACTCGAACTGGCGGCCCTGGTCGGTGGTGACAGAGACTGGGCAGCCGAAGCGCGAGATCCACATTAACAGCAGGGCTCGGGCCACTGCATCGGCTGTGATATTAGTGAGAGGAATTACCTCTACCCAGCGGGTAAACCTGTCAATTGCGGACAGTATGTAACGGAAGGGGCCTGAGGGGGGTAAGGGCCCGACGATATCGATGTGTATGTGCTGGAATCTTCTTTTTGCCACATCGAACGTACCCATGGGGGGCTGTGCATGACGTCCTACTTTTGCGCGCTGACAAGCCACACATGCTCGTGCCCAACTGCGACACTGTTTTATCACCCCGGGCCAAACAAAACGTTCAGATACCAGACGTGTGGAGGCGCGAATGCCAGGGTGTGCCAAGTTGTGGATACTATTAAATATGTCCCGGCGGAGGGTTGCAGGAATCACCGGGCGTATGCGTCCTGTTGAAATGTCGCACCAGATGGGTGATGAAAACCCAGGAAGTGTCCGTAACTCTAGTTTGAGTCCTGTTTTGATATCGGAACGCAATGCTGCGAGTTCAGTATCCTCTGTCTGCAATTTAGGGAGCTCACTGAGGTCCAGTTGTGAAGATAAAACCGACACCCGAGACAGAAAATCAGCGACGACATTGTCTGCGCCTCTGACGTAACGTATGTCATTCATAAACTGACATATAAGGTCCATATGCCTAAAACGTCTCGGGGATGAGTCGTTTCCTGGGTTACGGAAAGCGTAAACCAATGGCTCGTGGTCGGTAAATACCACGAGATGGCGACCTTCGATATCGTCTTGGAAATATTTGATAGCAGCGTAAATAGCAAACAGTTCCCGGTCGAAGGTCGACCATTTACGTTGGGAAGCGGTCAGTTTGTGGGAGAAAAATCTGAGTGGCTGTACAACAGAACCCACGGATTGCTGAAGTACTGCCCCCACTGCTGTATCACTTGCGTCTGTAGTAAGCGAGATGGGAGCATCAGGAATGGGGTGAGCAAGCGTAACAGCTGTTTGTAAGGCTGACTTTAGATTATCGAATGCGCAACGCATATCTGGAGTCCACGTGACCGCCCGAGACCCTGATGTGTTTTTTCCTGCGAGGGCATCCGTCAGTGGGGCTTGTATGTCGGCGGCGCGGGGAATATGTTTGCGGTAGTAATTTACCGTTCCAAGGAAGCGGCGGAGGCCCTGAAAATCTTTGGGCAAAGGCACCATACTAATGGCCTCCACCCGTTCAGTTAGGGGGCGGATGCAGTCGCCAGAAACTCTGTGGCCCAGAAAAGTGACACTGGTGCGGCGGAGTTGTGACTTACTATTGTTCACTGCGATACCGTTTGCTTTTAATAGTTGGAGCACTGTATTTAAATGTTGTTCATGTTCCTCGAGGGAGGAAGAAAAAACTAACAAGTCGTCCAGGTACGCATATGCAAAGTCCAGTTTTCCAACCAGCGAGTCGATGAACCGTTGCCACGTCTGTGCAGCATTTTTAAGGCCGAATGGCATAAACAAATACTCGAACAACCTGAACGGGGTGATGATAGCGGTCTTTTAAACGTCCTCAGGTGCCATTGACAGTTGGTGGTACGCCTTATGACAATCGACTACACTGAAAATTTGTGCCCCATGCAGCTGGGAAGCAAAGTCTTGAATATTTGGGACGGGATAATTATCTAAAATTGTTCTGGCGTTAAGCGCCCGATAGTCACCGCAGAGGCGGAAAGTGTCATCTTTCTTAGGCACCAAATGAATGGGTGACGACCAACAACTAGAAGAAGGGCGGATAGTCTTATTATCTAAAAGTTCCTGAACAATAGCTTTAGCGTGTTTAAGTTTTTCCGGATTTAAACGCCTAGCCTTTGCACGTACCGGTGGGCCTTCTGTGGTATTTATTCTGTGGACAGTACCGTTATTGATCGTGAACACCGATGGGGATGCTGGACCAGCACCCGTTGCACTGTGACTAACCTGTAATGCACACGTGTGTGTGTCCAAGGCCGGCAGTTCAGCAGCGGTGGCGGTGATCCACTGGTAGTCCTTGTCGAAGAGCTCGGTGGGGTACCTGGTAGCGTCGCGGGTACAGCTTCCGTCCGGCAGTAGAACGGTCCGCTTACACGTGTCCGTGAGCTTGGCTTGCACGGCGGCGATGCGTAAGCGGAGGGCCCCATTGCTGTCCCGAAGTTCGTCGTTGTGTGATCTAAGAGAAAGCACTGCAACAGCAGTTTCCGCTAGCTCACACAGCAGAATGGTGCTTTCGGATGAGAGGGGTAAGATATCTGAACCGGTGGTATGGTCTCCCGAGTTAAAGGTTAGTGTACCTCGTTGTAGGTCGGGTGACAGTGCGTGGGCTAAGAGAAAATCTACCCCAAGCACGGGTTCATCCACATCCGCGATAACGAAAGTCCACTGTAAGGGCGTATTAATGTCTTGCAGTTTAAGGCTTAAATTCGTTATTCCATGAGAGCGGATCAGGGAATTATTGGCGGCTCGAAGCGGGGGGCAAGGCTGAAGCTCGAATTTAATACCTGCGGACAAAGGTATCACACTAACCTCGGCCCCCGTGTCGACTAGAAATGAAAGGCAAGACACTGCATCTTTCACGTACAAGCGTCCTGGCGCGTGAGGAGAAGAAGTATTTAGTGATAGGCGTCTGTGCGGTTCAACGCGGCCCGTAGCGCCTGAATTGGGTCGCGTTATTAGTTTGGGAACACGCATGGAGAACGACAGTTCTTAGCCGCGTCGCCAAAGCGGGAGTGGAAATAACACCAAGCGGGGCGGCGCGTGGCGTCGCCCGTCGTGCTGGTTGAGGTCGAAGCGGCAGTGGAGGGGGACTTGTTTGTAGTTCCCTCCGATGGCGACGCTGCAGTAGTGCTGGTAGGAGAGGAGTTACTGCGGCGGTTGCCAGGCGGCGTTGGCTCCGCGCGCATGCGTGGAGCGAGTCGTGCGCACTCTGTACTGCAGGATGGGAACTGCCGTGCAGGTGTGCCAACCCCTGAAGCCTGAGGGCACCCTGGGGGGGTATGCGGGGGGGGGGGGGGGGGGGGGGCAGAATGTTGTAAACCTGGTCTGCGATCTTCAGTTTGGCATCTAGTGGGGCCGAAGTTACATGTAGAAGGTGAAGTTGAACTTGCTGGGGAGGTTTCAGCAACCAGATGGTCCAAAGCGTAATGTCCGGCATGTGATGCGTGTCAATCATAGCGCGGAGATGACGCCAGAGTTGCGACGGGGACCTGGATCCCAGCGATTCCTGACTGATGAGGCGGATAGCTTCCTCTGGCGATGTGGATAGTCACTCGAGCATGGTGCGTCAGGCGAACGCATATTTGTCCGTAGCGGGGGGCGAAGCCACAATGTCGCAGATCAGATCCAGTTCGTCATGGAGGTGACACAGTAAGCATAGGAACTTCGAATTGTCGTCGGCGACGCCGTGTAGCTGCAGGACGTGGTCGACCAAGGCAAACCATGTGCGTGGGTGATCCTTGCGAAGGGGTGGTAGCTTCGGCCAACGGGTGGGAAAGTCTTGACGTAAATGTTTATCAGAAACTGTCTCTCCCTGTCCATAGTTCTGCAACGTAATTGTCTCGGGTGCAGTAGCGGCGCACCAGCTTCCGCCACTGTCAGTGGCACGCGGCACGGTAGGCGCGGCTGGCTCGACCTTGGTCGAGAAATCAACGAATCGGGCGGTCGACGGAGTAACGCCGACGGGCGTAGAATGGACCGGCGCGGTAGAATCGACCGTAGTCGACCGATGTGCGGCGAACGACGGAATACAGTTTCCGGGCCCCTCCCCTACAGGTGCATTAAAATAGTTAAAATCACCTAATGTTTGTGGAACACACGCGGCAGGAACGGCGTGTGCCGTCGGAAACACTCGTAAAGCGGACGCTGGTGGTGTAGAGGGGGTTGGTGCAAAATCCGGAATTCCGGCAGAAATATGAACTCTCCTGTCTTGAGCGTCCGGCTCGATTTGTACCGTCACTGATTCGGGTGGAAAATTCACTCTTGCACTTGGGAAACCTGTAAACATAGTCACTGGGGTTTGAGCACATTGTGTCGGCTGTTGAGCACTCGGAACACGTGGCTGTGGAATTGTATAAACACTGTCCTGTTGAGTACAGCTAGTAGAACTATTGCGGACGCCCAGTGGATAATTGTAAAACCATGCTGAAGCGTCCGTTGGAACACTTAGTTGGCACGTGG
Organism: Schistocerca nitens; assembly: GCF_023898315.1. NCBI lineage: Eukaryota > Metazoa > Arthropoda > Insecta > Orthoptera > Acrididae > Schistocerca > Schistocerca nitens. The sequence continues at coordinate 475,800,282 of NC_064622.1, read as the reverse complement.
TCGGTGTAGCAGGCGGCAAGCGCTCCATTGTGTACTGTTCGACGGTATAAGATTTCGATGTAGCACTCGCGAACAAAATTCGGGGTCACCAGTATGGGCTAAGCGTTGTAGGGTTGCCGATTCCAATGATGCACGCTACACCACATGTAATAAACACTGTTTTTATTTCTCGTAAGCACACATATACAGTTGTTTACATTCTGAATTCTCGGTACATGTCCGTACACTTTCGCGCGCGACCACAGACTAGGCAAAGAGCTTGCCAAAAACAAAGATATTAACCGCGACTTGGTCGATAGTCGCCACATACTAATACACATCTAATACCCTCAGTCATTAAATCATAGCTATCTGGTCTGTATATAACTCAATTTCTTGTCCAGTTGTTTTTAACAAAGCATTGTTTACTAAATGTGGTGATGTCTCATAATGTGTTGGATCGAGCCTGTAATTCTTATAACACATTTTTCTAAGGTTTGTAACTATATCATGTACTAAAAGAGTATCTAATTTTAAACATAGATCATGATATTCAATTTTGATACAATTCACTCTTGTGATGGTATTTCTATATTTTCAGTCTTATCATATGGATCTACGCACTTGTATGGATATTTACTCTTTGTCAATAAATTTCATTTGTCTTCCAGACTAAATTTTGCAAATATTTTGTTAAACAGAGTTAATCTTTCATGTTGACATGCAATTAATATCTCATTATTACAAAATTTACATTTATCACAGGCCACAATTTTATTTCTCACAATCTTAAGTATTGGATCCTCTATTGGTATGTTCTTTTACATTTAGCACAATGTGCAGAATTTATGCCTAATTCATTTTTACTTTATCTAATGAAGCACACAAAATGCTTGAGTATCTATAAATCTAACTTCTACATATATTTTTTGTATGGTACCTTCTCGCAATAATTAAGTTTGAACCCCCATTTCCCATTTTCACAAACCTTGTAAACAGTAAGTATTTCTACAAATTTGATATTACACAGCCTATATTTAGTTTGGTTGTATTTTTGCACATACTCTCCAATCTCAACTTTAAGGGAAACTTACAGTTTTCACTAGTATCAGGAATGATACATATATCCTTTTCATTTTTACATAGGTATTTTGCTAACATACCTAAGATGATGTATGTATATAGGCATTAATCTAGGTAATAATGTTAAGTGGAGATTACAACTGTTACATGCTGCACCCCTATACGCACCAGTAATATGACAATGATCTAAGTTCACTGGATCCTAATTCATTACCACATATCTGACAACATGTTTCTTTATCAAATGTTTCTAATGATTCGTCATTATATGTTGCAGGTACGTTTTTACTTAGAAAGTTGTCGTTATAATTCTTTGGTATATATATGATAACGTTGCAAAATTCCTGCATGTGCTTGGTTTGATCACGATTTCTTTTTAATATTTGGACACTATCTCCAGTAAATGTATAGCTGTTTGTGACATGTTTATTGATAGTATCTTTGTTGTGTATCTTTTGTCCTTCTGGTCTAATCTGTGTTGTTTCCATATCCAAAGCTATTGTATATGGATGAAACAGTCCTGTGCCAATCTATTTATACTTTAGAATATTATTTTTTCTGTTGGTATAACTATTTAAACACCACTATTATTACTACTTTTGTGACATTTTGAAACATGTGCCATAAATTTTTCTATTTTATCAAATCTTTAATGACATTTGGGACATGTATCAATATTCTGATTCTGATTATGAATTTCTCCTCTAATAAGTACATCATAGTTTTTTATTCCTACACAATGATGTATTACTGACACATAATTATCATAACCAAACATACTTTGAGAAGGAACAGATTCAATAGCTAATATGTTTACTTGTTTTTTGGTTGGTAGATCAATGTTATTACTTGTGTACATAGCGTAAAGTTGTTCTTCACCTGTGTCATTGTAAATACCATATACATTAGTAGAAATACTGATAAATGCTTCATAAATTTCAGTATTTTCAGAAGTGATGTCAATTGAGGATATCATACATAAATCACTGTATTTTTCAATATAACATTTAGTCCATCAGGATTTTTGGTTCTTGGGTTTGAAATACTTTCTAATGCATACTTAAAACAATGTTGATCCTCTTTATTTACACATTTAAACTTATTGGTCTTATGTTTTTCACATTTATACAACACTGTTTATTTTTAATCAATTTGGCAAGTCTGCCCATTTTCCACATCTTATTAGATGATACACATCTCTACTTAGTTTGTCCTGTCACTTCGATATTTTGTATTTCTATAAGCCCATTCATCAAACTTTCTTAATATTTCATTTGTTGCTTATTCATTTGTTGCTTATTCATTTATGGTTCCAAATCTGTTTCTAGCTGACCTTTCAATATTAAATGTGTGACACTTAAGATGCCATGTATCTGTACTTACTACCTCTGCTGTAGCTGGGTTTAATATATGATATTGAAAATGTGTTGTGAGATATATTAGTAAGTTTGGGTATTTGATTAATCCTTTATTAATGTACTCAATAGCTCTGTCTCTAATTTCATTAAAGTGTATTATTTTTAGATACATGTCACTGAAATCTATTCTTGGTGTAGCTAAATATTCTTGAACAATTTATCTTCGTCTTTCTTTTTCTTCAGCATTATCAGCAATAATTTCATCATTATTTAATTCTTTAGTAAATGAAGGTTGATAATGTAGACTAGGAGTAAATATATCATCAGTAACTACACTTGAAACTGGTAGCTTTTCAAATTGGGAAATAGATAATAGTGAAAGCCACTTACATTTTTATATTTGCTGCATCCTCCTATGTTATGTTGTTTAGCAAACTTTATTAAATTAACTTTACCAGGATCAGTAGGCATATGCCTAAATTGTTGAAGAAACATGTGTTTTATACAGTCTCACAGATCATTTATTTTTCTGTATTTTATGTTATGTTGACTGGAAATTTTTTTTAAATTAGGTAGTTTCATATTTCTATATCCATTCTACTATTTATATCGGAAGTATTATATCTCATTGTACCAATATTTTTAGTACTCATTTATTAAATAAATTTAAGTACAAAACTTGCTCCTCTGCAGTTAAACAGGACTTTTCTATAATTCAGTTTTTTGTTTACATACCAATAATACATGCATTTTTGTTATTGTATAGTTATTAAAGTGTAATTTTGTATAGTATCTGTGACATGGTGCAGAACAGATTTTCTCAAGCTTTCTTTGATATAATTATTTTTTTCACAAATATAACAAGTATATCCAATATCACCTTTCACACTTTTATTTTTAACAACTATATCGCTATTAAGAGGTTTAACAGTTTTACAAATACTGCACTATCTCATAGTATTCAGTACTTCCATTTAATATGTAAAAATGTTTACTTAAAAATCAGTAAACTATCAACATATGATTTGTTAGAATTTTATAATGATCCTACAATGATGCCATATGAAACTTCCTGGCAGATTAAAACTGTGTGCTGGACCGAGAATCGAACTCAGGACCTTTGCCTTTCGTGGGCAAGTGCTCTACCAGCTAAGCTACCCAAGCACAACTCACGCCCCGTCCTCTCCTGCAGGAGAGCTACTGTGAAGTTTGGAAGGTAGGAGCCGAGGTACTGGCGGAATTAAAGTTGTGAGGATGGGGCGTGAGTCATGCTTGGGCAGCTCAGCTGGTAGAGCACGTGCCCTGAAGGGCAAAGGTCCCAAGTTCGAGTCTCGGTCTGGCACACAATTTTAATCATCCAGGAAGTTTCATATCAGTGCACACTCCGCTGTAGAGTGAAAATTACATTCTACAATGAAGCCATATGTTGTAAATGAATTAATAGAACATAAAAGACAAAGTGAATTGGAAAGATATATCAACGTTTGAAGAACTATCAGAAGATTTTATTAGAAAATTTCAGTTAATGTATATTGGCAAACTATTTCTGAATGTCAAGAACTATCAGAAAATTTTATGCATGAATTCCAAGAGAAAATAGATTGGAAAGATATATCAGCATATCCAGAACTGTCAGAAGATTTTATTACAGAATTTCAAGATAAAGTTGATTTACAAATTATTTCAAGATATCAAAAACTATCAGATAAGTTTATATGCGAGTTTCAAGACAAAGTGAACTGGATACAAGTATCAAAAATTATCAGAATATTTTATGAAAGAGTTTCAAGGTAAGGTTTACTGGGAAACTGTTTCTATATAAATTCAAAAATTGTCAGAAGATTTCACCATGAACTGCAGGATCAAGTAGATTGGCAACTTATTTCATATAAACAAAAATTGCCAGAAGATTTTATTAAAGAGTTTCAAGAAGAAGTAGACTGCAAAATTATTTCAAGATATCAAGAACTATCAGAAGATTTCATTTGTGAATTCCAGGGTAAAGTAGATTGGCAAATTATTTCTGAATGTCAAGAACTATCAGAAGATTTCATTCGTGAAGTCCAGGATAAAGTTGATTGGGCTAATGTTTCAGGATATCAAATTTAGTCAGAAAATTTTATTAATTCTCACCATATAGCATTTTATCATTAGATGATACCACAGAATGGAATTGTAATGCATGTTCAACTGAACAAAATTATTAATTTGTAAAAACAAATGTAATCATACATTTCATTAGGAATGTATTGGTAGATAACTAGAACTACATAGTAATTGTCCATTTCATAGATATGAATTACAGGGTCGTAAATATAGAATTATACAAGTAGATGATATATGTAATGCTGAATCCTTAATGAATTCTGCAATTACAGAACTATGTTGTGAATTCAACCATAAAATTTTTCAAACTGATTAACAGTTTCTTTAAGATTGTTTACAGTATCTGTTAATTTTGAACTTGATTTGGAACAATCTAAACCAAACAAAGAAATATCATATTTACCTGCTCTCACCCAATATTTCTTAAATTCGTTAAACTTGTAGAAATTTGTATCCTTAAAAAAATATAACAGTCCATTAGTGTATCGAAATGCTGATCCTGTATTTATTGGTAAACCTGAGAATTCCCTGTTTATCTGTCCATATCTTTGATAAGTGTTTTTACATTCATTTATTTCTATGAAATATACTTCATCAAAAAATACAAAACTCTTACCAGAATATGTGTTTACAGCCCTATGAAAAATAAAGTTCTTCTCATTCCAAAAGTATTTAGAGATATTGGATAACCATGTTTTTATCTGAAATATGGTATTTCCATACCTAAGCTACGTTATTAATGAACAAAACAACATCTCCATTGGTCTTTGATATGCTGCACTTATATTCTGAAAATTATTTGGAAGAAATGGTAACCAATCACTTATCAATGGTGGTTTTATATTAACATCCATATTTTTTAAATCCATAATCCAAACTCCAAGTCTTTTATTGGAAGTTATTTTATTGTAATCTATATCATCTTGTTCAAATACTACATCAGTTTTTCCTGCATGTTTGAAACTTTAGTTCTGCTAATTCCAACATTTTTCTAGTTGCACCAAAGTATACCCATTTAAAAGTCTTCTTATTTCATTTTGCAATATGTGATGTAAGTGTTGCAACATGATCTTCTACACCACATCTAGATCTATTCATTAAATCTAGAGTTTATGCATTGATTTCTCCATTTGGTTTTAAATTATATTTCTGCCGAAACTATTTCAAAACTTCTTTTGATTTATCATTCTGTTCTGAAAGTAGCTCAATGGACCCAATTTCTATACCAAGATAGCCATAGTCTTGTAAATATTTTATAACTTTTTCTTGATCAGCGTTTCCTGTAGCTTTATTCAGCAATAATAATGTCACAATGAATATTCTCATTTATATAAATTGAAAATCTAATAATATGTTAATCTGAATCATCTATTGCAAATGCTAACACTTCTCAAAAGGAATCAATATGAATACCTCTTGCACAGTTATAGATGTATTAAACAACAGCATCTTTTTTGTTAATCCAACTATTATGTGAACTAGCAAATCCTAGCCATTTAATGTATGCTTTATCTCCTTTTGTAGATATAACTTTTCAATTAAATATATATCTGGGTATTTTGTTTTTAGCATCTCATGTTCATAGAATGTACCATTTATTTTTTCACCATTGGAGTCCTTAAGATGGTAATATTGTGGGTTCATCTTAAATATCTTGGTAACAGTAAATATCTCAGTAGACCAATTAGTTGTACATCCTTTTTCAAACATGTTTTTAATTTTACATATATACAAACATTATCACCAACTTCATATTTGTTTTGTTGGGTATTCAACTCCTTGTGATATACATTGTAATATATGGCTTCTTGATTGTTTAAGTTAACATCAACAGGCTTCATTTTAATTGTTGTACAAAAAGTATTGTTATAATCATCTACTCAGTTAGTTAGTATATCAATCCATTTATAATTTCCTTGTATGGAAAGCTGTTTCCATATTTTTTGTTTCAGTATTCTTGAACCATGGTATTTACTTTCAAAATCTTTTCTTAAAGAATTTACTTTATTTACTAGTGATTCATCAAGAACATTAACACACTATGTGAAAATGGAAGTAGTTGCCAAGGAGTAACTGAGGAAATTTTATTCATAAAAGCCTTTTCAAAAACAGATTTAAAATTTATAAGCAGAAAAAGCACCCTTGAAATATCAAGTTACACTTTAACAAATGTGAATTTTATTCCTAAAAGCTTTTTCAAAACAGATTTAAAATTATAAGCAGAAAAGCACCCTCAAAATATCAAGTTACAATTATTCAGAGGCAGAATAATTTTATTTATTTATTTATTTTATTTATTTATTTATTTATTTTTTTTTTTTTGAGAAGCTTCCGCTCCCTTTCAACACAGCCGTAGTCACGACTGCTCACAACGACCTCTGAAAAACTACACTGGTGCAAATCTGCAACACACCAGATTACTTTAAAATAAAAATTTTAACAACTCACACAAACACATTAACTATACACTCACACTAAGAAGTTATTTTCCTCCGAAAGTGCAATTCATTTTTAAAAGGGCTCTTACGGTGGAAGGGTGGCAACTTTATAAAAATGGCTATTTAAATACTTTAATTCTATAAATTCATTAACACCAAATCCGACAAACATGACAGAGACAGCTATTAACGTATGGGAGATGGGCAGACAGACAGACCGACACTAACTGCCTAACAAATGCGGACGAGAGACAAACAAGCAAGCTGGGGATGAGAGACTGACCAACAACACAAGTAGAATTTAACAAGTAACTGAAACAACACATCACCAATCTCTCAGCTTCTAATATCTGCGATTTCTGGCAAAGACCTGCCGCAGCAGCCTCAAAACGCTCTCCTGAACCATCTGCTGCCAGCCGCATCAATGGACGCACGAAGGCGCGCCGATCTCCCGTCTCATGGTGTCGCAGCTCGCCCCAGCCAGACCGATGTTGTGGGTTGATGCCTGTTGCTTTCGTGTCGGCCACGAAGCCACTATGCCTCGCTATAGGGTGTGGCCACTGGACTCACGTGGCCACCTCACATGCGCCGACACTCCAGGTGGACAAGTCATCTTGTGTCCCAGTATGGGATCAACCAACGAACAATCCAACCGCCAATGACTGTTGCCCGAGCAACTCAAGCAGACTGGCGGCCTAACGCGCAGACTCAGATCCAGGAACTCAGCCCTGACCGGGCGACCACTAGCTCTGTTACTGGCGATGTGGCAAGACTCTCATTTTCTGGCTTTAAGATTTGATCCAAATGACAGACATACCAGCACTCCGATGACAGACAGACACTAACTGCTGCACAAATGCAAATGACAGTCAGACCAACAACTGGTGATGCGAGACTGACCTAGCCTCACTCTGACTGACCGACCTACTAGACTCGCCGAGACTGACAGACTGACCTCGGCTCCAACAGCCTCCGACTGACTGACTCAGACTGACTAACCGACTAGACTCACCGCGACTGACAGACTCAGACTCGTCAACTGCCGAGCTCATAGCACTCGTTAAATACACGTGAACAGGCAACCTTTCCCCTCTTCCACCAGAATGAGACACCGAAGCTGCGATTGCTACAGCAGCGCCACCGCCAGAAACGGAGGGTGACTGCTTTACACTACGCACTGCAGTGCGCTCTTCAAAACAGCAAATTTAACTACGGCTCAGCATCCTCCCCTCAAATATAACCCAGGGGGTGATATCTCAAAATAAACTAACTAGCAGCTCTAAAAGGCACAAGACAATGGCTGCAAAAAGCCGCAAGTGATACACTCGGTCAGACCCACCCCTGCAAAGGAAACATGCCCTGCCCTGGGAAGGGTCCGACGTAAGACCGACGAGACGACCAACTCACAGCCATTGCTAAGCCAGCAATGAAAACTAGCGAGATACCCACTCGGACATGCCCCAGGCAATCCGACATCTCTACACAGTAGAAGGCACCGAGCTAAGCCTCACAAATGCGGACGAGAGACAGACCCAGACTAACTTGGCTGACCAACTGAAAAAATTGTGTGTGTCGATTTTCATTTAATTCCTCCAACTAATCAAATGGCTATTCAAGCCCATTTAAAAAATGATCCCCTAGAAAATATAAGTGTCACAAAATTCTTGGGTCTTTGGGTTCAGCAAGACTTAAAGTGGGACACACATATAAATAACTTGTGTAGAAAACTATCATCTGTGTGCTATGGCCTAAAATTTTAAAGGCTACAACAAGCAAAACAACAGTACTGCAGGCATCTTATGCACAGCTCCACTCACTAATCCGATATGGGATCATTTTCTGGGGATGCTCAACTCACAGTGCAAAGGTTTTTAGAATGCAAAAAAGAGCTTTAAGAATAATTTATGGCCTTAAAAAGATGGAGTCCTGTAAATCCCATTTTACTGAGCTTGGTGTTCTAAATGTTCCAAGTTTATTCATTTATGAAACTGTCTTGTTCACTAGGCACTACCTCCTGAAAACAGGCAAACTGCTACAGAACAAAAGTGTACACAACTATAGTACCAGAAGGGAATCAAATATACATCAAAAATATCACAGAACAACCACCTATCAGAGGAGCATAATTAACATTGGTGTAAAACTACACAATAAGATACCAGAGGAAATAAAAAATACTATTCATCAAATATTTAAAGCTAAACTAAAGGCATTTCTAATAAAGCACTGTTTCTATTCTGTCAGAGAATTTCTGAATAAGTAACAAAATTAATTGTAGTAGGTACCTAATTTTAATTGCTAATACTATGTATTATTGTAACTTATCTTTGACCTGTCCAATATCAATTGTACAATTTGTGCTATATGATAAAACTGGACCAATAAAAAATCAAATCAAATCAAATCAAATCAAATCAGACTGACAGACTACCCCCAGACTCACTCCGACTGACAGACTGACTGACCGACTGACAGACTAGACTCGCCGTGTCTGACAGACTCAGACTGCCTCCTTGGCTCTAATTGACTTCTTGGTGAGCCTACAGTGGCCTTTAAATACACGTGAACAGGCAACCTTTCCCCTTTCCCACCAGAGGCAGACACCACAGTGGCGCCACCACCAGAAACGAAGGGTGACTGCTTTACACTACGCGCTGCGGTGCGCTCTTCAAAACAGCTAATTTTACTACGCCTCAATTCTGTTAGAACATTCAACAACTGATGCCTTAGTATTTGTATATGTTTAATAATGGTTGATATTATATTCCTTCATAATATTTTTAAAATCTTTATTGTAGTATTCTTTACCTTTATCTGTTTACAAATTTTTAGGGATATATCCAGTTACCTAGATAATATGTTTAAATGCATTTGCAATTTCTTTACCTGTTTTATTCTTTAATGATATAGCCCAAGCTAGTTTAGAAAAGACAATATGAATTTGCATCCCTTATTTATGTTAGAAATACCTATTAAATTCCCAGGATCCATTTCAGCCAAATCAGCTCAATAAAGGTCATGAATGCCATACACTATGGCATTTCTTGTTGGATAATGTTTCCTCATTGGTTGTAATACATTCATAATTTCTTCATGAATATTTACAACCCCCTGAGCCATTTACAAAAAAAATTTTTAACAAACATGCTCTTTTTATTTTTGCATACTACACAAATACCTTCAATTCTTTCATGATTAATACATTCATAATTTCTTCATGAATATTTACAACCCCCTGAGCCATTTACAAAAAAATTTTTTTAACAAACATGCTCTTTTTATTTTTGCATACTACACAAATACCTTCAATTCTTTCATGATTAATTTTAGTTCTCACTCTTTTTGGATGATATGTTTCTGTATATGTCTTACATTTCAAACATCAACTATGATCATTCATTTATAAAGAAATAATTTACGATAGTTCACCATAAATAGCAATTCTAACATCTACATGAACTGTTTTATCAGATTCTTTCTTTTATATATTGTTAGTCGCTGACTTTCTGATATTATTAAATTTAGTTTGTCAGATATACTTACAGATATATCAAAATCATAAAGCGATCATTAAATGATAGATAACTTCATGTTTCTATTTAATGTATGATTCTTTTTAGCTTATACATCTGTTGTTCACCTCCTGTAAGAAATGTGAATGCAAGAATTTGCTTATCATATTCCCTGTTTTGAAGTTTGTCTATTAGTAAATTTAAGGTGTCAAATCTGCTTCTGTAAAATAATCTGACAAAACTTTCTCAACATCTTTCTTGGAATAAACCTCTTTCTTCGAATAAAAGTTTTGAAACATAGTTAACACATTTACATCTAGTTGTTTAGGCTCTAAAAGTCTTGTTTCCAAATATATCTTACAAGGGAACCTCCCCATCGCACCCCCCTCAGATTTAGTTATAAGTTGGCACAGTGGATAGGCCTTGAAAAACTGAACACAGATCAATCGAGAAAACAGGAAGAAGTTGTGTGGAACTATGAAAAAAATAAGCAAAATATACAAACTGAGTAGTCCGTGTGTAAGATAGGCAACATAAAGGATATTGTGAGCTCAGGAGCACCGTGGTCCCGCGGTTAGCGTGAGCAGCTGCGAAACGAGAGATCCTTAGTTCAAGTCTTCCCTCGAGAGAAAATTTTTACTTTCTTTATTTTCGCAAAGTTATGATGTGTCCGTTCATTCATTGACGTCTCTGTTCACTGTAATAAGTTTAGTGTCTGTGTTTTGCGACCGCAGCGCAAAACCGTGCGATTAGTAGACGAAAGGACGTGCTTCTCCAATGGGAACTGAGAACATTTGATCGCAAGGTCATAGGTTAACCGATTCCTCCACAGGAAAACACGTCTGATATATTCTATACGACACTGGTGACGGCATGTGCGTCACATGACAGCAATATGTTGTCGACCCACCTAACTTGGCGAATGGGTAAAAAGATTTTTCTACCATGCCCGATTTAGGTTTTCTCGTGGATGTGATAATCACTCCCAAAAAAATGATGAAAACATAAGAGTTTGTCACATAAACTGCAACAAATGAATGCAACAGTTTCACAGTCACACAGTTTTCCCTGTGCTCTGTCAAAACAGATGTTTTTAACGTTTTCAAATTTTTCCGTGTGTAGACCGTCAAATCCTGCATATGTCCAAGCAAATCCGAACACGGCGTGGAATTTTGGAGAGCGAAGTTGATTATGTGTAAGTGCCTGAACTTTGATAATTGTCTGAAAATAAAAAATTAAACTTTTTCACTCGAGGGAAGACTTGAACCAAGGACCTCTCGTTCCGCAGCTGCTCACGCTAACCATGGGACCACAGCGCTCCTGAGCTCACAGTATCGTTGATGTTGCCTATCTAACGCATGGACTACTCAGTTTGTATATTTTGCTAATTTTTTCATAGTTCCACACAACTTCTTCCTGTTTTCTCGATTGATCTGTATTCAGTTTTACAAGGCCTATCCACTGTGCCAACTTATATAACTAAATCTGAGTGGGGTGCAATGGGGAGGTTCCCTTGTTAGCAACTGCATCCATATCATCAAGTGGATCATTTATATTAACTAATCTTCTACCAAGAAAATTGATGTAATATTTTTATTCCTTCATAAGGTCAGAAAAGTACTTTTTAAATATGTTAAAATTCTTTTCTGACATTTAATTTTATCTAACTTATCTGTTGACATTAGAAACTTTATATCAGTATTATCAGCTAATTTATTTCCAAAAAAGTCCAGTTTAAAATTTCACTTAACTTATAACCATCAGAAAACAGCTTTAATACAAACAGACATAAATGTCCACAAACGCATTCATCAAAGTTTTGAATATGCTCATTACTATAATACAAATTACTTGGGCAAAGATATTTAGCTAACTCTTCAGGAATATTTCTTCCAACTGAATCAAATACAAATTTTTCATTGATCTCTGAAAGAAAGATATATCTAAATTTACAATTCCTGATTCAGTATTCTTGGGTTTAAGAGGTAATTCATGAATCATAAACACACCTCTGAAATATTTAATCTTTAATATTTTTACTAACTTTTCTATGTCAAAATTACTTAGTGGATGAGGGTATTCTTTTATAATTTATCTAAAAACGTCCCTTCACCAATTTTCTTCTTTAGTACTTCACGAGTGTCGAAGTCGATCATTTTAACACGAGAAATAGTTATAGTTATGTAGTTAAAAAGAAAACCTGTGAAAATTGTAAAGCTGAAATTACAACCCTAAACGAACGAATTTCAAGCCTACAATTCATAGTCAATAATTTAAAAAGGGAAATAGCTGGACTGAAGAAAGAAATCGGCGAAGTACAAACAGTGGAAAATTTGTGTGAAGTGAAACAAGATACACGTGATAAATCATCCGAGTGGATAGCAGTGTCGCAAAAAGTTTGGTCTCAAATCACGAAAACTGTTAAAAGTGTTACTTTCTTAGAAAAAAAACCAAATATGATGTATCATAACGAGTGTACAACTGATCGTGACGTTGTAAAAACCTGCAATCCGGACACCAACAGTAAACTTGGAAACAGTGGTAAGGGCAAACACGTATCATTCAGGAAAAAGTGTGGTATTCTCTTGCTTGCCGACAGCCACGGCAGAAAGCTATCAAGCATGCTCCGAGAGAAAAATCGAGAAACGGCAGTGACTAGCATAGTGAAACCTGGAGCGGGAACACACCATGTCGTAGACATTGATCTTCAGATGAACACAATGGAGGATAATGACTTTATTGTATGTATAGCGGGTTCGAATGACATAGCTAAAAATGAAGCCGATGCCTGCGTTAAAACGCTACAGAACTTTCTAGAAGTGAATAAATCAAGGAACATAATAGTAGCCACTGTGCCTCATAGACACGACCTAATTTACAGATCGTGTGTTAATAAAGAAATTAGGAAAACTAACATCAAAATTAAGAAATTGTGTGCAGAATACCCAAAGTGCGATGTACTGGACGTAAGTAAACTACATCGAAACCTACACACCAAACACGGAATGCACCTTAATTATGACGGAAAAGTACTATGTGCGATCACATCAGTGAAATAATTAAAAAAAGACTATTACGAAATAGATCAGTCTATCAGCTTCCTGAAAGACTTACAAGCAAAAATGAGGAAAGCAAATTCGACAAGAACGAAGAAAGCAGGAAAGAGGAGACATCAGAAGATCCACAAAGGATTGCAGCAGCTACACCTGTAAGAGTAAATTTAAGATCAAGGCAGACTATACCCAAGAAGGAGGATTTTTTCTATCCCCCTCTGAGGAAAGAAAAAACTTAGCATCATCAAACAAGTTAAAGATACACCATAAAACTGGCAAAGGACTCCATCAGCAAATTGTAGTAAATAAGGTAAAGTCTGAACCTCCTCACCAATGTGTAAAAAAATTAAACAAAAAAATTCTTGATCTAAAAGTATACATCCATAATGTACAAGGGCTCAAAACCAAACTTAATGAATTAGAAATTTTGTTATCAAGTGCAAGTGAACTGTCAGATACACAGATATTATGTATTAATGAACATTTCATGAGGTCTTTTGAAATAGAAAGTGTTGTGATACCAAATTTTAAACTCGTGGGCCACTTCTCAAGAACATCTTACAAAGGTGGAGGCAGTTGCATATTTGTAAAAGACAACATTACTGCTACACCTCTTGATATTTGCAATTCGTATAGTATTGAAAAAGATATAGAACTGTCAGGTGTAGAGCTTACAGATCTAAATGTTTATATAATAGCACTTTACAGGTCACCCTCTGGTAACATAGGGACTTTCTACAAAAATCTAGCACCAGTAATAGAAAATCTAAGTAAAAGAAAATCATAGTGTTCTAATATGTGGTGACTATAATATAGATTTTCTCTCAGAAAACTCTAGCCATCTAAGCATTAAAAATTTTATGAACAGCTACAACCTAGACCTAATGGTTAACACTCCAACCAGGATAACAAATCACAGTACCACTTGTCTGGATCAAGTAGCAAGCAATATAAATTGTACGGTATCCTCCGTCAAACTAGGATTTTCAGACCACAATGCATTAATTATGCAGGTCTGGTTGCAAAATAACAGCCACGAACTCAATAAAATCACTGTACAGAGGAGAAACTTCAATAAAACCCACATGCATACTTTACTGTTTGATATACAAAATGAAAACTGGCAAAATGTATACGACGCTCAAACAGTAGACAGCAAATATGAAGCATTCTTGGATATTTTCTGTTATTATTTCAATTGCCACTTTCCCTTACAAACAAAACGTATCACCAAAGATAGAAAACTCTCCAGCTGGATCACCCCAGGAATCATTAGATCATCACAAAGAAAAAGAGAACTTTTTTACATGAGCACATCCAAACTAGGCAGCATTTAAATCATACTTTATATAAAAAGATACTAAAGAACGTAGTAAATGCAGCCAAAAAGCTACAGAATGATAACTACCTCAAATTGTCATCAAATAAGAGCAAAAGCATGTGGCAACTTATTAATATGAATACTAATAGAGGAAAACAGCTACAAAGTGATATTAGCTTAAAAATAAATGGAAAATTAGTCTCCAGTGGGAAAGAAACAGCAGAGGAATTCAATAACTACTTTACAGAAACAGTAGAAAACCTAGCTAACCATCTTAAAAATAGCTGTCCCTTACAACTAGAACCAAACTTATGCTCTGAGACTCTATTTTAAGGCCTACATCTGAAATTGAAATTGAAAAGACACTTCATAGCAAAATTTAAAAAAAAAATCATCTGCTGGACAAGATCAAATCCCATGCTTCCTCCTTCATAACTGCAGTAACTTTATCAGTAAACCCCTAGCTCACATAATAAACTTCTCATTCCTGAATGGTACATTTCCTGGTATGCTCAAAATTGCAAAAATTATACCTGTCCACAAAAAAGGAAGCAAAGAGGATCCCAGTAATTATTGACCCATTGCACTGCTTTCAACTTTTAGTAAAGTATTTGAATATATAATGGCCACCAGAATCATGTCCTTTCTAGACAAAGAAAATATCCTGTCACCTGCTCAGTACAGCTTCCAAAGTAAGAAAGCTACAACAGATGCAATACAAGAATTTCTAGATCATGCACTGGAGCTTGTGGACAAAAAACTCCCAGCCATAGGTATCTTCCTAGATCTAACAAAGGCATTCGACAGGGTTAATCATAGTATACTTCTGCAAAAGATGCATTCCTATGGAATAAGAGGAAATGCCTATGACTGGTTTAAAAGCTATCTGGAAGATCGACAGCAGTATGTCGAATTAAATGAAACTAAGCTCTCAGGTACAGCTAGCACTGTACATTCCTCCATACATACCATAAAGCAAGGCATTCCCCAAGGCTCCGTCCTGGGCCCTTTCCTGTTCTTACTTTACATAAATGACCTTCCTCACAGCCTACCAAACACAAAAACCCTTTTATTTGCTGACGACACCTCTATACTCATATCTGCGCCCGAACAAATTCTCCAATCTAATATAGATAGAACCACAGATGAAATAAGTCGATGGCTTCAAAGTAACAGACTGCTGATTAATGCAAAAAAGACAATTGGAATAACCTTTCACACTGCCCAAAACAGAAATCCATTACTACCAACTATATCACTGGAAAAAATAATGTTAAACTTGAAAATGAAATAAAATTTTTGGGGGTCACTATTACTGATACGCTCACATGGAAAAGGCACATTGACGTTACCAGCACAAAACTTAGTAAAGTATGCTTCATGATTAGATCAATAAGGAACGTCACTAACACAAGTACCCTAACCACAATGTACCATGCACTCTTTCACTCTGTACTTAACTACGGAATCATCTTCTGGGGCCAAAATTCTGAATCAATTAAGATATTCAAACTGCAAAAGAAGATAGTCAGAACAATTATGTTCAAAAAACAGAGAGACACTAGTAAACCATTATTTAAGAAACTAAATATTTTGCCCCTCCCATGCCAATACATACTAGAATTATTATTCTTTACCAAAAAAGTATCAACAAAATTAGCAAAAATATGGACTACCACGATTATGACACAACATCAAAAACCTCTCTAAGAATACTTCCCCACTCAACAAAACTGTACAGTGATGGTGTCAAGTGCATGGGAATAAAATTATATAATCATCTTCCAACTTTTATACAAGAAATCCAAGAAATAAATAAATTCAAACAGACAGTGAAATCTCTTTTAATAAAAGAATGCTTTTATACCATCCAAGAATATTTGGAATCAAAATTGTCTTAGTGCATGATAATGTATCAAAGCTGAATGTTAAGTCAGTTTTGCCACATCATGTAACAATTGTCTGTAAAGCTATAACTTTAAGTAACATAATTTTGTAGGTAATGTAAAATAAACTTTCTTCTGTATTCTTGTTTACTATTTTAGACTCCTGTAAACTGTATATTTGTATTGACTTATCCCATATCAGTTGTATAAGCCATTGTACTGATTTGATCTACGGGACAAATAATAAATAAATAAATAAATAAATTATTTTATCCAAACAACTCAGAATTGTAGGCAGTCCAGTTCTTTTTTTGCAATACCTTCCATTTCCGAGTTATGCCGTTTTTGTTCAGCTAATTCAGCCTCTTCTTTCTGCTTTTTATGAACAACACTTACAATTGCTGCAGTACCACCTACTAAAGATCCTAAAGCTCCTAATACAGCAAGTATTAATGGAAGAATACCACCTTCATACTTTGTCAATCCAGAACCTTTCCTTTCTTTTTGAGTAGATGATCATACAACTTATTTACAACTACCACCTTTTTTAATTTTAGCATCTTTATGTTGCTTATGAGTGTCTGGTAACAATGAATCAAGAAAACTATTCTGCATTTGGAATTTTAAATGAAATAGATTTAGCCTTATATTTACCACTAGGGCAAACACTATAATTAATACTGAATGTTGTCATTTATAAACAATAAAACAAGTTATAAACCAAACCCATTTTCATCAGTGTCCAAACCCATTCCCAATTTTCTCTTTCCATACATTATTCCTCTAACTGCAGTAGCTGCAGTTTTCTCTTTCAGACTACCATCTGAACTGTGCATTCTTTCTTTTGCAGCTAACTGAAGTTCTTTATCAGCTTGATGTCTAGATTCTAAATCTTTATGATCACAATAGGCAATATGTTTTTTACATACTTCATCTACTTTATTTATTCCTGGATCACTGTGTGGTAATATTTCTTCTAGTTTAGTAAAAAGTCCACAGTATGAATACCGTGGGTAAATGCATTTCTGGCATTGGTAAATTATTTAAAGCCCATTTGACTAATCCCTTTCCATATTTCTCAGATTCCCAAAATGTATGTCGTGTATTATTTAAAAATCTTTTTAATATGCTGTACCTTTGTTGTTATGAATAAGGAAGTCCTGAAATTTTATTGTCAACTTTTTCATTGTAACAATTTTTCTTGCCAGTCATTTCTTCCCCATGAACAACATTTAATCAGTCAAATAAGTCATGAACATCATTCATCCAGATATATTCAATTGGTTTTTCTGTGTATTTTTCAATTATACCGTTACCAGTGTGCATTCCTTCACCCATATTCTCATACATGAATAAAATAGAAAGCTATCAATTTCAAACATTCCCTGTGAATGAAATGAGTAAATCTAATTTGAATAGTAGAAATTAAGATGTGGAGATTAATATAAATATAGGAGATGGATGGTTACACCCTAATAGAGCTCAGTTGTATATGAATTTTTATGTAATTCATGAAGATGGTACTGATTTTACAGGAGGAAAAACAAATATTAAACTGGTTGCTAATTTTTCTTTAAAGCTTTTTGATTTCCTGACTATTAGAAAAGGAAATAATATTCTTTACAGAATTGAACATCCTTTCATTTCCCCAACAGTAATTCTATTAAGTTCATCTATTTCCGATAAACTATGTTTGGAAGGTACTATCATAAACAATAGTAAGGTAATTGGAAAGAATAATGAAATGCTATATCCACTGGAATTACTTGAAGGATTTTTCAGAGATTACAAAGAAATCATGTGGGAAGGGGATTCAGCTATATCTTTTACATGGAGTGCATATGCAGCTGGTGCACTCATAAGATGGGCTAGCACATATAAAGATGGAAAAGAAGTTGCTGGAACAGTACCTAAAGAGGCTAAAATAGTAGTAAATAGCATCGACATTAGTGTACCAATTGTTAAATACGATTTTGAATATGAAATTGAATTAGAACAAGAAATACTTAATACCCAAAAATACCAATATCTGTCTATGACTTGCAGACTCACAAAGTTGCTGGATTAAGTGGTAGTAATAATCTTGAATTAGATATAACAAGTTATTATAATTCGTTGCAGTTTAATATACCATATTTTATGTTTGTAGTTTTCCAGACATATTTGGAGAGCAATCAGCTTAAAGACTCATCATTATTTGACCATTTTAAAGTACAAAATATATATGTTAAGAATGGTTGTAATGAAGTTTTTCCACAAGAAATGTGAAATTTAGATCCACCAAATAACTTTCATAATGCTTATGATGCTTTCTGTGATTTTAAACATATTACACAATTGAAAGTAGATGTTGATATGAATCCATATAATTTTATTACTACCTACCCAATTTACGTCACAAACATGACACATTGAAAGAATACATGACACACAGAAAGAAAACAACAATGAAATTGCCTTTTGCGGGCAAGTGCTCTACCAACTGAGCTACCCAAGCAGGGCGTGAGTCGTGCTTGGGTAGCTCAGTTGGTAGAGCACTTTCCCGCGAAAGGCAAAGGTCCCGAGTTTGAGTCTCGGTACGGCACACAGTTTTAATCTGCCAGGAAGTTTCATATCAGCACACACTCTGCTGCAGAGTGAAAATCTCATTCTCGAAACATCCCCCAGGCTGTGGCTAAGCCATGTCTCCGCAATATCCTTTCTTTCAGGAGTGCTAGTTCTGCAAGGTTCGCAGGAGAGTTTCTGTAAAGTTTGGAAGGTAGGAGACGAGGTACTGGCAGAAGTAAAGCTGTGAGGACAGGGCGTGAGTCGTACTTGGGTAGCTCAGTTGGTAGAGCACTTGCCCGCGAAAGGCAAAGGTCCCGAGTTCAAGTCTCGGTCTGGTACACAGTTTTAATCTGCCAGGAAGTTTCATATCATTGCACACTCCGTTGCAGAGTGAAAATCTCATTCTGGAAACATCCCCCAGGCTGTGGCTAAGCCAGTCTCCGCAATATCCTTTCTTTCAGGAGTGCTAGTTCTGCAAGTTTCGCAGGAGAGCTTCTGTAAAGTTTGGAAGGTAGGAGACGAGATACTGGCAGTAAAGCTGTGAGTACCAGGCATGAGTCGTGCTTCAGTAGCTCAGATGGTAGAGCACTTGCCCGCGAAAGGCAAAGGTCCCGAGTTAGAGTCTCGGTCTGGCACACAGTTTTAATCTGCCAGGAAGTTTCATATTAGCGCACACTCCACTGCAGAGTGAAAATCTCATTTTGGATGTTTACATTTCATTCTCTATTCTTTTATGGAAGATAAAAACAGTAAAAATGGAAATATTTAGTACGTTGCTTAAAATATCATATCTGATTTTAATATGTACTATATTTCTGGACAGGTCTTTTCATGTAGATTATGAAGGCATTTTGAATTTTTAAAATCTGTTAATATTTGGCTAAGAAATCAAGTAAAAATATTTTGCCCCTTGCCCCTGTGAGTAAAGCAACCCGACTTATTTCTGTATATTGCGGGTAGCAGTTTTTAAAGGGCAATGGTGCTGTCTAAAAATGCAATCAGAATTTGTTTTTTTTCTAAAAATAAAAAGTTATTAAAAAATAATTTTGTGCACTTTAAAGTATGCAACCCACATCACATGTCTAACTTGTGAAAACTTTGACTGTAACATCATGTTCTAATGTGGTGCCATCTATGAACTGTAGTATGAATTAACATGTGTTAGTTCTATTTTGTAGCTAAATATGTCATTAAATTTTCAATTTTCTCTAAAATTGTAAACTTTTCAATATTTTTTGTATTTTGTTTCCCGTGATGAAATAAGAAGAATATGTAAGTGAGCAATGCTGAACTGCTGCATAGAGCCAGGATGGACAGAGAACTAATCGGGACAATTAAAAGACATTGTACCTGGGGCACATTATGAGAGGAAAGAAATATGAACTCCTGCAATTAATTCTAGAAGGCAGAATAGAGGGAAAGCACCCACCAGGTAGAAGGAAGCAATCATGGTCACAGAATATCAAGACATAGACTGGCATCAACAACTTTGAAGACCTGGTTCAAGACGCATTGGACTGCTGCCTGTGAGCAGCCGACACACTACAACTGTATGGCACTAAGAAGAAGGAGAAGAAGAAGAATGTTGTTATATATATTTTCTTTTGATATTTATGACAATATTCTAATTATTTTATGTTTTCTTAAATGTTCTGAAACCGTCTTTGTACAGTGAGTACCAACTATATGTACAAGTTCTGAGAGAACCTGCATCAACCAAACTTGTGTAGTGTGCTGACTGAAGGGAGTGGCCATCACTGGAGGTTGTTAAAGCGTTATGCGCAGAGAGAGCTAGCCATTTGGCTAAACCAAAGTGCAAATTCGGAAAACCTGTGAAAGTTACGCAAGCTTTGTGCACGAAAACACATTTCAAGTACTTTCGATCGCCTATAGTGAAAATGCAACTTACAGTTCGCATTGTAACGGAACATATTAAAGGCTTTACTTTAATGAAGTATGCGATCCCTTCCAAATTCAACCAGTTTAACGAGTATTTATGATTATAGAAAAGTTATTGTGTATGTTAACAATGATTGCATAACATGTCTCCATAAACAGTCAACCCATTAAATTATACTGAATAACTGACCCACACAAAAGTTAATATCACTTGATCACTGATACAGCAAATGTCATCATGTAAGAACACTAAGTTCATCTTAAGTAATTAATATGAAGTACGAAAAATAGTGGCCAACTTAGGTATTTTGGATCTCCTTAAATAAAAATCACCCAGTGAAACCTATTTGTTCACTAGGAGCGTTTTCACTCAGTATTCACGTAATCAATCCTATTTTAGACGCAAACCAATGTAATTCTTCATAATTCATGTTACTTACTTATTTATGCAAATTAGAGAAGTCAATTGACAAACTTCTAAAAAACAGCCTTTTTGTAACAAAGAATTATTCTGTCAAGTCAACAAATCTGTCTGTCATTTTAATAACATGTTAAATTATGTCACTCGATGCAAATTAATAACTTTTCTGCACAAATTATGATAACAGATGTACATGTGACTTATAAACTATATCTCTTTTTAGTAGTTCTTTGACAATGTTATAAATACAAGCAGCGAGAAGGGTCAAAAAGCAGTCGGAGGCAGTCGGGGCAGTCGGAATGTCACTTTAGTGAAGTGTGTTTCTGTGTTACTGTTTGGCAAAACAATGCAAAGAACATGTAAAGGAAGTCCTACTTTGTGTTGTGTTATGGTCTTTGGTGGACAGTGGAATTAATATGGCCACTAAAGTAATAAATATTTGATGTTTACATATGTGTTGGTTTCGCTCGTTCTTTATCATCAAAAGCACATGAAAAACACGGGACCTCATGTTTTTACCCTAGACAACCAGATTTAGAGCCAGCATCAGCATCGAGACACAGCAGCGATCCAGCAAGCAGCAGCGATTACTATAATGCATTGTAATGGCGCCAACCTAACATCAAGTGCTAACAAGCTCCGTAAATGGGAGTGAAATAGTGCGATTACAGCAACTAGAGATATCAACGACTAGGCGGACCATTTACAGCATGAACGATGGGAAAAGCAAAAAGGTACTGTGGGGAATAAGGTAAGAGAAGAAAATTTACTGACGCAAACAACTGTGAAGGAAGTCAATATAAATGTGCCGACCAAAAATTGTGTCGAAGTGTGTAGTAAAACAATACAAAACGATTCGCAAATTGTGAACTCCAATAACAGGAAACTGTGTTTTCAGACAGCCATGGTCATGGACTTCCGAGTAAACTAAAAGAAACAACTAAAACATTTTCGTGTGGAATAGTGAAACCGGGAGCCCCACTTGGCGAAATTAAAAAAATAACCGAATCCGCAGAGGCAAAAAATCTGCATGATAAAGACTTTGCTGTACTTATGGGAGGCGCAAATGACGTCTACAAAAATGAAACAGCGAGTGCAACGCGCGATCTTAAACAGTGTCTGAGGAACCTCACTCACACTAACGTAATACTTGTCAATATTCTGCATCGCTATGATCTTGTAAGATGGTCATGTGTTAACAGGGAAATAGAAAGTGCCAACAGTCAGTTTGCAAAAATCCGCAGACATTTTAAAAATGTGAAATGCGTTGATATAAGCAGATTCCACACGCAACACGGACTTCACCTGAATGGCTTGGGGAAAGAATATCTGACAAGCCTGATAACCAGGGTAATAAAAAACCACCAAAATAAATTCAAAACCAAAACGATAATTGCATCGCCATCGCCTGACTCCATAACGAAAACGCTTCAAAAAAATTCATTAGAAACATCAGCAGCAGCAGCAAAACATGTAAGAAAAGACCAAATTTTAACAGAAAGAACAGTGGACATCGATTTCAACAACAAAACAACTACTGTTCCTCATCAGCCAAGTATTATTTTAGACGAAAATAACAAAAA
Source organism: Schistocerca nitens (assembly GCF_023898315.1). Taxonomy (NCBI): domain Eukaryota; kingdom Metazoa; phylum Arthropoda; class Insecta; order Orthoptera; family Acrididae; genus Schistocerca; species Schistocerca nitens. The sequence continues at coordinate 475,777,096 of NC_064622.1, read as the reverse complement.
CGAGAAGACTCCAAGTTCACAAGGAAACACAGCAGTAGTGGTAGAACCAACATTTGAAGTGTCAGAAACAGCACCACCATCAACAACAACAAATAGAAGGCTGTTGGACAGAAGAAATGCTGAGCCTCCTTCTCAGATCATGATGGACAAATTCTCACTGTTTATGACGTTAATCTGTTCAAAAAAGAATTTCCTCGATGGAAATTCATAAGAGTAATTAATGAAGAGGCGAAAGGAACTTTCAACCACAGGTTGCAGCAAATGGATTGGTCTTTAGTATATAGCCATGATGATGTTGATACTAAATTTAACTGTTTTATAAATGAATTCTGTGCTCTTTTTTAAGAAATATTTCCCAAGAAATGGGTCAGAAACAGTGCTTCCAATTCTGTAAGCAAGCCTTGGATTACAAAAGGTATAAAACAGTCATGTAAAACCAAAAGGTAAACTTTTGCTGCAATAAGATTCTGTAAAAATGTAGAAATATACTGTAAAATTTTGAAGAAACTAATACAGAAATCAAAAGCCCTTTATTATGAGAAGAAAATAGATAATTCTAATAATAAAATAAAAACAATTTGGAGCATTGTAAAAAAAGAAACAGGAAAAGATACAACAAGTAAAGAAGATATAAATAATATCAGATATGAAGGTATCCTAGTAGATAACCCCAAAACAGTGGCTGAGATTTTTAATAAACACTTCCTGTCAATAACTCAACAGATTGGTTGCAAGCCCGGTGTTGATGAAGCTGTAACTCTTTGTCAAGCCGTATATTCAAACACAGTTTCAGAAATACACCTTAATCCTGTCACTATAGATGAAATTCAAAATGAAATATTCTTGTGTGTGGATAAGGGACATTGTCATATTTTCAATGCTTCCCTTCAGAAAGGTGTTGTTCCCAGTAGACTTAAGTATGCCATTGTGAACCCCCGGACAAAAAAGGCGATAAAGCTGAACTAACTAACTATCGACCTATCTCTTTGCTGACAGCTTTCTCCAAAATTCTAGAAAAGATAATACATGTAAGAATTACTGATCATCTCATGAAGAATGGAGTTCTCAGCAAGAGCCAATTTGGATTTCAAAAGGGCCGTTCAACAGAAGACGCAGTCTACGCACTTGCAAATGAAGTCCTAGAAACCCTTAATGAAAAAATGCTAGCACTTGGTGTCTTCTGTGATTTATCCAAAGCGTTTGACTGTGTTCATCACCAGATTCTCTTGCAAAAAGCAAAATTAGTAGGAATAAGTGGTGTTGCAGGCAATTGACTACAGTCGTACCTCCAAGACAGAAAACAAAAAGTTGTGTTGAATAGCTCGGGTGGAGTATGTGACACTTCCTCAGATTGTGAATGGAGTTCCATTACATGTGGAGTGCCCCAGGGCTCAATTCTTGGGCCACTATTATTCCTGATTTTTATAAATGATGTACCATCATGTACAAGCCTGCCATGTAAATTTACATTATGTGCTTATGAGCAGTAGAACAGATAACAATCTTGAGGAACTCATTAATCACATACTCTCAGATATGGTTAATTGGTTCAAGGTGAATGGTCTCTCATTAAATTCCAGTAACACCAGCTTTATTCAATTCTGTACAAAAACAGTAAAAGAGAGAGAGATAAGTGTGACATGTGGTAATCAACCAATAGTTAGAATGGAAACAACAAAATTTCTTGGAGTGCACATTGACAAGAAAATGAACTGGTCTTCACATATTATTGATCTCTGTAAGAGGCTTAGCTCTGCTACCTATGCTTTACGCGTTGTCACTACATGTGTTGAACCTAACACTGCAAAAGCGGTATACTATGGCTATTTTCATTCTCTCATTCAGTACGGAATTATTTTTTGGGGCAACCAGCCATTAGCAAGGAAAGTGTTCATTGCACAGACGCGGGCTTTAAGAATTATATGTGGATTGCGCCCAAGAGACTCTTGTAGAAATAGTTTTCGTAATCTTAAAATATACACAACTACATGCCAATATATTTTTTCTCTCATGTGTTTTGTTTGTAAAAATATAGATATATTTCAACCAAACAGTAATTATCATGAGCATAACACACGGAGGAAGAATGACATATACAGTGTACTCAGAAATTTGAGCTTGGCACAAAAGGGTGTCCACTACACTGGAGCAAAACTCTTCAATGCACTTCCTCCCGAAATAAAGACAAAGATTCATAACAAGAGTGAGTTTAAGAAAGCACTAAAAATATTTTTGCTAGAAAAAGCTTTTTACAGTCTAGATGAATTTTTAACTAAATAAATTGTAATATTTTAATATTACTTAATACAAGTTGACATAATGCCACTAAGAATTTTATTTAACCTGAGCTCTGTATCTGTGTTTGCTCCGTATCTGTTTTCTGTAGTGTTTTAACGATTCTAAGAAAATATGTATTTTCTTTTTCTGTATATGCTATAAGATTATCAGATTGTATTTGTAAAAAACTGACTCGTTCCACGTCCTTGTGTATCCAACACAGTTGGACCTATGGAACACGAAATAAATCAAATCAAATCAAATCAAATCATCACCATCACGGATGGGTCTGGAACCTGTCCTAAAGATAGGTGGCGTGTTTGAACCCGAAAAATGTTAATTCAGAGGCAGATCTCCGTGCTGTGTACAGGTCATAGGCCTGAAGCCGGGAAACGAGTGGAAGGTATATGTTAGGGAATGTTTTGCACTTTTAGCAATTTCAATATTTTTAGATATTTTCCTAGTATTTCTAATAAAATTCAGCTGTTTTAATAATCTGTGCTGGTATTCCTGTTTATATAGAAGCCAAAAAGCATTCAATTGAATATGATGGTAATGATGGTCGTGATATCACACATTTTATTTAAGATACTCCTTACTATTCCATTACAATGCTCTCAGGAACAGATGTAATCAGTGTGATATAAGGTTTTAGAAATTAGTGCATTAATCCAGTGAATGGCACTTTGTAATTAATATTCTCGACAGTTTTATTAAGAAATAGAGCAGTTTTGTAATTTTTGATATTTTTAGAGATTTTGTTCAAATTTTTGTAGTATTTTTAATAAAATTGAGCAGTTTTAGTAATTTATACTGGTATTCCTGTTTATGTATACTACTTCCGTATGTTCCATCAATAAAACACAGTCTTTGTTTTCCCTTCCTCACAGTTTTTTTTTTTTTTTTTTATATTATGGCTCCAGTTCAAGTTCTTCATAATCCTTAGGTGTTTAGTTGAATCAACAGCCTTTAGCGTGTAAGTGGAATGTAATGGATTTATGTAGTAGTCATGTGGAGCACCTAACACATTTTATTGTTTACAATCAGTTGCATCTTTTTCGTATCTTGTGTAAATCATTGTGCATCCATTTTGGTCTTCTGATGAGTTTGCTAGACAATAAATGACAGCTTCATCTGCAAACAATCTGAGAGCTCCTCAAATTGTAGGACCGAAAATGTGAACAGCCAAGAAGAGGAGGAGTAAACGAAAAGAAACTTAATGTGTTGAGAGAGGATGTGATGTTATTGCAGTGATTACAAAACTGAGTGAAATTTGAAAGAGAACTTGACAGTATGAGCTCTCTGCTCAGTATGACAATTCATTCCCTCTGGCCTGGATGGATGCACTGATTTCTTTGCGAATGGTGTCATAAACCTGTTGTCTCCTCTCCTGGTGCAAGCTGACCCACAACTGGTGTACCTGGTCCTCGATATCCCAGATACTGGTGCTGCGACAGAGTTGACATCTGAGCTGGACTCACACGTGTTCTATCAGGGACAGACCTTCGGATCTTGCTCACCGTGGGAGTCCACCGTCATCGGGCAGACAGTTTGTAGAGACATCTGCCGTGTGTGTACGAGCATTATCTTGCTAGATAAATGGCCACACTATACTGTAACATATGATGTAAGACATAAAGATGCGGGACATCTGTGACATTTCATTATGGCATCAGAGTTCTGTCAGTAGCTACTGGCCATCACATCATGACATTGGGTGTGAGGGAATATGGTATAGTTGTAGGTAAACAACTAGAATTCTCTCGTATACAGATTTATTCACACTTAGCGTCTACACAGATGCAAGTCCAGAGGCTAACTGCCGTTAGCGTCCCCTAAGCCCTCTCCTCAAAGACAGCACACTTGCGCACAGAACAAATATCGATATTTATGGCGCTCTACGCCACATAGCCCCCACCCCCCTCCAACCCCCCCACCCCCGCCCAGTATGGAGTACGTCCCTGTGAATGGGGGGGGGGGGGGGGTGATAAGTTAGGAAGGTAACGCACAGTTCTTCTGCATCAGGCGGAAGCGGTCAACTGGTAGGAGACCGGGGGGGTGAAACCCGGTCGACGGTGAAGTCAGCAAGTGATGCCGGCGGCTGAAGACGACATCCTGTCCTGGAGTGGAGGTGTAGCACTTCGTCAGCCGGCAGACGGAGAATCACCTTGCCAGAAGGCCTAACAAAGGCACGCAAATTGCCACACGCAGCACTTCTGCTCAATTTAAAGCGGTGCACCACACGAGATTCTGCACTTCCTCCCTCAGTATTGTCACACGCGCCTTCTACGACAACAGATAATTTATGTATGTCATCAGGGTGCACATGTGTTGTGAATTCTTGGATGGCACCTGTACGAGCAATGGTAGGGAGGCAGGGAGGTGTGGGAAAACCATGGCAGGGGGAAGCATCTGCTAAGAGGGGGGTGGCAGGTGCACTAGACTGTGCAGGAGACAACCTCGGGCGATCAGCTGACAGACGAGGGTGTGTGACCGAAGGCAACGAGGAGCCAGCGTGGATTGAACGGCGTGACAAAGAGCTGTCACACGAAGATGGTAACACAATGGTAGAATCCGAGTGGTTGGCAGTTCGACTGCAAGGGCTGTGAGGAGTGAAGCCCCGGAAAGATTGGCCACTCGAATTAGATGAACGCGGAGAAGGAGTAGTGCTCGGCAGAGAAGCAAGCTGTGGAGAATCGATACCCAAATGCATGGTGTGGGAAGATGGATGGCCGCTTGAAGCAGGAGTGGGAGAAATAGGGGCAGAATCAGGGAGGTTCACCTGGGGCTCAATGAAAGCTGGTTTCACTCGGTTGAGTGAGACCGTGGTTACAGAGTCTTTTATGAGGAGATCCATGTTATTCTCAGAGCGTTTGACGACCTTGTAAGGACCTGTGTAGGGCAACTGAAGCGGGGCTTTGACTGAGTCATCTCTGAGAAACACGTACTCACAAGAGTCTAGCGTGCGTGGTACGTACACGCGCGGAGGTGTATGGGCAGCCGGAGGTGGCGGCTGAATTTTGCTGCAGTGCAAGCGCACCCTCTCAAGAAGTGAAGGGAGTTTAGAGGGCCACGGAAGTGGGGTCGGAGTGACTAATTCTCCAGGCAAAACCAGAGGTTGGCCATACACAAACTCGGCTACGGAACCCTTGAGGTCTTCCTTGAAAGTCGCACGAAGGCCAAGGAGCACGAAGGGCAGTGCCTCTGTCCATAGTGAGTCATGGCAACGCAGGGTAGACTTTAAGGTGCGATGCCATTGCTCAACAAGCCCATTGCTTTGGGGGTGATATGCAGAAGTATGAATTTTGACAATACCACACATTTTACACAAGTCAGAGAAAACTGAAGACTCGAATTGTCGCCCCTGGTCAGTGGTGAGGTAAACAGGTGAGCCAGATCTAGAGATCCACGAATCTAAGAATGCTCGACTTACTGTCTCAGAGGTAATGTTCGGAATAGGCACAGCCTCAGCCCACCGAGTCATCCTGTCAATAGCTGTAAACAAGTAACGGAAACCCTCGGAGGGGGGCAAAGGGCCTACGAGGTAGACATGAACATGGTGAAACCGGCCTGGCGGTTGGGCAAAACAGCCAAGGGGTGGAGAAGTGTGCCTGGAAACTTTGTTCTGTTGACACACCATGCATGCCCTTGCCCAAGACTGACAGTCACGGCGCATGTCTCTCCAGACAAACCGTTCAGTTACCAGACAGGTGGAAGCTTTGACACCGGGGTGTGCTAATGTGTGTAGTTCGTCAAAGACCTGGCGTTGGAGGGGCTTAGGAATGAATGGCCACAATGTACCAGTCGATTCATCACACCACACTAAGTCAGATATGCCAGGGAAAGTAGAGCGTACCGGTTGGAGAGAGGAGCTGTGGTCTGAAATTAACTGCATGGTATCGGGGTCTGCCGATTGCAACCGAGGTAGGTCCATTAAGTCAATTAAGGTTGTGACAGCACCAACACGCGAGAGAAAATCAGCGACCACATTGTCCGCTCCTCGGATGTAGCGAATGTCATTTGTAAATTGCAAGATGTAATCGATGTGACGAAAGCGTTGTGGGGGCGGATCAGCCGCAGGATTTTTTATGGCAGGAACCAACGGCTTGTGATCAGTGAGCACATAGAAATCTTGTCCCTCAACATCAGTTCTGAAATGTCTTATGGCCTCGTAAACTGCAAGTAATTCTCTGTCGAATGCTGAGTGTTTCTTCTGCGCGTTGTTTAGCTTTTTTGAGAAAAACTGCAGGGGGCTCGTAACATCGTTGTATGTCTGACTCAGCACTGTGCCGATAGCATTGTCACTAGCGTCAGTAGTGATAAACATTGTGGCGTCCGCCCGTGGGTGAGCAATAGTGACAGTGGAGGCCAACAGCTGTTTGAGTTCATTAAATGCCTTGTCCATGTCTGGTGTCCATGGTACCTGGCAGGTGCCAGAAGTTTGTGGGCCAGCGAGAGCATCTGTGAGAGGAGCCTGCACCGCAGAAGCGGCTGGCAAATGTTTCTGGTAATAATTAACTGTTCCGATGAACCTGCATAATTTCCTATAGGTCAGAGGGCGTAGCATCTCGAGAACAGGCTTGATCTTGTCCTGTGGTGGTGTCAGTTCAATACCAGCGGCTGCTAAAATATCCGTCACGACTTGAACATGCTCCTCACTCTGTTCTAAAGTAGAAGCAAAAACCAATATGTGGTCCATGTATACAAAACAAAAGTCTAGATGGGATAAAGTTTGATTGATAAAACGCTGCCACGTTTGGGGGGCATTTTTCAACCCAAACGGCATAAATTTGTATTGGAACAGCCCGAAGGGAGTGGTTATGGCAGTCTTTTCAATGTCCTCCGGAGCCATAGGAATCTGATGAAATGCGTGCTTACAGTCCAAAACAGAGAAGTACTTTGCACCTGTGAGCACATGATTGAAGTCTGCGATGTGTGGGACCGGATATTTATCAATGATGGTGCGGGCATTTAAACACCTATAGTCTCCGACCATACGCCAAGTACCGTCTTTCTTTTGGTCAAACAGGATAGGACTAGCCCAGCAACCGGAAGAAGGTTCAATTATTCCCTTTTGTAACAGATCGTCCAATTGTTCTTTTGCAATTTTCATAAATTCTGGCTTGAGGCGGTGTGGACGTTGCGATATGGGCGGCCCATCGGTTAGACGTAACCGATGAACTGTGCCGTTAGTGACTACTGCAATATGTGGCGCAGCATGACAGTCAGATGTCCGTGAAGTGGAGCAGGCAGTGGCGGACGGGCCATGCTGTGGCGCTGAGGGCACGGAAGTACAGGTGTGCCACCCGCTCGTAGGCTGCGTAAAGGCCACACACGTGTTAACATGGGCGAGATTGGTACACTGGTTCTTGGTAGCGGGCCGTGCTGCTACAAGCGCTGTAGGCACGAGTGGGCGTGGCCGGACAGCAGATGGCCGTAGTTCATTGCCGCGAGCTTGGCAAGTTAACTGTCCATTCGGAACGCAAGGAGCATGAACACTCAGGCATACCCTATCATTGCAAAAGGGGTGCTGACACAGTTTACAGAGTTCACAACATTGTCGTTAACGTGCGCGGGCATGGGAACACCAGATTGGCACGGACTGACCTTGTCTGTAGCCGACGAGTCGTCTGCTTGTAGTGCCGCGAGGCATTGTTGTGTGGAGGCCAACTCGTGGTGTACATCGCGGAGATGCAGCAGCATTTCCATACGTTCCATCCGCAACTTCAAAGACTTGGCGCACTCCACTAGCCACTTGTTTGTCCAAGATTGCAGCTCCAAGGATAGGTTTACACACTTCTTAGCACAGCACACATGTTTGGTGTTAGCCGAGCTGTCACTCGGCGAAGCGAAAGGAATATGTTTGTTAAGGGCGGGGTAAAACACAGTATTTTGCACAAAATCTAGTGACAACTGATAGTGCTTGAGGAAATCAATTCTGAGAATAGGTTCTTCAATTGTTGACACTAGAAACGTCCACTCCAGCTTGCACTCGGGCGAAAGTTTCACTGTATACAAAGTGGAAACCGAACACTGTCGGGTAGACAAGTTCACTGCACGAAGTACTGTTTTGTGTGGTTGCACTTTATTGGTTGCTAGGTGAACCAGCAGCAAAGAGACATCTGTGCAAGTGTCTACCAGAAAACATACACATGATCGTAAATCACGAACATAGACTCGGCCACACTTACTGTTATTGTCCGAAACGGAGTGACACGTAGGATGGTGCCCGTTGTTTACATCGCAGGAGGTGGCACCGTAGCCTACCTTTGGAGTTTGGGTAAGAACACGGTGACTGGCATTTGCGAGTTTGCTCTCTGAATCTCGCGTGGAAGAAACAGTAAGGTTGGGCGGGCCTGTGCTCTTGTGGGTAGCTGCTAGGTGACGGAGTATGTGCCCCAGAGTCTTCCACAGAGTCCGATGCACTGTCGTTGCGAGGAGTTGAAGGTGCAGGCCGGGCGGCTAGTTTAACAAACTTGTTATTAGCAGCACCAGACAAGGGCGTGGCGTCAGAAAGCATCTTAGTGCGGTCACGTCCAGAATGCAGTGCACGGAGCTCATGTTGCCTGGCGGAGTATGCTCTGTCAGCGGCGCGTAAATGTTCATGTACTGGCCTAACTTCATACGCAGAGATTGCAGTCTGGACAGGCAAAGGCAGCTTTTCAGTCCAGATTTCTGCGAGCGTGTCATCAGGCATAACTTGGTCATCGACGAGGAGACGGATGCACTGCCACAGCTGGGACGGAGACCTGTCGCCGAGACGCTCTTCGTAGATGAGCTGTCGCACATTTTCTCTCCTGGTTTTAGAGATGCGCTCCAGTATCATCTGTTTCGCCACAGCATACTTCCCTGCTAGGGGGGGTGCTTTGACCAGATCGTAAATTAAATCGACGCGGTCGTGAAGATGGTTCATGAGGCAGGCGAAGCGTGCGTCGTCGTCCAAAGCACAGACATTGAATGTTTGCTCAACCAGGTTAAACCCGAACTCCGGGTGAGCGGGTTTGAAGTCTGCTAATTTCGGCAGATTCGGCACTGCAGTCACTGTGGAGGTGCGCCTATTGCCTATTACTTCGGACGGAAGTAGAGCATGCAGAAGATTGCGAGTCCGAATTATTGGCGTCCCGTAATGCGGGAATCGCAAAATTCACTTGATGCCGGGGGGGGGGGGGGGGGGGGGCTGAGAAGCGGCGGACGCTCGAACGGTGTGAGGATCGTAGACAAAATGTGCATTCTCATTGACGTGGTAGCTCAGAGAGAAGCCACAAGTGCTGAAGTACACCGGTGAATGTCCGTTATGCACACAGTATTCACTCAACCGTGGGTGGTGGGGCTGGTTGTAGATGTCGGGGTAATTACTGTCCATCACAGAATTGTTGACTTGATTAGAAGCAACACAAGGATCCCACACACGTCCACTAGGATGCACACTCGGTGTGATATTTGCTGTTTGGCGAGCATTGAACACCTGTTGACTAGCCAGCGCGGAAGGATACACACGTGGCGGGAACTGATTCGAGTTCAAATTTACTACTGGATTTTCCAAAGTAGCAAAACCTCGCTCTACGCCATGAACTGTATTGAATTGTGTGTTTGACACAGGGGTAGGAATGTTCCGACCAACACGCTGTGGAGAACACATGGGAAGGTCCATGCTAACAAAGCCAGAGTCCACGACCATTGGCGGTTGGAAGATACTGACGGCACTCGATGAATTCCACTGCATGTTTTGGCTGAAGGATTCTGAAGATCCTTGCGGCGTGTCCACTATGACGGCAGGAGTGCTGGAGAGATGTTGCTGGAATCCGGGCGGCGGTGAATGCTGAAAGGCCATTGTCTGGAGCTGAACAAAGGCCCTCGTGATCGCGGAGAAACCCGACGCGGTAGGCGCGTAAATAATCTTCGGGCGGTAACTCGGACGCGTATTACACAAAACGGGGTCACCAGTGAGGGAATATGGTATGGTTGTAGGTAAACAACTAGAATTCTCTCATATACAGATTTATTCACACTTAGCGTCTACACAGATACAAGTCCGGAGGCTAACTGCCGTTAGCGTCCAACATCCTGCTCCCAAAGCCCTCTCCTCAAAGATAGCACACTTGCGCACAGAACAAATATCGATATTTATGGCGCTCTACGCCACATGGGTGTAACACCACTGTGTCTCTTCAAAATATTGTGAGAATGAGAGCTCTCCACAGATCACCACAATAATCACTGACGGTGGTCACCTGGGGTAGTGCAGAACTGTGATTCGTTATTGAAGCAACGTGCATCCCTATTCCTCAGCAGTCCATGTTTTCCAGTCACAAAACCACTGCAAACACAGCCGTTTGTGTTGTGGTGTTAATGTCATCCCATGCACGGGACAGTAATTCCCTGGTCTGGCTGCTACTAGTCTCCGGCCAATGCTGTGGAAAGACATAGAGTGTCATGGGTATTACATTATTTGTTCTCATACGACAGGCATAGACGGAAAGGGATGAGAGTGTGCTCTATGCACGGTACAGCAAATCTCCCTCGTGGTGGTCAGAAGTGTCGACCAGAACATCGATAGTGGGTATGCTTATCCTCACATTCCCACGCATTCTGACATCAGGCTACTGTAATGCCTGAATGCCCCAAAAACCGAGATATTGCACAATTTGACCAGCTGCCCAACGTAGACCCATGTAGGAGCCCTTTCAAACTCGGTCAGGTGCCAATAGCACTGTCTGATGACCGTATGTTGCATCTCTGTATCCTTCTCGACAATCACTCCACACCCGACACTGCTCGTGCCTCTTATGCACCTGGTGATAACACTAAATATTGTAATCTTACCCTCCCACACATCACCAGTAAATTTCTCTGTCTCTACACAAGTTTTGAAAGCTTTGAGAGGAGTAAGATATACAAAACACAAAGTTTTTATTTATCTTCATTTTCTTGTGTTGGCTGCAGTTCTTGCATTTAGGCATACATTCTTGAGGCTGTCAATTTTTTATAACGTTGTGTGTTCCAGAAGACTAAATAACTGCTGAAGCACTATCTGTTGCCATGATTTTATTTTATTTTATCCCATTCTTCTATATCACACACTGGCTTCACAATCTCCATTTTCATAAGACCATAAATTACATCATTGTAGACACAATTAAAAACACATGTTTCCATCAGAGGCATGCCCACCGCTACATCACTCTGTGGTATCCCAATATTCCAGAGAGTTTACAAAACAAAGGTTTACATACTTTCTTGGCAAAAGATGAATCTTTGCTAAATTACATCATTATTTTGTAAATCAATCCAGAAATAAATTTAATAGTTAGCATTAGATTGTGCAATTAATAATATGAACTTTAAATATGCCAGATATTTCGCAATTTCAAATATTTCTAAAATGAGTAATTTTAACTATTGGTACACACTGATTGTGACAAATGAATTTATTTTTATACATTTTAGCCTGAAATATGAATCATTGTATATAAAATCATATGAAATTATTTCAGTGAAACAGCCTATGCAAGATTTAAAATACCTTTCGCTATCGCGTATTTCTATAAAAGAAAGTTAATGTTAGTGTAGGGTGTCCCATTACAATGCGAACGACACTAATGCACTCTGGTGGCCATTCTACCTGCTGCTCTAATCATTTACCTATCTGTTGATGTCAGGCAGTGTGAATTAAGAACAGTTTAGTGCCTATAACACTTCATTGGGGGGGTCACCAGATATAACTTCAGTTTCACTAAATGGCTTCCAGTCAGTTGCTAAGAACTGTGATCCTTCTGACAGGAAACCACAAATCTAGCCATATGGCTGAAATCATACTCATTAGGTATGCAATTTGATTAGAAGCTGCTTGTGAGAAACTTTGTCAAAAAACTTCCAGAAATGTGAACATATGCAATCGACTAGATATCTCCTGTCGATAGCCCTCATTACTTCATCTGAATAAAGAGCCAGTTATGTTTCACGAGATCACTGGAAACTACAAAATCTCCAATTTGACATCTTATATTCGTAAATTGCTTACTTAAATAATGTAAAGGTAAGTAGAGAAAAACTGAAAAGGTGCTGAAAGGAAATTAGAACAGATTTAGAAAAGTTAAATATACCAGAGAATTAATTTCAATTTTCTGTTTACTAATGGGAAGCATCCAAAAAACCTTAGGGTCCCTATATATTCCAAACTCTATGAGTGAGAATAATTAGGAAGATGGAAAAGTCATCTAAATGTCTACACATGACAAATGTGAATTAAACAGGACTTGTCCTAAAACTTAACAGTCAAAATTATACAAATGGTAGCGATTCTGAAACTGAGTACTTTGATTAATGATCCTGCAGTAAATATTAATAGCAACCTCAAACGTTTCATGGATGATGAAGTTGTCTATAATGGACTACTATCTGTAAAAAGCTGCACAACTATTCAATCGGATCTGGGAAAGATTTCAAAGTAGTGCTAACACTGCCAACTTGCTTTAAATGTTCAGAAATGTAAAAATATGCTCTTCACACACTGAAAAAAAAATAGTATCCTGTGACTACAATATCAGTGATTCACACTTAGAATCAGTCAACTCATGTAAACATCTACGTATAAAAAGTTTTAGGACTCTGAAATGGAGTGAGCACATAGGATCAGTAGTAGGTAATGTGTCTGATGGACTATGTTGAAAGAGTTTGAATTGGCTGACTCTTTAAAATAAACACAAATTGTCGTGTGAAACCCTACATACAAAAATTTAAGAACCAGTATTAACTAAATAATCCAAAAATATTCTTGAACAATGGAAAGTCCAGATTGGCATATCAACAATATTATAAAAAGGACAGATTGCTAATCACAGTAAAGATGACATGTTGAGTTGCAGACAAGCATTATGACAAGACTGTTACATATTAGCTATTGGCCAAAGTCCTCTTCAGAAAAGAGACATGCATACACATTCACACAAGGAATCACACCTCACACCATGTGACCTATAACTTTGGCCACTTCAGCCATACTGACAGTAACAGTCTTATCACTATGCCTGTCTGCAGCTCAGAGTATCATCTTTATGGTGAATAGCAATCTATCCTTTTCATAACATTGCTAAAAATATTCTCATTATCACAGTTCTACTGAATTACTTCAGTTTCTTGCTGAGGTGCATGAAACTGTATATATTCAGCTATTTTGATATTTAGTGTTAATCCATTAGATTTAAATCAGTGTAAGATATCTCCAAGTACAGTATTAAATTCGTTTTCTAGTTCACTGTTTGTTCAACTTTCAAGAAGAATAGTAGTGTCATCAGCAAAAAGAATAAATTTGCTGTCAGTGTTTGTATGAAGTTGGAGATCATTGATGAACTTAACAAACAGTAAAGGCCCCAGAAGGGATCCTTATGACTCTCGACACTTTAATGTGCTCCAGTAAGATGAAACAATATGGTCACCAGTATGATTCAGTACCAATTTCTGTTTTCTGTTTGTGGACGTCAATCCACCCTAATCAGGCAATTGCTGTTGAGCAGGAGGGCCGGACCACATAAGCAACATTCACAGTTTATAACAACAATGCTTTTATTAAACTTTTCTTTAGGAAATAAAATTTTATCTTTAAAATTTTTGTGTTAATGTAAGTTAGCAAAGAATCCTTACAAGCACGGGCAAGCACCCTATTCACACAACACTAATCTTTAAACAGGCATTAAGTGATTCACAAGTTAATTAAATTCTGTACACAGTAAAGCTCACAAAAGGAGACTAAAACAATGTGAGGTAAAGTTTAACCAATCATGGGTATCACAATTTTTTTTAATAAAATACAAACAGATACACCCCTTCATGACAGATTTTCAAAACAGGTGACGTCACATAGGCACACACTAATTCAAGTAGCAGAGGGGTGGTGCGGGGTTGGGGGGGGGGGGGGGGAGGGGAGGCGACTAGACCCAGACCAGAGGCAGCTGAACCCAGAACCTACAGCAAGTGGGCGAGCTGGTCAGGGTGCCGCACACAGTACACTATAACACACAAATCTTTTATGAAATCCTTTACAGATCCAAATCAAAGCCACACGACTCGATTCGGGTAACGTGGCCGAGTCCAGTTCCCACACTACAAGCCAGGTTCGGTCTTGCAAACTTGTCAAACACACCACAAACTCTGTGTTGTGCCCTGGCCTGCTTAACCATGCTCCCCCTGATTCCCCAGTGCTGCACAGCTCTCCGGCTGTCCCTCTCTACCGCCACATGCCAGCCGCGGCCAAAAGCTGTGTCAAACAGCTGAGCCCAAAGATCACATCATGCCGACCTGATCGATCAATCAATATGAGCCGGCACGGCTCACTGTTGTGCAGATATGACAAAATCCACCAATTGATGCTAACAGTCAAACCATAAAAATCAGCCTTCCTTAGGACAATGTTGTGGACTACACACCGAAAAACCTTTAACAAGTCACAGAAGATTCCAACAGATGACATTTTATCATTGTTTGATTCTAGAATGTCAGAGAGAAAATAGTCAGCTCTAGGAAACTGATTTTTTTCGAAACGTAACTGTTTTCTGTTGAGGAGAGCCACACATTACAATTTCTGAAGACACTATTCTTATTGCCAAAGGAAATAATTCAAACCAGAGAGTCCTGGAATCAGATGTGCTATTTAGAAAGACCAAGGAGTAGTTCATCTCAAACAAGATAAAAAGAAATGAAGGAAAAACTCAATATATGGTACGGAGGCCCAGTAAAAACACATTCCAGTTATGAAAGCACTGAGTTTTGTAACAGACCACAAACTTTCATGAACGAGACATACTTGAGAGTGGATCTAAGAAAGTGTCATATCTAGTGTACCTCCTGAGGCAATGGAAAAGAGTAATTACAGGCCAGCATCTAGTAGCTACGGCAATGGCCCTGCCGCAGTGGATACACCGGTTCCCATCAGATCACTGAAGTTAAGCACTGTTGGGCGTGGCTGGCACTTGGATGGGTGACCATTCGGTCCCCCATGTGCTGTTGCCATTTTTCGGGGTGCACTCAGCCTCGTGATGACAATTGAGGAGTTACTCGACCAAATAGTAGTGGCTCCGGTCAAAGAAAACCATCATAACGACCGGGAGAGCTGTGTGTTGACCACATGCCCCTCCTATCCGCATCTTTAGCTGAGGATGACACGGCGGTCGGATGGTCCTGATGGGCCACTTGTGGCCTGAAGATGGAGCGCGCGCATCTAGTAACTATACTGCCTATGGGCTATGGCTGTGAGGTCATCCATCAAGATGCAATGATGTGCTATTACTGCAGAAGAAGGCAGTAATAATGATCAAATCTTAGGTAAGCATCCATGTCAAGAAAACTAAGAAGTGTGACATACACAGTGACAACACTCAAAACAAAAAGACTGTAAACTTACCAAGCATTCACTGTTGAAAATGACAGATAATTTTCTGACAAATGCCGTCATAACATTCAGTCCCCACCTTAGAAATGAAGATCTTACTGCTGGACAAGTATAAGAAAAATCACAAAAGGTGTAAAAGAACGCCTGCTATACTCAATCAATGAAATTTTTGCCTCTTGTGACAATAGTACAGAAACAGTGACACAGGCTGCATTCTTGCCAGATTTCCACTTCTCCTCCATCATCCTTTTTATGACATCGTGCTCTACTGCCAAATTCCCCTGCCCCTCTGATATTGGACAACTGCCCTATGTCTAAAATAGGGGCAATTCGAAAACATAGTGGGTAATTCAAAAATCTGACCTGGGAAATTATCCTATTGGTTGAAAAACCTAGGATGGTGGATTTGATTTGATTTATTGTCTTTTTTTGCATATTGTCACCAATTGGTGACTTTTGCAAACGTCAGCATTTTTATACAATTTTTGTACAAACAGTAGGAATTTGAAATTCACATTTACAAGAAGCCACTTAAGGGTGACACACTTGGCACAATATATGGTACAGTACTTCATAATGCAACATACAGTTGTTACATAGTATAGGTAGTGATGTCAAAATGCAAGATAGTGGATTCTGGGATACTGGCACAGCCTGCATGGTTATCAGATTTCATGTATTCTATGTTTAGAATCCTGTACTAAGTTTAAATTGGCAGGAAACTAAAAACAACATTGGTTTTCCCCAATCTTGTAATGTTACAGTTCTCTTGTTTGAAGTTTAAACAATTGACCCTCGGACACTTAAGTTTTGAGTTCACTTGTCCCAAGTTTAAAACTAAATTCTGTGTAACAGAGATAGGATAGGAACAATTGCATCCCCCTCCCTCCCTCTTTGTGATTTCCTCCACCCCCTCTCTCAGACTGTGCCTTTTCCCCTTCTCTCCGATCATATCTTCCTACTCCAGTTTCTATCTCTGCCTCTCTCTCTTCCTTTTCACCCTGCCCACAACCTTCCAAAACCTTCCACCTGCCTCATGCATTTTCCCCTCCTTCCCTCACTCTGTCCATTTTCTCCTCCTCCTCAGTCTGTTCATCCTCCCTCTATCCATCTCAACATGTCCCCAGCTGTGCTCATAGATGTGTGTGGCCCATGAAATACAGTTCAATTAAGCAGGCCCATACTACTCAAATAATGTGCATTTCATTCAGGGCAGACTAAGCAGTGGGGGCTTGAAAATCATTTATTTGCCCATGATGTACAGGTCACCATGCGAATAAGGTCAATAAAGCAGGGCAATACTATCCCAAAACAACAAGTCTGTCGTCCAGAGCAGCCTGCATGTTGGGGTCCAGAAAAGAGTTTCATGTACATGTAGGCTGCCCTTCAAAGCAGGTTGATTTGGCAATCCGATACTGTTCATACACAACATGCAAGTCGTGCAGGGTTTCGGGGGCTGAATAAGAACATATTTCTGCCCTTACTTCTACTCCTATTGAAGCTAGGAGGCTATAAACCCCACAGTGCTGATACTCATGAGGCCTGTTGTTTCTTTGCCAAATTTGGTTGAAATCGATCCAGGGGTTCGGGAGGAGATCTCAGACATATACATGTACATACTCTCTGCCTTACATACAGTGTATAACAGATATTCTGCTCCATAAAGTGCTTTTTCAGGAATTACTGTATGGTAGTGTCTAAGGTTACCATTGAGGGACAGTGATTTTGTATTATATACAACTTTACAGATACTTGTGATTTCATATTTTATACAACCTTATAGATACTTCATCTTGTTTGTTCTTTCAATTTTTCTACATTTAATTTTCATTATCTTGTGAGCTGCCTTAATGTTTGTCATAAATTTGATTTTCACAAAGGATATTTGTAACCCTGCTTATGTAGCTTGTTCTTTCAACAATTCTGTCTGTCTAATAACTATTTACATTGAGTCCCAAAAAAATAGCTAGGTCATCTGTAAATGTTAAGACAGTCTATTTCCAGGTTTTCTATTTCATAACCTAATCTACCTCCCTCATTGATTTCGCTTTCTCTTGATAACATTCTCCATTCCTTTATGACTTTCTTCTAGAACTCAATTAAAAAGCAGCAAGAAAGGACAATTTGCATTTCTGACTCCAGTTTTGATCCAACACTTTGTAGAAATTTCACTTTAGAATGGGTATTTAATAGTATTTGCTTAATTAGAGCTATGGTTTTACTATATAAACCTAATCAATTGAGAATTTGAAACAGTGATTTCCTAAGAACTGAGTATACTCTTAGGCTTTCCTGAAGTCAACAACAGTAGTATCAAATTTTTTAGATCTTTCTTTCAGATACATTATTTTTTACTTTAAATTGAGAATTGGCTGTAAATATGATCTATTCTTTCCATGTTAACATTTACTAATTTGATGCTTGAGTTGTTGTTATGCCCTAAGAAATGTCTTTTGATGAGATTTTGCAGGTAACTGGTAGCAGAGAAATGCCTTTATAATTGTTGATGTTGGTTCTATCACCTGCTTTGTACAGTGGGTGGAGAAAGACTCTCTTCCTATCTTTGTGAATCCCTTCTGTTAGCCAAATATTTTGGGTGATTTTGATTCTCTACTCTAAAAATTTATTATTTGAATATTTCCAGAGTTATGCAATTTTGGAATCCTCCACAAGTGTTTTACTGTTTTTGACAGATTTGATAATGTCCTTGATTTCTTATTTCGTTGCAGGATGCGAGTCTGAGTACTGAGTGTCTGCTTGTTTAAGATTAAATCTCGATTTAGAGCATTCCTAATTCAGTAAATTTTCAAAATATTTTGCTAAAATGTCAGTTTTTTTGGTTATTATGTGCTATTTTCCAATTTTGGTCTTCAAAGCAAAAGTCTGGTGAAGTTTCTTTTGAAAGTCTTTAGAAATTTCTAGTATTGTACATTTTGAAGTTGTGGCCTATGATGGTCATCAGAATTCATCTTCATACAAAGATAAATTCAAGTGTACATGAAGATCCTACACACTCTCACAGGAATTCCTTTACCATTAACAAGGAAAGATAGGAATATCTTACACAGAATGAGAGAAGTGATATAAAAAAGTGGACAAACGATGAACAACAAAACTGTCATCAACATTATACAACATCTGTGTTTGAACATAAAAATGCATCATTACAGTTTTAGTGGTGGTAATAAAAGTAATTTACAAGGTCTGTTCTGTGGTGTCACTGCCAGACACCACACTTGCTAGGTGGTAGCTTTTAAATCGGCCGTGGTCCGGTAGTATACGTCGGACCCGCGTGTCGCCACTGTCAGTAATTGCAGACCGAGCGCCACCACACGGCAGGTCTAGAGAGACGTCCTGGCACTCGACCCAGTTGTACAGCCGACTTAGCCAGAGATGGATCACTGACAACTACGCTCTCATTTGCCGAGACGATAGTTAGCCTAGCCTTCAGCTACAATTGCTACGACCTAGCAAGGCGCCATAATCCTTTGCTATATATATTGTGGTTATAACATGTATCATCAAGAGCGATGTTCTACAAATGTGGATTAAAGTTAAGTATTCCAGAAGCTATGTACTTTTCTTTATAGCATTCATTACGTATCCTGTTTCAGACCTCACGCCAGCCTGCGTGAGTTTAAGCGCGTGCCTTTCGGCTTCCTCTCATTGTATCTAGGCTGTCTTGTCTAGACACAACATGTTCAACAAGTTCTGGAACTTTGGCACTTACCTTTTACTTATTATGCATTGAAATACTCTCCTCCACAATTGATGCACTGCTCCCAATGCTATTTCCACTTCTGGAAGCAATCTTGGCACACCTCTTGCTGGAATGCATGAAGTGGTACCTGCAAATTTTCTTTTATCTCATCTATCATTGAAAATCTTCATCTTTTCATCTTTGGAAACAAAGAAACTCTACAGGAGTCAGGTCTGGAGAGCATAGAGGATGAGGCAACACAGTGATTATATTTTTTGTGCCATAGTCATGCATCGACAGGGATGAATATGCAGGCACATTATTGTGATGCAAGAGCCATGAACTGTCTTGCCACATTTCAGGCCATTTCCTTCTGATGTTTTCTTGCAGGCTTCACAATATGTCCCGATAGTATCATCAATTAACAGTTTATCCCTGTGGCATGAATTCATAATGAACTAATCCTTGAAAGTCAAAGAATACTATCAGTCTGACTTTCACATTTTACCTGACGTGATGGCCTTTTTCTGGTCTTCGAGAACCTTTCCCAACCCATTGTGAAGACTGAACCTTGGTATCAACATCATAATTGTAGACCCACATCTCATCACCAGTTGTGATTCTCTTAAGGAACATCTCATTCCTATTTGCATGATCCAAAAGCTCCTCGCAGATCGTGAGGCAAAAGTCTTTTAGGCTTGAATCATAATTTATGGGATGAACTTGGTGCCAACATGATGTATTCTAAAATGCTGTGTAAGGATTTCATGACATGATCCAACTGAAATGTTGCATTCTTCTGCAATCTCTTGTACAGTCAGTCTTTGATTGGCACTAATGACTTTGTTGATGTTCCTGACATGAGCATGATTGGTAGACGTAGAAGGGTGTCCAGAATGGGGGTCACCTTTAACTTCTGTCCAGCAAACTGTGTGAACCATTCATAACACTGACTGCAGCTGAAGCAGTCATTGCCATAGGCTTCTAGCATCATCTGGTGTGTCTCTGTAAAGATTTTTCTGAGTTTCACAAAAAATTTAATGCAGATGTGTTGCTCTTTTAAGTATGTCATCAAGAAATTCACAAACTGTGCAACACAATGTTCTACTCAGTACAGTACTGAACAATAACTGACAGACATAAAACAATGAAAATTTTGGCAGTTATACATTAAATGCAGGTGTGTGTGGGAATGCCAACTGCATTTCACTCCAGCACACCACTGGTGTGAAATTACAAATGTTCCAGAATTTTTTGAACAGACCTCATGCACTGTGGGAAATCCCTTTCTCCCTAACCTTGTGCACATGGTCCAATGGCCTAGTACATACAGGTATTAGTGAAAACGAAAGTGAACAGTACTCTTGAATTTTTAGTTCCTTTATTGGAACAGGCCACAATCACACAACAATTAATATGGGACATTAACACAGTGAAATTACATAGCAGTAAAACTGGATGCAGTGGGAATAATTCCCATAGCACGCAGTAGCCTCACAGAATTGAAGGTTTCAGTGAGTGGCAATTAATAAATCATAAATGCTGAAAATTATACACAGTTGTTCTATATCTAGCAAATGTAAGAAAAGAAAACTTGCAGGTACATATGTGGTGGACTACGGCAATTAGGTGACACATGGCACACTCTACATCTACATCTATACTCTGCAGACCACCAAGAGCTGCAAGGCAGATGGCATATTCCATTCTCCCAGTTATTAGGGTGTTTCCTGTTCCATTCATGTATGGAGTGTGGGAAGAATGATTCTCTGAATGGCTCTGTGTGTGCAGTAATTATCTTAATCTTATTTTCATGATCCCTATTTGAGTAATACATAGGGGGTTGTAGTATATTCCTAGAGTAATCATTTAAAGCTTGTTCTTAGATCTTCATTAACAGACTTTTTCAGGATAGCTTCTGGCTTTCTTCAGGAGTCTTCCCACTCAGTTCTTTCACTACCTCTGTGACATTCTCCCATGGGTTAAATAAACCTGTGACCATTTGTGTTGCTCTTCTCTGTATGTGTTCAATATCCCCGTTAGTCCTATGTGGTGCAGGTCCCATACGTTTGAGCAGTGTTTTAGAACCTGTCACACAAGTGATTTGTAAGCAATCTCCTTTGTAGACTGATTGCAGTATTTTACCAATAAACTGAAGTCTACCAACTGCTTTCCCCATGACTGAACCTATTTGATCGTTTCATTTTATAACACTACAAAGTGTTACACTCAGGTATTTGTATGAGATGGCCAATTCTGACACTGACTCATTGGTATTATAGTCATAGGATACTACGTTTCTTCATTTTGTGGAGTGCAAAGTTTTACATTTCTTAACATTTAGAGCAAGTTGCCAATCTCTGGACCACTTTGAAATCTTATCAAAATCTGACTGAATATTTATGCAGCTTATTTGAGATAGTACTTCATTATAGATAACTGTATTGTCTGCAAAAAGCCTGATTTTACTAGTAATATTGTCTGCAAGGTGATTAATATACAACATGATCAGCAAGAGTCCCAACACACTTCCCAGGGGCACACCCATAGTTACTTGTATGTCTGACAATGACTCTCCATCTAATATAACATATTGTGTTCTCCCTACCAAAAATGTCCTCGATCCAGTCACAAATCTTACTTGATATCCCATACTCATTTGATTGTACTTTTGACAATAAGTGTACATGTGGTACTGAGACAAATGATTTTTGTAAATCAAGAAATACAGTCTCTACCTGACTGCCTTGATCCAAAGCTTTCAGCATGTCATGCAAGAAAAGTGCAAGTTGGGCTTCACGTAATCAATATTTTCAAAATCAATGCTGGTTGTCACTGAGGTGGTCATTCTGTTCAAAATACCTCATTATGTTTGAGTTCAGATTATATTCTACAGTTATACAACAAATCGATGTCAAGGACATGGGTGGTAGTTTTGTGGCTCATTTATACTACCCTTCTTGTAGATGGATGTGACTTATGTCTTTCTGCAGGAACTGGGCTTGGTTTTTTTGTTTTTGTTTGAGGGCTCAGCAAGGTTTGTTGCAGATGTCTGCAAACATTGCTCAGCTGTGTGATGCAGGCTCATTAACATCATCTTCTTTGCAATTGTACATGTCCAGGATAGGGTCGCTGCACTTAGTGGCAAGTCCCATCTTCACGTCCACACAACTCAAAAGATTCTTACTGTGTAGCACTAACTCGCTCAGGTGAGCATGTTTGGCGTGGCAAAGAAAGTATTTGTCAGCTCTTTCCATCACATCCTCCTCTTTAGAAAAATCCTGGGGCTGCCACAGAGCAGAGCTTGATACAGAGAGTTTTCATTACTTTGATCCACTTTGCTTGCACCCGATTCGTGTCATCTGCTGTTGTCATCTGTTGAAGCAGATGGGTGGTGAGTCCACATTCACTGTAGCACTTTGCCATGACACCATGTGCTAATCAGAGCAACTATGTTATGAACTGTTTCTCATCCTGCATAAAATTTCATGTACTGTTTTGAAATTATCAAAGTTGTTTTAATATAAAATATAAAGGTACCATTATTTGGTGACATTTACCTTGTTTATGGAAACAAATGTACTCATTCCAGATTTGGTGGTGCCATCAACAGCTTCCCTGTGGCTGACAGTGCTTACAGCTTTATAAGAACTTTCAGATCTCTCTGCCCATTCAGAGTGTGTCATTCTAATGCAATGTTTACAGTGTTAGACATGGAAAGTTGCCTTTAACCATGGCCTAACACCCTTAAAACAAAAATCATAAAGGGTTGGAATACCAGCAATGAAAGCCTGCGTTGCATGAAAATGTTTACAAAATTTATCTGTGATTACTTTCTTGTCTGTTTTCTATGAAGTTAAATAACGGCACATGTCTATCTGCAGCTATTGATCACTGGACAATAGGAAGTTACTATGCATGAAATCGAGGTGTGCATTCCTTGGATGAAGAAATGAAAGTATTTATTTTTATGTTTATATGATTCTTAATACGATGGTAATCCCAAAAGTAAGATCTCCTATATTTTTATACGTACATGGACTTTTTTATTTCTACAATGGTTTACATCAGTTTACAGCTTGAACATTTAGCTATTTTTGGACATAATCACTATTTCTGTTGATGCATTTTTGTACATGCTGTGGCAGTTTTTGTATGCCCATGTCATACCAGCTTGCCGCCATGCTGTTCAGAAAGTTATGAACCTCTTCTTTCACCTCGTCGTCGGAGCTGAATCGCTTTCTGGCCAAATGTTCTTTTAACTTAAGGAACAGGTGATAGTCACTGTGTGCCAAGTCAGGACTATAGGGTGGGTGGCTGTTTATGTTCCACTGAAACTGTTGCAGGAGAGCAACCGTTTGCCAAGTGATGTGTGGGAGAGCGTTGTCATGGAGCATGTGTACGCCCTTCTTCACCATTCCTCTGTTCCAGTTCTGAATTGCCCGTTTGAGTTTTTTCAGAGTCTCACAGTACCTGTCAGCGTTAATTGTGGCCTCAGTGGGCCTAAAGTTGACCAATGATACCCCTTTCTGATCCCAAAAAACGGTTGTCATGACTTTACCGGCAGACTGTGTTTGTTTGAATTTCCACGGCTTTGACGAAGAAGGATGCTGCCACTAGTGTGATTGTTGCTTGGTCTCAGGTGTGAAGTGGTACACTCAGGTTTCATTACCCGTGACAATTGAGTCCAGAAAGTTGTCCTGTTCGGCTGCAAGGCAGTGAAGAAATGCGTGGGAAGCATCAACTTGTTGCCGCATGTAGTCCTCAGTCAGCATGCATGGCACCCATCTTGCCCACATCTTCAAGTAGTTCAATGTTTCCATTAAAATTCTGTGAGTGGTGCTTGGGAAACCTCAGGAAACAACATGCAGAGAACATCCAGGGTGATCCGCTTATCTTCACACATGCTTTGCTCAACCTTCAACACTGTTTCCTCAGAAATTGATGGTCTCTTTCTCCTTTGTTCATCATGAATTTCGGTCTGACCAACTGCAAACTCTCTACACCACTTATGAACATTTTTGACACCCATGCACAACTCACCATACACTTCCATCAATTGGCAATGGATTTCAATTGGTGCAGTGCCCTTTGCATTCAAAAACTGAATAACTGTGTGCATTTTGCACTTGGTGGTAACATCCAATGGGAGCTCCATTCTCAATGGCTGCCAAGCCAAGATTGAGCACCTCAGCATGGCGTGTCCACGTTTACACACAGCACCTGAAGCACTCTTCATAACAGTGTGACCAACTGCCACACAAACAGAGTTCTGTACTTATAAAAAAATAGAAGACCTTACTTTTGGGATTACCCTCATATTATACACCTACATCTGTCATCCTCAAGCTAGAGTACAGAATGTTTTGAAGGATACATGCTGTGATGGAATTGTTTTCCCCTCTTCTTATTCCGTTCATCAATTGTATGAGGCAGAAGGTAGTTGTTGCACCCTCTTTACATCAAACTTTATGTGGCTTTAGCCTCATTATTAACTTGACTTGTATTGGAATGTTAGTTCCCAGAACTTTGAGAGTATCTCCCTCCATATGAGTATATTGAGCATTTGTGAGATGCTTTCACACTGACCAAACAAACCCCTTGCTGACGCATTGTCTTGTCTTGTTGGGTGCACAAAAGAAACTTCTTTTCACAGACAACACTACTCTTGTATTTAATATGTGATTATGGAAACTAGGTGACAGTTTAATTCAGAAGATGGCTATAAGAGTCATAAAAACATTTAGATGGACAAGGAAATTCTTGAAGAATTTCAAACCCTGACACTTTCAGATATCAGTATGTTATCTAAGACGTATCTTTTTTCAAAAATCACATAGGGAACGATCAGCACTAACCAGCCATATTAACAATAACAAAACGAGAAACAAAAATTATTTTCACACAGAAATGTAAAAAATACCCTTGGATAAGAAAAGTGTGTTGCTTTATATTAATGGAAGATTTTATTCAACGTTTTGCCCCAAAACATCAAATGACTGCTACAACTGTTGCAATTCAAAAACAAAATCATTAAAATTTAGAAATTTGTGATAAGGTCTTACAGGACCAAACTGCTGAGGTCATTGGTCCCTAAGCCTACACCCTATTTAATCTAACTTAAACTAACTTACACAACAGACAACACACACACCCATGCCCGAGTGAGGACTTGAACCTCCAATGGGGGGAGCCGCACGGATCATGACAAGGTGCCTCAGACCGCAAAGCTATCCCATGCAGCAAAATCATTAAAGAATATTCTGATAGCCAACTGATAAATACATAATTAATCAGATATAAATAAATAGTGAGTTTCTGTGTAAAATCTGTCTCTCTATGTCATATTTAAAAAGACATGTGTAACTTACTTGCTATTATTTTCAGTTTTTTTAACTTCATGCTGATTTTGCACTTTCATAACTTAATTCTGGTTTGTTAAATTTCATTCTATTTTCCTTAATTCAACATCTTATTACTGATGAAACAGTGTTGGATGCTGACTCATACCTAAAGTGTCAAGAAGTAACATCAGAAGTGATACGGAAACTTAGGTTGGGCCTAAGAATGTCATGTGTATGTGCTACTGCAAAACACTTACATGTATGAACAATTGAAGCCCCTAAATCCTTATGATTCTCAGTTTTTGATGTTATTTAATTCTGTCTTAATTTTTGCTCTTAGAAAATTATTTTCTAGGATAACATTACTTTTTCTTGAATATCATTCTTAATAGTAAACACCCGTAAATTTTTAATTTCTAGAATGAGATTTTCACTCTGCAGAGGAGTGTGCACTGTTATGAAACTTCCTGGCAGATTAAAACTGTGTGCCGGACCGAGACTCGAACTCAGGACCTTTGCCTTTCGCGGGCAAGTGCTCTACCGACTGAGCTACCCAAGCACGACTCACGCCCCGTCCTCACAGCTTTACTTCTGCCAGTACCTCATCTCCTACCTTCCAAACTTAACAGAAGCTCTGCAATAGCTTCTGTTAAGTTTGGAAGGTAAGCCCCGTCCTCACAGATTTACTTCTGCCAGTACCTCGTCTCCTACCTTCCAAATTTAACAGAAGCTCAGGACCTTTGCCTTTCGTGGGCAAGTGCTCTACCGACTGAGCTACCCAAGCACGACTCACGCCCCGTCCTCACAGCTTTACTTCTGCCAGTACCTCATCTCCTACCTTCCAAACTTAACAGAAGCTCTGCAATAGCTTCTGTTAAGTTTGGAAGGTAAGCCCCGTCCTCACAGATTTACTTCTGCCAGTACCTCGTCTCCTACCTTCCAAATTTAACAGAAGCTCAGGACCTTTGCCTTTCGCGGGCAAGTGCTCTACCGACTGAGCTACCCAAGCACGACTCACGCCCCGTCCTCACAGCTTTACTTCTGCCAGTACCTCATCTCCTACCTTCCAAACTTAACAGAAGCTCTGCAATAGCTTCTGTTAAGTTTGGAAGGTAAGCCCCGTCCTCACAGATTTACTTCTGCCAGTACCTCGTCTCCTACCTTCCAAATTTAACAGAAGCTCTGCGAGAGTGTCTGTTAAGTTTGGAAGGTAGGAGACGAGGTACTGGCAGAAGTAAATCTGTGAGAACAGGGCGTGAGTCGTGCTTGGGTAGCTTAGTCGGTAGAGCACTTGCCCGCGAAAGGCAAAGGTCCCGAGTTCGAGTCTCGGTCCGGCACACAGTTTTAATCTGCCAGGAAGTTTCTTTAATTTCTACTCCTGAAACAACTATTTGATAGGCAATTACTTATCTCTATACGTTCATGTCAAATGTACATATGGCATGAAGAAAAATGAATGTTATTTAGTGCAACACTTACAGTCACTTCCTGACTTGCTGATGGTTTGACAGTAATATCCTATCAGACAGCTTATTCAGATGTTGACTAGAATTTCATAGCTAAGCTCATCCTGTGACCCAGAATAAGAAGTATTCTGGGATTGCTGACTGATAGAGACAGTACAGGACCATCAAAATCAGCCCCCCATTGTCCAAACTATACGCCCTGGTGACCCCTAACATCAACTGAAGGGGCCAACAGAAAAAAGTGCTAACCCTCAGACATCAAAGAGGGTGGTGAGTGAGTGACATGCACTATTTCAGCTCACAAGTTTATGTACAAATTGGAGATAAGAATAGCAGACAGAATACTGATAAATTAGAGTGGCAAATCTTGACTGTGTGTGTGAATTCCTTAGGGACCAAACTGCTGAGATAATTGGTCCCTAGACTTACACACTACTTACACTAACTTATGCTAAGAACAACACACACACTCATGCCCGAGGGGGGACTTGAACCTTCAGTGGGAGGGGCCGCTATCCGTGACATGGCACTCCATAATCTTGTCTGTGAGACGGTAGGCCTGCAGGTGACACTGAATAACACTGACAGAAGTCATAGTGGGGGACATAGTATTCCAGGATCTACAGAACCTACAGCAATAATAGTCAAGTCATAGAGGAAAAGATCTGAAATCTTAAGAGCGAAGAAGAAACTCATGAAGTCAGGTCTGACAATACAAGTGATCTCACCTCTGAAAGATTAAACATTTTGAACAATGCATTTTCCAGATTTTGTTTACAAAATGTATGGATACAAGATGGCAGGATAATGGTGAAGATCAAAAGTGGAAAAAAGATCAGTTTGCAAGGCAAATGAACTTCAAAGCCTGTGCTTTGGGAGCTAAGAACATTTTAGCTCTTGCTGCTGCTAATTTGTATGTTTACATCATTATTGAAGATTATACTAAGCCTTAACTTAACTAATATGTTAACTGTTTCTACCTATCAGTAGTCACTCACTCACAGATGTATTTGCAACAAAATTCCCAAACAAAGAAATTGGGACCTCTCAAATATCTGCACCTGGCTTGTCTGCCCATGACATAATTTTCATGATGTACTTACCAGAATGTCCCAGAAACAAACCACAGCTGCCTACATGCCATGACTTCATTCTCATTAATTTATCTGAACTTGCAACTGCGGCACAAGATGTAATTTGGGAGATGGCTTCTATTCCCTCTCAGACATAAATAAAAAAAACATCATGGACTTACCAACAAATGTTCTAAATTATATGACAAATACACTCCCCTACAGATTGGAAAAAACGTGCACCTTGGTTAACTGAAGAACTAAAAAACCTTGAATCTCCGAGATGCTGCACATTGGGCATACAGACTATGCCCTATGCCTGAAAATCATACTGCATACCAGCAGAAGTGAAACAGAGTCACTCAATGTGTGAGAAATGCAAAACTCAGGCATGAATGTACATTAACCAACAAGAGAAACAGACCAGCTGTCCTGTGGAAAAATCTGCATGGTCTTGGTATAGGCAAAGTAAAATCTGCAGCTGATGCATTGTCCCACCTGAAGAGCTTCATATTACCTACAACCAAAACTGAACTGTAAACAAAACAGAAACTCATGATTTTGTCAAGGGCGTAAACGACTGTAACCACAAAAAATTCTATTTAAAGCATTTTACTTGCAAATTGCAACACCATCAAAAAAGCTATCATGCATATCAGGTCAGCATCTGCTAGATACGATGGCATCAAAGTCCAAGTGATGAAGTTTATTATTGACCTATGGCTGCCCACTATAACAGAAATCTTCAACCACTTATTAACCTCAAGTGTTTCCCCTGAGGCTTGGAAACAGGGATGAGTTAAACCAATACCTGAAAATGATGTTGCCACAGCATCCTCTGTTTGCCAACGTATTTGCATTTTTACAGTGCTGTCCAAGGACTTAGAATACTTAGTCATGATCAGCTTACAAACTGTCTAACCACAAACAACCTACTAGACATATACCAATCAGGTTTCAAATGGTTCAAACGGCTCTGAGCACTATGGGACTTAACATCTATGGTCATCAGTCCCCTAGAACTTAGAACTACTTAAACCTAAATAACCTAAGGACAGCACACAACACCCAGTCATCACGAGGCAGAGAAAATCCCTGACCCCACTGAGAATCGAACCCGGGCGCGGGAAGCGAGAACGCTACCGCACGACCACGAGCTGCGGACAATCAGGTTTCCATAAACATCACAGCACCATATCTGCCTTAATAAAGGTAAGAGATGAACTGAAGCTTGCCATGGATGCACAGGAAGAAACTGGCACATGCTTCTAGAACTGCAGTAAAGCCTGTGACACTGTCTACTTTGACATTTCACTTGCCAAACTCAGCAGCCTAAATTTCTCAGCAAATGGAGTGCAATGATTTCACTCATACCTGATGTCTCTCCAGCAAGGTGTCATGTCTCACACCATAAAGTCATAACGGGAGCAAATAGTATAACACATCCCACAGGCTTTGGTATTAGGTCCTATACTCTTTTCGTGTATGTCAATGAAGTGTCATCAGTTTTGTCCTACTGCGAACACCACACATACATTAACCACCACTTGTATCTAAGTGCAAAACCAAGAAACCTGAAGGCAGCTATTGAGAATTCATGACTGTTCTGTGTGCACTATCAAAATGGGCACAGAGTGTAGGGTTAAAACTCATCTGATCAAAAACTGAAATGATATTTTTTGGTCTTCCTTGGCTCATTACACAAAATATCAGGAATCCCTACCAGCTTTAATTCTAAATGGGGTAAATTTCAACTTCTCTTCCTCAAGAAATAGTTTAGAAGCAATAAATGAAAATCTAAATTGGACTGAACACACAACTGTAACATGCAAGAAGGGATCAGCATCTTTCTAAGCCCTACAACATACAGTATAAAAAGCTCTTCCCTCTTCACTTGAAACAGGAAACTTGTATAAACACTTACACCTCCAGTTATTGCTTACAGAAATGTTGTCTTGCAAGGTCACAGTGCCTGGAACTCCTTATGAATGCCTGTTTTCATTATATCTGTGATATTCAACTCTTTGATCATGTTTCACCATCACATGCACAACTATCATGGGTGTGTGCAGACAAGTGCAGAGATTTGAATATCCTCACTCTTCTCTATTGTGGTTTCAACATACACAGTTCCCCATTTCTCTCCTCAAACTTAACACTCATGTCTGAACAACATGACAGAAATAGCTTTTCCCATCAGAACAAAATGCTTCCAGTCCCATGCCATTGTCCAGCCAGTTTCTCAAAGTCCTTCTCAGTAGCAGAAACCTGACTCTGGAATAACCTCTCACATTATATTAGAGAACTGAATAATGTCTCCAGCTTCAGAAGGCAGTTAATGACATTTCTACTGAAGAACAATAATGAGTATCATTGTCCCTGAATGCACTTTTTACCCCTGCATGTCCTTCTTTCCAACTGGATCTTCCTCATTTCTCAGTATTCTTACCTGGTGCTGTTCCCTTAAATTTCCTTTCCCCAGAACTCACTATATTGGAAAACATTTATTTTGTACACCTGTAAATTACTTTTACATCTGCCAATATCATTGTCATCATCATCATCATTAGTGGCAGGAGCAGCAGTAGTAGAAGTACTGCCAGTATTAACTTTGTTATTCTCATTGTCTCCATAGGTACTCAAATTATTTTAATATTATTTGTCACATTAATAATAGATAACTATTATGTAAAAAATGTACTGTATATGTTAAACCCTGATCTGATGTAAGAGATGGCCTGATGACCCTAATCAGATCAGGTTAAATATTAATAATAAATAGTAAGGATTAGTGTGGTCATGCTAACCTATTGTGACTTTTGAATGCATCAATTGCTGGTAACAAGTAGTCCCGTACCTAAACCAGGAAGAACTGTCATCTATGTAACTGTACTGTCTTATTATATTTATGTTCCTCGTCTTCAAACTTTATCAGACATGTAACTTGCTACAATTTATTTATTTACATTTTTTTGCATGGAGTCAGCACAATGATCACTTTTGCAAATGTCAGACATAATAATATGACAAAAATTATATTTACAAACTATATCAGATATTACAGTAGTACAGGAGTACAATAAAACTCAAAATACACCTTATGGATTAACATCTTCTTCCACTGACTGCTTCAATTACAAGTGTATCAGGGCACCATCATATTTAAGCAACCAGGCTATTCACATTGTCCCAAATCAAGAGGTCTGCTGGAACTGCTCACTAATTTATGCACAGAAAAGGACCACCACAATCACTTCATAATCTGTACATCACTCCTTCTGCCGTACCACTTGGTGAACTTTCCAGAATAACATTCGGACATTTGCCTGAAAGATCATCAGATGCTCTGTTGGACAGGTTTGTGGAAACTGTATACTAATCCTCTAAGACAACTACTTGTCATCATCATACCTGAAGATGATGAGCAGCTACCATGTCAAAATATTGTGCAGTTTCCACATCATGATCTGACACAACACCTGAGAATCTTTCAGACAGTTAAATACCAATTTTCAAAATGAAGATTCTGACATGTCTCAAATGAAAAGTTGTTTTGATTTGTGGACGATTTATTTTTCAAAAGCAGGCATGTTGCAATCCTATCAGCAATACGGTCTCACATCTTTTGTACAGTTCTAAAATTTTTTATTAACAAGAACTCCATTACTTTCTTTTATTATCTTGCCATCTAATAAGATCCTCATTCTTTGATGAATCTTCTTGTCTATGAACATGAATGACCTGACATGATAAGTTCAGTTGCTAAGCTAATGAGCTGCACTTGTTTCCCACTGCATACTGTTTTTTTTTTTCCCCAATTTAACATTAAAGTCACTAATAAATATGTTCCTGAGCAAAGAGGATGCAATATGTACCAATCTTTTATACAGGTCATTCTTTTTATCATCATCTTTGTTCTCAGTTGGGTATGGCAATTAACTGGAGTAACATTGAACACCAAAATTTTATAGCATTTTTTCAGCCTCAGGTGACACTCATATTTGAGTTCTTACCAATTCATCATATGATTCAAGTATATTTCATAATAATTCTTCAAAATACAAAGTTGTATGTTGTCCATCTCCTGATAAGTTCACTACACTTTTCTGGAGTAATATAATCAAGATGCACATGATACAGTAGTCATAAATAAGTATGTAGGCTTCTAGTTGATCAGCAGGCATGATACAGTTCTGATGGGTTTCAAGCGGACAAAACTATAATACTTACATGTTCAGCAAAAGACACTGCGTGTGACAGTCTACAGGAAATTGGCACTAGGTGATAGCCCATAGAGTTTTAATAACAGAGCAAGCACATGAAAAATCTGAAGTCTGAGACTGTTTAATCAGTTTGTGTTGGTGTGAGAAGACAGATTTTTGAGGTTTCTGATTTCTGGGTAGTCTCTAATCTTGATGCCATTGGTCCCCTAAGTTGAATTTTTATTTTATTTTTCATTTGTTGCTTTTGAATAAACAACTCACAAATGTTTTAGTAAGTACAAGCAATCCAGCCCAATGGGTAATGCCTTGAAGAACAGAAAAGAAATCACAAAAATAAATGTAGGAACTGGAAATACTACTTTTAATACTTCTGAATGTCTGCTCTTTAGTATCTGTGAGGTACAGGCAAGAACAGAAACATAGCTGAATAATTTTATAAAAAATATATTACACAACAAAGTACTATAATTATTATTTTAAGAGCATGCCGCTCAAAGAATACTATAAAACTGATGCCAGTTTTAAACAAGGGCTTTGATACTTTACACATTGTTGAAATATTGGTCACATATTTTCAGAATATGACTTCATTATATGTGTAGAAAACTATGGAATATAACAGTGTTCCACATTTGTAAAGGCTTATTAAACTATGGCACCAAATAACTATAAATACATATACTATATACATATGCTTTTCAATGTGCAAAGTTTGTAGGTAATAAATTTCCACTTGTACAACAAAGTTTTCTAAACTGACTGATAAACTAAACAAATGTTTATATAATTCCTTACAAACATATTGTATTCCACATGTTAGAGAGCAGAAACTATCATCATTTCAACAAAGATGACTTAGTGAAGTAAGTCATGTTTCTAACCTCATTATCTTCTTCCTCTGTTATCACTTCAACAGAGATCTAAAAAATACAGTTAATACATGACATGAATACTGAGAAATAGAAAAGCATCTTGCTTCATAAATTCATTATAAGATGTTTATTATCTGGTCACATTTTATTTGACTAGGATACTGCATATAAAGTAATAAAGACTCTGTCATTTATCTAATTGTATATAACTTTCAAAATACTACAGTTCTAAATTTAGTAGCACATAGTTAGTTATATTCTTTAAAAACATTACAGCTTTACAAATTTGTATAGAACTACATATTTAAATAGACTTTTTTAAATCAACTGTATATAAATAGCTCTGCCATTAAAATATGAAACAGAATTGCTTAACGTAATTTCATTCTTGTTTCATTTAATATGCTTAAAATCTCTGAAGAAGGTGCACAAGCTAACACCACAAAATTTATTGTTACCTTATAGGAACTGCCTATACACTAAATTAAAAATGGTCATTTTCATGGTAAATCCTCTAGCATTTGAAAATTTTCATTTTATATTGCATTGGAACTGACTCCCATACTACTTCTTTCTTTATCAAGCCCCGTTCCTTACTCCGAAGTACAGAAAAAAAACAGCAAAAAGCATGAGTTTATGACACCCCCATGGGTATACATAAATTAGTAAACATACTCCATTTTCCAGAGGTGGTCTTTCAGCTATTTTTTTTAATAATGTGACATTCTTGACCATGTTGCCACTCAGGCACCTCTGTGAGATCTGTTTTGTTACTTTCTGCCACTTTTACATTTTGCATTTTATTGCTTCAAGCAGATGTTTAATTTTCATCACTTTTCCTTAACTGGAACTGCCTGCCTTGTCTCCCAAAGACAAGCCTACTGCATGTACACACACTTTATGGACTTAGCCCAGCATAAATTACTTAATTATGGCCATACCAGCTTATCCAATTATGCCTATCATTGTACTACATAAAAAATTCATCACTTCAGTTCAGAAATTCAAGATTTTACCTTAGCTCTATGTGATATATGTTATATCAGTACTTTATGTCTTGTATTGTAGATGCGTAGCAACAAATTCTTCTTTGAAATTTTTGAGTTCTGTGTATATTTCTTAGGTACCTCCTAAGAGCGTATTAGTGTTGTTTCAAATACAAGTTAAAAATACTTTTCTCTCTAATATTTTGCTAAACATGACTTTGGCACTAATTATGGAATCTCGTAATGAGGTATACTACAAAATACAGAGTGAATGTGACATAGGCATCAGATTGTGAGCATACATTGTGAAATTTTACTTTTTATAATAATGTTATAAATTTTACCAGCATAATAGCTGTAATGTATTTATTACTGACAACAGACCATTATTAGGTAGCCCAAGGTTTGGAACTCAAAATAAAGAAGTGTTACAGAGACAGTGCAGATGGGAAACAAAAGTTTCAAACCATGGCTGAGGTGGTGTAATGAAATTATTTGCCTGGAAGCAGTCTGTTTCAGCACAATGTGCAAACCCATACACTGTTGATTAAATGTTTGGCATAGTACAAAATGTTTACTTTATCAAAGAGTATCATATCAAGAGAAAATCTTTACTGACATTGCTCCAGGGTCACATAAAATCTCTTGAAAGGAATTATGCTTGCTTACACCTTCTTCAGAAACTAATTTTTTTTTTGGAGACTGCAGCAGTCTTGGGAACAGAGACAACTTATATATTTATAAATTATGTATTATTACGAAAATTATCCAGGAGGTTGCCTTATGATGTATAAGAAACAGGAACTGAACATTTTACATATCATACAATGCGAATGCACAAAACTTGTGCAGCACAAATTCTGAGGCAATGATCTGTACTTTATCATCTGGGAACAACTGTTCACTTGAAACAGAAAAATTAATTTCACAAAAAAATTAAAAAAAAAACATATCAGTAACAAAATTGAATCATGAGTACACAAATTTAAATTAGCAGAAAATAATATGCATCAGTTTCCTCTCCATAGCAACTGAACATTTGATCTACAGCAGATATTACACAGATGAACTACATAATAATATCTTAAATTCTCTTTTCTGATTCCACTTGTACTGATTTTATCTATATCACAGAAAGCTGCTGTACAAAACATTGACATCATATGTCCTATATGTATCCTTACATTTTTGTTGTGTCAAAGAAAAAGGAATATCTGCAGTCAACTTTCCCTATATCGAAAGGCCACATGCACGCTGCTGGCAACAGCGGCACTCTATGTTCCATTCTTACACAATGTTCGAGACATCCATATTAACAGTTTAAAACTGTATTGACGTAACAGAATCATCATTCTTTAGAGCAGAAACAACAGTAATTAACATTGATTGACGTACATATCATAAACTAGAATTCTTATGAATTACCAATTTAATGAGAAAAATGATCTATCCATAGGATGAGTAAACTCTTTACATAAACACACAATAGAAAAAAATTAAATAAGTTAAAGGAACAACATTGTTCTCATTTGCATAGGATTAATTCTCACACGTTTTCTTTGTAGTGACCAGTAAAATAACTTAATAGTTCAACAATTGAATTCCACAGCCATATCCATACTAAACTAAAATTTCTCACATTTTCAAAATTAATTAATTATGTGGATTCCCTCTACAAGGAAAATGCTGCCATAGGGAGTTACATTTATTCTTTAAACATGTTCAGCTTGCTATATTGTTTACATCATGGGTGGTATTTTCATGTCCGAAAGCTCCTGAAAGCAACTTGAATTAATATTGACATAGATTTTCCATTTTGAATAAGGATTTAATGTATGCTGGGGGATTAAAAAACACTGGAGATAATGTTGTCCATACTAATAGGTACATCAATAGCAACTAAACATATACAGTATTGACAGAAATTGTTTAGATGCTTAAAGGTATGGGACATTGAACTGACATTTACCGCCCATTCTTTATATGTCAATACTTAATATACCCTTATTATAAGAAACAAAATTACCTTGTAAGTATGAATGTACACAAAATACTTATGACGGAGTTGGTGTATACTGACATAACTATTGCAACTGGAAGAACAGTTCACATTTCCATTTTTGTATGGAATATTTCCATCTTAAGATTTGCACAAATGCTTTCATTTCAGAATAGCACTAGAATGGAAATTTGTTTTAAACATATATGATCAGGTTTATATTTGCTTCACTATTGAAAACAACAATCTTAAATGTTTAAATTTGTGTCTTGTATCTATTTGAGTCACTTCTCAGTCTGATTCATCATAACATTGAGAATTAACGTCTGTTCGTAAACTCTACTTAATCCTTCCCACATGTGACACTGACCTATAGCAATATGAAATGTTAGATTGCACACAGTTAAATATGTAGAATATGCCAAATAGGGGTAAGGCAACCACTCACCTACAGTGGATCAATGAATGGAGTGCAGCAACACATAACAGAAAACAGCATTCACACTAGCTTTCAAGACCTAGCTCTTTTCTAGCAATAGTACACACATTCACACACAGAACCACACAAACACCCAAATGCACATGCCCACGATCACAGGACTGTGTGTTTGAGTGTCTGTGTGTGTGAATGTGTTGTACTATTGCTGGAAAAAGAGCTAGTATTCAAAAGCTAGTGTGAATGCTGTTTTCTGTTATGTGTTACTGTGCTCCGCGCATCAATCTGTTATAGGTGAGTGGTTGCCTTTCCCTTATTTTATGTTCTGCTCCAGACAGTAATTCCCATTATTATTGTAAATATGCAGTAAGTTATGGAATAGAGCCATATCATAAAATGGAAATTATATCAGTAAAAATCAGGATAAAACACTGCTGGCAATTTTACATTACAACTCAACAGCCCTAGGCATAAGATGGCTATCACAGGGTTTTTATGGGAAAAAGCAAGTGCTTATGACTGGTGGTCACTACAATGGCAAGTAAGCAAAACACCAGTGAACACTGCGGGGTTATCAAAAGAGTATTAGCGGCTGCACTGAGAATATTGTAGAAAACAAGAAAGGGTTTCAGGTGTGTACAGCTAAGAAAAATGCTGATGTAAGTCTGGAAACTTAGAAATAAGTGTTCAAGTAACAGTCATTTCATGGCGTTACATGATGTAAACGTTGTAGGCACATCAAACCCCTGTGGATGAAAAATACTTTATCTGTGTATATTCTAGAAGAAAAATGAAGAGCAATCTCATTTCTGTGGTCAGATGATCTAAATAAATTCAAAAGCTGTATATTACATGCATAAAAACAAACACAAGGCAATGGAATGGGTATGCCGACTGATAGATACTTCCTGGGGAGATAAGAACTTCCAAGGAGGTGGCCTCTGCAGGAGACAAAACCTGGTTACATCAATTAAATAAATGGTAATCTTCAGAAAGGCAGCACATATCTTCTGCAGCCAAGAAGCAGTATGAGTCTCAGACTTCCAGCAGTAAGGCCCTATTCCTTCATGTCTAGGTTATCAATTGATGATGGCCTCAGTGAGACCCTGCCCAGTAGTTTCCTAGAATGATCCTAGCAGTAGTGCTCAAATATTGAGTGGTTTGTGAGACAAAAGATGTGTCCTAAATATGTAGAAGTGGTCCACATGATAACTACTACTAGCAAACACACATATTTTTAAAACATGATGGTGATTCTAATTTTTGAATGCATATTTCTGGCTGATAATTAATGACAAACAAAGGTGATGTGACTTACCAAATGAAAGTGCTGGCAGGTCGACAGACACACAAACAAACACAAACATACACACAAAATTCAAGCTTTCGCAACAAACCGTTGCCTCATCAGGAAAGAGGGAAGGAGAGGGAAAGACGAAAGGATGTGGGTTTTAAGGGAGAGGGTAAGGAGTCATTCCAATCCCGGGAGCGGAAAGACTTACCTTAGGGGGAAAAAAGGACGGGTATACACTCGCGCACACACACACATATCCATCCACACATATACAGACACAAGCATATATATATATATATATATATATATATATATATATATATATATATATATATAGACACACACACACTCGCGCACACGCACACACCCATCCATCCACGTTCTTTTTTCCCCCTAAGGTAAGTCTTTCTGCTCCCGGGATTGGGATGACTCCTTACCCTCTCCCTGAAAACCCACATCCTTTCGTCTTTCCCTCTCCTTCCCTCTTTCCTGATGAAGCAACTGTTTGTTGCGAAAGCTTGAATTTTGTGTGTATGTTTGTGTGTCTATCGACCTGCCAGCACTTTCGTTCGGTAAGTCACATCATCTTTGTTTTTATATATATATATATAGTTATAATAGAGGGAAACATTCCACGTAGGAAATATATATCTAAAAACAAAGATGATGTGACTTACCAAATGAAAGTGCTGGCAGGTCGACAGACACACAAACAAACACAAACATACACACAAAATTCAAGCTTTCGCAACAAACTGTTGCCTCATCAGGAAAGAGGGAAGGAGAGGGAAAGACGAAAGGATGTGGGTTTTAAGGGAGAGGGTAAGGAGTCATTCCAATCCCGGGAGCGGAAAGACTTACCTTAGGGGGAAAAAAGGATGGGTATACACTCGCACACACACACATATTCATCCATACATATACAGACACAAGCAGACATATTTAAAGACAAAGAGTTTGGGCAGAGATGTCAGTCGAGGCAGAAGTGCAGAGGCAAAGATGTTGTTGAATGACAGGTGAGGTATGAGTGGCGGCAACTTGAAATTAGCTCCCCACTCCACCAAGAGTGTCTTTCCGCCGTCCACCTAACCTTCGTAACCTCTTAGTTCATCCCTATGAAATCCCCAAACCACCTTCCCTACCCTCTGGCTCCTACCCTTGTAACCGCCCCTGGTGTAAAACCTGTCCCATGCGCCCTCCCACCACCACCTACTCCAGTCCTGTAACCCGGAAGGTGTACACGATCAAAGGCAGAGCCACGTGTGAAAGCACCCACGTGATCTACCAACTGACCTGCCTACACTGTGACGCATTCTATGTGGGAATGACCAGCAACAAACTGTCCATTCGCATGAATGGACACAGGCAGACAGTGTTTGTTGGTAATGAGGATCACCCTGTGGCTAAACATGCCTCGGTGCACGGCCAGCACATCTTGGCACAGTGTTACACCGTCCGGGTTATCTGGATACTTCCCACTAACACCAACCTATCCGAACTCCAGAGATGGGAACTTGCTCTTCAATATATCCTCTCTTCCCGTTATCCACCAGGCCTCAATCTCCGCTAATTTCAAGTTGCCGCCACTCATACCTCACCTGTCATTCAACAACATCTTTGCCTCTGCACTTCTGCCTCGACTGACATCTCTGCCCAAACTCTTTGTCTTTAAATATGTCTGCTTGTGTCTGTATATGTGTGGATGAATATGTGTGTGTGTGCGAGTGTATACCCATCCTTTTTTCCCCCTAAGGTAAGTCTTTCCGCTCCCGGGATTGGAATGACTCCTTACCCTCTCCCTTAAAACCCACATCCTTTCGTCTTTCCCTCTCCTTCCCTCTTTCCTGATGAGGCAACAGTTTGTTGCGAAAGCTTGAATTTTGTGTGTATCAAATGTTGACAGTTAACAGTTAAATAATCAAATGATCGGGGCGAGGGAAGGGGAGGAGGATGGGGAGGGGGGATCTGCCTGAGGGAATATTCTTCAAAAAAGTCGTATAAGTCAGAATAAAAATAAAGCTATGAAGTTGGCTTGCACAAAAGAAAAGTATGCTGTCACAGCCAATGCATTACATAGATCAGCAGCAAAAATATTGGAACAGCATAGTATCAAAATGACATGTGAGAGATCATATATGAAAAATTTATGAACATTAATTTCTCATTTTTTTTGCGTTACTGGTATACTCAGATGGTCACCCACCAATGTATTAACAGGGCCTGGCAGTGCTTAACTTCAGTATATTTGGGAAACACTGTTTATTGGCTATTTTACTACAACGAAGAATGATTTGATGCTTATTAGTCATTTTATATGTACTCTAACACAATTTAACTTATTCTGAACATATTCACTGGTACTATTGACAAAACCTTGTTCTTTAGAACAACTGTGGTTTTCTAATTTTGTTTCTATTTTAAGACATCTCCTGGAGAACCTATATTTTCTGCTGAACTTGTTTTGTATTATCCTGGGACTTTGTATTTCCAATACTTCACTGTTGCAATTACAGTTGTGCTATGATATATTATCAGAGGAATCAATGATACTGAATAATTCCTTTACTGAAACCTTTTGCATTGCTTCTGTTATGAGATGACACTGGATTTTGTCAAATGAAGCATGACTGCTTTTAACAGCATTTATGTGACCCACACTTCAGCTTTCATAGCAGTGTCAGTTGACAATTTATGTATCAATATTTCAATGCTTGCAAATGAATATATTTCATAATTTCAGTACTTTGACTGTTTGGTACTTTCTTGGAGTTCCTAAATAACTCATTAAACTTGTTAAATTGTTTTTTAAGTGAGAGATCCTGATGCTCTTGATTACTTTTATATGTATGTCATTGTGTTCCTTTTAAAATATGTAAAGTCATGACAGGTTAAATCATTTAAAATCCTCTCGGCTTCATTAAGCTTTACTTCCTTCTTAATGAAGACATTCTTTCAACATTGCCCTTCTATTCCAGAATTCTCATTCGTATATTCCTCCAGATTTTCTTTCCTTATTTGCTCATGAATACATTGGTGTGCTACTCTCAGTCATTTACATATCATTCACATGCTCACATTAGATGAGTGTTCTTTGTGTACACTTACATTTCCTTTCTAACTTTATGCGCCTATCGTGGTACAATTTTCCATTTGTAGAGAGAGGAAAATCATACACTCCACATGTTTATTTTCCTCTGAAGTTAGAAGGACTTATATGAAAATTACTAGTAGAGAATGAGAAAAAGTTAATTATGTTTACAAACTGAAAATGAGCTAGAAGGTCATGTTTTTAAATTTTTTTTTTACTTCATTTAGTTCAAACTCCTATAACATTTTATTAAATAATGCATTCAATGTAAATAATAAATTACTTTCTCAAAAGCTAGGTATACAGAGAAACAAAGAAGAAGCATGTGAAGCTTGTAGAATAGCTAGAACTTATTGGAATCACATTAAAAAAGTAGCATATAAATACCAGAAGAAGTTTTTCACCATACTGCAGGATGTATACAATGCAGCAGATTTATGATGGGTTAAAACTATGTTAGGCTGGCACTCAAGCACAGAGCCTTAGCTTTCATGGCCATTACTTTAAGCAAATAGGGTAGCTAGGTACACATTGTGCAGTCACTGAACCCTCTGTCCACCAGTGCCTCCCTCCTGCATACCTTGCTAAACTAGAGACTAGCTCCACATTGATAGAAGTTATGGTGAAGAATGGTTAAACTATAGCCTAGTGGTAGTTTGCAGAATGAATCTTCCACACTCATTCGACTGCATATTGAAATGAAACCTGCAGACAGATTATATGACAGAACCCGATTCTTGTCTTTTGCAAGGAATTATCTAACTGGACCATCTGAGAACACTGTACATCTTAATTCAAAGCTTCCTTCTGTCAGGGACATAAATAATGTAAATTAAAGGCAAATGGTAAGACAAACAAGATACAATAATGGCATCAGACTCAGAGAAAAAATCTTGCCAGTTCAAAGGACAATATCTCACAAAAATCAGTTACTAAAACAATGAAATAGATTAGAAGAAAATGGAAATCAGGTTTCTATCAGTGACATGCTCTGTAGAAATGGGAAAATAAGAGTGGTTGAAGAGACAAGGTGATGTTAGTGTACACTTGCTACAAGATACAAATGATGATTTATCATGGCTTGGACAAAGTGCAACTTTTCTTAAAAGAAAATGAGGAATAGGTTATAAAAAAGAGTATCCTTTATACAAGACAGTTTATAAGACCAATTAACAGGGTCTCTGCTCTAAAATTAATAGGGGATAGTTGTCGAAACATGGAGTCTTATAGTTGGTTCAAAAGACATGTCTAGTAATATACTTACACTCATTTGCTTTCTTAAAAATTTGTATTCACTTTTTCAGATTTCTTCAGAGGTGAGCGGTGCTGGTTACAGATTTCTGAAAATTGTCAAGTCATTTCACTTATTTTCTTACTGGGCACAACACACTCTTTCAATTGGTTCTAACAGATTCATCATTCTTACGTTTTCTAACAGTTACAAAAACCATTTTTACATGGTACAGATGTCTCCAGGCATATTCATTCAATTGTGTACCTAGAGCTCAACCTATCTCTCATTCCATCACAGTCACAAATGGCAAGTAATCATGCATATTATTCTGAAAGAAATAATAGAAAAGTCCTGCAAATAAGCCATTTTTTAAAGTGAGAGTGATTATAAGTACAAAGCCAAAATCTCACTTTTCAATGCACCAGCAGTATCTTAGACTTGCTTTATCTTGAGAAACCATTATTTTCAGTCAAATATCTAAAAATACATCT
This sequence comes from Schistocerca nitens, assembly GCF_023898315.1. NCBI lineage: Eukaryota > Metazoa > Arthropoda > Insecta > Orthoptera > Acrididae > Schistocerca > Schistocerca nitens. The sequence continues at coordinate 475,734,229 of NC_064622.1, read as the reverse complement.
GATATAGTGTCACACTAAATAAGACAATTCTTGTTAGTTTTTATTAAAAACATTTCTGCTTCTCTGAGGGGAACAACCACACACTGCTTGACATCACAAGCAGAGAAATACACGAAGACTGCTAATAACAGAACAGGGTAAAAATACTGATACAATTCACATGTCAACGAGAATGTCACATAGCACTTCACTGCACTTACTTTGACATACAGCAGCACTCTGTATTTTACAGATTTCAGTTATCATCTATATTAAGATCAGAATTACTCAGTCTCAAGAGATAAATGATATCGTTTCATCTTATCTCCAATTACTTTTGTAATGACGAAGTGAGAAACACTGCTCGACAGGCATTCCAGTTCTGTTCACGAGGTCAAAGGAGAAAGCGTAAACACTCGATGTGCAGCGTCAGCAGGAGGCCTCAGACGCTGCTCTCGCCCTTGCCGACGGCAGTAATGGGGTACGTGTACTTCTTGCGCGGGTAGGGGGGAACCCCGTCCGGTCCAGCGGCGATGCCGGACAGCAACGGCAGCGACTCGAGAGCCCGGCGGTCGGACCGGCAGTCGCGCCGCGACCGCACCACTGCCGGTGTCGACCTTGCCGAGTTCTGCTGCGTGTGGCGGCCGCCTACCACCTTCCCACTGTCATCATTGTTATTGCTCTCTGAGTGGCAGGGGTCATTGTCGAGTGTCTCTGGCTGTGAGAAATCTGTGGCGCTACTGCTAGCGAGCCGGTCGCCCCGCGCCGCCCGGTCGCAGTTGACGGCCTGCCTCACAGCGCTGGCAGTCACGGTGCTCCCTCTGTGCTTGTGGGTAAATTTCACCTGTAGGCATAGCAATTAGCAAACACAGTGAAATCGTCCACATGGAGCACTTGTGTGAGTGTGCTTTCCTCATTTGTTTTTGTAGTGCTTTATCAGTCCTGTGAATCTCAATTTGTTACATTGTTTGTACATATGGTATAAGATGAAACAGGTCTAAGATACCAAATACAATTAGTAAGTAGTACAATTACGAAATAATAATTCAGTATTTCTTGCATATTTGTAACATCATTGTAAGAATAAGTAACATGGCTGAAAGTAATAATTGTAGTTAAGTATGAAACTTCCTACAAGATTAAAACTGTGTTTTGGCCCAGGACTCAAACTTGGGGCCTTTGGCTTTTGCAGGCAAGTGCTTCACTGACTTAGCTGTCACAGCAGTACTTACAACCTGGCCTCAAAATCTTATGCCACTAGTACCTCATCTCGTACCTTCCAAGCTTAACACGACTTCTCCTGAATACTTTGTGGCCCTAACATATAGAGGAGAAATGGTTTAGCTTCTGCCGAGGTGATTCTTTCCAGACTGAATTTTACCTGGCAGTGGAGTGTATAAGGTATGCAGCACAACTTCTGGGTAGTTCAGAAGGTGGGGGAGAGGTGCTGTGGAAGTATAGCTGCGAGGACAACTCATGGGTCATGCTCAGACAGTTCAATCAGTAAAGCACTTGTTCACAAATAGCAAAGGCCCCACCTACATCTATATTCTGTAAACCACCATGAGGTGCATTACAGAGAGTACATACCATTGTACCAGTTAATAGGCTTTCATCCTGTTCCATTCATGTCCAATAATTATTATAATCTTATCCTCAAGATCCCTATGTGAGCGATACAAAGTGGGTTGTAGCATATTCCTACTGTAGTCATTTAAAGCCAGTTCTTGAAACTTTGTTATCATACTTTCTCAGGATAGTTTACATCTATCTTCAAGCATCTTCCAGTTCAGTTTCTTCAACATCCTCTGTGACTTTCTCCCATGGATTAAACAAACCAGTGACCATTTGCCCTTCCCTTCTCCGTATACATTCAATATCCCCTATTAGTCCTATCTAGAACGGCTCCCACATACTAGAGCAATATTCTAGAACCAGTTGCATGAGTGATTTGTAAGCAATCTCCTTTGCAGACTGATTGCTCTTTGCCAGTATTCTATCAATAAATCAAAGTTCACAAACTGCTTTACCCACAACTGAACCTATGTGATCATTCCATGTCATATCCCTACAAAATGTTACACCCAGGTATTTCTTTGAGTTGGTTGATTTAAACAGTGGTTCATTGATATTACACTCATAGGATATCACCATTTTTCATTTTGTGAATTGAAAAATTTTACATTTCTCAAAATTTAGAGGAAGTTGCCAATTTCTTCACCACACTGAAATCTTTTCAAAATCTGACTGAGTATTTATGCATCTTCTTTCAGATAGTAATTCACTATAGGTAACTGCATCATCTGCAAAAAGCCTGGTTTTACAATTAACATTATCTGCAAGGTCATTAATATACAACATGAACAACAAGGGTCCCAACACATTTCCTCTGGGCACACTCCAATTTACTTCTTCATCTGATGATGACTCTCCATCCAAGATAACATGCTCTTTCCTCCCTACCAAAAAGTTCTCAATACAGTCAAATATTTCACCTGATACCCCATATAACTATGCTTTTGACAATAAGGGTACATGCAGTACCGAGTAAAACACTTTTTGGAAATAAAGGAGGACAGCATCTACCTGATTGCCTTGATCCAAAGCTTTCAGTATGTCATGTGAGAAAAGTGTGAGTTGGGTTTCACATGATCAATGTTTTCAAAATGCATGCTGGTTGGCATTGAGGAGGTCATTCTGTTCAAGATACCTCATTATTTTTGAGCTCAGAATATGTTCTACAATTCTACAGCAAATCAATGTCAAGGATATGGGATAGTAGTTTGACCTGTGCCTTTATCCAAGGACTGGACACGGTTTTTTGTTTGAGGGATCTACAATAGATTGTAGTTAGGAGAGGGGCTAACTCAGCCACAAATTCAGTATAGAATCGGGCAGGGATTCCATTAGATCCTGGAGTGTTGATCAGTTTTAACAATTTCTGCTGTTTCTCAACACCACTGACACTGATACTTATTTCATTCATCGTTTCAGCTATACGAGGATTAAATTGGGGAAATTCTCCTGGGGTTTCCTTTGTAAAGGAACATTTGAAAATGTAGTTAAGCATTTCAGCTTTTGTTTTGCTACTTTCAATTTAAGTTCCTGTCTCATTTGCTTAGGACTGGACACTAACTTGGGTGCCACCAACAGCCTTTACACATGACAGATTTTCTTTGGGTTCTGTGAAAGATAACTTGACAATAAGGTCCCAGGTTTGAGTTTCAGTCTGGCACACAGTTTAAAGTCAGTGTACGCTTCACTGCAGAGTGAAAACTGCGTCTGGAAATGGCTAAAAATATTTGATTAATTACACTAATTTTTATGGTGCTGCAAAACTTAGAAACAGAATAGAAGCAATGGTCACTTTAAAGTTATATAAATTTAACAGTTATTTGAAGTAGTATGGTATGTAGTTCTATTGCATAAATGCAGCACAGTGTACTCATCGTTTACAAATGTTTATACTTACTGTATAGTCATGTAGGTTACACTTCCGCCTACAACCATGAGAGTGAATATCACAGATGCACTTTAAGATATTTTCTTCTTTTAAGGTATTTCATTTTGTGAATATTAATATTTTGTAACCATATAAACAAGCCAGGACACTACACTGACTTTTAGATATTGGCCTACAGGAATCTCTGTATTTAATTTGTTTTACTATTCTGACAATCTTTTTCTGTAGTCAACATTTTTTACTGGTAATTATCGAGTTCCATCAGTAATGACTGATAAATTCATTTTGTGTAAGTGCTTTTACAGCATATGTGAGTGTATTTAGCTTTTTATTTTGTTATTAATAATGGAAAAAGAGCAAACAGTGCATGAAATGGAATAGTTTACAGATGGCGTCACTCTGGGCCTAAGTTTATTGTGTAACAAAGTTTATTGGCATTCAAGAATTCAACCTCAAAGTTATCAGTACCCATCCATATACTTTGTAAAAAGTGTCCCATATTCCCACAGGAGACAGTAATGGTCAAAACTAGCAAAATGTCCTTTTCAGTCATTCATTTACACACTGTGTTCCATAAATTCCATCAAGAAAGAGTGTCATACACTAACAATCTGAAGTAACCACTGCTGACTACACATGTCAGCCCTATTAACAACAAATTACGTTTAGTGATAACCTACTCACATTGATAATTTTTGTAATTACTTCTAAAATACATTATATACAGTGTGGAGAAAAATTGTGTCACGGATCTTTAACCCTTGATAGCTGATGCCAGTAGGAACAAAAATTACTAATGTTGTGTAGGTTGACAATGCACCATTTTTAAACTACAGAAACTTGGTGCCATGCGCTCCGATTGGCCATGGGATTGCCCTGTTGCTGTTTGTCTGTTGATGGGCAGCACTGAGCAAGCAGTGAAGGAAACAAAAGAAAAATTCAGAGTAAGTATTAAAATCCATGGAGAAAGAATAAAAATTTTGAGGTTTGCCGATGACATTGTAATTCTGTCAGAGACAGCAAAGGACTTGGAAGAGCAGTTGAACGGAATGGACAGTCTTTAAAGGAGGGTATAAGATGAACATCAACAAAAGCAAAATGAGGATAATGGAATGTAGTCGAATTAAGTCAGGTGATGCTGAGGGAATTAGATTAGGAAATGAGACACTTAAAGTAGTAAAGGAGTTTTGCTATTTATGGAGGAAAATAACTGATGATGGTCGAAGTAGAGAGGATATAAAATGTAGACTGGCAATGGGAAGGAAAGCGTTTCTGAAGAAGAGAAATTTGTTAGCATCGAGTATAGATTTAAGTGTCAGGAAGTCGTTTCTGAAAGTATTTGTATGGAGCATAGCCATGTATGGAAGTGAAACATGGACGATAACTAGTTTGGACAAGAAGAGAATAGAAGCTTTCAAAATGTGGTGCTAGAGAAGAATGCTGAAGATTAGATGGGTAGATCACATAACTAATGAGGAGGTATTGAATAGGATTGGGGAGAAGAGAAGTTTGTGGCACAACTTAACTAGAAGAAGGCATCGGTTGGTAGGACATGTTCTGAGGCTTCAAGGGATCACCAATTTAGTATTGGAGGGCAGCGTGGAGGGTAAAAATCGTAGAGGGAGACCAAGAGATGAATACGCTAAACAGATTCAGAAGGATGTAAGTTGCATTAGGTACTGGGAGATGAAGAAGCTTGCACAGGATAGAGTAGCATGGAGAGCTGCATCAAACCAGTCTCAGGACTGAAGACCACAACAACAACAATGGGCAGCACTATGGCTGTCGGTCCACACATACAAACATCCTTAGCCCCATCACTGGCTCAACGTGATATGCACATGTGTCAAATACATCTTGCTGTTTGTATCCACCTCACATCACATCACATCACATCAAGCTTCGCTTCAGAGCACACAGTCACCTGCGATTTAGTCATACAGTAAGCATGGCAGCACAATATTCATTTGAAGAACAGCGAGATATGGTTTTTGTTTATGGACTAGCTGATGGTAATGCACATGAAGCTCAATGGTTGTATGAGGAATGGTACGCAGAAAGACACCATCCACACCCACAAACGTTTACAGCAATTCACCGGCGAATTTGTGAAACAGGCTTGATAGCGGGATATCATGGTAATGCTGGAAGACCTCGAACACAACAGGATGCCGCATTTCAAGAGACTGTTCTTGACTGCTTCAACGAAGCACCTATGACAAGTACTCAAGTGGTTGGACATGACATGGGGGCCACTCATCAGTTAGCCTGGGAGGTTTCGAGGGATGACTGCGAGCATCCATTTAGTTTCAACCCTGTCCAAGAGCTGTGGTGGACTATGAACACAGACTAGGGTTTTGTTGGTGGTTTCTGCGATGTGTTGCAATTCATTTTGCCTGAAGATGGCAAAATTAATTGCCAAAACTGGTTGCTTTCAAAATAAAATAAAATATCTTAAAGTGTATGGCTGTTGGTAATGTTTATTGACTTGAAAAGCTCAGTAAATTGTTTTCAATAATTGAGTATCAATAATTAGTCTTTCTGTGGCCACAGGGATGTGCATTTGGGTATCTGTGTGTGTGAATGTGGAACTATCACAGGAAAAAGAGTTAGTGTTCAGAAGCTAGTGTGAATGCTGTTTTCTGTTTTGTTACTGTGCTAATGCACCAAATTGTTATATATGAGTGGTTGCCTTTCCCCTACTTTACATACTGTGCCACCCAGGAATTTCCATTATTGTTAAAAATTCAACATAAATGGTGAATTGCTTAAAATTTGCTGATGAGTTGGCTACTCCATGAGCACATTATGTTCTTTTCTCAACAACCTGAGTACGAGACCCTGTCACACGAAAACCTTACAATACATTTCATACTCGTAATATCGCACAGCAGCTCAGGAGATTTGTAAGCTATCTCACACTAGATAACAAAGTGCATTGAATATAATGACAGCAAACAAAAAACAAGGGTTGATCTATTAATGGAGTATTTTTAAAGGAAGACATCAGACAACTTATAATGAAGAATTCAACATTCCACCAAGAAATTAAGTCAAGTTTGCCAGTAGTTAATTACTGGATAAATTCTTTCAGAATTCATACATCACACTTCAGTAGAAACGCCAGTTTTTAAGATTAACACCCTCTTTACTGTTAGGTGGTGATTGAATATTGGAATTTTAGTGACCTTTTCCACAGCAGCTACATAAGATGTATCAAACAAAACAGATTTTGCATGCTGCAACTGGATATGCTTAAACTCAAGGCACGTTTTGCCTCTGTTAACATGGTCTCATCAGTGGATGTCAGCTAAAAGTCATACCTTTTCTTCTCTCTTGTATGTTAGTAACATATTTGAGTCAAAATTCTTGAGTTCCACTTAATTCTTTGTATGAGGTGTTTTAACTGATAAAAACCAAAATGTAAGTCTTTACAGAGTAAAGATGTGACTCACTGTAGGTGGATACGGATCACCTGAAGTCATACATTAACAGGCAGATGCTGAGGCCACTGCTGCCTACTTCTGTAAAGCATCCTAACAAATTCTGGCAAGTGCTAATCTACTTACAGAGATAATTATTGGCCTCACTTCTAGAGCACTCGTTATATGTATATTAGAACAAAAACGTATTTTTTGAAATAAGCCACCGCTACCTCTATTGTACCACTTGACTGCTGTTTGTAACTAATACTTGAAAGAAAACATTTATGTAACTACACACAGACCGTGTTTAGCTGTCTTTATGCTGACAAAGTAGGATCTGTCTAGTACAAGTATTAGAATTGTGTGGACTTACATCTGTGGCTCCAAATGTTAAAAATGTTATGACTGTAGAAGGAGGGGCTAAAAAGTTATTCTTTTAGTCTGGTTTTGAATATCTGGATATTTTCAGTTTCCTATCTGATTTCACCAGGCATTCAGTAGGGACGGATGGGACCGATGGTGGTCTCTGTTCCCCCTGCCACATTGTGATTCCAGTCCACATGGGGAGAGGAGAACAGTACCACTGTCACTCCCAATTCCCTGCATTTGCTTTCATAATTTTCACATGATGCCTCTTTGCATACAAGATACATTTCAGTTCCAGACCAGAACTGTGGAGGAGGCTCCCTTCACTCTCAGCACACAATCATTTCCAGATGATGACCATGGAGATTAACCTTGAAAATTTGAGTTTCTACTCAAATGTGGTACAGTTTCAACTTCAGATAATTTTTTTTACAGCAATACTGGCATGAGGAACCCTAATGTAATAATAGTTAGTTGTGATAATTGTGACAATCATTCCAGTTTAGGAAGTTTAACTAATACACTGATTTTTAACAGTGTAAGCTATTATAACTAGAAACTGTTTCACTAGGTAACAAAACTACATTATTCATAAAATACTTTGTGCTACAAATTGTACTTTTTTTGGTGGAGTAGACTCAGAATCACATACATGTCAGCAGTTAACAACAGCCTACAAAGGAGATTGCTTACCAATCACTCATGCGACTGGTTCCAGAATATTGCTCTAATTATGTGGGACCTGTGCCAGATAGTACTAACAGGCGATGTGTCTACAGTACAATTTTCCATTCCTTGCATCACACTGTGATCTGTGTGTGCCTGACAGCTGAGGTAAGGAAAAAGTAAATACAACAGACTGACTCCAGTAATTTTTGTGTCAAAAAATAATTTATTCACCCCATCAAAAGCATAGTTTGTTACTGACAAACACAGTCCTTCCCATACAACAACATATTAAATACAATGATGTCAAAACACAGGCTCCTATAAATTAAAATTTCATTAGTTGAAGAAAAAACAGTTTTTCACTTGCTTCCATGTATGCTATGAATAATTGCAGCTCGTCATCAGGGTAAAAATCTGCCACACATAAAATGAAAAAAGTATTTCAAAATCTTTCATTGATGATTTGTTCTTAAAGTGTTCCAACTAACCATTACTCTGTCTCTGAATTAGTTTATCCAACATTTTTGTAAAGGCTGCACGTTAGTGAGTCAATCCAGTCCCCAGCCAGTACAATCTGCTGAAGCCAATCCATATTCACCATATTTTGAGCAATACTCATGATGAAATACTCCTTACTGGGACTGTTATGTACAATGTATAAGAACTTTAAACTGTCTTTATTCTGTCAACAAAGCAAAGTCTGTCATTTATCCCATAATTAATGAAACTCGTGTAATTCTTTCAGATCATTTTATTATGTTATTCAGAGACATTCCACTGAGCATAATTTAACCAACTGATCATGTTCATTACTTAAGTATGCATAATTTTCAAAAACAACCTCTATATCTGTGCCAACAACAGGCAATGACTAATAATGAACTACTTGATTACTAATATTTTAATCTGTGATTACACAAATATAAATCATATGTCACTATTAAAGTTGGAAAATCTACTAATAAACAACAGTTTCTACAGCATTAATGAATACCTGGAAGTTTTCTCAAATCTGTAGGTCTTTCATAACTCTCCAAACATCAACCGTTCCAAGATCAAACCAAACTTCTTTCATCCATGTATGTATGTATGTAATCCAGCACCTCACTTTTGTGCTGTGTTACTATGCCCACTTAACTAAAGAACTGGTATTTATTAATTTTAGTAAAATCGACCAAGGGGTTTTGCAAGCTTTTATTCTATCTGTATGTACATAAGCAGAATAATGTTTTTGTTATAAAGATGTGTTGATACCAATAATAAGATTTTGTACATGATGTAAATATTTAATATATAATTTTATACTGTTCTGTACTATGACAAGTCCAATATCATGAATGTGATAATACGGGAGCTAAATAAATTGATAAATAAGTCGTCTCATTCACTGCATCTCTTTTCAGGAAACCTAACCTCACCATCCCATGACTCCACCTTGTAGTTCATAAAACCATTCTGTTTTAGGTTTACATTAAATTTGTTGAAATAAATTCATATTTTCGCCTAATTATGTTTTATGGTGTTACTATAGAAGTGGTACTTAATTATTTAACCAAGTGAATAAAGTCTGTAGCATGTTGTATTTTGAGCTTCTGTGTATTTCATTTATTAATAATCACAAAACCAATTTTTTAGCCTTATTTGCCAACACATACATTTCAACTTAAAGGTTGAGAAATTAAACTTAATGCAATTATCTTTCTTAACTTTGTTTTGGCTATTATTTTAGTATTTTTGATGTACTTGATCAGAAGTAAAAATGCTGGAAGCTACAAAAAGAAATGCAGATGCAGATCTGGCAACATGAGGAATACACAATGAACTGTTAACACTTGAAAGTAAACAAGTAAATATATGTGACCAAAACAAGAATGGTAGCCCTGCAAGAAGACCATCCTATGCTTTTTAGTCGGCCTATTACTGTTTGTTTCACTTCAGCATGTTTTTTTTTCTGCTAGTTACAACTTTGTCTCAATTTTTTATAGCCTACAAACACCATTTGATAAATAATTCTAAAGAACATTGTGCATTATCAAACTTAATGAGTGTGCTGATTTGTCAGTAGAATGTAATTGCCCGTCCTAACACCATTCATGAAGGACACACCACACAAGGTTTCCTGCCGCAGAGAACCATCCTCAACAGTGAATCTTGTGTTAAAACCTCATAGGACTAGTACCAAGCTGATTTGTGTTTATTGTCTGATAATATATCTCAAGCACAAGAAATGTCAAACAAACAAATTCATAAATATTTGTTCATCATAATTCACCAACACAGAATGCAGTATCTTATAAAAGAAAAAAAAAACACTAGTTATCTGTGAAATGATCAGACAGTTCTAGTGCAAAAGCTGGTCAATTGCATTGGAAAGTATCTAAGCATTACCGGAAGACCGCCCTGCTATCAAACAGCAGAATGTATAAAAGAAGACAGACAAGGTCAACTGACAGGAAGTGATCTGCTGTGGAAGACTTGAGCATAAAATATATTAAACTGTGACATTTTCATGTCTTCATTCTCTTTGTCCAAACTGATTCACACAGTTTTACAGTTCTTTTCAGCACACAAAGCTACAGATTAAATGAAGATGTAAGAAAATACAGCAAGGTAAATCATTATGGTTTCAGCATACCTAAAACTCCAGGTCAAACTATAAGAATGAGGAATTGACCACTCACTAATAGCAGACATGCAGCACACAAAACATAACAGCACAGACTTAACTGGCTTTCAAGCAACTGCTTTTTTCCAGTTTTCCAACAGATCGCTACATACATATTAACATGTTTTGATTATAAAATATTTGATTAATTCAACATATGTATTTGTAATGTGATTACTATGGACACTATAATGGAATGAAAGTGATATTGTATTGTCTAGCTAGGATATGCATTGTCATGTGGTAAATGAAACAAGCAAAAAAAAAAAAAAAAAAAAAAACTGCCATTTCAGAGATACACTTCACAATAATGGCAACTGCACAATGAAATGACATCAATGAGTGAAGTTGTACATGTACTATAAATGTGTAAAGTGTATGTGGCCCATGAGAATGACATGTGTGCACTAACGAATAAAAAAAGTGTATAGCAGTGCACCAAACTAGACTACCCTGTGCACCTGTAAACAACTAAAAGCTATTGTATTTTCCATTTAACTAAAACTATACCAAAAAAATTACTCTCCTCCATATTGTGTTAAATATGAACAACTGCTCTTTAGGTGAATGTACTTAATATTTTCTCTGGTTATCACATTCTTTCCTCACACTTTTTATGTAACGTAACTGAAAGTTTATTACTGAATTGCATTAAATAAATAACATTGAATAATTTCTCGTATTGTGAAATGCTGGAAATACTTTAAATGACGATTATAATCTATTTTTAGACGTTCCAATAAGGCCAAATTTTTTCGGTACTCCATTTAAATTGTAGACTACTAAAATATAACCCTAACCAGTAGGAAAAAAATATATAAGCCGAATTTCAACTTCATGTTGCCATAGAATGACGGAGTTAGTTGTCTAAATCAGAGGATAACGATCAGAAAAAAAACTCAGTTTGTAGAAAACATTTTATTTCTATTTTGAATGTACAAAGCTGATATGGCTTGGATTCAGAATTTAAAAAAACAGTTTGTGATACAATAATCACAAGAATTTTAGGATAACCTACAATGAAAACGTGCCTAAAGGTCCTGACTCTATGTATCATTATTACACACGCAATTTCGTCTGCAGTAGCCTCTCTCGCATATATTTTTCGCACTCTTTTTCAGTTAATACAAAATTCGGCACTGTATGAGGTGAAATAGAGCTTTCTGTGTAAATTGTATATACAAAAATTAATACAGAAATATGAAAGCCTGGATGGCCTACACTTTCAGGCACCCGAAGATGCTACATACGAATCCTTCTGGACAGCAAGAATCGATCCCGTGACAACACACGGCATTTTTCATTGGACAACATCCCGCTGAACCATCTCTCTTCACACAGCACGTTTGGTCACTTCCGCATCTCTGTTGTCTTCCACTGCATCCTTCAGCGACAACTTGCTCCTTCTCCTGCACACGGGCTGCTTCCAAGGTGCTCTCGCTTTCTTGGCGACGGCAAAGACCAGCCCCGATGCAGTGTGTTCCGTAGGGGCAGCAGTGGGTCATGTCCCTGCAGCAGACTCCGTGCTGGTACGGACAGCAGCCGTAATGTTTCGTCGGCATCATGCAGCATGTCGTGACGCCGGGGCAGGTGCTTCCGTCCGGACAGTGCTCGTTTGACTCACTGATATTCGTTGTGGTGGCGGTGGTCAGCTCGACGAAAACGACACGCTCTTTCTTCTCTTGTAGAACGTCAATGCATCGTTCGTGCTCCTCGTCGCAAACAGTGCCGAAGGGGCAGCAGTGGATACCATCGAGGCAGCAAATGGCGCCTGGGAACGGGCAGCAGCCCTCTCCGCCCCCTGACAGTTCGCAGCACGTCTGATCCTGCGGGCAGGTCGTGTCTGTGCAGGCAGACACGCCCCCGCGACGTGCTGTCGTTTCGATTACAGCCTGCTTTGTGTGTGGAGCTTCCGCTCCCTCAATGTCGTTCTCTGTTTGTTGACGTCGGCACAGCCCGCCCCCGATGCATTGGGTTCCGTAGGGGCAGCAGTGGATCAAGTCCCTGCAGCAGACTCCCTGCTGGAACGGACAGCAACCATAGTGTTTCGTTGTCGTCATACAGCACGTCGAAACGTCAGGACAGGTACTTCCGTCGGGGCAGTGCTCGTTGGATGACACACTGATGTTTGGGGCGGCGATTAACTCGAGGAGAGCGGTCTCCCTGTCCCCTTCCTGTAGGACACTTATGCAGCGGCGATGTTCTTCGTCACACACGCTACCGAAAGGGCAGCAGTGGATGCCATCGAGGCAGCAGATGGCGTTTTTGAAAGGGCAGCAGCCCTCCCCGCCTTCCGATAGTGTGCAACACGTCTCATCCCGTGGGCAGGACGACTGCGAACATGTCGACAAACCTCCAGAAACACACGCTGCTAACGCGAAGGCAAGCACGCACAACTTCGTTCCGGCCATGACTACACCGAACCACAGCTGTTCTGCCGCTTTTGTTTCTCGACATCTCGTAGCTGTTGCAGTCGATGTATCGATTGTGACCACTGAACTCGATTCGCGCCGAGTCTGCGACCAGGGACGGCGATATCGTATTGCAACGCCGGTTGGTTGACTCCGCGCATCGCGTCACATGACGCCACGGCTCACCGCCCAATAGCGATACAGACACGCCTATCGAGCTGGACAGCGCGCCGCCGTTCTGTGTTTGACATACAGCATTAAGGATGTGACAATGATTAACTCCATTTGTTTAGAAAGTAAATAAGCTAACAAAAATGTAGCGCGTTTCAGAAAGCTGTCTACGCTTAAATGACGAATTTTACGCTCTCGCAAAAGCTGGAGGAGGAAGAAACTTTCTGTAAATGGCTTAGAGCAAATCTCGGTACCCCTTAGGAAGTCGATATCCATCCATGGACAAATAAATTGTGCAGATTTTGTCTACAGTTTAGAAATATGAGTGGATGCTGCATAGACATGGAAAAGATTATGCTCTTACAGCATCTTTGAAATCTAAAAGTACGGAAGATCCATTTAACATTAAAACATAGCTATGATGAGTGTCGTAATTACTTTTTAAGGGTTTAAAAAATTGCTTTGCTAAGATGATAAAATTTTAGTGGAAAATAATTAAAACTATTTCGTACGATTCTTATGTTTTTTTCGTTCCGGTGGAACTAAACACTATACTTAGACAGCAAATTCAGCTCTGCAGTGTTTCTACGTTCTTTCACGTGTTCCTTTTATTATATGCTCTCATCTGCGGCACATTACCTTCTTGTCCTTTTGCGTAACAAGGCTGCGCATTTTGGGAACTGAAATCTATAAGGGTATCTCACGAACTAACAAAGTTGGCAAATAAACAAGAAAATTCTAATAGTGTTTCCTTCGTGTAGGACAACCATAGCTGAAGGATTAGTTTTCTTGGAGATGCTATAAAGCGACAGCATCTCCGAAAATTGGAATGTCCAGAACGGATTGCAGTAGCCGACAGTCTCAACTTCCATAGAACAACGAGGAACTATAATCAACCTGAACGTAAAAAACAGGATTACGAATTGTTGAAGGTATACACTGTATAAAAAATGTTGTGTGTTAATAATTATCTACAGAACCAGCGGAACAATATCTTGCATCTATAATAAGGACTTTGTAGACATGTATGAAACTTTTGCTTGGGATGAATGTCGATTTCTCATGGAGGACGTCCGGCGAACAGATCTGAAGGCTGCCGATGTTAACGCAGGGAGTTGTACTGTAAGATCATGAACGCGCTAGAAACAAAGCGAAAGAAACCAGTGAATAACTAACTACTTTGTTGAAATTCAATGAACAGAATCAGAATGAGGGCAAAGGGAACGCCTCAGATATAGCATAACGGTTCGGCTGTTACACTGACGGGGAAAAAAACGGAACACGAAGAAGGACTTGTGCGGCATAAACGAAAGTTGATGTGCACGTTTCTTCATCTAAAAGATGATGTCTACTGAAATTTCTGCGCCAGTCGCATAAGGCTGACGCTGGTAGCTCCATTAAGAGGATGCGAATCAGGTTTCTTTAAATACACGATGTAACGGTCGTGGGCGTTAGTTATCTTTCAGATTGGACGTACCGAGTTGATGTTAATTAAGAATGCCTTTATGGCGAGAAAGACGCCATTGTTAACACCTCACTGAGTTTGAACACGGTCGTGTAATACGCCTACGAGAAGTTGGATGTTTGTTCCGCGATACTGCAGAAAGACTTGCCAGGAACGTAACTACGGTACATGATTGCTGGTAGCGGTGGTTACCAGAATGTACGGTGCAGCAGGCATGGAACTCCATCCCACAAACTGGCATCCTGGACCAGTACAACACAATCCATGCATGCTTGCATTCTGACGGTTAAACAATGGTTCAAATGGCTCTGAGCACTATGGGACTTAACATCTGAGGTCATCAGTCCCCTAAAAAATGGCTCTGAGCACTATGGGACTCAACTGCTGAGGTCATTAGTCCCCTAGAACTTAGAACTAGTTAAACCTAACCAACCTAAGGACATCACAAACATCCATGCCCGAGGCAGGATTCGAACCTGTGACCGTAGCGGTCTTGCGGTTCCAGACTGCAGCGCCTTTAACCGCACGGCCATTTCGGCCGGCTCAGTCCCCTAGAACTTAGAACTACTTAAACTTAACTAACCTAATAACATCACACACTTCCATGCCCGAAGCAGGATTCGAACCTGCGACCGTAGCGGTAGCGCAGTTCCAGACTGTAGCGCCTAGAACCGCTCGGCCACAACGGCCGGCTCTCTGGCGGCTACAACTGTTATTAATGTACCAGTACACCCGCAAAGGCTTTCTCACATTTACATAAACCTGAGATCTTGCAAAGTTAATCACCTAAATATGTTACCTAGATAAATGTATTCCCGAAATTTCATTAGCCCACATTAATTTCTTTTTGTGTTGCGATTTTCTTTTCCATCGGTGTATATGACAGCTCGCTTGTGTGCAGCCTAAAATGAAAGACTCGTAAGATATTTTGGCTCATCATCCTATCGTTTTTGTGAAAACCACCCTAAATTTCATGACGCGCAATCGACTCAAAATTGACGAGAGCGATATTTAATTGAAAACTGAGCATTTGTCATCGTCATATATGTGATCAGTAAACGCATATTTTTCTAGAAGTCGAGAAAAAAACGTTTACGACTGCCGTTTATGTACACCCGAGGAAAAACCTGATCAACGAAAGCGCCGCGTAGCGACCATGGCATCTGTCTGGGTAGCGAAAACCTATTTTCGATCCTCAACCGAATTCTGCCTTTTTTCCATTTGAATGTTTTCCCAATTCTAATTTAAAAGGTATAGAAGCGTTAGTAAGGTACGTAAAACAATAAGGAATAATTACAAGATACGGAAATCAAATTCTCAGATGACGTTGATTAGTAAAGAATTAAAATTGTACTCCGGGTCGTCTAAAACGTCTCTTTCATTCTGTAGCGTGTCCTCACTTTGGTTCGAACAACTACTTGGATGATACTTGCATAAACACTCGCGGCCTCAGGAATATACACATATCAAAAAATGTTTTCCATCACCCCGGTTCCCAGAAGTTCTGAAGACAAACTTTGATGTGGATATTGTATCACAGACACGGTCCCTTTGGCTGTTCAGATATGTCACTAAACCCTCCCAAAGACGTAAACAACCGTGCATGAGCAGCACCTATTAGACGGAGGGGATCCGACAGCCGATAGTTCCAGTCATTCTGCCAGGAAGGAGGTGCACGGATCGTGTTCTTTGCAGTTCAACTATGTCTAGACGGTCAATGCCGCGTTTCGATCGCGTTCGCATTGTTACTTTGTGCCAGAAAGGACTCTCTACAAGGGAAGTGTCGACGCGTCTCGGAATGAACCAAAACGATGTTGTTCGGACATGGAGGAGATACAGAGAGACAGGAACTGTCGTTGGGATGCCTCGCTCAGGCCGCCCTAGGGCTACTACTGCAGTGGATGACCGCTAACTAAGGATTGTGGCTCGGAGGAACCATGACAGCAACGCTACCATGTTGAATAATGGTTTTCGTGCAGCCACAGGACGTACTGTCACGACTCAAACTGTGGGCAATAGGCTGCATGATGCGCAACTTCACTCCCGACGTGCACGGCGAGGTCCACCTTTGCAACCACAACACCGTGCAGCGCGGTGCAGATGCGCCCAACAACATGCCGAATGAAACGCTTAGGATTGGCGTCACGTTCTCTTCACCGATGAGTGTCGTGTCGCATATGCCTTCATCCAGACAATCGTCGGAGACGTGTCTGGAGGCAACCCGGTCAGGCTGAACGTCTTAAACACACAGTCGAGCGAGTGCAGCAAGGTGGAGGTTCCCTGCTGTTTTGGGGTGGCATTATGTGGGGCCGACGTACGCCGCTGGTGGTCATGGAAGGCGCCGCAACTGCTGTACGATGCGCGTTTAGTGCAACCATATCGGCAGCATATCGGCGAGGCATTCATCTTCTTGGGCGACAATTCGTGCCCCCATCATGCACATCTTGTGAATGACTTTCTTCAGGATAACGATATCGCTCGAGTAGAGTGGCCAGCATGTTCTCCAGACATGAACCCTATCGAACATGCCTGGGATAGATTGAAAAGGGCTGTTTATGGACGACGTGACCCACCAACCACTCTGAGGGATCTACGCCGGAATCGCCGTTGAGGGGCGAGACAATCTGGACCACCAGTGCCTTGATGAACTCGTAGATAGTATGCCACGACCAATACGGGCATGCATCAATGCAAGAGGACGTGCTACTGGGTATTAGAGGTACCGGTGCGTGCAGCAATCTGGGCCACCACCTCTGAAGGTCTCGCTGTCTGGTGGTACAACATGCAATGAGTGGTTCTCATGAGCAATTTTTCTGTTCAGGTTCCGGAACTCTCGGAACCGAGGTGATGCAAAACCTTTTTTGATGTGTGTATAATGTATACAAATCTTCACGCAACCACATTGTTCCTTCCTAAGATTCGGCGGAAAACAGACTTGGTTTACATTTAAGACATTTCTTATTCGTAGATTAATTTCGATGCATGCATGTATGCATACGCAAGAAATCGGTGATTACAGTTGATTATGAATAATGCTATGAACCGGGACGAATTACCAGCTGTCTTACTCGGAAGGATTTTCGGCGACGTTTGTTTACAGACGGGTGCTGGGCAGAATTTTATTTCGAGGTTTCAAAATTACAATGTGCTTCTGAAAACCAAGCGGGAATTGTCTAAATGCGTGCGTGCAATAACGATGAAACACGCTGTGGATTCTATAAGAGTTGCTTTCATTACACTGAGTCGCGTTATGTAGAACATCAAAAATTAAACCACTTTCGCAAATATGATGAAGTTCAAAAGTCAAACAGTAGATAGATTTTCCAAAGAGTAACTAGTGCTCCATTTTTTGCGTTATATTCTTCATATCAATAAATATCTTGTATTACGCTCTTTCTAGAGTACCCAGTTCAAATTTCTCAAAATCGGTTCAACGGTTTTGTCTTGAAAGCGTAACAAACAGAGTTACTTTCGCATTTATAATATCAGTACGGATAAGCGACAGTCGTAACAGTTTTTTTCCTCGTTTTCTAGGAAAACATGCCTCCACGAATACCATGTGGATGATGAAAAATGCTCAGTTTTCAATTGTCTATCCATCCCGACATTTTTGAATCAATTGCGCGTCATGAAAGCTAGGGATAATTTTTTCAAAAACTGGAGTGCTTTGAGCCAAAATGCCTTGGAGTATTTCATTTTAGGTTGCACACAAGCGAGCTGCCAAATACGAGCTGAATCGGTTGGTCATGTCTGACTCCTTCCCTTTGACAGTGCTGAGTGTAACGGTTCTGATCGTAACCTTCACTCGTTACTTGAGTTTAATTTTTAACGACAGTCACTGTATTGTGAATAAGGTCTTAACAGTTAAGTGACTATTTTTGAAAGTGAACGATAAATAATACTTTGATCACAATCACAGAATTTTGTTCATTATTCCGCCCTACGTTTGGAGGTTTCAGCTATTTATCTCCATATTATTTACAGTTCTTTCACATTATCAGCGTCCGATTATGTATTAAGACGGACGCAGCTTGACGTTACATACTTTTTTTTCCAGAGTGACAGGTAGGAAGATGTGGGGGGTACATCCACTGCGATGTACCGCGTGTCCAGAATTAAAGTTCCAGTTTCTAAACGCAGCAGAAAGAGAACAAATGCTCAGAAGAGCGTCAAATTTGATAAGCATATTATTGACGCAGAGGGAAACGCCATGGAACAAAAAAATTTAACGAAAATTGTACCACTAGATGGCGCTATACGCGTTAATGTAAACGGGATCGGCTACGAACGACAAATGAATCTCAATATGACGATTGTCATTTGGGCAGCGCACAAGGCCACCAGTACAGCTCGATGTGTGTGGCTGCGCAAGATCGGCAGTCAACCACTTGTGTCACTGTTAGGCAAGCTCATCCACCACGGCAAGAGCGTACAGCATCGGGTGGAAACAATCGGTTTTTAATTGTCCTTAGGCCAAAAACAGCATAAAAAACAAAAGTGACATTGGTTTTTACCTACACTGGAGCAAAGAACCGCATAGAAAGCAAAATAATATCGGTTATTAAATATCGCGAGGTTAGCGCAAGACATGCTCAATATGTTGCCCACCATTTTCTGTGAGAAGGTGAAATGTCTCGGGGGTCACGTTTAGAATGCGTGTCTTCAATTCAGCTACATTTGTAATTGGAGCACTGAACGCAACATGTTTCGGATAGCCGCGCGGGATTAGCCGAGCGGTCTCAGGCGCTGCAGTCATGGACTGTGCGGCTGGTCCCGGCGGAGGTTCGAGTCCTCCCTCGGGTATGGGTGTGTGTGTTTGTCCTTAGGATAATTTAGGTTAAGTAGTGTGTAAGCTTAGGGACTGATGAGCATAGCAGTTAAGTCCCATAAGATTTCACACACATTTGCACATTTTTTGAACATCTTTCGGATAACCCCACAGCAAGAAGTCACACGGATTAAGATCAGGTGACAATTCTAGCTTTTCCGAAATATCTCTGGAGCAGTCGCTTCACTGGCTGTGCAGTGTCGGAGGAGCGCCATCTTACATAAAAATGATACTGCCCACACAGCCAAGCTATTGAAGGTTTGGAATGATGTTGCGGCGCAAAAGACTAGCATAGCGTTTACCCGTGACTGGACAGTTAACAGGGCCCGCAGGACTCATCTCCTCCAAACAATACGGCCCTATGATAAACGATGCCGCCAACCTACATCACTCAGTCACTTTTGCAGTCCTCAGCTGACGTGCGTTAGGATTTTCCGTTGCCCATATCGTGGAATTCTGCGTATTGACATGCCCTTGGAGACGGAAATGGGCTTCGTCTGTCAACAGAATGTTCCACGGCTATTCATTGCCCACTTCCATGCGAGCAAAAAATTCCAGAACGAACATTTGTCCTGCTGGCAGGTCAGTAGGAAGCAACTCCTGAACACGGGTGATTCTGTATGGATAGCAATGCAGGATGTTTCGTCGGATTTTATGCACCACACTCGCAGGCAAGTGCAACGTTCGCACTGCGTATTTGCACAACACCGCTTGACCGCTCCCGCAATACTGTGGCGAGATTGGCAGACGTCGGATCAACAGATTTCCTCCCTCTGCCAGAGTGCACTTCGAAAGAACCCGCCTTTTCGAATTTTGCAATCGTTTTCTCCAGATCCTTACCAGATATCGGATCAATGCCTTTTTTTCATAGCCTTGAGTGTCCGTAACTTGAAGGGCCGCCGGTGCACAGCAATCGTTCTCGCGAAAGAGCTTTACCAGCAGCGCGCGATTCTTTATAATTATACAGACAGTCACGCTGGCTTGAGGAACAGCCGTGTGCTTCGTGTCTGATGCTGTGCTTATTTTGATGCTTACAGCACCATCTATTTGTGAAATTTCTGTTAAATTTCATTTTTGGTCTGTGACGTTTCCCCCTGCATCTATAATATGCTAATCAAAGTTGACGTCATTCTGAGCAGTGGCTATCTGTCTACAGCGTTTTGAACTTATCTTTGATTATGGACGCCCAGTGCTTCGCTGGCGTACGATAAGTGGAATATCTGTGACTTGACCACAGATTTTGGTTATTCTTAGCTTCCAAAAAAACAGACGTGTATCTTTCATTGTGCAAATACTCGTGCAATGAAGCGTTATTATCATATCTCAGTTATATCGTACCCGGTCCGTACCCTCGCTACAGATGTGTTGATGACATAAAGAAAACTGAAGACCGAAATATATGG
The DNA here is from genome assembly GCF_023898315.1 of Schistocerca nitens. Classification (NCBI taxonomy): domain Eukaryota; kingdom Metazoa; phylum Arthropoda; class Insecta; order Orthoptera; family Acrididae; genus Schistocerca; species Schistocerca nitens. Next base: position 475,713,384 of record NC_064622.1, on the reverse strand, counting down.
AGAAGTCTAGACCTACAGTCAATCAGGGTAACTTTGTACCACTGTTTTGAAAATATTGGATGCAAAATAACAAAATAAGTTACACATCACGACAGACATTGTAACATTTTGCATCTCTAGTAACTGAGTGTTTGGTAAAGTGAAAATGTATACTAACTATGCCCCATTGGAGTAAAATTTCTATTTTAATACTGGTACAAAGTTATACTTTCATTTAGGGTAACTTTAGACCAGTCTTAAAAAAAAACATAGTATTTTTCCTATATTTAATGCTCTGCGTATATATAGAGCATGTCAGAAGGAAATCAGGTGTTAATAAGAAGTAAAAACAAATATTGTTAATTCACTATCGAAAGTTTACTCTGAAATATCACTGTCGCCAGAAGTTCACTTCACAGCCAACGCAACTATAATCCGTTGATTATACGAATAGACCTGATGTAAACATCGCACTACGTATTCTTCCGCGTTTGGTGGAGCCTCATTGGATTTCCGTTTCACATGCGACTGCAGCCAAGCGGTCTCAAGTACTGTCATGTACGATAATAAGGATACGTTTTGTGTTGTGTGTTACGCGCACATCGACTTAGCGATAATACGGGACAACAGCTTTACTGTCGTATTTAACTTGGACAGCACTGGCCGTTCAGCTGGTACAGCTAGCCTCCAGTGAAGTGGGCAGCTGCAGCTCACACGTAAAAAAAGACGAGCAGACGAGCAATACAGCTTCGAGTGGCATTTAATTTTTAAGCAGAATGAAATCATACACTGCAAATCTCCCACAATACGCTCCTTACACGACTAGGCGAAAACCACAACACTTTATTCTTTTTAGCTAACATACTTGTTGTAATTAAAAACAAGAATGATGAAAATTCCTGACTTAACCACAGCGTAAGTTTTTTGCATAAGGTGTGTGTAACGTAAGAGAGTATTGAAGGATTTCACCGTATAGTTAAACATTGAAGCCACTGAAGGTATTGCATGGAACCGGGGACCTAGAAACGACGGAGAGGCTTCGTCCCCGCCGTAGGCCACAGTGGTTCACAACCCTACAACGGGCCACAGCAGTCCACCCACCCCACCCCCATGTGTTTCACTACGGAACAGAAAGCACCCTCAGCCATTTTCATAGTGCGCGTTGACAGCTCGACAGTCAGAGCACAACGCTGCAGAGGCTGTGACTGCAAACGATTTTTGAAATAAACACTACGTAGCTAAAGCGTGATGAAGAAAGAGGCTGATGGCTGTTAATGCATTTGAACATCTTAAAGTTTCATTTAACGTAATTTAGTAATAACGTATCTAATACATAAGGAGGACCTACTTCCAAGAGCGTAACAACACCCGTGAACGTGTGCTATGGCTTCTGACTAATCGTCGCATTTGTGTTTGTTTACATCATGTTTATTTTTATGATGAACGGATTATAGAGCATAATCATAAGTCTGAGAGCTCGTAAGAAGGTGGAAAGACAACTGAAATATTACCTAGAAATCACAGGTTTAGCAGCAGCAGCAGTTTGAAACAAAAGTAGTAATTGGTGACCGGTAAAAAGTTACCCTGATTGATTGCATAGCTACAAAGCAGTGGATCATAAAGCGGTGATGATGATCGAGATAGTATTTGTTGGATTATGGGCGTTATTTTCTGCAAAATGACTTATTCTGGGGCGCAAACAGAAAATCTGGCACCATACATCTGAGTACACAAAATAAACCGACATTTTCTGTCTTGAGACCAGACTTCCGACTCGTTGAAACGTACTGTGGACTTACGAAGAAAGTTTCGCGATTGATTTATCAGAAACACGAAACTCAGTTTATGTTTCGTAATTTTAATTCTGTGTAACGTGTTTCATCCGACGTGCAACAAATCGTAACGCGTCTATAGCTCTTTGTAAGTATCGACGGTGTTGATAGTGACCGAACGCAGGGTTATATTTGCCTGCTAAATTACAGAAACCTTGTCATGGGAAATTAGGACTTCAGCACCCTACAGGCCGGTGAAGGTTGAGAATTTGTGCCAGACCGGGACTCTAAGCCAGTTGCTCCACTTCACTGGAACGGTTGCCTTAACAGTGTTGGCCATCCGGACACGCTTCCCGTCCAACCCAGATTCTCAGCTTGTCACCCGCAAGTAGTGACGCCATCCGTTAGCCCCCTGTAAGTGCCGCAGGGATTCGGAAGATACGGTTCATCTGGCTAGAAAGTAACTGGAGCCGTCCCTGCTCGTATAAGAGGCGTGTGAGTAAAGTAGTGAGACTGGCCACGCTGCGAGCGATATGGCAACGCTGTGTTGTTCTACTTGTGTAGACCGGTGTGTTCATACCTTCCATATGCTCAGTCCGAGTTTCAATTCCGTACAGCCATCACGTGAGTTTTGAGAGCGCCATCAGTTAAGTTGTGTTTTTCTTGTGTGCTACGAAGATGGTACAGCGCAATTTAGAGCAACGTTGTGCCATCCGGCTTTGTGTTAAACTTCGAGAATCCGCGACTGAGACCTTTGAAAAGTCGAATCAGGCCTATGGTGAATATTCCTCACCGAGAGGAATGCCGAGAACACGTTGAAGTCGAACCTCGCCCATGCAGACCTTCAGCTTCAGAAACCGACGAAAACTCCGAACGTGTGCGTGCTCTTGTGAGAGTGTTCCTCCACGAAAAACTGTCAATCAAGTACTTCCCAAAGATGTCCTCGAAAGATTCAGGAAAAGGATGAATCGAGTGAGATCGGACATTGTAAAGAAGTGGATGCTTCAACATGACAACGCCCCACATCACACAGCTACGTCCATCATGGAATTATTGACCTCAAAAGGCGTTCCTGTTGTTATAAAGACCCCCCCCCCCCCCTTATTCACCTGATCTGAGTCCTTGTAACTTTTTTATTTTCCCGAAATTCAAAAAGCCCTAAAATGACTCATTTTGGGGCTCTGGAGAACATTCAATAGAATGTGACCTACATGTTAAAAGCCCTATCAGTTGAAGCCTTTCAGTGATGCTACCAACACGGGAAACAAGGACTCTACCGACGTATAGCTGCTGAAGGGAGCTACTTTGAAGGGAAAAAATTGTTGTTTTAAAAAAATAAAAACTTTGGTGTATATATATATATTCCGTATTATTGTATATATATATATATATATATATATATATATATATATATATATATATGTGTGTGTGTGTGTGTGTGTGTGTATGGCCGGCCGAAGTGGAAAGTCTGCTTTCGGCTGCGGTGGGGCGAGGACGTCCGCTGAGCCCCGCCGTGCGCGACGGTGAGCGCTTGCTTGTGTTTACCTTCTCGCGGCGCGAGTTGTATTTGTTCCAAGTTCAGTGCGATTATGGCACACACATGGCGCCACGATACGATCAAAATTACTTTCCAACCAGATCACGCGCGTCCTCGAGCCTATGAAATAGAACAGTTCATACGCGACGATCTACGTTTAGATCCGGCGACTGTCGTCGGAATACATTTTTCTATAACGGCGAGCGTGGTTTATGTTAAAATGACCAGTGCAGAGGTCTGCGCGACAGTGGTTTCTAAATACTCGAACTCTCTCCGATTCAAACATTCTGACGGGCATATCGGTGCAGTGACGGTGGATCATGCAGGCATGGGCCTAAGGACTGTAAGAGTTTTTGAGCTCCCCTTCGAGGTCCCAGAGGAAGTTGTCAAGGACGCCTTCCGACCATATGGCAATGTTATCAGCCACGTTGCAGAAAAGTGGCAAACTTTCTCGACGTATAAGGTCTACAATGGTGTGCGCCAAATTAAACTTGAGCTCAAGAAACATGTGCCGTCCTATTTGAACATCGGTGGCTGTCGTGCAATCATCATGTACGACGGTCAACCGCGTACCTGTTCCGGATGTGGGCAGGAAGGCCATGTTCGATCGAGCTGCTTACAACGTAGAATTACGCAGATACCAGTGGGAGACTCCGTTTCCCCGACGGGGACGACAATCCTGCCCCTCACGTACGCTCAGACGACGATGCGCACCATAGTCGAGGACGAAACGGGCGATCAGACACATCCATCGACGCCAGAAGTACCAAGGGAGGAAGAGGGAGGACCCTCGGTGCCAACCCATATGTCGCCCCCTCCACAGCAACAACAGCAGCAACAGTCCCACGGACTCCAGACGCAACACAACATTCAGAACGCGATGGACGTGGACGCGAACATTGTCCCGACCGCGGCTTTCCTAGCGGAAGGTGATACGACGCTGGGTTGCCTCCCACATTCGGATACGGATGTCCACGTTCGAAAGCAACGTTCGCCCCGACGACGCAAGCGACGTCGGCGGACCCCTTCTGACGATTGCCTCCTACACACGGCCAGTCAAGAAGGTGACATCTCATCAGACAGCATGAATGCTGCGCCTGCTGAGGATCTAAGTGGTGTAGACGGTTCACTTGCCCATACTACGAGTGCCCAGTTACTTCTTGCACCACAAACGCGGCAGGTCGCGTCGATGGATGGCGATCCGTCTACCTCTACCAAAGACGACGTACGTGAGAGAGATTTAGGTGCCGATCAGCCACACAGCATCGTGTTGCACCCACTGTGGTCGGACGATGTTGAGGAACTTCCTGAAGAGGGCACGGGTGACAGGGGAGGGGGCGGCATTGGGGATGCCACTACTAGCGTGAAAGATTCATAATTTGTAACGGGTTTGGTGGGTCCGGCATCGCTTGCGGTTAGCTTTTATTGCCATGGCGTCTACCCTAGGTGAAGAGGCTAGGCAGCACACCTTTCGCCTTGCCACAATCAATATCGACGCGATAAGGGCACCACACAAACTGACAATGCTACAACGCATGCTTGATGCGGCGGACATCGACGTGGCCCTCTTACAGGAAGTATGTGTCGCTAGTTTCCCTGACTTCTACGGATATACCGCCCACATCTCCCACGCCTCTTCTACCGATTGTGGTGTGGCTGTTCTGCTACGGGACGGTTTGGCGGCTACGGACGTACTGTACTTACCGAGTGCAAGAGCCATGGCAGTAACTGTCAACGGTGTACGACTCATCAATGTATATGCCCCTTCAGGATCAGGGAGACGTAGAGATCGGGCCCGCTTTTTTTCGGAGGATATTACGCGTCTATTTATGGCCACATAGACGATATGGTGATCGGAGGAGATTTTAACTGTACATTATCTCCATCTGATCAGCAGCCACATCACGTCCCGTGTGCGGAATTGGAAATGCTAGTGCGTGACCTCCACCTGATTGACACGCGGCGCCACATCCATGGCCCAGCTCCTGGTTACACCCATTATACAAGCCATTCATCAAGTCGGGTGGACAGGATTTACGTCACAAGCACCCTTTCGACGGCGACGAGAGGAGCAGAGCTCTGGCCCACTGCATTCACCGACCACACAGCCTATATTTGCACCATTGCCCTCCAACCTGCACGTGTGTGGCGCAGTAGGCCCCCCTGGAAACTGAACGTCGCCCATCTGGACGAGCCGGCATGTAAAGGTGCTGTCGAAGAGTCGTGGAACGCGTCCTTAAGGCGTCGTGGTCGTTACCGATCGACCCTCAGTTGGTGGATTGAATGTGCGAAGCCTGCTCTTAGACGCACCTTCATGGCTTACGGCCGGGAAGCAGCGGCATGGAGGAGGAGCACGGAAAACTTTTATTACACCGTCCTACGGGAATGTCTTGCTATGGAGCCCTCACCTGACAGACAGATCACAGTCAATCGCGCGAAAGCACAGCTCGTCTCCTTAGCACGCCATCATTTACAAGGCGCTGTTATACGGTCGCGTGCTCCAGACATGATACAATCAGAAAGGTCATCTATGCCCCACGTGCTCATAGAACGCAGGAGGCGCCGTAGGGCACTGGTAACCGACATGATAACCGACGACGGTCGACATGTGGTAGAACAAGCAGATATAGCAGAAGCCTTCTATGGGCATTACGCTCAACTTTATTCAGCAGTGCTCCCTGATATGGCGACGGTAGACACCGTTTCAGCACATGTCCACGGTACAGTTCCACCAGACATGGTACCGACTTTACTGGGAGAAGTGACAGAAGAGGAAGTGCTCGCCGCCATTGGTAAAGGTGCTCCCCATAAATCACCAGGAATCGATGGGTTACCATCAGAGTTCTATCGAGCCTTTAAACAACTGTTGCTACCGTGTTTGATTGAAATTTGCCAGGAATTGATGTCCCCGGGTATAACATTGCCTGCACCATTCTTGGAAGGTCTGATTGTCCCCATCCATAAGCCGAAGGGACGGAATCATGTCCGCGACTATCGTCCCTTAACGTTATTGAACAGCGACTTCAAGATCTTTTCGAGGCTGCTATCAGAACGTATTCGCGGCACACTATTGCACGTCTTGTCCGGCGATCAGACGTCCTTGGGGGGACCCAACAACATCAGAACTGCGTTATGTCGTTACAGAGATCTCATCTCCCTTGCACGGGTGAGACGTTTGCCGGCAGCCCTCGCGTCTATCGACTTTAGCCAGGCTTTTGACCGTGTGGGCCACACTTTCCTCACGGCCGTTCTACGGCGCATGGAATACCCCGACCCCTTTATCACAGTGTTGACACGCCTACTACATGGTGCAACTTCTCGAGTTCTTGTCAATGGAAGACTGACGGCACCCATGCCGAACCGCCGATCAGTACGACAGGGATGTCCATTATCAACATTGTTATTTGCATTGGCCTTAGAACCCTTGTTGTGTGGTCTCCGAGACAGGCTCACTGGGATACAGTTCGGCGGCTCCATCAATCGCTGCACCGCATATGCGGATGATTTGATGATCGCCATACGAGGAGCTGACGATATGGCCGCGGCTTTGGACTGGATTGCAACCTACGGTACAGCTTCTGGTAGCCAAATCAACGTTGACAAGTCCGTCGCCTTCAGCATCGGGATTGGGCTACCGCAGGAACACATTGCCCCCTTACGCTTCAGTGATACTGTACGCTGCTTGGGCTTAGATTTCATGAACGACATGCGACGCGCGACGACGCTCAATTATCGACGCCTTCTTAACCAAATTAGGGCCGGAATTGCAAATCAGCGCTTGCGATCCCTCAACATCGTTCAGCGGGCGTATTATGCCAATGTATACCTTGCGTCCCGCATACTGCATGTCGCCCAAACGCTACCCATTCCGAAGCCCTTGGCTCGTAGCATTATGGCAGCGCTGGGATACTTCGTCACCGCTGGTATGTTACTGAAGATCAAATACGTATCTCTTACCCTCCCCAAGGAAAAAGGTGGTCTCGGCCTAGTTAACGTCCATGATAGGGCCATTGCCCTCTATGTTAGCTCACATTTATGTCTGCTGCGCCGTTGTCCTACGAGCCTCACGAGTCTGCTTCTGACGGCGCTACGTCCTGCTTCACTAAGAGCGCCGGTGCCACTACAGGACATCCCAGCGCCCCTCTTTTATATAGGACGTTTCTATTTAGAACAAAGTTAATGCAGTGTCGCGCTCACGACACCACAAATGGCCACAACTCGACGCCTATATCATGACATGCTGCAACGTCGCCCCCTAAATGTGGTCGAACTAAAATATCCTGACGTACGGTGGCGCGTGGTGTGGAAGACTGTACACGATGCCATGCTCGATTCCGATGTTGTTTCTCAATGGTACGTCGTCGTTAATGGGAAGCTCGTGACGCAAGAACGTCTCTACAATATCCACATGACAGAATCTCCCAATTGTGTGGGTTGTAATACAGTAGATTCTGACGAGCACCGCCTCAGCTGTGGAGAGGCGGAACCGGTTTGGCACCTAGTGCGGCAGATGCTGGCTTATCTCTTGCGAGTTAGGCCGGAGCATATATCTGCACGCACGTTATTGTTTCCGGATGAGACATTTTACCCCAAGACTCGAACCAACTCTGTCACCTGGATACGTGGACATGCAGTCCATTACCTCTGTCGTGACGGACACAAGGATTTCCTTGACTTCTGGCTCTATTTGCAAGAAAGACATCATGCTATTTCCGGGCATACCAGATATCGACAGTGCTTCGCGAACTACCTATGGAGTGCCTTTCACAGCCCGCCGTGTAGCTGGAATGTTCCAGGCAGTGGCAGATGAGGTCAGAACGAACTGCAAACGACCATATATTGAACAATCTTATCAGTGGGCGCAGTCGTTGGGAAGCCTCACTACGACGTGGTAGCTTTCTTTTCATGCTATTTATGTTTCATATCTTCGATGGCGTCTTCATTCTGTTTTAGTTTTCCAGGCTTGGTTAACTGTGACTGTTCGAACATTGATAAAATAAAAAAAATAAATAAAAATAAAAATAAAAATAAAACGTGGGCAGGAGACCAGCGTTCAAATCCAAATAAATACACAAGAACAAAATAAGAGCAAAATGAACAACAAATAAAATTTAATAAAGTATAATACCCTTTCCTTTCTTCTTTTATTTTATTTTTTTTATAAAAAGTTCAGAGGCATATTTAATTTTTGTTCGTTGGCGGAACCTGAAGTGGCGGCGAACGGCCGTCCTAGTTAGCTTTAGGATGAAAGTGGCGGTGGCACTAGCTTTGTTTTTGTTTTTAGGCTAGATGGGTTTTTGGGGGTAGTATGGGTGATAGGGGCCAACGCCTGAAGTGGAAGAGGTAATTTTCTTACTTTATATATATAAAAAAAGATGGGTAGAGCGTTTAAAAAAAAAAAAAAGAGTGGCCGTGCGGTTAAAGGCGCTGCAATCTGGAACCGCAAGACCGCTACGGTCGCAGGTTCGAATCCTGCCTCGGGCATGGATGTTTGTGATGTCCTTAGGTTAGTTAGGTTTAACTAGTTCTAAGTTCTAGGGGACTAATGACCTCAGCAGTTGAGTCCCATAGTGCTCAGAGCCATTTTTTTTGTGTGTGTATGTTTATACCTAAGTTATATACATACACACACACGTTTGTCTGGGTGTCTGGCATCTAGCATCAAATAAAAGGCGACGTCCTGGCTGACTGACTTATCATTGCCCACCCCAAACCGATCAGGACAGAAACTTGAAATTTGGAGAAGTTCTGGAGCGTACACTGTACGTGTCCTTTAAGGAGGAAGCTTTTGATATTCCAACCCTAAGGGGATGAAACAGAGGATGAAGGGTTTTTTTCAAAAAATGTCACTATTAAGGTAATTTTGAAGCTAAACCCACGAAAATTGGTGTTTGGTTTCTCGGTCAGAAAAAAAGTGTCAGCATTTCTTGAACTTAAACCCTATGTGGGCGGAATTATGGGTGAAAGCTTTTTGTGAAAGTATATAATTATTAAAGAGCTATTAACGTACTCTTAAACATACGTCTATGAACGCTGGTACCTGACTTCTCAGTTACAAATAAAAAAATATATGTTTGATTGTTTTTGGAAATTGAATCCCTAGGAGGCTGAAATAGGAGATGATATTTTTCATGAAACAGATAAGTCTATGGAAATTCAAATTTGGGTTGTCAGTCAGTAATAAAAAATACGTCTTTCACAGTTTTTGGAAATTCCACCCCTATGGGGTGAAACGGGGGATGAAAGTTTTTATGGAAACATTTCATTGCGCAAGCACTTTTGAAGCTAAATCTATGAAAATTTGTATTTGGCCTTTCTGTTACAAATAAAACATACACATGGCATTAATTTTGGAGAGTCAACCCCTAAGAGGATGAAATAGGGAGTGGAACATTTTACGACAATATTTCATTGCGAAAACATTTTAAAAGCTAAATCTTTGAAGAATGTTTGGCTTTTCGGTTGGATACGAAAAAATATGTGTTTCACTGTTTTTTAGAAATTCAACCCCTAATGGTGTGAAATATGGTCAGACTGAATGTCTGAGCCATCATTTCCCAGCCCAAATCGCTAAGGATAGAAACTTGAAGTTTGGAGAGGGTGTGAATCTTATACTGTAGGCACTTTTGAAGCTAAATCTATGAAAATTTGTATTTGGCATTTCTGTTACAAATAAAACATACTGGAACACGTGAGGCAATACTGATCTTACGACTTATCTTAGAAGAAAGATTAAGAAAAGGCAAACCTACGTTTCTAGCATTTGTAGACTTAGAGAAAGCTTTTGACAACGTTAACTGGAATACTCTCTTTCAAATTCTGAAGGTGGCAGGGGTAAAATGCAGGGAGCGAAAGGCTATTTACAATTTGTACAGAAACCAGATGGCAGTTATAAGAGTCGAGGGGCATGAAAGGGAAGCAGTGGTTGGGAAAGGAGTGAGACAGGGTTGTAGCCTCTCCCCGATGTTATTCAATCTGTATATTGAGCAAGCAGTAAAGGAAACAAAAGAAAAATTCGGAGTAGGTATTAAAATTCATGGAGAAGAAGTAAAAACTTTGAGGTTCGCCGATGACATTGTAATTCTGTCAGAGACAGCAAAGGACTTGGAAGAGCAGTTGAACGGAATGGACAGTGTCTTGAAAGGAGGATATAAGATGAACATCAACAAAAGCAAAACGAGGATAATGGAATGTAGTCACATTAAATCGGGTGATGCTGAGGGGATTAGATTAGGAAATGAGACACTTAAAGTAGTAAAGGAGTTTTGCTATTTATGGAGGAAAATAACTGATGATGGTCGAAGTAGAGAGGATATAAAATGTAGACTGGCAATGGCAAGGAAATCGTTTCTGAAGAAGAGAAATTTGTTAACATTGAGTATAGATTTAAGTGTCAGGAAGTCGTTTCTGAAAGTATTTGTATGGAGTGTAGCCATGTATGGAAGTGAAACATGGACGATAACTAGTTTGGACAAGAATAGAAGCTTTCGAAATGTGGTGCTACAGAAGAATGCTGAAGATAAGGTGGGTAGATCACGTAACTAATGAGGAGGTATTGAATAGGATTGGGGAGAAGAGAAGTTTGTGGCACAACTTGACTAGAAGAAGGGATCGTTTGGTAGGACATGTTTTGAGGCATCAAGGGATCACAAATTTAGCATTGGAGGGCAGCGTGGAGGGTAAAAATCGTAGAGGGAGACCAAGAGATCAATACACTAAGCAGATTCAGAAGGATGTAGGTTGTAGTAGGTACTGGGAGATGAAGAAGCTTGCACAGGATAGAGTAGCATGGAGAGCTGCATCAAACCAGTCTCAGGATTGAAGACCACAACAACAACAACAACATGGCATTAATTCTGGAAAGTCAACCCCTAAGAGGGTGAAATAGGGAGTGGAACATTTTACGACAATATTTCATTGCGAAAACATTTTAAAAGCTAAATCTTTGAAAAATGTTTGGCTTTTCGGTTGGATACGAAAAAATATGTGTTTCACTGTTTTTAGAAATTCAACCCCTAATGGTGTGAAATATGGTCAGACTGAATCTCTGAGCCATCATCCATCATTTCCCAGCCCAAATCGCTAAGGATAGAAACTTGAAGTTTGGAGAGGGTGTGAATCTTATACTGTAAGCACTTTTGAAGCTAAATGTATGAAAATTTGTATTTGGCCTTTCTGTTACAAATAAAACGTACTCATGGAATTAATTTTGGAGAGTCAACCCCTAAGAGGGTGAAATAGGGAGTGGAACATCTCCTAAGGAGATGAAAGGCTCCTTGAAAGTATGTCGCTATTAAGGGAATTTTGTAGTTTGGACTACGAAAACTGGTGTTTCGTTTCTTAGTCAGAAAATAAAAAATACGTGTTTCAGCATTTTTGGAAATTCAGTCATTAAGGGAGTAAAATAGTGGGTGAAAGTTTTGTTGAAAATAAGTAATTACTAAAGAACTACTAAAAGATTTTTAAGGCTACATGTATGACAACTGATATCTGACTTCTCGGTTATAAATAAAATAAATATATTTCAGTGTTTGTGGGAATTCAAACCCTAATGGAGTGCAATAGGGGATGTAAATTTTTAAGAAAATATTTCGTTACATTAAAAAAATTTTAAAGCTAAATCTATGAAAACTGGTATTTCAATTCTCGGTTAGACGTAAAGAAATATTTGTCAGGGGATAAAAGTTGCATGATTAACAAAAACTTTGGACTCCAGCTACCAGAATTGGTTTTTGGTTAGAGGCAGATTCGGAAAAAACCACGCTTGTATGGCCTCAATTAGCGTGAACAGTTTAGAAGGTGTTGCCATTTGTGAACAACATAAAAATTCTACGCGAGCGAAGCAACGGGCGCTAAGCTAGTGTAAATGTAAATTACAGGAAGTCCATACCGAATTCTTCTTTTCGATTTAAGGTTTATTACAATATTTATTTTTTGTTCTTCCCCATTTCAAGATTTAGACTACTGCCTGTTCCGTCTTCACATCGCTCCCTTCTGTCTCTCTGCCTCATCCTTGGCCTTCCTTCGTCTAGGCACATACCTTTGCGGGCCTACTATCATGTATTCTTCCGACATGTGCATCCATCTGCATTAATATGCTTGGATCCTAGTGTTGGTTGCTTTTACTTTTAATTCTCGCATTACATTTCCATTACTAAACGTGCCTTTCTTTGTACGACATGCGTGCAAAGCGTAACGGGAATTTTGCCGTTTCTCTTGTCGTATTAGATCGTTCGCGTGATTTATTTTGGTTATTGTGTTGGTAAACATGTCTGAAAAGGAATCGTACGAGTATTAAAAAAATAGATAGCCATAACGGATATTTATTCCGTTGTCAGCTATAAAAAACATAGTGTTTTGGTAGTATAGGTGATTAGTTTGTTTCACAAAGAATTATTTTGGAAAATAAACGGTATGAAGTGCAGCAAAGTTTTAGAAAAAATAGGTATAGCGTTTGATGAACTTGCTATGAGTAAAAGAATGCTTTACCAGTGGTATAAGCGGTGCGAAGGAAGGCGTGAAGATATTGAAGATGACAAGCACCCTGGACGTAGCAGACCATCATCAATCGATGAAATTGTGATAAAAGCGAAAGAAATTGTTATAAGCGATCGCCGAATCACAATCAGAATAGTCGCTGATGATGTTGGCATATTACGAGGCTCATGCTACAAAATTGTTTTCGGATGTCTTGGATATGAAACGTGTTATATACAAATCTGTTCCAACATTACTGGATTTTGAACAAAAATGTCGCGAATGCAAGATGGTCTGTAGCCGCTAGGTGAAGTCAACAACGATTTTGTACTACTAAGAAGTGAAACATGGGTGTATGGATACAATAGACTATGGCTCAATCGTCCCAGTGCTACTGCAAGCATTCAAGACCGAAAACAGCTCGGCAAGTGAAAAAAAATTTAATGTTCTCCTCAGTGGGTCCTTCTATTAACGGAGTTCTTGCTACAAGGTCGAACGACAATGAGTTCTACTTACAAGTTCAATGCCGACTGCGTGAAGCAGTCCGAAAAAAAAACCTGTACACACTTCGTTGTTAGTTCGTGATTTATTTGGACAAAAACTATACCGTAATGATGGCTCAGCCTCCTTACTCGCCGGGCGTAGCACCATGTGACTTTTTTCTGTCGCCAAGAATTAAAAAAACCTTAAAGGGCCGTCATTCCATAAGCAGAGATAGGATTAAAAACATGTCGCTGAGAGAGGTGGAAGGAATCTCAAGGATCTGCTTCCAAAAGTGTCTAGGGGATTCGAAAAAGCGCCGGCGTAAGTGTATAACGTCTAGTCGGAACCATTTTGAAGGGTAGAACATTGATGTAGACGAATACATAAATTTCTTTTAAAAAAATACCGTTAAATGTCCCCGATGTTATTCAACCTGTATATTGAGCAAGCAGTAAAGGAAACGAAAGAAAAATTCGGAGTAGGTATTAAAGTCCATGGAGAAGAAATAAAAACGTTGAGGTTCGCCGATGACATTGTAATTCTGTCAGAGACAGCAAAGGACTTAGAAGAGCAGTTGAACGGAATGGACAGTGTCTTGAAGGGAGGATATAAGATGAACACCAACAAAAGCAAAACGAGGATAATGGAATGCAGTCGAATTAAGTCGGGTGATGCTGAGGGAATTAGATTAGGAAATGAGACACTTAAAGTAGTAAAGGAGTTTTGCTATTTGGGGAGCAAAATAACAGATGATGGACGAAGTAGGGAGGATATAAAATGTAGACTGGCAATGGCAAGGAAAGCGTTTCTGGAGAAGAGAAATTTGTTAACACGAGTATAGATTTAAGTGTCAGAAAGTCGTTTCTGAAAGTATTTGTATGGAGTGTAGCCATATATGGAAGTGAAGCATGGACGATAAATAGTTTGGACAAGAAGAGAATAGAAGCTTTCGAAATGTGGTGCTACAGAAGAATGCTGAAGATTAGATGGGTGGATCACATAACTAATGAGGAGGTGTTGAATAGAATTGGGGAGAAGAGGAGTTTGTGGCACAACTTGACAAGATGCAGGGACCGGTTGGTAGGACATGTTCTGAGATATAATGGGATCACAAATTTAGTATTAGAGGGCAGCTTGGAGGGTAAACATCGTAGAGGGAGACCAAGAGATGAATACACTAAGCAGATTCAGAAGGATGTAGGTTACAGTAGGTACTGGGAGATGAAGAAGCTTGCACAGGATAGAGTAGCATGGAGAGCTGCATCAAACCAGTCTCAGGACTGAAGACAACAACATGTTTTGAATGTACCTCGTTCTCCGTAGGAATCACATTTCACAGTTCCGAACTCCAGACATGGTTTTCTCATACCCATGCATCAATTTTTGGACTGTCATGGCATTAAAAAAATAATTTTTGTTTTCGCTCCTGTTTTAAAGCGTTGTGCATGATCCCACACAAGGCTTGGAATATTATAAGCCTTATTTTTGGAGATCTGTCTTTCTCTTTACAGATTCAACACACTACGTAATTGGAGGCAATTTGTCCTATTATTTTTTCTCAAGGACATTTTTGGATCTTACTGGCTATATTTCTTAGTATTCCTTCACTTCCGTTTTACCACTAAATATTTTTACACGGAATTTTTCAAAAGTGCTGTACACAACTTTTAATTATTACAAGGTCGTCCGCATCTAATAAAATGTTTAAAATGCACTATTCGTTCTAATTTTGCACCTTTATCGTTTCCAGTTGTTGATGATATCAGTCATGTAAATGTTGAAACATCCCGGCGACATAGGGCAGTCTTGTGTAATTCTTCTGTTTCTGTTTTCTTCTAATTTCTGTGTTTCTAAACTTGTTATTGTTTTTGTACTTCGCATTTCATCCCATTCATCAGTTGCACAGGATAGCCTTCTTTTTCTGAACAGCTGATTACACTATCAAAAGTCTTCTCAAGGTCAGTGAAACTAATATAGGCGTCCAAGGTGTGTTCTTAGTGTTTCGTTAAAATTTGTTGTAGAAAACAAAATTAATTTAAGTGTATCTACATGTCCTGAAAATCACTTTGTTCCGTTCCAATGTGCATTTCAACTAAGGCGTTTTAAGTCTTCTATTTGCTATTCATATGTACGGTTTGTACATTTAATTGAGTAATATTGTACTTTTTGCACGCTCTATTGCTGCACTTTTTAAACAAAAATGTTATCTTCGCCGTTTCCTACGTTCCTGGTCTTGTAGGTGCGTGCTAGAACTGCTATACAAAACGCAGCAGTCTCCAAAGCTGTAGCATCCCACCGTATTTGAAAAGTTCTAAATTAATTTTGCCTACTCCAGCCGTCATTTTGTTTTTCATCCCTTTCACATCTTTTTTTCCGCTTGTTTTATTCCTGAATAATCGTTTCTTGATCACGTGTTCTCTGTTCAAACTATTCTTCCCTCTCTTCCACCAACCATAAATTTTTATAATACTTTAGCCACGAGTCGTTTCGTACAGTTGCAGTTCTTACCACAGCTTTTTCATCTTTGTTAAAATGCTTGAAAACTGATTGCTGCTTTCTCACAACTACTTTGACAGCATTATGCTTTTGTACATAGTATGACTCACTCCTTCATAATTTTTCTCAAAATACACAGCGTGTTTCTCTGTAATTGATTTTTCTATGTTCTCACCCCAGATCCGCAATACTTTATGACTTCTTATTGTCTCTTATTATTGCGAGAGTAAAACTTTTGCACTACATGTGAAAAACATAATGGACAGGCGCGATATCCTCAGACTTCAAGAAGAATGCAATAATTCCAAATTCCAAAGAAGGCAGGTGCGTTTGATATTGTTGACTGAAACAAGCCCTCTGAAATTCTGAAGGTAGCTACTGTAAAATGCAGAGAGCGACAGGTTTTTTTACAACTGCTACAGAAACCAGACGACAGTTACAAGAGTTGAAGGGCATGAAAAGGAGTAGTAGTCGAGAAGGGAGTGAGAGTGGATTGTAGACTATCCCCTAAGTTCTTCAATCTCTGTGTTGAGCAAGCACCAAAGGTAACCAAAGAAAAATTTAAAGAAGGAATCAAAGTTCAGGAAGAAAAAATAACAACTTTGTAGTTTGCAGAATATGTTGTCATTCTGCCAGAAACAGCAAAAGACCTAGAAGAGGAATTGAAGAGAATGGATAGCGTCTTGGAAATATGTTATACGCGGAATATGAGCAAAAATAAAACATTGCTAATGGAATATAGTCGCATTAAATCAAGAGATGCTGAGAGAATTACATTAGTAAATGAGACACTTGAAGTATACATGAGTTTCGATATTTGAGCAACAAAATAACTAATGATGGCTGACGTAGAAACGATATAAAATTGAGACTAGCTACAATACGGAAACCATTTCTGAACAAGCGAAATTTTAGAACATCGAACATAAATTTAAACTTCAGAGTGATGAACTAATTTTAAAAACCACTGTAGGCTGTCAGTTTTATTATGCAAAGTGCCTTTATTACAGCGAGTATGCAATTAACACTACTTGCCACTTTCGGCTTTTGTCCTTTTGAAATGTCTGCGAATACAATACCTAACGAACAGTAAACAGGCAAGACTCGTTGGTGAACAATGTCGAATGTTTAAGTATGTGATCTTGCACATAACAATGTTCCGACATGTTGTTGTTGTTGTTGTTGTTGTTGTGGTGGTGGTGGTCTTCAGCCCTGAGACTGGTTTGATGCAGCTCTCCATGCTACTCTATCCTGTGCAAGCTTCTTCATCTCCCAGTACCCACTGCAGCCTACATCCTTCTGAATCTGCTTAGTGTATTCATGTCTTGGTCTCCCTCTACGATTTTTACCCTCCACGCTGCCCTCCAATACTAAATTGGTGATCCTTCGATGTCTCAGAACATGTCCTACCAACCGATCCCTTCTTCTAGTCAACTTGTGCCACAAGCCCCTCTTCTCCCCAATCCTATTCAATACCTCCTCATTAGTTACGTGATCTACCCATCTAATCTTCAGCATTCTTCTGTAGCACCACATTTCAAAAGCTTCTATTCTCTTCTTGTCTTAACTACTTATCGTCCACGTTTCACTTCCATACATGGCTACACTCCATACAAATACTTTCAGAAACGACTTCCTGACATTTAAATCTATACTCGATGTTAACAAATTTTTCTTCTTCAGAAACGCTTCCCTTGCCATTGCCAGTCTAAATTTTATATCGTCTCTACTTCGACCATCATCAGCTATTTTGCTCCCCAAATAGGAAAACTCCTTTACTACTTTAAGTGTCTCATTTCCTAGTTTAATTCCCTCAGCATCACCCGACTTAATTCGACTACATTCTATTATCCCCGTTTTGCTTTTGTTGATGTTCATCTTATACCCTCCTTTAAAGATACTATCCATTCCGTTCAACTGCTCTTCCAAGTCCTTTGCTGTCTCTGACAGAATTACAATGTCGTCGGCGAACCTCAAAGTATTTATTTCTTCTCCATGGATTTTAATGCCTACTCCGAACTTTTCTTTTGCTCCCTTTATTGCTTGCTCAATATACAAATTGGATAACATCGAGGATAGGCTACGACCCTGTCTCACTCCCTTCCCAACCACTGCCTCCCTTTCATGTCCCTCGACTCTAATAACTGCCATCTGGTTTCTGTACAAATTGTAAATAGCCTTTCTCTCCCTGTATTTTACCCCCGCCACCTTCAGAATTTGAAAGAGAGTATTCCAATCAACATTGTGAAAAGCTTTCTCTAAGTCTACAAATGCTAAAAACGTAGGTTTGCCTTTCTTTAATCTTTCTTCTAAGATAAGTCGTAGGGTCAGTATTGCCTCACGTGTTCCAACATTTCTACGGAATCCAAACTGATCTTCCCCGAGGTCGGCTTCTACCAGTTTTTCCATTCGTCTGTAAAGAATTCGCGTTAGTATTTTGCAGCTGTGACTTATTAAACTGATAGTTCGGTAATTTTCACATCTGTCAGCACCTGCTTTCTTTGGGATTGGAATTATTATATTCTTCTTGAAGTCTGAGGGTAGTTCGCCTGTCTCATAAATCTTGCTCACCAGGTGGTAGAGATTTATCAGGACTGGCTCTCCCAAGGCTGTCAGTAGTTCTAATGGAATGTTATCTACTCCCAGGGCCTTGTTTCGACTCAGGTCCTTCAGTGCTCTGTCAAACTCTTCACGCAGTATCATATCTCCCATTTCATCTTCATCTACATCCTCTTCCATTTCCATAATATTGTCCTCAAGTACATCGCCCTTGTATAGGCCCTCTATGTACTCCTTCCAACTTTCCCTTCTTTGCTTAGAACTGGGTTTCCATCAAAGCTCTTGATATTCATGCAAATGGTTCTCCTTTCTCCAAAGCTCTCTCTAATTTTCCTGTAGGCAGTGTCTATCGTACCCCTAATGAGATAAGCCTCTACATCCTTACATTTGTCCTCTAGCCATCCCTGCTTATCCATTTTGCACTTCCTGTCGATATCATTTTTGAGGCGTTTGTATTCCTTTTTGCCTGCTTCATTTACTGCATTTTTATATTTTCTCCTTTCATCAATTAAATTCAGTATTTCTTCTGTTACCCAAGGGCTTCTACTAGCCCTCGTCTTTTTACCTATTTGATCCTCTGCTGCCTTCACTATTTCATCCCTCAAAGCTACCCATTCTTCTTCTACTGTATTTCTTTCCCCCATTCCTGTGAATTGTTCTCTTATGCTCTCTCTGAAACTCTGTACAACCTCTGGTTCTTTCAGTTTATCCAGGTCCCATCTCCTTAAATTCCCACCTTTTTGCAGTTTCTTCAGTTTTAATCCACAGTTCATAATCAATAGATTGTGGTCAGAGTCCAAATCTGTCCCTGGAAATGTCTTACAATTTAAAACCTCGTTCCTAAATCTCTGTCTTACCATTATATAATCTATCTGATACCTTTTAGTATCTCCAGGGTTCTTCCATGTATACAACCTTCTTTCATGATTCTTGAACCAAGTGTTAGCTATGATTAAGTTATGCTCTGCGCAAAATTCTACCAGGTGGCTTCCTCTTTAATTTCTTAGCCCCAATCCATATTCACCTACTATGTTTCCTTCTCTCCCTTTTCCTACTATTAAATTTTCGTCTCCCTTCACTACCTAAATAATTTCTTTTATCTCATCATATATTTCATCAATTTCTTCGTCATCTGCCGAGCTAGTTGGCATATAAACTTGTACTACTGTAGTAGGCGTGGGCTTCGTGTCTATCTTGGCCACAACAATGCGTTCACTATGCTGTTTGTAGTAGCTTACCCGTACTCCTATTTTTTTATTCATTATTAAACCTACTCCTGCATTACCCCTATTTGATTTTGTATTTATAACCCTGTATTCACCTGATCAAAATTTTTGTTCCTCGTGCCACCGAACTTCACTAATTCCCACTTATATCAAACTTTAACCTATCCATTTGCCTTTTTAAATTTTCTAACCTACCTGCCCGATTAAGGGATCTGACATTCCACGCTCCGATCCGTAGAATGCCAGTTTTCTTTCTCCTGATAACGACGTCCTCTTGAGTAGTCCCCGCCCGGAGATCCGAATGGGGGACTATTTGACCTCCGGAATATTTTACCCAAGAGGACGCCATCATCATTTACTCATACAGTAAAGCTGCATGCCCTCGGGAAATATACGGCTGGAGTTTCCCCTTACTTTCAGCCGTTCGCAGTACCAGAACAGCAAGGCCATTTTGGTTAGTGTTACAAGGCCAGATCAGTCAATCATCCAGCCTGTTGCCCCTGCAACTACTGAAAAGGCTGCTGCCCCTCTTCAGGAACCACACGTTTGTCTGGCCTCTCAACAGATACCCCCCCCCCCCCCCGTTATGGTTGCACCTACGGTACGGCTATCTGTATCGTTGAGGCCCGCAAGCCTCCCCACCAGCGGCAAGGTCCATGGTTCATGGGGGTGGCTTCCAACATACTACACGCCATGTAAGTGAAAAACATCACTAACGCATGCAAATAAATTTGACAGCACAACATATCGTTTTGCTTCCTCGCACATAAACATATCTTTTACCAAAACTCGGGATACATTCTTCATCCAAATACTACACTTGGACATAGCATTTCGCAGAAAGTCAAAGATTACTGGGAGCTACAGTTAGATTGTGCTACAGTCATGCGTCCTCAGCATTGCGTACTTGCTGTTAATTCTTAATAAAAATATAAAATTATATTTAGAACTATTGTCAATCATTGCTAGTGTAATCAGTTATTTGCTACCGGTATGCTGATGCTTCGAGGTGTTCATAGATCTTTTTTTTTGTTATACTCGTTGCCACTATACGAACTATAAATTGGTGTAGCATCATTGTTCCTCCCCTCTACAGTAAAGCGCTTCTTATATTCGTCTAAAATCTCTATACCACGCAATCTGTGACCTGATGATATTGACAACAATATTGACAAATAACAAAGTAAGACAGGCGGATGGGAAAATAATTGAGAACCCCCCAATATCCTTGACATCGATTTGTTGTGGAATATTAGAACATATTCTGAGCTCAAACATAACGAGTTAACTTGAACAGAATGACCTTCACGATGGCAGTCAGCATGGATATCGGAAATATCGATCATGTGAAACCCAAATCGCACTATTCTCACATGTCATTTGGATCAAGGCAGTCAGATAGCTACTGTATTCGTTGATTTCCGAAATGCATTTGACCCAGTACCACAGTTATGCTTATTGTCAAAAGTATGATCGTATTAGGTATCAAGTTAAATCTGTGACTGGATTGAGGACTGTTTGGTAGGAAGGAAAGAGCATGTTATCTCGGATGGAGAGCCATAGTCAGATGCATAAGTAACTTCGGGTGTGCCCCAGGGAAGTGTATTGGGACACTCGCTGTTCATGTTGTATATTAATAGCCTGCAGACAAAATTAATGGTAAAATCTGGCTCTTTGCAGATGATGCAGTTATGTTCAATGACTCGGGACCTTTGACTTTCGCGGGCAAGTGCTCCCGAGTTCGAGTCTCGGTCGGGCACACAGTTTTAATCTGCCAGGAAGTATCATATCAGCGCACACTCCGCTGCAGAGTGAAAATCTCATTCTGGAAACATTCCCCAGGCTGTGGCTAAGCCATGTCTCCGCAGTATCCTTTCTTTCAGGAATGCTAGTTCTGCAAGGTTCGCAGGAGAGCTTCTGTAAAGTTTGGAAGGTAGGAGACGAGATACTGGCAGAAGTAAAGCTGTGAGGACCGGGCGTGAGTCGTGCTTCGGTAGGTCAGATGGTAGAGTACTTGCCCGCGAAAGGCAAAGGTCCGGAGTTCGAGTCTCGGTCGGGCACACAGTTTTAATCTGCCAGGAAGTTTCATATCAGCGCACACTCCGCTGCAGAGTGAAAATCTCAT
The DNA here is from genome assembly GCF_023898315.1 of Schistocerca nitens. Lineage (NCBI taxonomy): Eukaryota > Metazoa > Arthropoda > Insecta > Orthoptera > Acrididae > Schistocerca > Schistocerca nitens. The sequence continues at coordinate 475,691,730 of NC_064622.1, read as the reverse complement.
TCTGGAAACATCCCCCAGGCTGTGGCTAAGCCATGTCTCCGCAGTATCCTTTCTTTCAGGAGTGCTAGTTCTGCAAGGTTCGCAGGAGAGCTTCTGTAAAGTTTGGAAGGTAGGAGACGAGATACTGGCAGAAGTAAAGCTGTGAGTACCGGGCGTGAGTCGTGCTTCGGTAGGTCAGATGGTAGAGTACTTGCCCGCGAAAGGCAAAGGTCCCGAGTTCGAGTCTCGGTCGGGCACAGTTTTAATCTGCCAGGAAGTTTCATATCAGCGCACACTCCGCTGCAGAGTGAAAATCTCGTTCTGTTCTGTTTCAGACTGATGCCACCCTCAGCGACTGCAAAACTGCGACACTGTAACTGCCTGACGAAGCGGTGTGCGACAAAATTTGCTGCTCTTACCATGCGAGATAAAAATTTAGCAGTTTCATGTGCTTCTTACTTTACACATACCAAACAATGATTTTTTTCCTCGTCACTCGCAGGCAATGTTAGACACACAGTTGTTAAACATGCTGTTCTGAAGCTACGGTTCTTATAAGCTCACAAGATACATTGTTCTTTTTTAAACGAAAAAGATGGTGAAGATCAAATACAGACAACTTTTCGACGCTGCTCGCTATTTCTTGACACAGGGACGATGGCGTAACGCTCCTTGTGGCTGTCGTTGTTGCGGTCCTCTGTCCACGGACTGTTTCTATGCACCTCTCCACGTGACTCTATCGCGTGCAAATGTCTGTGTAGCTACCGCTCAAACCCGCTTACTATGCTCTTGTCTCAGTCTCCCCATACAACAGGGACGGCCAAGAATTCGGCACGCGGATAGCGCTGCGGCTCTCGAGGCTTAGCTGTGTTTCCCGGTTGCACGCGTCCCCCACTGCAGCGCCAGTCTGTCCCAATGTGGGGGAAACTGCGAAAGTTCCACATTTAAATGGCGATGCAGTCACACTGTATAGAACATCAGTTCATATTTCTCAACAATATAGGTAACAAAAGGAGACGAATTATCAGTATTATTTAATTATTTTACATGTGCTGAAAGCGTTATATAATTTTTATCTGGTACAAACTGTCGACTTAGGCACAGACGTTCACACTTTTTCGCACTCAGGTTCGTATGTAACTGATTTCGTATGTAACTGAGTTCATCCCCAACAATGGCTAAGCCTAAGCAAATCTTGACACCTCGAAAAGTCACGTGCACCGTTTTTTGGGACAGAAAACGCATTTTGTTGATTGATTTCGTACCACGAAGCCAAACAATCAATGCACACGGTTTAGAGGTTCCATGCCCTCTTTGCATGTCTCCTCTCATTTTCATCAATTTTATTAATGTTCTATGTCATTGCATGGTAGTAACAGAACGAATAAGGTTATTGTAATAAGAGTACTTGTACTGAGAACTCAAAAAATACTTTTCACTTGATTCCTAAACATGTTGGGTTACTTCCCTGTGTGGCCTGTGCGAGGCGAGCATCGGAGGACGCGGCACAAGGCATTTTCGGTGCAGGGCTGCACTTCCCTGAATTCTATGGGGTTCGTAAAATAGGCTTAAGCGCCTGGCGGAACGACTGACGTCGGTCGAGTTTCGCCTGTTGTAAGCAGGGCGAAACGACCTGCGAGACGTCTGATTGTCGCCGCAGTTTATGTGTTTACCATTCCGGCGCGTCCGGAACGAAGATTCCTGGCACCGACTGACTGCATTGTCCTTTTGATTCTGAGAATACTCGTGGACTGTGCCCTGCTGGGAACGACTGTCTGGCGCCGGATGGCCGGTGGTCTAGGCAGGATGTTTTTTTAGCCGGTCAAATGGCAAGTTCAGTGCCCTAAGCTGAATAGTAGAGGCATAATTGGTCAACTTAAATTGAGGCTAGATGAAGTCATGAAGCCCTGCTCGAAATTGGAGGGAATGGTCGCTATTGGCGCGAATGATGTTCTGAGACAGTGTGGGGAAATTTTGGAAGCAGAACTGAATGCCGATTGGCGTTTTTTGAGGAGAGTAGGGAGTAGAGCAATGTTGGCTTCGCTCTTGTGTTGTGCGGGCAGAGAGGATTCGGGATCTGATCTTCGTCGGAGTCGGACGGGCTAGAGACTTGGTCGCTTGTTTTCGGTAGAACTTACAATTCTCGGACAGCCTTCGAGGCCAGGGGTTGACACAGAGTTGCTGCACGGCAGAAGTCGGCGCCCGCATCACCAGCACACTGCCTACCGACGACGTGCTGCAGATTTCATTACTGGTAACAGTATTTTGCGGCTCCGGCATGTAGGACCTTATCAATTTTATACTGAATGCCTCAGCAGCACGCGCGCTCGCTTTGCTACAAGTCCACCTTCCTTGTTTCTCCATGTGATCCCATTTGAGCTCTCACTACTAATTATGATAATGCTATATGGTTGGGAGATGAATATTCGATTCATTAGGACCTCCAGTCATTATCGTTAGTCTATTGCATCACAGAGAGTAGGAGCCCCTTGTTCTCGAGCTAATTCTTATTCTCATAATATTACAGTATACCCTATCCTTTAACTTACAGTGTGTGTAGACAATCATGTGCATTTATGTTCTGATGTATAATAAATCTCATTGTAATATTTAATCCGCATATCATTTCGTAGATATAGGCAGAATCCCATTTCCTGTTGTCTATTATGATAAAGTTCTCTTTTCTTGAGTAGATTACGATTTTTATTAAATTATTGTGAGTGTGCAGTCCTTATTTTACCAACTAGCAGGGCCCATTATCATTTCCTTCCGTTACTGTTGTGCTCACAATTAATTAGCTGGTAGCTAAGGAGGGGGTCGAGTGCATGTCCAGTTCTCATGCAAAATTCGTCTGAATTAAAGAGGTACAAACTCCACTCCACCCCGGCACCTCGCACGGTTACTGCGAGACCACTAAGAAATTGCGCCGAGCAATACAGAACAAGCGCCGACGATTACTGTGAAAAGGTGTTGTTTTTTTCCACGATAATGCCTGACCTGAAATGGCGAATGTGACCAAACAACTCTTACGGGAATTTCACTGCGATGCGTCTGATCATCCTCCGTACAGCCTGGACCTCGCTCCTAGCGACTTTCGTCTCTTCTTACTCCTGAAATCTGTCCTTGGTGGTCAACACTTTGACGATGATAACGAGCTGACAGAACATATTACCACACGGTTGAAAACACAGGCGCCGGACGTTGTGGCCTAGCGGTTCTAGGCGCTTCAGTCTGGAACCGCGCGACCGCTACAATCGCAGGTTCGAATCCTGCCTCGGGAATGAATGTGTGTGACGTCCATAGGCTAGTTAGGTTTAAGTAGTTCTAAGTTCTAGGGGACTGATGACCTCTGATGTTAAGTCCGATAGTGCTCAGAGACATTTGAACCATTTTTGAATAAACAGGCGGCAACCTTCTATGAAGAAGGAATACAAGAACTTGTACCACGCTATATGTGCCCACAAAATTTCGGAAGCTATGAAGAAAAGTAGTTTAACACTTATAGATTTTGGTACAATAAATATTTTTTCTGTATCTGTACACATTTGTTTTATATAACCAAACGGAACTTACTTTGCGGACATACATCGTACTTTATCATGTTTGTAACCTCATTATTGGGGCATGGTAACTCTTCCTCATGAAAAAAATGTAGATTTTAACGTAAAACAGTTTGTGTTTCAAATGGTAATTATGAGGGGCAGTCAAATGAAAACCAAACACCAATCACAACAGGTCCATCGAACGGTTCCATTCAAAAGTAATCAGCACACGTGTCAAGACATTTATCAGAACAGGAGACTAGACAATCAATTACCGTTTCATACAGTGCAATCGGGCACTGACGAATCCGCAACCACATTTACTCTTGCTGTTCCTCATCTGACTGAAACTGATGTCCACGAATGTCTTTCTTCAGGTCGCCGAAGATGTGAAAATCACACAGTGAAGGGTCTGGGCTGCACTGTGGACGCTGTAGCGTTTCCCAACCAAGTTGGTGAAGTGTAGCCTTTGTCTGATTGGTAGTGAGGGGGCAGGTGTTATCGTGCAACGAGATGGTTCCGTACAACAGCGTTCTGAGATCCCAAGGACAAATGACATTGGTAACATTGAAACATACCACATGTCCCTGGCCAAAGAAATCCAAGACTGTTCACACAAGTTCCGATGAGCTAATGATGATCTTCTTCGACTGCAGGAGACCTCTTTTTGTTGAGGTCCTCGAGCGTGGAACCACAATCTGCAGCGCTATGAACACACTTTACAGAAGCTGAGACGTGCCATAAATTCAAAATGCCCCAGGGATGCTGTGAGACGATACCATCCTGTTGCACGATAACGCCTGCACTCATAATGCCAATCAGGCTCGGTTGGGGAACACTGCAGCCAGGATCCTTCAGCATGTGTTTTTCACATCTTTGGCGACCTGAAGAAAGACATGCGTAGACGTCACTTTCAGTCGCATGAAGAAGAGCAAGAGTGGTGTAGCTGTGCATCTGGCAGTAGCCGACTGTGTTCTACGAAACAGGAATTGATCGTCTCGTCTCCCAGTGGGATAAATGCTTTAAAGCGTGTGGTGATTACTTTTGAATGGAGCGCTTTCAACTGAAATGGAAAACGGTCTCGAAAACATCTCGGAAACAGATTGTAATTCTTACAAGACCACAATAAAGTCCTCTAACCTCATATTTTTTTCAACACCAGTGTACTTACGAAAATGGAAGTATTTTTTGCCAGAAATTGTCCTTTCCAAAATTCAATTTTCTTTTTAAACGCACCCCCCATCAAATCGGAAGTAAGTTGTTTCTCACCTTGCAATGTCTTACTGTGGGCAATGTGCAGCCAAGTGGCCTGCAATCCATTCCAGATGTTCTATTTTTCGTTCCTGCTCTCGTTTCTCCTTCATGAGTTCAACACCAGCAGAAAAATCCTCCTGTCGGAGCACAAAAAATGCTCTTCTGCCATTTTCACTCATTTTTAAAGGCTTGGGACATTACACAGCTAGACTGCCTCTTTTTGTTCAAACAGCCAATGGATCTGTGAACTTTTTTACACCACAGACAAAGGGCGAAGGGTAAACAGTGCTGACACCACGATTCTGCCTCAATGAAGAAAGATGTGCCAGCCACAAAATGCCGCACCGCGATGCTAATTAAAATGATGCGCTGTGTCGAGAACTTCCGAGAAGGACCGAACAAAGCCGAGTCAGGAGGGCGGCTTGCATATCGAGCTCACATGCAGTTGGCTCGCCACGGCTGACAATACTCTACAATTATCACTTCTCACGCCTCCTTTCATTACCAAGTCGGTAGTTCCATCGTGCCACACAAATGGGTGTACAGAATTATTGGCCGGGACTCCCATATGGGTCTTTATTTGACGCCACTTTGGCCACTTGTACGTCGATAAAGATGAAAGGATGATGCAGACAACACACACAGCCTCAAATGGAGAAAATCCCCGACCTGGCTGGGAATCGACCCCAGAACCCCATGGTCCAGAGGCAGCAACACTAAGCACACGACCACGAGCTGCTGCCCCTTCTTTTAGACAAGTTGTTCCATACATTTCTTTCTATCCTAATTCAGTTCTGTGACCCCTCATTACTTTTCCAAGCTACCCATCTAACATTCACGATTCTTTGTAGTACCAGATTTCAAAAGCTTCAATTTTCTTTTATCGTTCACATTTTCACTTAAACTTATATTCGATGTCAACAAATGTGTCTTTTTCAGAAACGCTGTTCTTTCTTCTGTTGGCAATCTGTATTTTATATCCTCTCAAAAATGGTTCAAATGGCACTGAGCACTATGGGACTTAACATCTTAGGCCATCAGTCCCCTAGAACTTAGAACTACTTAAACCTAACTAACCTAAGGACAGCACACACATCCATGCCCGAGGCAGGATTCGAACCTGCGACTGTAGCGGTCGCGCGGTTCCAGACTGAAGCGCCCAGAACCGCTCGGCCACACCGGCCGGCTATATCCTCTCCTCTTTGTCCATCGACAGTTAATTCTTTGTCCAAATGGCGAAACTCACCTGCTACTTTTAGCGTCTTATTTCCTAATTTGATTGCCTCAGCATTGCCTGATTTATTCAACTACATTCCGTTACCTTTGTTTTTTGGTAATGTTCTTTTACAGCCTCTTTCCAAGGCAAAATCCATGCCATTCAGCTGCTCTTCCAAGTCCTAGAAAGTCTATGAAAGAATTACTATGTCCCCAGTAAACCTCAGGTTCTTTGTGTGTTCTCGTTGAACTTTAATTTACTTACCAGAGTTTCATTTTATTTCTTTCACGGCTTCCTCAATGTAGAGGTGTGTTAATATCTGGATTAGGCTACAAGACTGTCTCACTCCATTCTCAACTACTGCTTCCCTTTCATGTCCATTGATTCTTATAACGCCATACAAAGCAAAGTAAACTCTGCAATTTGGCCTAGAGAGGCCAGTCGGGACCGACCGACTGCCGTGTCATCCTCAGCCAGTGCCGTCATTCGGATGCAGCACTGCCGGCCGTTGTCAATTTTGTTGACCTTAGAACCGCTACTACTGGCTCAAGTCGCTCCTCAATTAGCATCACGATACTGACTGACCTGGTGCAGTAGGTAAAACTCCCTGGAAGTACAAGGGATCCTCTGCATAGAAGCTGGACACACTGACAACTCAGCTACGGAGTTGGGTCTGGTTTCTGTACATGTTGTAGATAAGCTTTCGTTCTCTTTATTTTATCCCAGCTGCCTTCATAGATTCGACGAGTATCCTCCAGTCAACATTGTCAAACGTTTTCTCTAAATCTACAAATGCTATAAATGTGGCTTTATTGGTTCTTACATTCATTGCGTTTATTTCAAAATGTTTATGATAGGTGATCAATTTGTTTATACTTTAAAAACTTTGAATAATATCTGCATAACCTACGTGCCCCATGTGTTTCTAAATTTCTTCAGAACCTAAATTAATCTTCATTGTGGTTAGCTTAATGTTTAATGGCAGGATGAGATTTTCACTCTGCAGGGGAGTCTGCGCTGATGTGAAACTTCCTGTCAGATTTAAACTGTGTGCCGGACCGATACACGAACTCGGGACCTTTGCCTTTTGCGGGCAAGTGCTCTACCAACTGAGCTACCCACTGAACTGCTTGAGTAGCTCAGTTGGCAGAGCACTTGCCCGCGAAAGGCAAAGGTCCCGAGTTGGAGTCTCGGTCCGGCACACAGTTTTAATCTGCCAGGACGTTTTAATGTTTAGTGTTGGTAGACATGCAAGGAAAGGGACCCAATGGAGAGGATATTGGATGTCAAAATCGTCGTTGGTAATGTGATTGAGTAGAGGGAAAGCTGGAACCTACGTTGGATGGGAAAGATAAGTGTAATAGACTGACTGGGTTCCAGAGGTAGTTTAGAATCTGAGAGGTTGGGAGGAAAGAAATAACTGTTGCTGCATCAGTAGCGTTGGGAGAGTATGGTGTGAGGGTCAGTAGGTTAAAGTATGGTGGATATATGGTAGAAGAAGACGTTCCCTGATAGTGGGCTGATGTTATGTTGAGGTGGAAGGCATCTAGGGAAATTTGTTGGAGAGAATGAGGATGTTGGGAAGAACTGACGTTTTCGAGGACTATTGTGACGAAACTGACAACTGGAGGATATCTTCTCTTTCGAATGTGGGTGGAAGGAATTTTTGGACTGGATTGGGCTGTCGACTGGTTGGACTGGAAGGTGAGTTCTTGCGTTATTAGTGAGAGTACGGCTTGCATCTGTGGGGATATGTGGAGTGAGGAACATTACAGCCAACAACGGATTTGAGACTGGAGCAGTGCCTATGGAGACAGTGATCCTCACAGTGGCAGATGGGTGGATTGTTTCACCCATGCATTTGGCCCTCCTTGTACCGGAGGAAGCAGAGGCATAGCATGACTTAGGGTTCGGATTTCGAGAGTTCATCTCTATGGCGTTGGAGATAAATAAATTCCCTCTTCTTGAACAAGGTGCTCGATGGTGGAAGTTCAATATGTAAACAGGTGGAGAATGTATGTGGGAACACTGTTGCAGATACAGAGGACAGTACAGGTCTCCTGATCAGGGTCAGAATTTATTTCCCGCACAACCTCCTCCGCCATAATTTTCGAATTCTCTGCCTGGACCAAGGCCAGGAGCAGGTGGTGGCTTGGGACGGGAAGCAACCGATGAATACACCCGGGAATGGAACGAGAACCTTGAAAACGACGGATTGGGTGACTGTGCAGAAGATAATGACACGTCGGCGATGTGTCTATAACTGCAGCTGGACTAGGGAGAGGAACCGGAAACTCACCTGTTTCACAGAGTTGGGCGCCGTGACGTCAGCGGCGGAGGCGATCCTGGCGACGGTGGCGCCGGCTGGTGGCAGCGGCGAAGGCTGCAAACACCTGGCGGGCGTCGGCAGCGACACGGCGGCTGGCGAGTCGGAGCACGCGACGCCCTGCGGGCATTCGCGGGGCCGGTGCACCTCCACAGTGGCCGTCACCTAGGGGCGGGCAGAGCCGGCCGGTCAAAACTGATACTGGTATTTCCGTTCTGTTCCTTGATATGTCTATTATTTTATTGATATGGTACAAACTGGTAATACACTAGTGGCCATTAAAATTTCTACACCACGAAGATGACGTGCTACAGTCGCAAAATTTAACCGACGGGAAGAAGATGCTGTGATATGCAAATGATTAGCTTTTCAGAGCATTCACACAAGGTTGGCGCCGGTGGCGACACCTACAACGTGCTGACATGAAAGTTTCCAACCGATTTCTCATATACAAACAGCAGTTGACCGGCGTTGCCTGGTGAAACTTTGTTGTGATGCCTCGTGTATCGAGGATAAATGCGTTCCATCACGTTTCCGACTTTGATAAAGGTCGGATTGTAGCCTATCGCAATTGCGGTTTATCGTATCGCGACATTGCTGCTCGCGTTGGTCGAGATCCAATGACTGTTAGCAGAATATGGAATCAGTGGGTTCAGAAGGGTAATACGGAACGCCGTGCTGGATCCCAACGGCCTCGTATCACTAGCAGTCGAGATGACAGGCCTCTTATCCGCATGTCTGTAACGGATTGTGCAGCCACGTCTCGATCCCTGAGTCAACAGGTGGGGACGTTTGTAAGACGACAACCATCTCCACGAACAGTTCGACGACGTTTGCAGCAGCATGGACTATCAGCTCGGAGACCATGGCTGCGGTTACCCTTGACACTGCATCACAGACAGGAGCGCCTGCGATGGTGTACTCAACGACGAACTTGCGTGCACGAATGGCAAAACGTCATTTTTTCGGATGAATCCAAGTTCTGTTTACAGCATCATGATGGTCGCATCCGTGTTTGGCGACATCGTGGTGAACGTACACTGGAAGCGTGTATTCGTCATCGCCATGCTGGCGTATCACTCGGCGTGGTGGTATGGGGTGCCATTGGTTACACGTCTCGGTCACCTCTTGTTGGCATTGACGGAACTTTGAACAGTGGACGTTACATTTCAGATGTGTTACGACCCGTGGCTCTACCCTTCATTCGATCCCTGCGAAACCCTACATTTCAGCAGGATAATGCACGACCGCATGTTGCAGGTGCTGTACGGGCCTTTCTGGATACAGAAAATGTTCGATTGCTGACCTGGCCAGCACATTCTGCAGATCTCTCACCAACTGAAAACGTCTGGTCAATGGTGGCCGAGCAACTGGCTCGTCACAATACGCCAGTCACTACTCTTGATGAACTGTGGTATCGTGTTGAACCTGCATGGGCAGCTGTACCTGTACACGCCATCCGGGCTCTGTTTGACTCAATGCCCAGGCGTATCAAGGCCGTTATTATGGCCAGAGGTGGTTCTTCTGGGTAGTGATTTCTCAGGACCTATGCACCCAAATTGCGTGAAAATGTAATCACATGTCAGTTCTAGTATAATATATTTGTCGAATGACTACCCGTTTATCATCTGTATGTCTTCTTAGTGTAGCAATTTTAATGGTCAGTAGTGTAATAACTGAACGGTTAATTTTGTGGTACCTTCAGAGTGGAAAATCAATACCATCCCAAACTGCCGAAGCAAGATGTCATGAGCCTGCAACTTTCGCTCTCGCTGTCACCACTTCTTCACCTTCACAATCTTTGCTGGAAAGAATGAGACCGGTTTCTGGCATAACCTCGCCATATTTCTTACTCCTTCACCTTGAGCAGAATTTTTCAGTTTTTGCTCGAAGTTTACTTTTGTTACTGGAAGTAATAGCTGTAAAAACCGGAAAATCGGTTATTTCAAAAACCGGTTATTCTGAGCTGTTTTGATACTCAGGTTAAACTGGAGAAGTAAAGAAGCGGTGGAGTCGAAAACTGATTGTTCCACTGATAACTGCTAACTGTAGGTAAGGATCGAAGAAAGTTACATGGACTTATGAGCGGATGCGTTGCAAGGAAGGTACATCCAGTGGTATACAATATACAATAAGGGGGGGGGGGGCTGTGGGGCGTATGCCTGGGGCGTAGAATTTATATGGGCGCAAAAACTTGTAAGATACAAGTTTTTATCATAAAATAAAATACGATATTTCAGGACTTGCATATAGTCTGCATCATAACTGATGTTATTCCAACAGTTATTTTACATGTTCATCGTTGGTAATGGGGTCGTCCCAGCACTCTAATAGGCGGGTTGTGAGATGTCTGACTGGCTGGAGTGGCTCACTTTCGCTCATGATGCATGTGCAAAACAAGAGTTCTTCCTAGCTACGCGACCCCAAGTTGTCTGTGTTCGGAAACGAAGATTCTCCCTAGCAGCCTACATAAGGACTTAAAAGACATCAGAAAAGGTGGGCTTTAGATACAAGACACAGGTAAATAATATTTCTGTATGTCTGTATTACAGTATGGTACAGAAGAGAGTTCATTTGTTGATAAATTTGATTCTGAATTGTGGAAACAGCAGCTTGTTTAATTGCCAATGTACCTTAGGGGGCTATCCCAGTTACCTCAAGCAAGTTCTTTTGTTAGTAATTAATTAGTTTTTGCAAATAATAGACTGTATTTTTTGTAGTTGTCCATTGGAATGTTTGTTAAGAGACTTTTTTTCTGTAATTTTAAGTTGACCAGAAAAATAAATAATCTAAAGAAGTAAGCTGTAGTAGCGTGAATACCCCACTCAGCATTCCTGCTAACAGTGATTTCTGGCTGGCTACAGGGCTTATTATGCACATCCTGTCCTGTTTGCCATTCCTATCCTGATTTGTACATGTGTACCGCCTACTTCTGTAGCATCGATTATCTCTTTGCCTTCAGTAGTGCCACTATGACGACCAAAAAGTTTCTACACTAGTTACTGCGACATCGTCCAGAGACAAGGCTGCCACACCAAAGGCCATGATGTGAATCGAGACCACAGACATTAGCGAAGGCTCGCCGCAATCTACGACGCCGTACGGGAGGCGCTCCCGAAGACACAGCACAGTAGCAGCGCCCTCACGTGTCGCGCATGCCAGAGTTCAACCACAGATCGAGACCTCAGTCAACATTAATGTGGGGCTAACTAGACGTTAAACTGTGCTGTTATAAATGGCGAACATTATAGGCCTAACTCAAGAAAACAGTCTGGTACTTAGTGCGTTAAGTAATGCCTTCATTGTTACAGACGGTTGTAAATTATCAAGCAATCCTGTGGCCAAGAACTGTGTTAAAGTTAAGTAAATCTTTTATTCACTTATTTAATAAAGCGAACTAATTTTTCATGATTTCTGTTTTGATGAGCCTTCCCTCACAGCAGTCACAGAACACATAGTTGTGGCCGGACGAAATTAGTTTCGTCTGGTTACAACAGTTACCTATTAGCTTTGTTTCTTTATTAGTTGTTTAAGTGCATTTTTTACAATTATTTAATATTTCTTCACATTTTTTCTCATCGATAATGTCTTTAAGAATGGAATCTGGTGCCTAATGCAGAGAAACGTGAAAATTAGAACAGGAAGAGCTTTCTAAACTAGCTGGAGAGCTTGACAGATTTATTGTGAAAACTAATAATGGCATCTGGTGTGGGAGTTCGCTGTTCGCCCTCTACGGTAGAAGCAGAGACCTGAAAATGCTTCAAAGCGTGTGCAGAAAACCACTCTTTGTTAGCAGGTTGTTTTGAAAGTTTTCAGTGATATTAGTGATTGTCGAGAAACTGTAAGGGAGACTTTGAAAAATGAATTTGTTAAGTGAGAAACGTGTGAACTACAGAATAAATATACTTTTTTTCAACAGATATTACTGGCAGAGCCTTTTTGTAAACATTCGTTCTGTATGAAGTTAGAAAATGGCGAGCGAATTTTAAGGACACGGTCGTTGTACTCTCCTGTGAAATATGCTATATACACTCCTGGAAATGGAAAAAAGAACACATTGACACCGGTGTGTCAAACCCACCATACTTGCTCCGGACACTGCGAGAGGGCTGTACAAGCAATGATCACACGCACGGCTCAGCGGACACACCAGGAACCGCGGTGTTGGCCGTCGAATGGCGCTAGCTGCGCAGCATTTGTGCACCGCCGCCGTCAGTGGCAGCCAGTTTGCCGTGGCATACGGAGCTCCATCGCAGTCTGTAACACTGGTAGCATGCCGCGACAGCGTGGACGTGAACCGTATGTGCAGTTGACGGACTTTGAGCGAGGGCGTATAGTGGGCATGCGGGAGGCCGGGTGGACGTACCGCCGAATTGCTCAACACGTGGGGCGTGAGGTCTCCACAGTACATCGATGTTGTCGCCAGTGGTCGGCGGAAGGTGCACGTGCCCGTCGACCTGGGACCGGACCGCAGCGACGCACGGATGCACGCCAAGACCGTAGGATCCTACGCAGTGCCGTAGGGGACCGCACCGCCACTTCCCAGCAAATTAGGGACAGTGTTGCTCCTGGGGTATCGGCGAGGACCATTCGCAACCGTCTCCATGAAGCTGGGCTACGGTCCCGCACACCGTTAGGCCGTCTTCCGCTCACGCCCCAACATCGTGCAGCCCGCCTCCAGTGGTGTCGCGACAGGCGTGAATGGAGGGACGAATGGAGACGTGTCGTCTTCAGCGATGAGAGTCGCTTCTGCCTTGGTGCCAATGATGGTCGTATGCGTGTTTGGCGCCGTGCAGGTGAGCGCCACAATCAGGACTGCATACGACCGAGGCACACAGGGCCAACACCCGGCATCATGGTGTGGGGAGCGATCTCCTACACTGGCCGTACACCACTGGTGATCGTCGAGGGGACACTGAATAGTGCACGGTACATCCAAACCGTCATCGAACCCATCGTTCTACCATTCCTAGACCGGCAAGGGAACTTGCTGTTCCAACAGGACAATGCACGTCCGCATGTATCCCGTGCCACCCAACGTGTAAGTCAACTACCCTGGCCAGCAAGATCTCCGGATCTGTCCCCCATTGAGCATGTTTGGGACTGGATGAAGCGTCGTCTCACGCGGTCTGCACGTCCAGCACGAACGCTGGTCCAACTGAGGCGCCAGGTGGAAATAGCATGGCAAGCCGTTCCACAGGACTACATCCAGCATCTCTACGATCGTCTCCATGGGAGAATAGCAGCCTGCATTGCTGCGAAAGGTGGATATACACTGTACTAGTGCCGACATTGTGCATGCTCTGTTGCCTGTGTCTATGTGCCTGTGGTTCTGTCAGTGTGATCATGTGATGTATCTGACCCCAGGAATGTGTCAATAAAGTTTCCCCTTCCTGGGACAATGAATTCACGGTGTTCTTATTTCAATTTCCAGGAGTGTATTTCTTTCCTTGCATGCTTAAAAGAATAAATGGGAAAGTTCTTTTTGTACAGCCATATGGCTTTAAAACATGGAAAATGCTTAGACCGAGAGGATTGATGATGTATTGTATTTAGCCAGACAATCCTCCCGTCCCCCACTCGAAGATGTTTGTGGAAGTAATAACTGTGGAAATTTCTTTGAAACTTTCAACCTACTTGCCAAATGTGATCCAAATGTTCACATGTGTGTGAATTCCTAAGGGACCAAACTGCTGAGGTCATCGGTCCCTAGACTTACACACTACTTACTTATGCTAAGAACAACACACACACACTGTTGCTACAGACTAGTGAAATCAAGGACACAGTAAAACTTCTGCTCACACACCTTTATTCTCACACGTCCATTTTACAATTACTCGAAATATATCCGCTGCAGAGGGCAGCACAATGTACAGACTTAACAGAACACCAACAGATGGCGTAGGAGTCTTCATTCCCCGACATCCTCCCCACCCTGGTCCATCTCGAGGGGGATGACCAGCTGGACCGGTCGACAGATCTTCATACCATCTGGCTGGCGAAGGATGATGCACCGTATTTTACTGTCTCTGCCATGCCGCACTTCTTCTACCACAGCTCTCTTCCACAAGTGCCGTGGTTTGCTGTCTTCTTGGAGCAGAACAACCTCTCCAATTCTCGGTTTCCTCTGCGAAGGGTATCCCTTCACCTCATGATATTGTCTTAGCAGCAGGAGGTATTCTGTCTTCCACCTGCGCCAGATGTTGTCATTGACCTTTTGTCTGAGTCGGAACTCCTTGGCAAGGTCCTTTCTAGTTGCTGGCTCTGGCCCACATGGAATTGTTACTAATTTCCCACCATTTAGAAACTGAGCTGGCGTCAGTGCAGTGTCACTCTCTCCTTGAGTGATGGGTCGTGAGTTTATTGCGGCTTCTATGCTGATCAAGGTGGTGTTTAAGCTCTCTTCATCCACCTGGGAGCGACCAAGAACTTTCCTCAGGCAGCGCTTGACTGAGCCTATCATGCGTTCCCACAGTTACTAGAAATATATCCGCTGCAGAGGGCAGCACAATGTACAGACTTAACAGAACACCAACAGATGGCGTAGGAGTCTTCATTCCCCGACACACACACACGCCCATGCCCGAGGGAGGACTCGAACCTCCGGCAGAAGGAGCCACGACGCAGTCAGTTACAGGAGCTGCGAATCCTCCTCTTCACAAAGTTCAGCAGACAGACAGCTATGCTGTATGTTATCTTCCTCCATGAAGCGAAAATGAGTGAAATCAAACTACTTGGCGATCATCTCACAATAGAGTTATTAAGAACTTTTCTAACACTAAATATTTCTGCATCATGTTTAATAGATCTAATTTATATCACAGACAGAAGAAAAGTCTCTAATAATTCGTTATGTACATATTGAAGGTTCACAACTCACGGCAGGGGACTCCTTCATTGATTTCATTCTATTATAGGGGAAATTAGCTAATGAAGTTACAGAACAAATTTGTGGCAAACTGCAAGGAGATGGTCTGAAACTAGAGGACTGCTGTGGACAAAGATATAGTAATGCCGCGACCATGTCTGGACGCATTATTGGTGCTCATAGACTTATTTTGGATATAAACCCCAAATCAGTGATTATGCCAAGTAATAGTTAATCTTGCTGGAGTACGTGCAGCAACTGCTGGAACAAAGTCGGTGACTTGTTTGGCACTGTGCAAAATGCGTACACATTTTTCTCAAGCTCTATATACAGATGGGATGTTCTTAAACAACGGGTTCCAATTAATTTGAAGCGGTCCTGTGACACAGTATGGAGTTCAAAGCGTGAATGCTTGCTGAGCACATTGGAAGCGTGATAGAAGCTTTGGAAATCTTCAGGGATGGATCAGTAGAAACCCAAAAACCAAAGAAAATGTAGATAGTCTGCTGGTTTGCATTATGACCTACCCTTTCTTCGCATTCCTTTATTTTTGGAGCCTTTTGCCTAAAAAAAGTGAATGGTGTTCAGATATGACGACAACAAAGAGGACTTGGATGTGATCAGTGGGTTCAAAAGCTGCAGGCACTCACTCTATTTTGTGAGGAAAAGCGTGATTCTCTAGTCACAAAAGCAAATAAGAGAGCCATGGAAATATGCAATATATCTGATATTTCAACATACAGATGGATCGGAATTGAAAGCAAACATCTGGTGAGAAAAGCATCGACTCTGGCTCAAATTTAATTCGGGAAACTCGTTGGGAACAGCTTGATGCAGTAGGTAAGCTAAAAAAAAAAAAAAAAAAAAAAAAAACGTGCATTGTGAATGAACCTAGTTCATGAGTTATTTGCCTTCCTGCAAATTCAAATACTGTTAGATGCAGAAAAAGTTGAATTCAATGTTTGAAACATACAGCATTTATGTGAAAAATATTCAGAATTGAATGCTTGAGCTATGATTGCTGAAGTACATCATACTAGCTCCACACACACAAGAGCGTAGTGGGCTGGAGCACCATCATGCAGAAGCCATCCGTTACCTGTCGTACGACAAGGCACGTCTTCCAGAAGGGGAGGAAGGGTCACCCGCACGAAGTGCAGACATACCCCACCAGACGGACGTGTTACAATTTGTAGAGAAATCATCCACTCTGTATTCTGCGGGGAGCATCCCTTGCATTGGTATGCTGTAGAACTGCTTCACGGTACGTACTACGAATCGAAACTCGGTGAGATGCTCCTTCTGCTACTATGTATCACTTATCTGTATTTCTTGTGGTTTTTGTGCAACCGCCTTCCGAGGCCCTGCGTACACTTATGAATAACACTGTACTTTCTCAAGGAAATAAAAGGTGTTGTCAAATGTTTGGGGGACTTTTTCGCGTTCTTTCAGTTGTCAGCAATATGGAGAATTCACCATAAGACCATTACAATGAATTTGAATTTGGCTTTTAGTAAACTATACTATGAGGGCTTCTTTTTCAGCTTCCGATTGGTCGAGAAATGGAAATCACAGCGAAAATCACAAATGTTTTATTTGCAACATTTATCTACACTTTCCAGCTATTTCTCTACATAGTCGCCACTCGGACATAGACGCCTGTCGTAGCGTGCTACCAATTTTCCAACACCGCCATCATCAATGGCAGCCACCTTTGCTTTCCACCAATTCTCTACGCTGCTCTGCAGCTCGTTGGCTGGGTCAAAATGTTGTCGTCATAATCAGCGGTTCGTGTGATCGACGAGATGAAAATTAGAGGCAGCCAAGTCTGGAGTGTTTGGTGGGTGATCCAACACTGCTATCGAAAACGCTGCGGCAGCGCCGTTGTTGCGTCTGCAGTGTGCGGCTGAGCATTGTCACGAAGAATGAAATGCACGGCACGTACGCTATGTGGGCTGCATCAAATCAGGCGGAACCCCTCACACTTGGCGGGAGACTCTACTGTTCCGAGCATCTTTACGTGCTTACTGCGTGCCCAGAACTGAAAAGTGTGATGTGAGGTGGTCGATGGGCATACTATAGGCACTGCACAACACATCTGCACAGAGCTTTTTAGCTTCATTGGATTTTCACTGTGGTTTTAATGTCGCGACCACTGAAGGACTGAAAAAAAAAGTTGTAACATTGATAGTCACCTAGTGGCGTCTACTATTTTCCAACTTTGTTAAGAAGGATGGTCACTCATAACAACCTCACTTTCACAGCAAATGGGACTCGAAATACACTCAGTTTTGGCGCTGATGTGAAACAAAAACTGCCACTCTTGAAAGGCGTGTATCAGTTGAGAAATACTATCCCAGTGTTTGTCTTAATCGATTTAATTACTGCATAGAAAGTATAAATTAGCATATCCAGACTGGGATCTGAACCCCTATTCTCCTGAATAAGTGCCCAACGTCTGAGCCACTGTCTTATCCACTTCATTAGGAGCTTTCAAGTCGGATACTTCACCACCTCCTACATCCTCACTCAGTTAGGTTCACAGGACTTTTCATTAATTTTTCGGAGATCCTGTCCTTCGTGAAGAAATCTCGAGAACGTTACTTTAGTACTTTTGTACTTACTCAGTAAATGAAAGAATTTATAATCCTTTGGTATTGGGTACTGCCTCACGCAATATTACAGTTCTTACGCTCGAAAAACGGAGTTCACGAGTAAACACATTGGGAAATGACTGAGACCTACAACCTCTTAATAGTAACCTCTGCAGGATTGTAGACTACCCAATTGACACATCATTCGTATTACGCGTTTTAGCATAATGATGACGATGGTTTGTTCTTTCCTGGACCATCACTCCGAGTTCATCGTTCTCCGCTTATCCCGATGTCCCGCCATTGTTTTCGCAGCTGTGTGTGACGCATTTATCTCGGTGTTGTGAGTCAGCTGGTATCTTCTGCTTCCTCTTGTCCTCTGCGCATGTATAATTCCCTGTAGTGCATCCTTCGTTATGCAGTCTCTTCTCAACCAATGTTTTAACCAATTTCTTTTCTTCCTCTTAATACTTTCAGTATTGTCATTTGTTCTTCACCCTTTGTGACACAGCCTCATTACCTATATTATCCTGTACGCCTTCCATTATTCTCCAGAGTCACATCTCAAAGGCCTGTATGCATTTCTCATCTCTCCCCCACAATGTCCATCTTTCGGGACCGTACGGAACAACACTCCCTACAGAATACTGTACTGACTTTTTCTGTAATTGCTTATTTAATGGACCACAGAAAATACTCATCCTTCTATAAAGCATTTCTTTTGCGACAGCTACCCTTGTTTTCGATTTCAATACATGTCATGTTACTGGCTGTTTTGCATTCTGGGTACCTCAAGTTATTAACTTGCTGAACTAATCACAGATTTTCTTTCCCTTATCCGTTGATTGCTTTGTAAAAATCATTGCCTTATTTTTCTTGAAATTTATTTTTATTCTATATTCTTCGCAGGTGGTGGTCACTTTTTAAACATATCGTTAACTGCGTTTTCGTTTTCACTTACTAATATCACATCAGGAAATCTTACACATTTGATAGTCCTTCCCCTCATATTGTCAGACGACTCTTTTGTTGGAAACAGTTTTTTACTAAATCATGTAAACAGATTTTAAACAGAGTAGACGAGAGAACACAGCCTTCTCTTTCCCTCTCCCAGTTTTAATTCCTGCTGTCGTCTCATCTGCTGTTGTTAACTTTATTCTTTGAATCAAATATAATAGTAAAAAATCTTTTTCTTTGAACAAAAAAATGAAACATTACGAGACAGACCAGAAATACTGTATGCAGTGGAAACACAAAGTCTGATTACGAGGGGAAACCTTGAAAAATTAGAAAAAATTAAAAGAAGAATCCTAAGTGAAATTCTAAGACCAAAAAGCAGCAGTTTGTCACGGTGGATATTAAGATCAAATACGTACAGGCATGGGCGTACCCAGCGAGGGGCAGGGGGGCACAGCTGCCCCCCCCCCCCCCCCCGCCCTAGAAGATATTCGCAATTTTTTACTAGTTTACTGTTTTATTTAATAAGAAAAGCAGCATGTTTTCTCGGATTGTACAAGTGCATTCTGGTATTTAAAATGTTTATTAAAAGCAGTTTTTCACTGATTTACTGTTTTATTTAATAAAAAGTGCTGTATGTTGTCTCGAGTCCTTGATTCCTGAGACTAGTATGACCTGCTCCCCCCCCCCCCCCTCCAGTTCAGATCCTGGGTACGTCCTTGCGTACAGGACTAAATCTGAAGTTAAAAAGTTAACAAATGCAACGTCGTTCGTTTGTCCAAAAATCGAGAACACTCTTCTCGCCAATTGCAAAAAGATATCGACCTGCAAGGCCACAGAACCAATTCACAGAGTGAGTCTTCTTCTGCGGGTAGTGCACGTCATGTGGCAATAACATCATGTGCGGTGTAACTCGCAGTCATCCGGAGACGGGAGTCATATATAAAGTGTCTGTTATTTCAGACAGCTTCAAGTGAACACAAACCACAATCATGATTATGTCACTCGGCCTTCAAACTACCCTGGACTTGCATATACCCCAGATTTGACATTGGCCTTCTGGGCATCACTAGAGTAGACTATTCTATGTTACTAATGATATGACAATTGATAACATGGGAATTGTATGAGCTTTGGGAAATTATTGGGAAATCAGAAACCACGTAAATAATCTTAGAGGATTATTACTTAGTTAATTCTATGGGCGATGAGATTATCTCGCCAGTTTAGTTTTCTTTTGTGTGTGATCTGTTCATTTTTTTTTTTCATTTTCAGTCCTTTTTACGCTTGGTTAGTTATAAAGATTGGGAAATCAGAAACCACGTGAATAATCTTAGAGGATTATTACTTAGTTAATTCATGGGCGATGAGATTATCTCGCCAGTTTAGTTTTCATTTATGTGTGCTGCCGTCCATGCTTTTCATTTGCCTTCATTATTTCTTTCTTTTTAGTTTCTAAACCATCACTTGCTTCACACCTGCAGCGAGAGGTGTATTACTGAGTAGTGTGTCGTCGCCCCCGAGGCATAGCAGAGTGTGCCTCGGTTTTTTTTATTATCTGTTTATGGCAATACATCTTGCTACAAACAGCACCCTGCTTTACGTGCTGCGTCGACACTAGCGGATGGCGGCATTTAAAAAAAAAAAAAGATGAGGTTTATCCGAGGTGCGATTATTGCTAGTTGAAAACTTTTACCAATACCCCGCCTAGTGGACGTGAAATACCGTCCGCTACGGCAATTTTTGCGAACTCCTACGGGAGTCATAATTAAATTCAAACATAACAAATTATGAATATCATAACAGACCATTTCTACTTCCATAATCAATAACATAGACCCAGCTTAGTGGCAGTTGCAGACAATTACCTCGTGTTGCGAGTTATAGGTCGATACACATATTACAAAGTAATTTTCCCTGTCTTCTGATTGATTCTAACAGCCGTAGAGCAATTTCCAATGGGGTTCCAGGCTGTCGCGAGTGCAGATGGGCGTCACACTGAGCAACTTTTGTAACCTTGTACGCAATTAACAAATCTTACCGTCTCATGTGGAAATTGAAAGTTTCTTTCAAAGGTTTATTCGTTGTTTCTTTTTCGCATGTCCTTACAAAAGTTTCATTGTCCTACGATCACTCCTTTTTCATTGGGATTTAAAAAAAAAAAAAAGCGAGATTGGCCCTTCAGTGCAGATTCACATCACGCTGGAACTATTAAGAGAATCGGCGAAACGCTGCGAGTACTAAGGATAATGGGCAGGGGCACTACGAGGGTAGCTTCCGGATGGCTTCGAATTACACCGCGCATGATATGCTCGCGGATGACGTGTTCTACCCGCAGACGAAGACTCACTCTGTGAACTGGTTCTGTGGCCTTGCAGTTCGATATCCTTTTGCAATTGGCGAGAAGAGTGTTCTCGAGTTTTGGACTTACGCGAACGAACGACATGGCGCCATTGTCTGTAATCCAAAATACAGACGACACTTTTCCGACTTCCTTTGGAGTGCTTTCCACGACCCGCCATGTTGTTGGAATGTCCCTGCATTGAGAAGCTGACCTGACCTGACGCAGTATTTTTGAGGCTATGATCCCCCAACAGTATTCCTCTTTATTTTTGCGAAGATGTGCATCGATTTCTCCACGGCTAAGAGCGGATTCACGGACTTCACTCCATGGCAAAAAAAGTCTTCTGCATCCATTTGATTACCCTCTTGTTTTCTTTTCCTTTACTCCCTTCTCAGATTAGGTGGAACTATCGGAATAGGCGTAGTTAGTGGTAGGAGGCTCTGCCTGCTGAGCAGGATACCTGGATTCGAATCCCGGCCCAGCACAAATTTTCAACTTTTCCCCCTTGATGTAAATAAATGTCCACTAGCAGCTAAACGCGATTAATTCCATCGTATCTTAAAAAGAAAGCTCTTATGCCCTGCGTTCCTCTCAAAGTTTCACAGAAGATAAGAGCGTGAATGTATGGGAAGTAAAACGTGGGACATGGTTCGAAGTGCAAGAAGTCAACTTTTTCTTAAGGAATTTTACGTGCAATCTTCGTTTAGACGTTGGGAGCGTCTCAGAAGCTTGTACAGCGAGCTGATACGTGCTGTGGCGTGATAACTTATCGTGAACACATAAGGAAAGTCCTCTTCGGTCCGCAAACACGGCGTTAGGCAAGGCCCAATAGGGCGGTCAAACAGTCCACAGTGTGCGCAACACCGCTTTGTGATTCACTCGGTGGATGCACGGCCTCTCCAGAGACAAGGAGCAGATTCCTCGATCTTTCACGCCCCTTCATATTCTTCTTATCTGCGCCCGGGCTTGTCGTACCAGGTCGGATAAATCACAGAGAATTTTTCTGGACTAACTGTATAGCGATTTCAAAGATTACCATTTGGTTCGAGCTATTCAGTCAATCCTCGAGAACAGGACAAAGGAAAAAAAAGTAGGTGCAACAGTGGCGGACTTAGGCCGTCGGAGGCTTGGGGCTGCAAAATTACACTGACGGAAAGAAATCGCAACACCAAAAAAGAATTAATGTACAGTAACGAAATTTCAGGAAAACATTTGTCTAGGTAACATATTCAGGGGATTAACATTGCAAGTTCACAGATTAATGTACGCAAGAGACAAGCCATTGCAAATGTGAAATGCTGGTACCTTAATAACCTGTGTAATCACCAGAGTGTTGAATGCCAGCATGCAGACGTGCATGCAATGTATTGTACAGTTGCCGGATGTCAATTTGTGGGGTGGTACTCCGTGGCTGTTGCATTCTGTCAGTCAATACAGGCACGGTTAACGCTGGTTGCGGAAGAGCTGGGCTGCTTGTCCGAAGGCGTCCCATATGTGCTCAATTGGAGAGGTATCTGGTGATCGAGTAGCATGTCGTCTCTCTGTAGGGCGCCCGCATCTCGTGGTCGTGCGGTAGCGTTCTCGCTTCCCACGCCCGGGTTCCCGGGTTCGATTCCCGGCGGGGTCAGGGATTTTCTCTGCCTCGTGATGGCTGGGTGTTGTGTGCTGTCCTTAGGTTAGTTAGGTTTAAGTAGTTCTAAGTTCTAGGGGACTGATGACCATAGATGTTAAGTCCCATAGCGCTCAGAGCCATTCGAACCATTTTTTTGAGTTAAATGAAAAATCGTTTCAACCAGTGGTTTTAGCGTCTTCTTGCTGAGTCCGCAGCTCGTGGTCTAGTGGCTAACGTTGCTACCTCTAACTCACGGGGTCCCGGGTTCGATTCCCGGCGGGGTCAGGGATTTTCTCTGCCTCGTGATGGCTGGGTGTTGTGTGCTGTCCTTAGGTTAGTTAGGTTTAAGTAGTTCTAAGTTGTCGAGGACTGATAACCATAGATGTTAAGTCCCATAGTGCTCAGAGCCATTTGAACCATCTCTGTAGGGCAAGTTGAGCTGCAACAGCGGTATGTGGGCGAACGTTATTCTGTTGGAAAACACCCCCTGGAATGGTGTTCATGAATGGCAGCCCAAAAGGCTGAATCCCCAGGTCGACGAACAGATTTGCAGTCAGGATGGGTAGGATAACTAAGAGGCTATCCCTGTCGTCATACGAAATCGCACGCCAGACCATAACTCCAGGTGTAACTCGAGTGTGTCTAGGACGCATGCAGGCTGAATGCAGGCCCTCAGCTTGCTTCCCCCTGACCAACACACGGTCATCACTGGCGCCGAAGCAGAACCAGTTTTCATCAGAAAACACAACAAACTCCACTCTGCCATCCAATGAGCTCTCGCTTGACACGACTGAAGTCACAAACGACCGTGATCTAAGGTCTATGGAAAGCCAGCAATATGGCGCCTGCCTCGGAGGTTTCCCTGAAGTAACCGATTTGTAACAGTTCGATGTGTCAGTCTAGTGCCAACTGCTGCTCCAGTTGCTGCTGCAGATGCAGCAGGACGCGCTAGAGCGGTACGCCAACACGATGATCTTCCCTCTCGGTAGCGCCACATGGCTGTCCGGAGCCCGCTCTCCTTGCGACCGTACATTCCTGGTGACCACCGTTGCCAGAAACTGCGTACAGTGACTACATTCCTGCCAATTTTTCTGCAGTATCTCAGAAGGAACACCAAAATTCTCCTAGCCACGCCATACGATCTCGTTCAAAGTGAGGTGTTGATAACGGCGTGTTTAAACGCATTCTTGGCTAGCATCAACTCACCACGTCCAGTCTCAAAGATAAAATGATTCGAATGGCTCTGGGCACTATGGCACTTAACATCTGAGGTCATCAGTCCCCTAGAACGTAGAATTGCTTAAACCTACATGACCTAAGGACACTATACACATCCATGACCGAGGCTGGATTCGAACCTGCGACCGCAACGGTCGCGCGGTTCCACACTGAAGCGCCTAGAACCGCTCAGCCATACCGGCCGGCAGTCTCAAAGATAAATAATGCTACTAGCGCCGCTCTTATGCTATTGGCGCCAAATGAATAGCCATAATGTTTGAGATGTGGAAACAAGCTTACAAACTTTCCTTTACATCGCACAACTCCGTGTTAGTGTCGTCAATTTTTTTCCGTCAGTTTATATGAGGTCCCCGCACTGCTTTAAATTGATGTACACTACTGGCTATTAAAAATGCTACGCCATGAAGATGACGCGCTACAGATGCGAAATTTAACCGACAGGAAGAAGATGCTGTGATACGCAAATGATTAGCTTTTCAGAGCATTCATACAAGGTTGGCGCCGGTGGCGACACCTACAACGTGCTGACATGAGGAAACCGATTTCTCATACACAAACAGCTGTTGACCGGCGTTGCCTGGTGAAACGTTGTTGTGATGCCTCGTGTAAGGAGGAGAAATGCGTACCATCACGTTTCCGACTTTGATAAAGGTCGGATTGTAGCCTATCGCGATTGCGGTTTATCGTATCGCGACATTGCTGCTCGCGTTGGTCGAGATCCAATGACTGTTAGCAGAATATGGAATCGGTGGGTTCGGGAGTGTAATCCGGAACGCCGTGCTGGATTCCAACGGTCTCGTATCACTAGCAGTCGAGATGACAGACATCTTATCCACATGGCTGTAACGGATCGTGCAGCCACGTCTCGATCCCTGAGTCACAGATTGGGACGTTTGCAAGACAACAACCATCTGCACAAACAGTTCGACGACGTTTGCAGCAGCTCGGAGACCATGCCTGCGGTTACCCTTGACGCTGCACCACAGACAGGGGCGCCTGCGATGGTGTACTCAACGACGAACCTGGGTGCACGAATGGCAAAACGTCATTTTTTCGGATGAATCCAGGTTCTGTTTACAGCATCATGATCGTCGCATCCGTGTTTGGCGACATCGCGGTGATCGCACATTGGAAGCGTGTATTCGTCATCGCCATACTGGCGTGTCAGGAAGCGCGATGGTATGGGTTGCCATTAGTTACACGTCCCGGTCACCTCTTGTTCGCATTGACGGCTCTTTGAACAGTGGACGTTACATTTCAGACGTGTTACGACCCGTGGCTCTACCCCTCATTCGATCCCTGCGAAACCCTACATTTCAGCAGGATAATGCACGACCGCATGTTGCAGTTCCTTTACGGGCCTTTCTGGATACAGAAAATGTTCGACTGCTTCCCTGGCCAGCACATTCTGCAGATCTCTCACCAACTGAAAACGTCTGGTCAATGGTGGCCGAGCAACTGACTCTTCACAATACGCCAGTCACTACTCTTGATGAACTGTGACATCGTGTTGAAGCTGCATGGCCAGCTGTACCTGTACACGTCTTCCAACCTCTGTTTGACTCAATGCCCAGGCGTATCAAGGCCGTTATTACGGCCAGAGGTGGTTGTTCTGGGTACTGATTTCTCAGGATCTATGCACCCAAATTGCGTGAAAAATATAATCACATGTCAGTTCTAGTATAATATATTTGTCCAATGAATACCCGTTTATCATTAGAATTTCTTCTTAGTGTAGCAATTTTAATGACCAGTAATGTATTAGTAGTGGACATTGTCTAAGGAAATGAATAATGTAGATGTAGATGCAATAGCCGACAAAAATCAAGCATTTATAATGTGTGTGCTCTAAGCTGCAGTAGTTGTAATGTATTTATTTAAAGATATAGGCGAGAAATTTAGAATGATAATCAGTATTTAGCACAGCAGTCATCAAGGAGAAAGGAACGAAATGATAAAGGGTAGAATAAGAATAGGTATGGAGACAAAGCACGTAACCTTAGTGCCAAATACGAGGAGTTAACATTATAGTACACGTTTTCGAACCTTAATTTCGCTGAAATCTGTTTCAGTTGAAATTTTTCATTCAGTTGATAATATGAACAATTTGGTTGGTAGTATTAGTTGGTTGGTAGTATTAGTTTCAGTTTAAAAGAAACTTATCTCGCATGATGCGACTGAGGCGCAAATGGTCACGGAGTATTGGATTATAAAAGCTGTATAGGCTACTGATTCAGTGAACTCTCCACAGAAAGACGGGGGGTGCACCCCTAGACGCTGACTATAAATAATAGTACGTGCTGGAAAGTAATGCCTGCGAACATATTATATGAAAACTCTTAAAGCTTTTTGAGTAAAAAGAACGTTATTAACATTCTACATCTTCATTCCCTCTGTCTGCAGTTTTGCAGCTCTCTGCTGCTAGAGGGCTCCGAATCGTAGCACGTAACATGGCGATGTGCAACGTTACCATGAGAAACACTGTGCTCTAATCGAGCTTCGAATCGGAAGACTTCGCTCACACATGAGCAGAGATGAGGTTGAGGCTCCGTCAATAAAGTCAAACATTCTACAGTGACAACGGTATCAAAGGCTGGTCTCTCGTTTGGAGAAATGTGTTAGTCGCCATGGTGTCCATGTTGAGATATAAGTATGTAGACAAGAAGAATAAAGATGTAGAATATTAATATTTGTTTTATTTTTAAAAGTTTTAGAAGTTTTCCCATAAAAAATTCGCAGGCATTATTTTTCAGCACGGCCTCGTAGATAAAGATTTATGCTCTAAAACGTTTTTCTACTGTTAGTTCTGGATTATAAAGTCTACATGATTCTAGTGTTGGTCTTGATGTCTACAGTTGATAACAACCGTTACTTAAATGTAGATAACTCTGTTCTAGTCGACGTAGCTGGACTTCCATATTCACAAAATAAAGTATATAATAATTATGTGTAACCTCAAACAATTTTTAGACTGTAACACTGTAGTTAAAACATTAATAAATCACTCCTAAGCTCTTCCATGCACTTACGCGAGTATTTATAAACTGTACTTGCAGTACACTTATGGAGATGACATAGGTATCAAAAAACTTTTTATTTAGAATAACTGCGTCTAGCAGAGAACTGGTGAGCACTATACAGTTTTTAAGTCTGATGCATCGTTTTAAAAAATTTCTTAAAATTCTGAACACACCCATGCACAATTGTAATGCAGGTAAATATGTGCCTACGTACGTATGGCACCCTGAACACCCTAGACTACCTCTTATTTAGTGAACATATTTTGACCTTGTTTGGAATTTCATAAAAAATGTACCCGCAAATCTGCAACCCCTCCAGGTTTGCCCAGGGTGGCTGTCCCCTCCCATGCTACCCCCTTTCCCTTTATTCCGCCACTGAGGAGGAAAAATCAAGGTAATGGCCTGCCTCAGCGAGTGTAGAGAAACGACTAACCATTTCTCAGTAACATGAAGCACTCCCTCTACGCAGCTGATGTTCCACTCGCTGCACGGGATAAAAGTTTTGAACTTGTTGAAGATCGGGGGCCCTGTCTACTTGCCAACGTATTACAAACTGCGTTGAGTCCAGATCCTTTAAAAGGTACCTGTTTTTAACTTAAGATGTAGAAGTCTAAGACAAAATTCAAAATATATTCTGAGGTTGAGGAGCCTCGAATGAGATTTTGACTTTCCTCTTTCTACCTGTACCTAGGGAAACGGTATGTACCATGAAAGCTATCTGGCTTGCCTCATTCCACTTATATGATAAATTTATCTGCCCCTTGTGACAACTGACAATACGCAGAACACTTTAGTTTTCTCATACTTAAGGTCTCATGACGTTACTTAATGCTGGGGAATGTATTATATTAAAAAAATGCAGTGCTTGTCGGCCGAGGCTTGTAGCTTCCATTCGAAGAGTGCGTGAGAACCGCTCAGCTCGCACAGAACTCTCCGTCTCCGAGTGCGACAGGGGAGACCACGCGGCATTCAGAGGCTTTGTTCTGGCTTGCGCGTGTCAAGGTCACCTGAGGGGACTCACCAAACCCCCCTGTTAGTCAAGCTAAGACGGGGTTCACCGTATTCGGCACTGTTCGGCTCAATTTCTGGCTGCCACCTAATAATTTATGGCGAGAAATCACAAGTCTTAGAATGTCTGGGCCTATGCAGTGGGAGCCGGCCGAAGTGGCCGTGCGGTTAAAGGCGCTGCAGTCTGGAACCGCAAGACCGCTACGGTCGCAGGTTCGAATCCTGCCTCGGGCATGGATGTTTGTGATGTCCTTAGGTTAGTTAGGTTTAACTCGTTCTAAGTTCTAGGGGACTTATGACCTCAGCAGTTGAGTCCCATAGTGCTCAGAGCCTATGCAGTGGAAGGAGTGCCTCGCGGAGTTACCGCGATACTGGTGAGGCTTCTGGGAATTCAGAAGTGTATTAACAACGCTCTGATTCGCCTACTGCTGTTAGACGAGAATTTTTAGAGCAAACTGGTGAGGGAGGTGCGCCCTGACTGGCCCACGTCTGGAGACATTCTGTGGCGGAAATTTATTAAACGTGGCAATTTTCACGCTATTGGGGGAAACCAGAAACATTTTTCCTGACTGGCGACTGCGGCCGGAAGGGCTAAAAAACAGAGTCGGGAGCAGGCACACGTGAAAACGGACACTCTCGGTTTGGATGCAAAAGGAGAAAGGTCGCTGGTTCTAGACGCCAAGTGACACGGTGGATGGGACTTCACTGCGTCCGAGTCCTGGCTAGCGAGATTCTTGTTCTTCATATGCGATCACACACGGTCGACTTACCGCCACAGAAGATTGGTCAGAGCGTGCATCAGCACCGGCGATAGGTGGGCGTTGATGTTTGCAAAGAAGCGGCGTCAGTACTGGTTCCAGTTATGATATCGTTTTCCTTTAGTATTCAATCAACTACTGAAGCAACTAAAACATTTAATCTCGTGCATTCATATTAGTGATTGAATGTGCAACTTCATACCTTGATTGCAATCACTGTTCCTGATAGTCGTGTCACTGAGTCTTATGGTGTGTCATTGTTTTTAATATAACAAAAGTCAGTTTAATTTTATTTGTATTTCAAAGGGTTCAAATGCCTCTGAGCACTATGGGACTCAATAGTGGAGGTCATCTGTCCCCTAGAACTTAGAACTACCTAAACCTAACCTAAGGACATCACACACATCCATGGCCGAGGTGGGATTTGAACCTGCGACCGTAACAGTCGCGCGGTTTCGGACTGAAGCGCCTAGAACCGCTCGGCCACCGAGGCTGGCATTTGTATTTCATTTGAAGTAACTTGTAGTTTCCTTCAATTCATTATTATTATTATTCTTTCTTTTCTCAGACGTTATGTCTGGTCAAAAATGGAAAGTGACGCGGACCTTGATCAAGCGTGACTTCCTTTTAACTGTACGGTATATGTTACATCGCATTTAGGAACTTTCGGGTAATTGAACATGTATCAATAATTACAGATTTATGTAGTTGTATATATAAGTTTGGATGCAGCTGTATTGCGTTGATGTACTGGTGGATATTGTGTGGTATGACTCCTGTAGTTGATAGTATAATTGGTATAATGTCAACTTTATCCTGATGCCACATGTCCTTGACTTCCTCAGCCAGTTGGATGTATTTTTCAATTTTTCTCCTGTTTTCTTTTGTATATTTGTAGTATTGGGTATGGATATTTCGACTAGTTGTGTTAATTTCTTCTTTTTACTGGTGAGTATGATGTCAGGTTTGTTATGTGGTGTTGTTTTATCTGTTATAATGGTTCTTTTCCAGTATAATTTGTATTCATCATTCTCCAGTACATTTTGTGGTGCATACTTGTATGTGGGAGCGTGTTGTTTTATAAGTTTATGTTGTAAGGCAAGCTGTTGATGTATTATTTTTGCGACATTGTCATGTCTTCTGGGGTATTCTGTATTTGCTAGTATTGTACATCCGCTTGTGATGTGATCTACTGTTTCTATTTGTTGTTTGCAAAGTCTACATTTATCTGTTGGGGTATTGGGATCTTTAATAATATGCTTGCTGTAATATCTGGTGTTTATTGTTTGATCCTGTATCGCAATCATGAATCCTTCCGTCTCACTGTATATATTGCCTTTTCTTAGCCATGTGTTGGATGCGTCTTGATCGATGTGTGGCTGTGTTAGATGATACGGGTGCTTGCCATGTAGTGTTTTCTTTTTCCAGTTTACTTTCATCGTATCTGTTGATGTTATGTGATCTAAAGGGTTGTAGAAGTGGTTATGAAATTGCAGTGGTGTAGCTGATGTATTTGTATGAGTGATTGCTTTGTGTATTTTGCTAGTTTCTGCTCGTTCTAGAAAGAATTTTCTTAAATTGTCTACCTGTCCATAATGTAGGTCTTTTAAGTCGATAAATCCCCTTCCTCCTTCCTTTCTGCTTAATGTGAATCTTTGTGTTGCTGAATGTATGTGATGTATTCTAAATTTGTTGCATTGTGATCGTGTAAGTGTATTGAGTGCTTCTAGGTCTGTGTTACTCCATTTCACTACTCCAAATGAGTAGGTCAATATTGGTATAGCATAAGTATTTATAGCTTTTGTCTTGTTTCTTGCTGTCAATTCTGTTTTCAGTATTTTTGTTAGTCTTTGTCTATATTTTTCTTTTAGTTCTTCTTTAATATTTGTATTATCTATTCCTATTTTTTGTCTGTATCCTAGATATTTATAGGCATCTGTTTTTTCCATCGCTTCTATGCAGTCGCTGTGGTTATCCAATATGTAATCGTCTTGTTTAGTGTGTTTTCCCTTAACTATGCTATTTTTCTTACATTTGTCTGTTCCAAAAGCCATATTTATATCATTGCTGAATACTTCTGTTATCTTAAGTAATTGGTTGAGTTGTTGATTTGTTGCTGCCAGAAATTTTAGATCATCCATGTATAGCAAATGTGTGATTTTGTGTGGGTATGTTCCAGTAATATTGTATCCATAATTTATATTATTTAGCATGTTGGATAGTGGGTTCAGAGCAAGGCAGAACCAGAAAGGACTTAATGAGTCTCCTTGGTATATTCCACGCTTAATCTGTATTGGCTGTGATGTGATATTATTTGAAATTGTTTGGATATTAAGTGTGGTTTTCCAATTTTTCATTACTATGTTTAGGAACTGTATCAATTAAGGATCTACTTTGTATATTTCCAATATTTGTAGTAACCATGAGTGGGGTACACTATCAAAAGCTTTTTGGTAATCAATGTATGTGTAGTGTAGCGACCTTTGTTTAGTTTTAGCTTGATATGTCACCTCTGCATCTATTATCAGTTGCTCTTTACATCCTCGTGCTCCTTTGCAATAGCCTTTTTGTTCTTCATTTATAATTTTGTACTGTGTTGTATGTGTCATTAATTTCTGTGTAATGACTGAAGTTAATATTTTGTATATTGTTGGTAGGCATGTTATGGGGCGATACTTAGCTGGGTTTGCTGTGTCTGCTTGATCTTTAGGTTTCAGATAAGTTATTCCATGTGTAAGTGTGTCAGGGAATGTGTATGGGTCTGCAATGTAACTGTTAAATAATTTAGTTAGATGTGAATGTGTTGAGGTGAACTACTTTAGCCAGAAATTTGCTATTTTATCTTTTCCAGGGGTCCAATTGTGAGTAGAATTAATTGCTTGGGTGACTTCATGTTGCAAAATTATCACTTCAGGCATTTGTGGTATCATCTTGTATGTGTCTGTTTCTGCTTGTATCCACCATGCATGCCTGTTACGTTGTACCGGGTTTGATCATATGGTGCTCCAGAAGTGTTCCATGTCTGTTATGTTTGGTGGATTGTCTATTTTAATGTGTGTGTTATCCATTGTCTGGTAAAATTTCTTTTGTTTTATGTTAAATGTTTGGTTTTGTTTCCTTCTGTTTTCACTTTTTTTGTTCCTTCTAAGTCGTTTGGCCAATGCTTGTAATTTCTGCTTCTTTTCATCTAACTGCTCTATCGTTTCTTGTTGTGAGATTTTACCTAACCTTTTTCGTTTTTTTCGGACATTTCATTTCTTATAAATTGTGTTAGCTGTCCGATGTCTTTTCTCAGTTTTTCAATTCTGATCTGTAGCCTGTGTTGCCATGCTGGTTTTGTGGGTTTCTTCTGCGTGTTGGTTGGTTCTGATCTGTACCTAGTGTGTATATTTAGTGTAGTGAGTGCGCCTATATAAACCAGTAGTTGTAACTCTTCCATAGTTGTATTTTCATTTACTTTTTTGTGTATGATTGTGTTGATAGTTGTTATTGTTGTTTCGACTTGTGGGTTATTTGGTGGTCTATGCAAGAATGGTCTAATGTCTGTATTTGTGTCTTTGTATTCTATATATGTCAGCTGAAATTTTTCTTCTATATCTAACACGTGTGTCACTTCGTGTTCTATTTGTACTTGTTCTGGTGGCTGTCTTAAGATTTACTTTTCCTCTGATTGTTTAATTGATGCGTGTTGTTCTTTGTTTGTTTGCTCTGGGATGTTTGAGTGCATTACTGTATTTTCTTCTTCTTCTGATTGCACATTATTTTGTTCTAGTATTTGTTGTACTTGTTGTTTGATGTTTTCTAATTCTGACTGGGGTATCCTGTTATTTTTGATTATTACACGGATCTGATCAGCTAGTCGTTGTTCTGTTAAAAATTTTAAGTCTGGGTATCTGGTAATAAATGTTGTGTATACTTGTGATCTGTATCCAGTTGTGTTGGTTCCTAGCCGGCCGCGGTGGCCGTGCGGTTCTGGCGCTGCAGTACGGAACCGCGGGGCTGCTACGGTCGCAGGTTCGAATCCTGCCTCTGGCATGGATATGTGTGATGTCCTTAGGTTAGTTAGGTTTAAGTAGTTCTAAGTTCTAGGGGACTTGTGACCTAAGATGTTGAGTCCCATAGTGCTCAGAGCCATTTGAACCATTTTTTGTTGGTTCCTAAGTTTGTTGCTTGGTAATAACAGACCATGAGGTGTTGGTTAACTTCATCTGACCATCTCATCCTGTGTCTTTGTTTTCCTTCTAGAGTGGTTGGAGGAAGCATATCCTGCAAAACACCTCTATTTGGATTTAAATCATTTTCCAGTTGGCTAGCAGTGTCGTTACCATTGTGGGCAGGCATAGGGTTCAAGTTTCTTCCCCGACCATGAGAGCGCTTGTCCGAGGCTTCATTAGTTCTGTCCTGAACCAACTAATCACACTAAAAGGGGGGTTAGCCCTATTAGTGGTTTGTTCTTTTCGTCCCCTTTTACGACTGGCAGAACATACCGGAGGCCTATTCTTTTCCCGTGCTTCCACGGGTTTTATTATTATTAATTATTATTATTTGTCTAATGAGTAAACATAGTCATTCGGCAGGACTTGAAAGGAAATCCCCTACCTTAGGATTCGATGTAAGGGTCATTTTTGAGATAGCGATACCGTTGGGCAAATGAAATTTAACATTGGGTCTTAAGGGGAGTGTGACGAAGTCTAGGCAGTTTCATCATTCTCTAAGATTCCGCATCCACACACCGCGTGGTTTTGCATCCACATACACAGACGTATACGGAAAGTGGCACGCCATCGACACCTTCATCGATCGCTTAATTAAAGTGTTATCGATACGCGAGTTTATTTTCAGCACAGAGAAACGCGATTCCCACTGGTGAAGAATGGTTTGAGTAGATAATGGCTGTCGGATGTGTCTAACGGTACCGGCACTTTTCAGACAGGGACTGAACACTGCATACGTGTGCCACTTGTCGTCATTTTTCGTTCAGTGCGAAAGGTCGGATCACTGCAGCATCATACCTACAGACGGCACAGACAGTTCGCTGCGGTGCAATAACTGCAGAAGGAGCGCTGACAGTATGGACTCTGGACAACTTGGTACAAAGAAAAACATGTAGGGCACGGGTCCTTCAAGAAGGACAACACCGCGAGAAGAACGCAGGATTGTTTGATTTTATCTAAAGAATATACGGATGGCAACAGCTGAAACCCGGCCAGAGGTTACCGTCAATCTCCATGAACCGTCGGGAACAGATTTCTGGAAGCTGGGTCAGTGTTAATGTTCATGTACTTGTTGTGTTGACGACATCTGACGTGTTTATTTAGTAATTTTTGTAAAAGTTTAATTCGAATGAGAAATGCACAGCTATTTTATTGTTGTGCAACTAAGTATGCGAGACAAATCATTAATGTACAGTCTCAGCTGCTCTTGCAGATGGAACAAGGAAGCCGTTAGACCTGACGGAGTCCAAACTTCTGCTCTTGTGGATGCCCTTTGGTGAACACCTCTTATGCAAACGAAAATGCGATGTAGGCAGACCCTGGGGGGCAGCAAGGGATAACAGGTGGCATTGTGGCGTTCCGGTTTGGGGAACAAATTTTATGTGGAAAAATGTTTGTCGCAGAGAAAGTGAACAGTTAGGAGCGGCCGAACAGCAGTGACGGTGGCAGGTGGTGTTTCGGTGTGCTCTGCAAGAAATTCCTACTGTGTGCTGAGATAGGAACACTTTGGCTGGGCCGGCCGGTGTGGCTGTGCGGTTCTAGGCGCTTCAGTCTGGAACTGCGTGACCGCTACGGTCGCAGGTTCGAATCCTGCCTCGGGCACGGATGTGTGTGATGTCCTTAGGTTAGTTAGGTTTAACTAGTTCTAAGTTCTAGGGGACTGATGACTTCAGAAGTTAAGTCCCATAGTGCTCAGCGCCATTTTGAACCACATTGGCTGGCTACAATTAACGTGCAACTACTCAAGAAAGTCCATTGTGGGCTGTACTTGTCGTACGGCAGCGAAATTCGGTAGACATGCTAAAGCGTTGATGCAAAACGGATTTACGCTGGAAAAGGCTAGTTCCAGTCGTGGCCGCCACGTCTAGATGTAACGCTGTACGCTATATGAGGGTACGACATCCACATTGTCGCTTGACGTTCCACAACGTCAGTGAACACTATGGCTATCGAGAAGAGACCGTGCGCTGTCAGCGAACCTGTTTCGTGTGAACAGTAGCAATTACATTACTGCACTGCGAGAGTATCGGCGACTCAAAAGTCTGAGGAGAGGTACCACGTCATTAAACGGTTTAAAGGCCATGATAGTGAAAGAAGAAAACACAGCTGAGCTTGGTCTGGCAATTGGAGGAGCAAGGCATCCTATCCTGGCGGAAGTTACTGACGAGGTTGCAGCACGTGCCCCGGGCTGTGTCACGAGAATTATCCATCCCCTGGTCGACAACAGTATGGAAAGTTTAGCGATCTATTTTACTCTGATACCTGTACAAGATCCAGAGGGCGTAGCAACTGAAACCTCATGGCCCGCAGCAACGTTCTGAATTTTCTCTTCGGTTTCTGGCGCGGTTCAAAGTTGATGACATGCAGCTGGCTAATATTCTATTGAGTGACGAGGCACACTTTACACTACAGAGTGAGCGAATACGCACAACTGCCGAATTTGGGGTACTGTTAAAGCGCGTGTTGTGGATGTAGAGGCACTGCAATCCCCACTTGCGACCGTGTGGTGAGGATTCACAAGCACCTTTATTCTTCTTTGAAGAGGATGCACTTAAGAGGGCCAATCATGAGCACCGTGACGTCTGCAAGTTATCGAGACCTACTTTCTTCTTTTTTTTTCTAACTGGTTTGATGCGGCCCGCCACGAATTCTTCTCCTGTGCTAACCTCTTCATCTCAGAGTAGTACTTGCAACCTACTTCCTCAATTATTTGCTTGACGTATTCCAATCTCTGTCTTCCTCTACAGTTTTTGCCCTCTACAGCTCCCTCTAGTACCATGGAAGTCATTCCCTCATGTCTTAGCAGATGCCCTATCATCCTGTCCCTTCCCCTTATCAGTGTTTTCCACATATTCCTTTCCTCTCCGATTCTGCGTAGAACCTCCTCATTCTTTACCTCCTTGTGCACCATGTAATTCTTGCTTTGGAAAACCACAACTGTGTGGCACCCCTGTTGTAATGCAGGCTGGAGCAATATCTCATGTCGCTCGCCCAGGGCGCTTAATGCAACCCTCAACGAACGTGTTACCCCACAGGTTTTTCAGATGCATGGCTTGTAGGAGTTCCTGATACGAATCCAGGCGACTTTTGACTCTGGGCACATCTAAAAGATCACGTTTATCAGGAATACGTTCCGTCTCTGCCTGATCTGAAGGCCAGTACACAGGAACGCGTCGCTCAGATTCGACCGGTATTGCTACGAGCAACTGAAGATCACGCCGTTTTACGAATGCAGCATCTCGTGGATGTCTCCGGTGCTCATGCGTGTAAGCGGCGGTTAATAATAAAATCAACATTATGTCTTCCTCATTTGTTTGATCTTTTCTGTCCACGTCCCTTTCCTAATCCATTACATATGGAAACATTTGTGTAAGTTTTTCTTGCATTCACAGCACCAGATTTGAACCCGGTGGTCAAAATTAGAACTGATTTTTTCCAGCGTAAATCGGTTCTGCATTAGCGCATTAGAATATATCACAAATTTCGCTACCATGCGATAATTAATGGACACACTGGACCTCAGAGAGTAATTGCACTTTAATTATAACCACCTGGTATTTATTAATGCGTCTGCAATAAAAAGTCCTCTCTAGCCGTGATTGCAAGACTTACCACGCTACGGTGTGGCAATGACAACGCCACTTTGGCCCAGGCAGGAGCAATAAGAGCAACTATTACGACGCCATTGTATTATCAAGTTAACCAGAAACGCGAAGAACTGCAGAAATGATTTTGACACCATATTCTCAACGGCACTGCTCATAACAAGGCAAACTACAAAAGACTATTTATTTGTTATTCTTGTAACAGCAAATCAGGTGTGTCTTTCGTCTCTATAGTGACACTTCATTTCTCATTTTAATTAAATCCTATACTGAAATTTATCGATGCTGTAATAGTAGCTGCAAAGTGATAGTCTATTTAATGAGAGAGCATTACACATTTTTATTGGTACTCTTGTTGCAGCACTTGACTAAAATTTATTTGCATATAGTCAGTTATTTAAAGTGTCAAGACCATATTAGCTTTGTTCAAATGACAAATATTAACTTTAAATGTTTTTTTAAAGACTTAAAAGTAAGAAAAGGAAGTTACTAAATACACTCCTGGAAATGGAAAAAAGAACACATTGACACCGGTGTGTCAGACCCACCATACTTGCTCCGGACACTGCGAGATGGCTGTACAAGCAATGATCACACGCACGGCACAGCGGACACACCAGGAACCACGGTGTTGGCCGTCGAATGGCGCTAGCTGCGCAGCATTTGTGCACCGCCGCCGTCAGTGTCAGCCAGTTTGCCGTGGCATACGGAGCTCCATCGCAGTCTTTAACACTGGTAGCATGCCGCGACAGCGTGGACGTGAACCGTATGTGCAGTTGACGGACTTTGAGCGAGGGCGTATAGTGGGCATGCGGGAGGCCGGGTGTACGTACCGCCGAATTGCTCAACACGTGGGGCGTGGGGTCTCCACAGTACATCGATGTTGTCGCCAGTGGTCGGCGGAAGGTGCACGTGCCCGTCGACCTGGGACCGGACCGCAGCGACGCACGGATGCACGCCAAGACCGTAGGATCCTACGCAGTGCCGTAGGGGACCGCACCGCCACTTCCCAGCAAATTAGGGACACTGTTGCTCCTGGGGTATCGGCGAGGACCATTCGCAACCGTCTCCATGAAGCTGGGCTACGGTCCCGCACACCGTTAGGCCGTCTTCCGCTCACGCCCCAACATCGTGCGGCCCGCCTCCAGTGGTGTCGCGACAGGCGTGAATGGAGGGACGAATGGAGACGTGTCGTCTTCAGCGATGAGAGTCGCTTCTGCCTTGGTGCCAGTGATAGTCGTATGCGTGTTTGGCGCCGTGCAGGTGAGCGCCACAATCAGGACTGCATACGACCGAGGCACACAGGGCCAACACCCGGCATCATGGTGTGGGGACCGATCTCCTACACTGGCCGTACACCACTGGTGATCGTCGAGGGGACACTGAATAGTGCACGGTACATCCAAACCGTCATCGAACCCATCGTTCTACCATTCCTAGACCGGCAAGGGAACTTGCTGTTCCAACAGGACAATGCACGTCCGCATGTATCCCGTGCCACCCAACGTGCTCTAGAAGGTGTAAGTCAACTACCCTGGCCAGCAAGATCTCCGGATCTGTCCCCGATTGAGCATGTTTGGGACTGGATGAAGCGTCGTCTCACACGGTCTGCACGTCCAGCACGAACGCTGGTCCAACTGAGGCGCCAGGTGGAAATGGCATGGCAAGCCGTTCCACAGGACTACATCCAGCATCTCTACGATCGTCTCCATGGGAGAATAGCAGCCTGCATTGCTGCGAAAGGTGGATATACACTGTACTAGTGCCGACATTGTACATGCTCTGTTGCCTGTGTCTATGTGCCTGTGGTTCTGTCAGTGTGATCATGTGATGTATCTGACCCCAGGAATGTGTCAATAAAGTTTCCCCTTCCTGGGACAATGAATTCACGGTGTTCTTATTTCAATTTCCAGGAGTGTATCTTGCTAGTTTCATTCTGGTTCTAAAGTGCAAGTTTCAACTTTCTTGAAACATAGGTTGGATTCCTGTTCCAAGTTGAATGAGAAGATTTAACTTTCAAATTTCGTTCCTTCAGAATGTGGCTACCGTAATCGGCAAAAAACAGAGTTGAATTTCAGGAGGAATTCTTCAAGGTGAGTTTAGTCAAGGTACCTGTTCCAGTAGTGATTGCAGTCGGTACGTTTAGTGGAAAACATAAATTATCAAAATGATAGTTCAAGGTAAGCATTAAACTGCAGCCAATACTTTGTTCATAAATACGCGACCCAGTAGTTAGTCTGCTACACGGTCCGGGACAAGTTTGATAGCTAAATTAAAATTCAGTCAGGTAAATACGCGGTCAAGATCAGTCGAAGAGTGCGTTGTAGTTATCATCGTGCTCAAAATATTAATATCGTTACTTGGATTCGCGAGTCTCAATTCATACGTTACAGAAGAGAGACGAAGTCGTAGCAAGGATACGCTGCTTCACAGATGCGAACAGACTCTCGTAAAGTCAGGCGTAAGGAGAATGAAATATTTGAGAATGGGATAGAGTCGTTATTAGTTGAGGTCTCGGTTAGTAGTGCGTCGTTTATAGCTGACGCCATACCGCAGACAGCAGAGGTTTGCACGGCGTCAACTGTAGAGTATAAATATCTATGGAGAAAACGTGACTTTCAGACAGCGCATTTTAGCTCTTTTAGCACTTCGCGTATTTTGAATGTTATTGCTTTGCTGCTGCAGATACGTAACCTTCAGAAGTACCGTGAAATTATGTATACGTGAATACGCGTTTTATAGACATCTTAGCAGTCTGATGCGAGGAACTGTAGTTGATTTAAAGTTGTGAAGAAAAATGGTTGTGCGCTTATTTACCACAGTATCATGACTCAGATTCCACTTTATTTACGTTAACAGGATAAGAAGTGACAGCCAACAATATTTTTTACATTTCCTATTGCACTTAATCGCACTGTCGAATCTCTGCTCTAATTAATTACGTTGCAATGGCACTGTAGACGACGCCTAAGAGTCCAGAAAAACAACGCATTTGGAATTACGGAATTGATGCGGTAAATACGGTAAGCGATTTGTACGACCTGATTGTGCATTATTATTTTCAATTTTTCTTTATTTACCCTTCTGCTTTTTATAGACACGTAAAATATCTACAGCATTTCTTCGAACTTCATCAGAAAAATAAAACCATACACTACGCCCAAAAAGGAACAAAAAATACAAGATCAGAGCTCGAATTTTGGAATAATAAAAGAAGTGA
Organism: Schistocerca nitens; assembly: GCF_023898315.1. Lineage (NCBI taxonomy): Eukaryota > Metazoa > Arthropoda > Insecta > Orthoptera > Acrididae > Schistocerca > Schistocerca nitens. The sequence goes on along the minus strand of NC_064622.1, from coordinate 475,651,971 downwards.
CAGTCAACGTTGCGTTTTTAGATTTTATACTACACTGATTCACATACTCGAATCTGATTTCATCAATTACGTTACAGTGTCACTGTATAGGAGACTGAACAAATACACTCCTGGAAATTGAAATAAGAACACCGTGAATTCATTGTCCCTGGAAGGGGAAACTTTATTGACACATTCCTGGGGTCAGATACATCACATGATCACACTGACAGAACCACAGGCACATAGGCACAGGCAACAGAGCATGCACAATGTCGGCACTAGTACAGTGTATATCCACCTTTCGCAGCAATGCAGGCTGCTATTCTCCCATGGAGACGATCGTAGAGATGCTGGATGTAGTCCTGTGGAACGGCTTGCCATGCCATTTCCACCTGGCGCCTCAGTTGGACCAGCGTTCGTGCTGGACGTGCAGACCGTGTGAGACGACGCTTCATCCAGTCCCAAACATGCTCAATGGGGGACAGATCCGGAGATCTTGCTGGCCAGGGTAGTTGACTTACACCTTCTAGAGCACGTTGGGTGGCACGGGATACATGCGGACGTGCATTGTCCTGTTGGAACAGCAAGTTCCCTTGCCGGTCTAGGAATGGTAGAACGATGGGTTCGATGACGGTTTGGATGTACCGTGCACTATTCAGTGTCCCCTCGACGACCACCAGTGGTGTACGGCCAGTGTAGGAGATCGGTCCCCACACCATGATGCCGGGTGTTGGCCCTGTGTGCCTCGGTCGTATGCAGTCCTGATTGTGGCGCTCACCTGCACGGCGCCAAACACGCATACGACCATCATTGGCACCAAGGCAGAAGCGACTCTCATCGCTGAAGACGACACGTCTCCATTCGTCCCTCCATTCACGCCTGTCGCGACACCACTGGAGGCGGGCTGCACGATGTTGGGGCATAAGCGGAAGACGGCCTAACGGTGTGCGGGACCATAGCCCAGCTTCATGGAGACGGTTGCGAATGGTCCTCGCCGATACCCCAGGAGCAACAGTGTCCCTAATTTGCTGGGAAGTGGCGGTGCGGTCCCCTACGGCACTGCGTAGGATCCTACGGTCTTGGCGTGCATCCGTGCGTCGCTGCGGTCCGGTCCCAGGTCGACGGGCACGTGCACCTTCCGCCGACCACTGGCGACAACATCGATGTACTGTGGAGACCTCACGCCCCACGTGTTGAGCAATTCGGCGGTACGTCCACCCGGCCTCCCGCATGCCCACTATATGCCCTCTCTCAAAGTCCGTCAACTGCACATACGGTTCACGTCCACGCTGTCGCGGCATGCTACCAGTGTTAAAGACTGCGATGGAGCTCCGTATGCCACGGCAAACTGGCTGACACTGACGGCGGCGGTGCACAAATGCTGCGCAGCTAGCGCCATTCGACGGCCAACACCGCGGTTCCTGGTGTGTCCGCTGTGCCGTGCGTGTGATCATTGCTTGTACAGCCCTCTCGCAGTGTCCGGAGCAAGTATGGTGGGTCTGACACACCGGTGTCAATGTGTTCTTTTTTCCATTTCCAGGAGTGTACTTCGATACATACAAGGGCATAAACTGAAGTAAATTAATCAGACTGTCATGTATAAATTATATCTGCATATGAACATAGCACCATTATGTATTCACTGACTGGCAGTCTGACTCAAACACACTTGCTAATTTATCTACAGTAGTACTTGTCTCGTAAACACATGGAAATAAAATCGCAGAAATTATCTCAGCAGTAAAAGACTTTATAATACCGTGTCTTGATATTCTTCAACATATAAAGCACCTCATATCAATACATTTTCAGTCATACATTTTTTTGTACATACCTATGAAAAGCAACTGGTCCTCCTTTCACACATTACTCTTAACATCCGTAGTAACGACAATACTGCACCACATCTGTTACTAAAACTCAGACGTACAGAAACGTATGTAAAACAAGACGAATACATATAATATTCAAGTTTCGCTATTACCGCAAACTATAGACGAGCAATGTCGCTCCAAAACCATGTCACTAGCCCTGTTTGATGCTGAGAACATGCGCAGTAGACAATGCTCACCCCACAGATACGGAGTCAACTGGCTCATAGAGTGGTATTCTGCGGTGTTCATCGATAAATCTCACTTCCGTTTGTGGCGGTCCGTAGATGACATTGTGAAAGGTCGAAGGAAGCAGAGATCATCGAGACGCATACTTTACCAACTGCTGGAACGAAGGTGTGGATGGCTGTTGCATATGTCAGCACGATTGATTTGGTAACTGTTAAGGCCGAGTGCTCGTCTGTGGTCATAGCTTACACGACAAGGCACGAAAAGGCATCTTCAAACGGGATACCGCAAGACTGCGGTTCACACGACAAACACCTAGGCTGGCTTGTCCACACCCCTAATTTGTCATCCATGCAGCAGGGGAAATGTAAAAACAGCAAACTGAGGGAGTGACGAGAAAACGGACAATCTAGCTAAAAATTTGCAACATGACCGAGTAAAAGAAGACTGAAACAAATTAAGTCTGGCATATGTAAAGCTCAGCTTGTTGAAAACAGAAATCTATGCAGAAACGCAACTGATAAACATGGAAAAGCTGAATTCAGAACACTAAGGAAGTTAGTCCTGAAGATCAGCGAATATTTTTTTTTATTAAATGCAAAGCAATTATCTCGGGCACAGCGGAAGACAGAGAGGGAAAAGTGCTGTGTGGTGAAGAAGCGAAACAGTAAACTGAGGAATTTTATGACGGAACACCTTTACTGAAGCATCTAATAGGAAAAGCAGAGGAAGTTGACGAAGGAGACAACATTCTGCAAGAACAATTTGAGAAAGCTCTTGGAGATTTAGGGGAGGACAAAGCAAGGGGTATTGTTGACATTCCTGGAGAACTAATCAAGAATGTTGGTGAGGACTTGAAAAGGATGTTGCTGAAATTGATTAGGTCCATCTATAACATACGAGAGGTACAATCGATTACCACAAATGCATTACGGTCCCTATACGGTAGAAGGCGACAGTTACAAAAGGCGTGCTGTGCCGAACTTTAAGACTCATATCACATGCACCCGAAATTCCCGTAAAGATAATTAAGAGGAGAATTGAAGAAAAAGTGGAAGACCAATTTGGATCCAGAAGAGGATTTGGGACAAGGGATGGAACAAGACAGGCACTTCTGGCACTGAGGCTTTTTATCGAAAAGCAAACAAAGAAAAATAAACTTGCTTATGTTACCTCTATATACCTGGAAAAGGCATTTGATAATGTTACCTGACAAGAGCTGTTCAGTGTGCTGAAGAAAGAAGCTCTAAAACACAGAGACATGTTGGTAATACCCAGCTTCGTAAGAACGAAGTGGCTTTGACTAGGAACTTCCATCAGTAAGAAGAACACAAAATGATAAAAGGCGTCAGACAAGGATGTACTCCCTCTCTCATCTTACATTCACAGCTTACATCCAGAAAACATCTGAGGTGGGGATCAAAATTAATGGGCAGAAGATAGATATGCTGCGTTACGCATTTGATAATGCTGTTGTCGCGGAGACGAAGAGTAAGATTTGGAAGAGCGGAACTACAAGTGATAGAGAAATTTACCTACTTGGCATGCGATGGTAGAAACCGGAAAGCCAAAATTGTGAGCACAGTACAGCAAGCCAAAATTGCCTTTAATTTGAGGAAGAACTTGCACGCCGACAAGAACATCAGTCTTAAACAAGGAAATGGATCATAAAGCCATTTGTTTGGACTGGGCGTAAAACCTGGACAATAACATAATAAAATAGGACGAACTTCAAGCGTGCTGGAGTAGCTTCGGGTCAGCATCTTGTATTAAACAGTAAAACGAAAAAGCAGTGCAAAAGAACAAATTTTAGTTTCTTTTATTCACTCGATGACTAATTTACAGCGCTGCAACTGTTCGTTGCACATTTTTGGCATGGTTTTTACATCTTCGGAAATATCATTTTTGACTATGTTCCGATGATTTGAAAATGGGCCTCGAGTGAATAAAAAAAAATTGATCTTTTGGACTGCTTTTTCGTTGTACTGATTAACAGAAGTTGCTGACCCACAGCTACTCCAGCTGTGTACTAAATAAAAGATAACACAGCTAGAAACCCTGGGGACCTGGTGCCACAGGAGGATGATGAAGATCAGCTGGAAGACAGGGTTACCAATTAAGAGCTGCGGAGAAGAATACAGGAACACAGATCCCTGCGGAGACGCATCCAAATAAGAAGAGACGAACCCGCAGGATACATTTTCAGACAAAATAACATCATTGGAATATAGCAGGGAAGGAATCGACGGGTACGACCAAGGACATCATATATGCGGCAAATTATGAATGATGTGGGATGCGCTACATACGGAAAACGAAGAAGACGCCGGACAGAAGAGGCGAATGGAGTGCTGCAGTCTAGAGAGAGAGAGAGAGAGAGAGAGAGAGAGAGAGAGAGAGAGAGGGAGGGAGGGAGGGAGGGAGAGGGAGAGGGAGAGGGAGAGAGAGGCAGAGACAGACAGAGAGGGACAGAGAAAAAATTTATGGGATGTGATATACCTTCACACGAGACTTCAGCGGCCTGTACCTGCCAACTCTGTGGCAAACGAGCAAACAGTGAATTTCAGAAATATGGGGAAATGTGAAGGACCTGTTTCCAACGTTCTGTTTTAGCAATACAGTGTCTGAGTGTTGTGACTTCTGTCCCACTTAGGAAGCTAATGGCAAAATTATCTCTGAAAAAAGAAATATGCTGTGTAGCAAAAACATTTTTTTTAAAATTAACTGCCTCATGTAACAGCGTATTCATTCGTTGGCTTATATAACAAAATATCCTCAAAAACAAATTGCTCTCGCTCTTGCAACAGTAAATTCTCAGTTCCGCAGGAGTAGAGTACTTTTTTTTTCTCTCTGGCTTTCGAGGTCAATGTTAGACAATAAAGGTGAGCTTATTTTTACAGTGACGATTTTTTGTTAGTACTTAAAATGGAACGATTTTCAGACATCGTATTTTTATCCAATTTTGATGTAAGACAGTCAGTAGAACTTTAAAATATTGTTTACGATAGCCCAATACTATTTCAAATTCAAAACAACAATTTTCTCTTTGTATCTAACTAAACAAGTTCATTGTAGTTAACCAGCTGTGTTGCTTTAAAAGGAATAAAGATCTTACATTTTTTATCTAAAAAGTCAGATCTCGAAGAAGAGCTTCTGTGTAAATGGGAGACCACGTAGCTTTAGCACAACAAATTTAAATCCATACACATTACAAAAATGGACGTACGCGTATATATGTATTTGTATATATGTATGTTCCGCATCTAAACTACTCGACCTCATTCAACCAAAACTGGTGCACACATCAGTTACTGTTTGGAAATCAACGCTGTGGGGGTAAGAACTACCTATCTACCAAAGAGTGAGTGTGTGTGTGGGGGGGGGGGGGGGGGGGTGGAAAAGCAGTGAAGCTCACGACGCCTGAGTACCCGTGCACAGTAAAACTGCAGCGTGAAGCATGGCGTTTCAATTTGTTACTTCTTTACTACAAACTGCATTAGCGACACATTTAGCAGACAGTATTTACATATACCACTGACATTACCAGCAAACTTATACCGTTTTACAGCCCACAATTCAGGATAGAGAGACTCGTGAAAATCTGCGACATTGTTTATGACGTTTTAATTTATTACTTCTTTACTACTAACTCTGTTCACAATTCATTTCTCACACACTAGCCACATATACCAATGGTTTAATCTGCAAAATTACATCATTGTGCAGTCCACAGTTCAAGAGATATGACGTCATATACATAGAGCTGCTTGAAAATGAAGCTGCAGGCAAAATTCACTAGAGATACAGATGAAATATGAGTACAAGTACGTGTGAAATGTGTTAAATATATGTCAAATAAATTTGACGCGTGTGTACACTTTCAGAACAACACGTAAAAAGCTCGCCCTGAACCCCTGGAATGATTTCGGGCAAAATCACAGGCAAAAAGTTCATCCTAAACCTCTGGAACGATTTCGGGCAAAGCCATGGGTAAAAAGTTCATCCTGAACCCCTGGAACAGAGCCAAATTTTAAACACATATTAGTTACGATCTGGAAAGAAATACTGCAGGGGTACGAGCCACCAGCGTCGTATTGGAGTGAGTGTGACAATGTGGACAGAAGGAGGGAAAAGGTGATGGACGGACCGCGAGGAGATGGACACAGGTACGAGGAGGAGCAGATGGTCAGAGAAAAGGTGATGGGAGAGTGGACAGAGAGAGGGGAGAGAAGAAGGCGAACAGAGAGAGGAAAGAGGAGCAGATGGACGGACAGAATGGGAGGAAGAGATAGGCAGAGAGAGGGGGAGAAGGAAATGGACATGCCTCGTGATGACTGGGTGTTGTGTGATGTCCTTAGGTTAGTTAGGTTTAAGTAGTTCTAAGTTCTAGGGGACTGATGACCATAGATGTTAAGCCCCATAGTGCTCAGAGCCATTTTTTGAAGGAAATGGACAGAGGAAGGGATGAGGAGGTGACAAACAGGCAGAGGGGAGAGGAGGATATGTATAGAAGGGGGGAGGAGCAGACGAGCAGAGGGAGGGGCAGGAGATGCTCAGAGAGTGTGTGGGTGTGGGGGAGGGAGTGGAAGAGTAGACAGAAGAGAGGGAGTGGAGAAGATGGACAAAGATGCGGTGAAAGAGGAGACAGACAGGGAGGGGGAGGAGGGAACAGGCTAACAGAAGACTGGAATAAATACATACCAGGGCAATACCACGTACTCAGCTGGTAGTAGCATATTCCTGTCTCAAAATTAACAACGTTTTTCTGAATAAAAGTCAGCCTTTTTGGCATATCTCAAATACAGGGTTATTACAAATGATTGAAGCGATTTCACAGCTCTACAATAACTTTATTATTTGAGATATTTTAACAATGCTTTGCACACACATACAAAAACTCAAAAAGTTTTTTTAGGCATTCACAAATGTTCGATATGTGCCCCTTTAGTGATTCGGCAGACATCAAGCCGATAATCAAGTTCCTCCCACACTCGGCGCAGCATGTCCCCATCAATGAGTTCGAAAGCATCGTTGATGCGAACTCGCAGTTCTGGCACGTTTCTTGGTAGAGGAGGTTTAAACACTGAATGTTTCACATAACCCCAGAGAAAGAAATCGCATGGGGTTAAGTCGGGAGAGCGTGGAGGCTATGACACGAATTGCTGATCATGATCTCCACCACGACCGGTCCATCGGTTTTCCAATCTCCTGTGTAAGAAATGCCGAACATCATGATGGAAGTGCGGTGGAGCACCATCCTGTTGAAAGATGAAGTCGGCGCTGTCGGTCTCCAGTTGTGGCATGAGCCAATTTTCCAGCATGTCCGCGGGCTACGCGTGAAACTTGCCCGCACGCGTTCAACCGTTTCTTCGCTCACTGCAGGCCGACCCGTTGATTTCCCCTTACAGAGGCATCCAGAAGCTTTAAACTGCGCATACCATCGCCGAATGGAGTTAGCAGTTGGTGGATCTTTGTTGAACTTCGTCCTGAAGTGTCGTTGCCTGTTATGACTGACTGATGTGAGTGCATTTCAAGCACGACATACGCTTTCTCGGCTCCTGTCGCCATTTTGTCTCACTGCGCTCTCGAGCGGTCTGGCGGCAGAAACCTGAAGTGCGGCTTCAGCCGAACAAAACTTTATGAGTTTTTCTGCGTATCAGTAGTGTGTCGTGACCGTATGTCAATGAATGGAGTTACAGTGAATTTATGAAATCGCTTCAATCATTTGTAATAGCCCTGTATTTCGGTAACGGGCACGTCCAAACACAGTAGCTCCTTTATGCCACACGATTAAGCCTGTATTTCGAGCCCCCTTACTGTGCAGATTGCATACAAGCGACTGTCACATACACACTACACAAAAGTAGCAGTGTTTATATTAAAAAAATATCATAATCGGCTCGCGATACATCGAAAAAGGTGTCGACATGTTAATATATCTACAGAAGAAATATCGACATACTAAAAATATCTGCTGCAGATTCTAAACATATTGCCGGTTTTAGACCTGTATATTTAAGTACTGATTTATTATTACATATTCTGTACATCAACAAGCTAGCAGCGTTCTTATCCCTCTCAGAGCAAGAATTGAAAGGAAAACGGCGCACCTTCACGCTTGGCGATAACCACTTTGCTAACGATGGTAACTGCATGTAAGTGGCACAATAAAAGGTGTGCGATGGGTGCGTCGTTCGGATTCGTTGCATGTCGGATTTGTCTGGAACGCTCCATGCAGCCTTGTCTGTTCTTTCATTTCTGTAAACGCCAACCACCCAGCAGTTCCAGTGCCAACATTGGGTGGCGAAATTAATCGTCGCAGTGTCAGTTGGTAACGCTGAGCGCCGATTGCGCCAGAATTTCCCCTCACACGTCTCCACCCACCGCAAAGACCAGTCTTGTCATTTACATTTTAGTTCATCATTTTATGCAACTACTTTTGAAGGATGTCGATGTGAAGAAGTAGCCCACTAGTTGCGTTAGAAATTGTTTTGAACGCAACTGGTAGGCTATTTCTTCACACCGGAATCTTGTTATTCCAACCCCCTCCCGGTGCAATTGGACTACTTCATTTGTGACACGTATACTTGCTCCACATAGTCAAAGAGGAAGACTGGAAATGATGAAAGCTCAAAAAGCAGCAAGACCCCTTCACACAGTGAAAGTAAAACAGTGTTCTACTACAATTTCAAACATCCGCCGAAAATTAGAAAAAAAATATATAATATAAAAATATCGGCGCCCGATATTGCCAGTTCGATATCGATACATCGGGAAAGAAAGTACCGTCGATATTTATCGATATTTTTGGAAAATATGTCGATATTTTATCTCCAGCCCTACTCTGTACTGTGACGTTTCTCAGCGACGGATACTCACATCATCGGCCAGTGGCAGTGCTACGTAACACACAGCGCTCGAGACGAACCAGCGTGCTCCTGCAAGGGAGCCAGCAGTGTTTAGTCCCGCAGCTGACAGGTGATGGAGATGGCGCCAGGTCCCGTGTGGGGCTCCAGGCACGGTCGCCCGCTGGCGGCTGTGTCGGCGGGAAGTGGCTGGTTTGCTTCACGAGGGGACCCCATGTGCGCCGCTCGCTACAGCGTTAGCCGAGGCCGCCGGCAGCACAACGGCCTTCCACCGTTACGAGTTTCTTCGCGAGCTGTGGCTATTTTTCTAGTGCCGAAAATCGTGAATACGGATACGCCTATCAATCACCCCACGAATATCGAAATTACTCGAAAGTGATCGCAGAACAGAAAAGCAATAGAATCGCACAACTGCTGGAGGGGCGTATATCTCTGATATAATACACAGGCTATACACTGAAGAAACAGGCACACCCCCCTAATATCGTGTAGGGCCCCCACGATCATGCGGAAGTGCCACAACACGACGTGGCATTGACTCAACTAACGTCTGAAGTACCGCTTGAGGGAATTGACACCGTGAACCCTGGAGGGCTTTCCACAAATCCATAAGAGTACGAGGGGGTGCAGACATCTTCTGAACAGCACGTTGCAAGGCATCCCAAATATGCTCAATGATGTTCATATCTGGTTAGTTTGGTAGTCAGCTGAAGTGTTTAAACTCAGAAGAGTGTTCCTGAAGCCACCATGTGGCAATTCTGAACGTGTGGGTTGTCCTGCTGGAATTGCCAAAGTACGTCGGAAAGCACAATGGACATCAATGGATGCAGGTGATCAGACAGGATGCTTACGTACGTCTCGTCTGTCATAGTAGTATCTAGACGTATCCAGGGGTTCCATTTCACTCCAACCGCACACGCCCCACACCGTTACAGAGCCTACCCAGGAACAGTCCCCTGCAAACATGAGGTTGTCTCCATACCAGTTCGCGTCTAGCCCCCAGGTGAGGCGTAAAACTTTGTGTCGCACGCCAATACTTGTTGATTGCGCAGCATTGACATCTGCTGCAATTTTTAAAAGCGTTGCATTTCTGTCACGTTGAGAGATTCTTTTCAATCGTGTTTGGTCCCGTTCTTGCAGGATCTTTATCCGGCCGCAGCGATGACGGAGATTTGATGTTTTACCGGATTTTTGATATTCACGGTTCGCTCGTGAAATGGTCGTACGGGAAAAATCCCACTTCATCGCTACCTCGTAAATGCTATGTCCCATTGCTCGTGCGGCGGCTATAACACCACTTTTAAACTGACTTAAGTGTTGATAATCTGCCATTATAGCAGGAGTAACCGATCTAACGTCTGCGACAGACACTTGTTACCTTATGTAGGCGTTGCCGACCGCGGCGCCGTATTCTGACTGTTTACATATCTCTGTATTTGAATACGTGTACTTGTACCAGTTCCTTTGGTGCTTCAAAAAATGGCTCTGAGCACTATGGGACTTAACATCTTAGGTCATCAGTCCCCTAGAACTTAGAACTAGTTAAACCTAACTAACCTAAGGACATCACACACATCCATGCGACCGTAGCAGTCGCGCGGTTCCGGACTGCGCGCCTAGAACCGCGAGACCACCGCGGCCGGCTTTTGGTGCTTCAGTCTACTAAAGAACTTCCTCTGCTTCCAGCAATAATTCGTTACAGGCCTCTGCAGAAATGAAGGATACCAAACGATTGGAAAAAAGCTCAGTTCATTTCCGTTTAAGAAGCGACGAAGGACAGTTGTACGTTATTATAGCCCTATATACCTAACTTACAGCGTGGCGCAGATAAAAACACGCCGTGTAAGTATAAAGGAAATGCAGTGAAATTACAGAAACTAAGAGCTGAAATGGACTTACCATTTACTTACAGTGAAAAATACAGTCAAAAACACGTTTATGGACGATTCTGAAAGTGACCGCCTTCAAAACCAATACACAGCAGTGCACGTCTAAGCATATTCTGATACACTCGTCGTAAAGATCGGGTTTCGATGGCGGCAACTTCTTGGTCGCTGTCTTTCAGTTCCTGTATTCTATGTTCTTACAGGAAAAACCACATGATGTTAGATCCGGGGAACGTGGTGGCCACAAGTGTTTGCTTAGATATCGTTCCTCAGTGAAGACAGCATGGAGTGGCTCCAGGTATACCTTAAACGTGTGGCATGTTGTCCCGCCTTGCTGAAAGAAGCAGTATTGTCTTTCGTATTGAGTGAGGTGAGCTCAAAATGCATCAAAAATTTACAAATATGCAACCGTGTTGACGGTAGTATCAAAAAATATTAATCCGTTCGTACGCGTTCCTGTTACACCCCACCAAAAGCCGATTTTTGCGGCTGCTGACACACAACGTTAGGGTTCTCCGTTGCCCAGTACATCGTGTTCTGTGAATTCACATGATCGGAAAGATGAAACCATACTTTATCACTCATGATGTAATGGAAAAGGCGGCCGGGGTGGCCGAGCGGTTCTAGGCGCTACAGCCTGGAACCGTGCGACCGCTACGGTCGCAGGTGCGAATCCTGTCTCGGGTATGGATGTGTGTGATGTCCTTAGGTTAGTTAGGTTTAAGTAGTTCTAAGTTCTAGGGGACTGATGACCTCAGAAGTTAAGTCCCATAGTGCTTCAAAATGGCTCTGAGCACTATGGGACTTAACATCTATGGTCATCAGTCCCCTAGAACTTAGAACTACTTAAACCTAACTAACCTAAGGACATCACACAACACCCAGTCATCACGAGGCAGAGAAAATCCCTGACCCCGCCGGGAATCGAACCCATAGTTCTCAGAGCCATTTGTAGTGGAAAGCGCCTAACGATCCACCGTTGATGTTATTCAAAAGCAATGTGCAGTAATCCGCACGTCGCTGACCGTCATCCTCCCGTAGCTGCTGCACAACCGTTACACGAAATGGCTTCAAATTAAGACTTTTCAATATCTGCTGGCAGCTCCTCCCAATTGCATGCACCTATTGGCCCAGTTTCCGTGTAGACGTCTTTGGGCCCTGAATAATTCTTCGGCGAATGCTGCAATAACTTCTGGTGTGCGAGCTGAATAGCTGAATGAATTCTTTGTCGTTTTACATTTTGTACAATCCGTAGGTGCGCCAGTTTTTGTATTGCTCCCTTTGCTAGTAATCCTCTATCCGGATACTTGACCCCGAAAATTTCGCGTGTTTCCTTAATCGAACCTGTTTTGACATCTGCTTCCATAATTTCAATTCTTTCTTGTATTGAAAAAGTAATTTTGCAGATCGCAAAGGAAACGTGTAACTTCACTGGTGAAGTAAACTAAAATGCTGACAGAGGAGTGATAACAAAGGATTATACATGAAAGTGACCATTGTTGTTGTTATTTACTCCATTTCAGAAGTCGAAATATTGCATTCGGAACCAGAGGGGAGGCGGGGTACTTTTAACTGGTCTACAACTTTCCTTCCGTCGTTTTGGAATAGATGGCATCGGCGGCAATTTGTGGTGCTGGCGGTAGTTCGTGTCATTAGCCACTTGTCAACATAATGCCATCAAAATATTATTCGATTTCTGAGTGCATCATAAAGTTATTCTCGATTGAATATTTCAACTTACGAGCCCAGTTCTCGTCATTTGCAGGAAGTTTTAATTTTCTGCTTCAACACGGAGAAATCTGCGGCTAAGGTTCATAAAATGCTGGGTAGGATCTATGGTGAGGCGTCTATTAGTGAAAGAACGTGCAGACAGTAGTTTGAACGCGTCAAGAACGGCGATTTTGACGTCGGACACCGGCATGGCGGTGGAAGTGAGAAAGTTCTCGAAGCTATTGAAACCGACGGACACAACCTCAGGAGATCGTTGTCGAAAGCACCACTGTTCTGCAACACTACACTTCATTTCAAAGGATTCCGTTGTCTTCTAGTCGGTGTATCGACAAGGGATTTGCAGAAAGCTTTAGACAAAGTACCTCACAAGTGGCTTGTAATCAAATTGCGTGCTTGTGGAATATTGTCTCAGTTACGGTATTGGAATCGTGATTTCCTGTCAGAGAGGTCACAGTTCGTAGTAATTGACGGAAAGTCATCGAGTGAAACGAAGCGATTTCTGGCGGTCCCCAACGTAGTGTTATAGCCCATCTGCTGTTCCTTATGTCTACAAACGATTTAGGAGACAATCTCAGCAGCCGTCTTAGGTTATCTGCAGATGATGCTCGGTTTATCGTCTAATAAAATCTTCAAAAGATTAAAGCAAATTGGAAAACGATTTAGAAAAGATATCTGTACGGTGCGAAATTTCGCAGTTGACCCCAAGTAATGAAAAGTGTAAGGACATCCACATGAGTGCTAAAAGGAATCCATTGAACTTCGGTTACACGGTAACTCAATCAAGTCTACATGCCATAAAATCAACTAAATATCTAGGAAATATAATCACGAACAATTTAAATTGGAAGGAAAACACAAAAATATGTTGTGGGAAAGGCGGAAAAAGACAGCGTTTTATTGACAGAGCATTTAGAAGATGCAACAGATCTTCTAAAGAGACTGCCTACACTAGCCCGTCCGTCCTCTTTTGGAGTACTTCAGCACGGTGTAGGATCCTTACCAGACAGGACTGACGAAGTACATCGAGGAAGTTCAAAGAGGAGGAAAAGCACGTTTTGTATTACCCCGAAATAGGGGAGAGAGGATCGTGGACATCACACAGGGTTTGGGATGCACACCACTAAAACAAAGGCGTTTTTCGTTGCGGCGCCATCTTCTCACGAAATTTCACTCACCAACTTTCTGCTTCGAATGCGAAAATATTTTGTTGACGCCGACCTACAGAAGGAGAAACGATCATCATAATAAAATACGGGAAATCAGTACTCGCACGGAAAAATATTGGGGTTAGTTTTTTCTGCACGCTATTCGGGAGCCGAGTAATAGAGAATTACTGTGAAGGTGGTTCGATCAACACTATGCGAGACACTTAAGTGTGACTTGCAGTCTCCATGTAGAGGTAATGCGCATGGTCCACTTCCGTATACAGTTAGTTACATTTATATTGGACGTAAACATATTTATCTTTTCCTGCGGAGGCTTCCTCACTATTGCCGGTACACATTTTGTACGATGTTTACTTCACGCTATCGTCAGCTATTATGCTCCAAATAGAACAACTTACCCACTTGTCTTAGCACCTCGTTTCGTTATGTAATTTCTGTAGAGTCACTGGAGTTAATTCGATTACGCTCCGATACTTTCCTCTTTTTATTTTTTAAATCGATCAACCAGGATCACGTAACAACTTCAGTTTCCCTTGCTTCCTCGTTGTTTCCTTTTTTCCAGCACTGTTTAATCTTCGACCCATGTTGTCTCTTCTATTCTTCCGTCCATGTTGCTGCGATTTTTTTATTTATTCCCCCTTCAAAGATATTGAAATTAATATTTTATCCTGAAGAAGGTCTCTGTTATTTTCGATTTTTGTTGTTGCTTGTTTCTAGTTCTTTTCTTATTTCTGCAATCCATGCTCTTGTTGATTTTTTTTCCCGAAATGGAGGGATATTTGTATCGGTAGTCTGTTCTAATTCATTGGGTACAGGTGTCCAAAGGAGACTGATCTTCGCTTTGCCACTACTTTTGATATTTTTTGTATATGTTTGTAGATCTCCTGATTACTTCTCATTTTCCAACTATCAGTAATACGTAATGCACCCATAATTTTTATAGCAGTCAATCTCTCCAGCATATCTATTCTACCCAACCTATAGTCCACAGTTAATTATTCACATGCTTATAAACATTCTGCTCTTATACCTCCAGTATAGTGTTTGAGTATTGTATTTCTAGATATGTCTATCTTGTTGTACAAATTTTTTTCCTCAAACTATATGCCATTTGCATTTTATTATCTCTTACATCTATTGGAAATTTTTCTAGTATATTCTGCTCTAAAGATTCTGTAAGGTATTAAAGTTTACTAAGTCGCTCTATTTCATATCTTTGGTCTTGTCATGTTTGTCTTCACTTTTGATTTTTTTCCTTACATCCAAAATTTTGAGACCATTTCCATTCCGTTTTTTCCCAGATTTGATTAAGCTTCTCTTGTCAGATTTTCTGAGAGTACTACAACATCGTCGTTATTTTCCTTCCCTGTGTTATTATGTGAATTATATGATTTTTAGCTCCAAATTCGAGATCCTCACCTTTTATCTAAAATAAGGAATGCCCTTGTGTAACAATTTTGTTTCAAATGACTGAGATACTTCTACCATAAATTTAACTTCAAATATCATATTTGGTAGAGTTTCACTTGTCTTGCTTGTGTTTATGTTCAGCTTGTCGCCTTTTCACAACAGTAAACATAATGGACAGTTCAAAAATGTTCAAATGTGTGTGAAATATTATGGGACTTAACTGCTAAGGTCATCAGTCACTAAGCTTACACACTACTTAACCTAAATTATCCTAAGGACAAACACACACACCCATGCCCGAGGGAGGACTCGAACCTCGGCCGGTCCCAGCCGCACTAATGGACAGTAATTTTATTAAATAGCACGTGGTTACATTGAATTTCCAAGTTCTCATACAGCTATATACGCGGTATCTCAGGAGAAATGGTTAGTATTGAATATTTAGGGACATGACACGAACGATCATTCGAAACAAAAGAGTGCATTAAGGGTGCGCTCTAAAAAGCGTACTTTGAGAGATATGAGCACTTCTTCATTTTCGGTACTGTGAAGCAAGTCTCTTATCCTGCATGCACTTTGCTTTCCCGATGTTAAGCGGGCGTAGCATGGATCAAAATTTTAAAAAGTCTGATTTATGGATTCTTCCGTCGTTTCTTGGCAGAAAAGTTCCATACTTGAATAACAAGCGGATTCTTTTTGTTCTACCGATTTTTGTTTATTTCTAACTAGTTGTCACCTTATTGGACCATCCCCAGGAAACAACCGACTTGCGACTGCAAGGGACACAAGTTCTTAGGTAACCAAATATTACAAGCGAAGATGCAATCTAATTGCACAGAATGTTGTTTTTTAACATATTACTTCCTCCAGTACACGTCTCGCGAATCTACCGTTTTCATATCTGCACTTTACGCAATGGACAGTATTAAATGCAATAAATCATTAAAATATACATTATTACAGTATTACAAGTTATGTAGTTATGATTCTGAAAGTTGCAGGTGTCAACGAGGGACACGCATTGCTACTAATGACCGTGACTTTCAAGATGATTTGGAGGTTAAAGAGACTTTTTAAAATCGGAACCCTAATATTTGATTTAAGATTTGAAAAGAGCGGCAGGTTTTACGTATAAAATGATACAGTCTTCAAGGTCATGGCAAAGTTAAATCAAGGTCAAATTAGCAAGTATGTTTTTGGTTCTAGTAGGGATTAATTCGGAAGAGAGGAGGGTAGAGCAAAATACAATGTTAGGTGCAAATTCGAAAGGGCATAAGAAGTCACGTATCGTTACCGATAACCACGATTTTGCAGGTAATTACCGAAGGTGATGCGAAGGCTGAGTTTTGCTTCATGGGAACCCCTATTTGTGACGATGGATCTGGAAAGAGCAAAAGAGATTTGAACTTTAAGTAAAATAC
This sequence comes from Schistocerca nitens, assembly GCF_023898315.1. NCBI lineage: Eukaryota > Metazoa > Arthropoda > Insecta > Orthoptera > Acrididae > Schistocerca > Schistocerca nitens. Next base: position 475,635,449 of record NC_064622.1, on the reverse strand, counting down.
ATGACAGAGAACAAATGTTATTGTGGCATCTGCAAGACAGAACAAACATAAACAAAACGTAGATTATTTATTTACAAGTGGTTAAATGAATCCCGTCGTCTCGAGATGCCCCTTCCAATTTGTACCTGACATATTTTGTTGTATCCCTACTTTATTCTTATTTAACCCCTATCAGAATCTAAAAAAATATTTGATTATTTGAACTTCAATGAACTAGCCATGATACTGAATAATGTATCATTTTATACGTAAAATTTTCCTCTCTTTTCAAATCTTGAATCAAATATTAGGGTCCCGATTTTAAAAAAATCACTTTAACCTCTAAATCACCTTGAAAATAATGTTCAAGGTCACGGCCATTGATAGCGATACGTGAGCCTCTTTGCCACCTGCAACTTTTATATCATCTCCATCCCGAGTTATTCCCCATTATGGATTAAAAGTGTCCATCCCGTACATAAAACTGTACGACGCGACCTATACTCTCAGCTGAAAATTATCAGCTAGACTCCATGGGCAAAGAATAAACAAATATTAGTTCCTGCAAATGCCGGCATCAGTTCGGGAATAGATGCCTGAATTGACCGCTACTGCGCGGTAGGGGCTTCATCTGTGTTAGACTCGTTTCGCTCTACCGACCTGTTACGACTGTAGCATCGCCTCTGATCTCGTTTGATTTCTACTCTCACGAGTGACCGCCGATAACTCCAAAAGTTGGAATAATACTCAGTTTTTTAATGCTATAATGGTAGCGAGTTTCAGATTGTGGTGTCCTGAGATTGACGAACATTATACAATTCTGCCATGGCCCAGTTACTCATTTACGTAAAAATCAAAAGAACTGTAACAGCGGCCTATCTATTTTCAAAAATATTTATGATTCTCGTTAAGTAATAGAAAAAAGTTGTCTGTCTGCAAAATGTTCAAACATCGGACCTTTGGCTTACAGTCAAGATTCTCAGCTGTGCCAAAAAACACACATTGTGCAGCAATAATCTCACAAATGACGAGAAGCATGCTTCCCTAAAAGGATTTGACGCCGGTTTAAATGTTACTCAAAGAGTGCACGCTATGATGTAGGGGAGACTTGTCTGCTGCAGCGCTAACCGTTTTAGCCCAAATTAACATTCGTACGCCAAGTTGGTTCGAGAGCGATGGAGCAAGTACGTTAAGAGCCTGTTGCTGAAGCGTAAAGACGATACGTGCTAGAGAAAACATAAAAAAAATTAATGTTTAAGTGAGATCAACAGGAAAGGAAAATGATATGTCGAAGGAACCACTAGATTCGAAACGTTGGACATGTACGATAATTTTGAGTGTGAAGGCCGCTTTTGAGACTGGGTACATAGAGTTGCGTTTTCATGACTGGCAAGTATGGAACTGCACAGTAGTTTATTTGTTTCAGTGAAGCCTACGAGTTTCTTTAAATCCCACAAGGCTATGTTGGAAAATCGCCTACTGTGACCAGGTTTCGAACGTGGCACTTCGCGGCAATAGAGAGCATGGTTGTATGGAGTATCAGGCGAATCCTCTGAAAGGATTCATGATTTATCGGTGTGGGTGATGCAGCATGTTATCTCGGATGGAGAATCATGGACGGGTGTAGAAGTGACTCCAGGCGTACCTCAGAGAGCAGTGCTATGACCCTTGATGTTCATGTTGTACATTGGTGTCCAAAATTAAAGCAACAAACCCTTTTTCCCCGTCCTGTGTCTAATTCACGATAAAATCAAACACACTGTCAATAGATGTCCGTACGGTCGCGTTCTCCACGGAAGATGGCATTCCGGTCAACAGACAACCACAACAAGGACGACGTCAGGGTAGCTATCACAAGGGGTAGTGTTTACCGTGTAGTCTCTCATTTACAGTCGCTGTGTAGACAGTCACAGACGGTGCAGTATGGCCCAGAGAAGACGCCTACCAGGCTCTCTGCAATGGATTGCCATAGGAAGTATGGAAGCAGGACAGTCGCAAATTGATGTGGTCTAATACACCACTGGCCATTAAAATTCCTACACCAAGAAGAAATGCAGATGATAAACGGGTATTCATTGGACAAATATTTTATACTAGAACTGACATGTGATTACATTTTTCACGCAATTTGGGTGCATAGATCCTGGGTGCATAGATCCAAAACAACCACCTCTGGTCGTAATAACGGCCTTGATACGCCTGGGCATTGAGTCAAACAGAGCTTAGATGACGTGTAGAGGTACAGCTGCCCATGCAGCTTCAACATGATACCACAGTTCATCAAAAGTAGTGGCTGGCGTATTGTGACGAGCCAGTTGCTCGGCCACCATTGACCAGACGTTTTCAATTGGTGAGAGATCTGGAGAATTTGCAGGCCAGGGCAGCAGCCAAACATTTTCTGTATCCAGAAAGACCCGTACAGGACCTGCAACATGCGGTCGTGCATTATCCTGCTGAAATGTAGGGTTTCGCAGGCATCGAATGGAGGGTAGAGCCACGGGTCGTAACACATCTGACATGTAGCGTCCACTGTTCAAAGTGCCGTCAATGCCAACAAGAGGTGACCGAGACGTGTAACCAATGGCACCCCATACCATCACGCCGGGTGATACGCCAGTATGGCGATGAGGAATATACGCTTCCAATATGATTTCACCGCGATGTCGCCAAGCACGGATGCGACCATCATGATGCTGTAAACAGAACCTGTATTCATCCGAAACAATGACGTTTTGCCATTCGTGCACCCAGGTTCGTCGTCGAGTACACCATCGCAGGCGCTCATGTCTGTGATGCAGCGTCAAGGGTAACCGCAGCCATGGTCTCCGAGTTGATAGTCCATGCTGCTGCAAACGTCATCGAACTGTTCGTGCAGATGGTTGTTGTCTCAGAAACGTCCCCATATGTTGACTCAGGGATCGAGACGTGGCTGCACGATCCGTTACAGTCATGCGGTTAAGATGCCTGTCATCTCGACTGCTAGTGATACGAGGCAGTTGGGATCGACCACGGCGTTCCGTATTACCCTCCTGAACCCACTGATTCCATATTCTGCTAACAGTCATTGGATCTCGACCAACGCGAGCAGCAATGTCGCGATACGATAAACCGCAATCGCGATAGGCTACAATCCGACCTTTCTCAAAGTCGGAAACGTGATGGTACGCATTTCTCCTCCTTACACGAGGAATCACGACAACGTTTCACCAGGCAACGCCGGTCAACTGCTGTTTGTGTATGAGAATTCGGTTGGAAACTTTCCTCATGTCAGCACGTTGTAGGTGTCGCCACCGGCGCCAACCTTGTGTGAATGCTCTGAAAAGCTAATCATTTGCATATCACAGCATCTTCTTTCTTTCGGTTAAATTTCCTGTCTGTAGCACGTCATCTTCGTGGTGTAGCAATTTTAATGGCCAGTAGTGTAGCTTAATGTAAATCGTTCTGTTGTTTTTGGCATGTGGCGACAGTTTATACAGACCGTAACTGTATCCCGAAGACCAGGGTAGGGCCAACCACGTGTGAAATCAGAAAGATAGGGCCGTTGTATCGCTTATGGGCACTACTGTACCGCCTTAGTACTGCACGGCAGCTGGCGTCTGACCACCCAGCATACACTGGACATGTTGTATCGAGGTGAAAGCTGTACAGATGGTTTCGGCAGAGTGGCCTTTATTGTTGGAGACGTGCTGTGTGTGTACCTCTGCCGCGTCTTCACAGAAGGGAACGTCTAGAGTTGAGTCGTTCACATGCCATATGGACGGTGGAACAGTGGGCCAGTGTTCTCTTTACAGATGAGTCCCGATTTGGTCTGGAGAGTGATTCTCGACGGATTCTCACCTGGAGGGAACACGGAACACGATTTCGAGACCCAACCATCGCGGAAAGAAATCCGATATCGAGGAAGATCGCTAATGGTGTGAGCAGCGATCGTCATGAAATTGTACGGGCGAATCGGCAAGCCATAATTGCTGCCAGGTGTCGTGGCTAGATCTTGGGACCTCATGTGCTGTTACTGCGAGGTTCTGTGGGCCCTGACTTCGTATTAATGGACGATAATGCTCGACCTCATAGAGCACGGATGGTTGACGTTTTCTTGGAAACTAAAGATAATGCACACATGCCGTGACCTGTTGGCTCTCCGAAGCTGAATCGCATAGAGAACATCTGGGACGCACTTGGGAGACAAGCTGCACCACGTCACCATCCAGCAACCACTCTCCAAAACTCGCGAGAAGCTCTGCGGGCCGCGCGGGGCACCCGGGCGGTCTCAGGCGCCTTGCCACGGTCCGCGCGGCTCCCCCCGTCAGAGGTTCAAGTCCTCCCTCGGGCATGGGTGTGTGTGTGTTATCCTTAGCATAGTTTAAGTTAGATTAAGTAGTGTGTAAGCTTAGGTACCGATCACCTCAGCAGTTTGGTCCCATAAGAACTTACCACAAATTTTCCAGCTCTGCAGGAAGAATGGACGTTATTGCCTCAGCGAGAGATGGAAGACGTCATTCACAGCATGCCCTATCGTTTTCAGGCCTATATTGCTGACAGAGGTGGTCAAACCCCGCACCGAGCACATTAAATAGTGTGCAAGTCCGTCAAATTTGGAAAAAAAACGAAGAAAATTTTTATCTTTCGTTACGCATGTTGCAGTTGTTTACATTCTGTATTCCTTACATTGATTTTAGTTTACAATGACCTGTTTATACTCTTTTGAGCCAAATAAACACAACCTTTCCAAATTTCCGTTTGTTGCTGCAATTTCGGACACCAGTGTATATTAATGACCATGCAGACAATTTCAATTGCAATCTCAGACTTTTCGCAGGTGAAATAGTTATCTATAATCAAATACTTTCCGCAGCTTGTGGTCTTGTGGTCTTGCGGCGCGTTTCGTGCTATAGCTTCAACTGTAATCAACATCCGGCCGGTGTGGCCGAACGGTTCTAGGCGCTACAGTCTGGAACCGCGCGACCGCTAAGGTCGCAGGTTCGAATCCTGCCTCGGGCATGGATGTGTGTGATGTCCTTAGGTTAGTTAGGTTTAAGTAGTTCTAAGTTCTAAGGGACTGACGACCTGAGAAAAGTCCCATAGTGCTCAGAGCCATTTGAACCATTTTGGACTTGCGGTAGCGTTCTCGCTTCCTGCGCACGGGGTCCCGGGTTCAATTCCCGGCGGGGTCGGGGATTTTCCCTGCCTCGAGATGACTAGGTGTTGTTGTCTTCATCCTAATCGTCATTCATTCCCATTACGGTCGGAGGACGGCAATGGCAAACCACCTCCGCTACGACCTTGCCTAGTCGGCGGTGCGGGTCTCCCGCGTCGTTCCCTACGCTCCTCGGAGTATGGGACCGCCTCCTCCTCCTCCTGCTCCTCATCATCAATCAGATACTGTCGGAAAATAAAGCTGCACAAATATTAAGTCCGACGTTGATAACATTTCGAAGTGGTGCAGCGATTGGCAGCTTACTTCAAATGTTCAGAAATGTAAAATTTTGCTCTTAACAGAACGGAAAAACATAGAATTATCCTATATCTCCAACATCAATAACTCAGAATTGTAATCAGTAAACTCATACAAATCTCTGTACATAACAATTCGTAGGAATATGAAATGGAATGATAACATAGGCTCAGTAGTGGATAAAGAAGGTAGCAGGCTTCGGTTTATTGATAGGATATCAGAAATCTACAACCAGGATATCGAAGAAACTGCTTGAAAATCACCTGTGCGACTCATCCTGGAGGGTTGCTCATGTGTACGGGTCCGGTATCAATTGGACAAACGATAAATGTTAATCGTATACAAACAAGGACAGCACGAATGGTCACAGGTTTCTTTCACCCACGGCAGAGCATCATGGAAATGGAGCTGGCAGACGCTTCAAGTTTAACGCAATGTATCCGGTGAGAGCTTGCTTACAAAGTATCAAGAACCAGATTAGTGCTGTACTGATATATGCTAATATCTGCACGATGGAAAGTACCCTCTGCCATGCATTTCACCGTGCAGTGCAAAGTGTAGATGTCGATACGAACACAATTAGAAAATCTGGTACGGAATACACTTCCAACGTTCGAGGAAGCTGAGACGATGTATGATACGACTGGTTCTTCGTCTCAGTCACGCGATGAGGTCACCGCACAGAATGTCGCTATAGACTTGCCTTCCTGAAGTTCGAATAAGGAAGCACTGATTGCGCCATCTGTTTATAAGCCTGCAGAGCGCTCAGTATCAGCAAGTGAAAGACTTCAACAGTATGAAGCGACCTTTACCAACTGGTTCGAAAACCCCTTTAAGCATCCGTTCAAATGGTTAAAATGGCTGTAATCACTATGGGACTTAACATCTGAGGTCATCAGAAGCCTAGACTTAGAACTTCTTAAACCTAATTAACCTAAGGACATCACTCACATCCATGCCCGAGGCAGGATTCGAACCTGCGACCGTAACGGTCGCCCGGCCCCAGACTGTAGCGCCTAGAACCGCACTGCCATTCCGGCCGGCACCTGCATTTCGAGTAAATGCCTGTACCAGTGTTGGCTCAGACAGAAGAAAACAATCAAATGCCTTCACTGTGAATTGTCCTTCTGCCTTCTGCTCTGTACCGCTCGGGAGCGCAGACTGACCAATAACCCCTTTTCTCCCTCTCCCGCCTATGTCAGGACACGACACCGCACAAGCGACTTTCAAGTACACCGTCTGACCTGTGCGGAAATATACACAAAGGATGAACGACTACAGGTCGTAGACGCATGGTTGACGACATGTGGAAGTTCGGGTCTGGCTGGCAGTGGTCCGCGAATAGCAAAATGGTAAGGAGGCCGCTTTCAAAAAAATGGTTCAATTGGCTCTGAGCACTATGGGACTCAACTGCTGTGGTCATAAGTCCCCTAGAACTTAGAACTACTTAAACCTAACTAACCTAAGGACAGCACACAACACCCAGCCATCACGAGGCAGAGAAAATCCCTGACCCCGCCGGGAATCGAACCCGGGAACCCGGGCGTGGGAAGCGAGAACGCTACCGCACGACCACGAGATGCGGGAAGGCCGCTTTAGATAAGCGGAAATCCGTGTTCGAATCCCGGCCCAGCACAAATTTTCACTGTCGTCATTCGATTTTACAGCTGATGTTAGTCCTTATTCTCAATTGCGAATTCATTTATTGGCTATCAGTAGTAGTCTGGTGGCCCCTTGACACAGGACGCAGCAGGTTTTCCAGTAGGTGAAGAGGTTCTCACTGGCTCAGTTTCAGTGGAAGACAACACCTCCAACTTGTTGGTTTGGGAGATGAATATAACACCGTGAGCTCTCTCTGGTCCATGTCTCTCTTGTACAGGCACTTAGATCTACGGCTAACACGCCACTCACGGTAAAGGTGATGTATAACGATACATCCTCTTCTTCCCGTGGAGGGGACAGAATCCACAGGACAGGACAGAACAGTACTTGACGTATCTCCGGTATATGACTCTTGGAAGTCCTCCCAACACACTCACTCGCAGCAGCTTCCAGTCATTTGACAGTAGTCAGCGCAATTTCCAGCTGCTTGCAAACGTCAAGGAGCTCATCCCGTGTACAACAACTGCATTCAGAATAGAGTTGTACTGTTGCTGGTGTAGCGTTTGACAGAACAGAAAAAAAACTTTGAAATAAGCTTTCTCATTCTCTTTTTCATCCTGAATCGGTTAAGTTAAAAGTATTACAAATTTACTTTGCGAAGTGAAGCAATTAGTATGAAAACGCAATTTCCTTTTAGGCAACAGAAAAAGTTGCAATAAAACTTACTAACTTACTGAAACATTTTTGACGCCATAGTCGCAAACAAACTCGAATACAGCGTTAATTTACGATAAATGCAGACAATATACACTCCTCTTTAAAGAGGAAAGTAAATGTAACATAAACTATTAGGTATGATAAGTGCTTCAGTAAATGTAAACCACAAACGCCGATTTGCTGCCAAATATGTTATGCACAATGCTCCTAATTCCCGACAATCTTCAAAATGGTTCAAATGGCTCTGAGCACTATGGGACTCAACATCTGTGGTCATAAGTCTCCTAGAACTTAGAACTACTTAAACCTAACTAACCTAAGGACATCACACACATCCATGCCCGAGGCAGGATTCGAACCTGCGACCGTAGCAGTCGCGCGGTTCCTGACTGAGCGCCTAGAACCGCTAGACCACCGCGGCCGGCAATCTTCAAAAAATATACGTTTAATCATGTTGATATACACTGAAATTCTGGGAGGAACGGATCTTTCAACGGAGCTACTACTGCCAAAAATTGTATAAACCACAAAAGTGGATTACAGAATAGTTCAAATGGCTCTGAGCACTATGGGACTTGATATCTGAGGTCATCAGTCCCCTAAGAACTACTTAAACCTAACTAACCTAAGGGCATCACACACATCTATGCCCGAGGCAGGATTCGAACCTGCGACCGTAGCGGTCGTGCGGTTCCAGACTGTAGCGCCTAGAACCGCTCGGCCACTCCGGCGGGTGTTGATTACAGTTGAAGCTATAGCACGAAACGCGCTTTTCGCCGCACTCAGCAGACGAAAATATGGCAAGTTGCAAGCTAGTTTTGATGCTATCAGCACAAAAAGCACGTTTAAATGTTACATAAAGGTTTTGGGGTAGGTTTTCGAGTTAATTTATCCGAAACACGTGGTGATTTTACTCGGATGCAAAGGAGGTAAGGTAAGTCGGCTTGCATACGTAAATATGAGTAAACAAACATGCAAATTTCAGGGATTTTACCGCCGGCCCATGTGGCCGAGCGGTTCTAGTCGCTTCAGTCCGGAACCGCGCGCTTGCTACGGTCGCAGGTTCAAATCCTGCCTCGGGCATGGATGTGTGTGATGTCCTTTGGTTAGTTGGGCTTAAGTCTAGGGGACTGATGACCACAGATGTTAAGTCCCACAGTGCTTGAGCCATTCAGGGATTTTACCCTTGTCGTGACAGCTTTTACACAAGTGTGCCAAAGATGAGCACTGCTGGCAGAGACGTGACGTACATTACGACTCCGTTACGTGGCGTCACTCACATAGGCGCTGCCCCATTGTAGTGTGTTCGTTCCACCGACAGCTGCAGCCTCAAGCCTTCTGCAATGTGGACGTTACGTCACCTCGGTGGGCACCTTGCCTAAAAGGTGCCCTGGTGTTTGACGACGTCCTGTTCCAGCATTATAGAACACGGCGCGTCACAACAGTGCCGGAAGTCAGCGATGACAAAAAAATGAAGCACTTTACAATAGATAGACCGGAAGTTCCGCTTCCATCACGGCCATACAGCAAATGGACACGTAAGACTGGCACACATGAAAATTTTGCCGCCGGTAAACATCTACAGTGAGTCCAAAAGGTATTCGTCTAGCTGCATATCTTTTAGAAAACAAAGTCTGTGTAACATGAAAAGAAATGTATACAAAATCTAAAGAGCCAATCATGTAACAAGTACCTCGGTAAGTCATTTTTGCTGAAAATATGGAAATATGTGGTAAGGTCTTATGGGACCAAACTGCTGAGGTCATCGGTCCCTAAGCTTCCGCACTAATTAATCTAACTTAAATAACTTACGCTAAGGACAACACACACACCTATGCCAGAGGGAGGACTCGAACCTCCGCGACTGGGGCAGCCGTGCGCCGCTCGGCTTTTTTTTTTTTTTTTAAAAAAAAGCAAGGAAAGAAATACACCCAAATCGACAGCAAGGTTAACAAAATAGAAAATTTGGCTCCTGTACAATACCCCAAAACAACTTAATACCCCCTCCCCCTCAGATCCCAAACATTAATAGTATTGAAACCTTTAGAAAGTACTGGTTCAAAAATGGTTCAAATGGCTCTGAGCACTATGCGACTTAACTGCTATGGTCATCAGTCGCCTAGAACTTAGAACTAATTAAACCTAACTAACCTAAGGACATCACACTCATCCATGCCCGAGGCAGGATTCGAACCTGCGACCGTAGCGGGCGCTCGGCTCCAGACTGTAGCGCCCAGAACCGCACGGCCACTCCGGCCGGCGTAGAAAGTACTGCGAGATAGTATCAGGAGAAGACACGTTTCTAACAAGAGAGACCTAACAGAAGCACTTCAAGACGAATGGGACAAAATTCCAGCCTCTCTGACGGCAAACTTGGTCAAGTCGATGCCCAGACGACTACAAGCAATAATAGCTGCAAAGGGAAACCACACTAAATATTAATTTTTGTAATTGAAATCATATTTTCAGATTGCAAATTAAAAAAAAATTAATGAGTGGACGAATACTTTTTGAAGTTGCCCTTGAATAAATTCTCCATTTTGTCAAATTTGTTATCGCTATGGATATATTTATTTCTCTGTCCACCAATAAAAATGACTTACCAACGTTCGTTGCATATGACTGCATGTTCGCTTTTTATGTTCCCTTCCTTTCAAGGTGACATAGTTTTTGTAAAAAATTACAACTACACGAATACTTTTTGGACTTACTGTGTGTGTTTCTCAAATGTAACTACTGTTGCAAATGAAATTCAACAATTACTTGCTGAATACTGATTTAAAGCTTAAATGATCTTAAATCTGTGGTCTGAAGACTGTTGAGAAGAATTTTTTTTTAAAAAAAGGAAAGAATGAGAGGCACGCTCGCTGTACACCTGATGCTGCCCTTATTTACCAATTCTGAAAACTTCTACAGGTAATGTAAATAAAGTCTTCTGCTTATTGTCATGGTATCATTATCTCCGGACAACAAGGTCCTGGCGTTCCCTAAACAGGCAGGAATTTCGTTTCTCAAATTACCGCATGTTGCTGTAATATATATCCTCCAGCACACGCCCTGATCTTTTGTCGTGTACTTTTTTGAAACTCATTCCGGAAATTCGTTTGGGGCGAATTGAATTTCTCTCGGTTTCACCGGCACTGGCGTTTATTGCGCCCTTACTTGGTGCAATATATGTTGCGCAATACATTGAGCGAGCGTCAATATTTTGTACAGTTCTGCTGTCACCTTCGATGCTGTCAGACGGTCAATACTGAGCGTGTGGGAGCCCCGCGGTTCCCACCGCTAAGCTGCTGGGCCCGGACGCTCTGAGCCCGCCTGTTGTCCAACGCTGCGGCCTTGGGAGAGCCGGTAGCAGCGGGTTCGCGGAAGTGGCGTTACGTAGCCAACGGCAACACACAGCAGGCACGGGCGCCGCGATAGCAGCTCAGGTGTTGCCGCGTTGCAGCCGCAGGTGGCGAATCCCGACTGCAGTGCCGTTTGCACCGCAGCATTACGGAGACTTTGGAAACAGCAAGGAGCTGAAACAAGGAGACGCGGTCGGTAGTCCGTCCGCGCAGGCAGCGACTCGACGGGAACGGAACGAACTTGCGATCTGAAGCGGAAACACCGGTTGCCGAGTGGCTTGCAACGTAGTTCCACCGACACTGCGACTCTGCAGTGTGAGAGAGAGTATCGTTTGCTGCACACTTGATACCTCTTTGTTGCACTTGGCAATGTCGAGTACGAATTTAAACCCGAAATGGGACCACTCGGCAATCGGCTTTTTGTGTATTTTATATTTATGGTATGCGAAATTAGTTCGTTACCGAACACCGATAAACCGAAGCAAGTAGATCCAAACTTCTCCAGCAAATCGTCTTTGAAGTTTTCTGAGCGCTTTTCATTCCTTAAACCTGGGTTAATTTTTTTTAAAGGGCCATATGGATGTGTGAGAGGATATAAAATGTAGACTGGCAATGGCAAGGAAAGCCTTTCTGAAAAATAGAAATTTTATCAACATCGAGTATAGATTTAAGTGTCAGGAAGTCTTTTCTGAAAGTATTTGTGTGGAGTGTAGCCATGTACGAAAGTGAAACGTGGACGATAAATAGTTTAGAAAGAGAATAGAAGCTTTCTAAATGTGGTGCTACAGAAGAATGCTGAAGGTTAGATGGGTAGATCACATAACTAATGAGGAGGTATTGCACAGAATTGGGGAGAAGAGAAATTTGTGGCACAACTTGACTAGAAGAAGGGATCGGTTGGTAGGACATATTCTGAGGCATCAAGGGATCACCAATTTGGTATTGGAGGGCAGCGCGGAGGGTAAAAATCGTAGAGGGAGACCAAGAGATGAATACACTAAGCAGATTCATAAGGATTTAGGCTGCAGTAGGTACTGGGAGATGAAGAAGCTTGCAGAGGATAGAGTAGCATGGAGAGCTGCATCAAACCAGTCTCTGGACTGAAGACCAAACAACAACAATGGATGTGTGGTAGAAAGCTCGCCCGGAATGTGAATGGCCCAGTTTTGACCCACAGATGATGCAAATTGTGAAGCAAAGGTGCATGTTCTACGAGCTTTCCCGTGAACCGTAAAGATGAAAAAAATTGTTATGTTCTTTTAACTTTAGCAATATTTTATAAATGATTAGTAATTACCAATTTATGTTTGCAGTGAAAACCGGATTTTTATGTGCAATACGTAATTAGAATCAAGAAGATGCACATTAGCTTATACTTCACGAATTTTAAATGGAAATGACTTTAAGTATACGAACGGCATGGAAGAAAAGGCCACAGCGAGAAAAAGTGATGACGAACCGCGACTTGAACCAGAAATCATCAGTCTCTAGCACTATTAATTCTTTTTTTCATCGACATGTATTTTACGCTTCACAGAAGTGCTTGTAGAACATGCACCTTTGTTGTAAAACTTACATCGGCCGGTAACTGAACGTGGGCCGCCCACATGACAGCCGAGCATTCTACCACACACCCACGTTATCTTTCGATAAGTCGGCCTTGGTTTAGGGAGTTAAACGAGCTCAGGAAACTTCCAGGTCTATTTACTCGAGATCCTTTCGAGAGTTGCATTGTTATGCTTTCGGTGCAAATGGCTCTGAGCACTATGGGACTCAACTGCTGTGGTCATTAGTCCCCTAGAACTTAGAACTACTTAAACCTAACTAACCTAAGGACATCACACACATCCATGCCCGAGGCAGGATTCGAACCTGCGACCGTAGCAGTCGCACAGTTCCTGACTGCGCGCCTAGAACCGCGAGACCACCGCGGCCGGCTATGCTTTCGGAAATTGATATTTGAGTTCTGAACTTTACACACCACAAACAGAAAAAATTAAAATACCCGACTGGCGTATCTCCTTGTCAGAGCAAAACGTGGTGCTTCAATATTATTACACATGGATCGGGGAAGGAAAACAATTCTCGATTCATCCAAACACTTAGAGGCACAAAAACTGTAAATTCATTGTTTTTTATCGAATCATTCGTATGTGAACACATAGTATTCACACTTTTCGGAAATTTGTTGCTTCTGCGTCGTTTTTCCTGTTCGTTTGCACACGATTGTGTAATTTTACAGAAAGACGCCAGCGCCGTCAGCCACACAAAAGAATACACCAGCTATGTTTTTCTTGTCTATTTCCTCCCATTTGACAATTTTTTCAGATAATAAGTGTAGTTTTTCATACGTTTGATCTTCTTACCCCATTTCAAGCCTCGCTTTCTCGGTCTAATTGCTCCTGTCGTAACCAGGGAGATAATATTTATGTAAAACGACACGTCTTTCCACTTCCCGTACAAAGCTCATGTTCGAAACCTGATAGCCATTTTCAGAACAAATCAATACAGAGAGCTGTGTGCGAGAAGACGGCGACGCTCGTGTCAATTGGCAACGAGGACGCCAAGGCGCTGGCAGGTGGCTGGTACCGCTGGTGACTCGCAATTCAGCAGCACAGAAACCGATTGGCAAGCGGGAAAGTTAACAGTTCAAACGTGAACGAGTTTCATTTGAGTTGCTCGATGTGCAGGGGTTTTTTCAGTCAGATTTATACTAGCTGCCGTTTGACAGCTAGCGGGCTGGACTTAACTCCACCAGCGATCTCCAGTGGCAGCTGTTTGTAGGCCACTAGCGTGTTCTGCTGTCACTGCTGATGCGCACACCATTCGGCCTACCAATTCTCAAGTAGCAGCATTCTTTTCTGGAACCGAAAATTTCGTCGACTTCAACACAAAACGGAAGACCGGTCCTAATTGAAATTGAGAACAAATTTTTGACACCTTCTTCGGCACGATAGAGACCTATAAGGTGTAAATATTACAATTTTTACGCGTTTTTTGTATGCCATAGAGAATTAAAACTTGTTGTAAGTTGAATATCCACAAAGTTATTAAAAAAACTGCTGTTTTTCGAATCTTACACATAGCAAAAAATGGTTCAAATGGCTCTGAGCACTATGGGACTTAACATGTACGGTCATCAGTCCCCTAGAACTTAGAACTACTTAAACCTAACTAACCTAAGGACAGCACACAACACCCAGTCATCACGAGGCAGAGAAAATCCCTGACCCCGCCGGGAATCGAACCCGGGAACCCGGGCGGGGGAAGCGAGAACGCTACCGCACGACCACGAGCTGCGGACTATACATAGCAAACAAATGTGGAAAGTTTGTTTGACTAGCGTGGTATTTAAATAATCACCGAAGAAACAATATTTCAATTAGTTCAATTGTTTCCGAGATATGAAGTGACAGGTTTAAAGTTGTTTCCCTGACAAAAACATTTCTTACGTGTTTTTTTTTTTTTAAACAGATATACAGGGAGTTCTACTTAAAAATGGCCCTATTTTGCAGTAGTTTATAATAAATGAATATTGTCGTTGAAATGCATATGCTGGAGTGATATGAGTGAAATAACGTTTATATTGTTGGTACGACTGGAGTTGGAGCGAGCGTGGTGTTTGTCGGCTGCAAACTAAGTTGTGCCACTCGGTGTTGAGCACTGACTTTTGGAAAAGGTCGCGTAATCGTGTCTTGTTTCTTAAAATGGGCTCAACTGTTGAATATTGTGATCGAAATTTATTTTGTGATAAAATATGATGTGTGTCGGCAAAAGTTCACCGAGAAATTTGAGAAGGGTGTTATTCAGAAGCATGTTAAAAAATTGCTTGAAACAGAAACGTGCCAGGTTTAACTACACACGTCATTCAGGATATCAAAGCAGCAGTTACAATATCTACACTTAAATTTTTGCGTAAATTAAGCCAAGAAAATATCATTTCACTCGATTCAACCCACACTAGTACCGCGTTGAGGTTTGCCATGAACTGAATAATGCTCATTATGTCAGAAGAGTTCACTACTGTTAGTGGTTGACAACCTTCATTAGAGGCAACATTGGGATTTCAGACTTAGTGTTTTTCACAGATGAAGCTCGGTTTCATCGTGGTGGGTACGTTAGCAGCCAGAAAGACCGGACCTTGAGTGCTGAAAACTCGTACACTTTCTTTGGGTCTGCCCTCCACTCACAAAAAATTGGCGTACAGTGAGCGGTCTCAAGGCGACGAATAATAGGACCTTTGTTGTTTGAAACAACTGTGGATGCTACCGTCTGCGAAGACGTCATCGAACAGTGTTACTGGACGCGGCCACTCCATATACACTCCTGGAAATGGAAAAAAGAACACATTGACACCGGTGTGTCAGACCCACCATACTTGCTCCGGACACTGCGAGAGGGCGGTACAAGCAATGATCACACGCACGGCACAGCGGACACACTAGGAACCGCGGTGTTGGCCGTCGAATGGCGCTAGCTGCGCAGCATTTGTGCACCGCCGCCGTCAGTGTCAGCCAGTTTGCCGTGGCATACGGAGCTCCATCGCAGTCTTTAACACTGGTAGCATGCCGCGACAGCGTGGACGTGAACCGTATGTGCAGTTGACGGACTTTGAGCGAGGGCGTATAGTGGGCATGCGGGAGGCCGGGTGGACGTACCGCCGAATTGCTCAACACGTGGGGCGTGAGGTCTCCACAGTACATCGATGTTGTCGCCAGTGGTCGGCGGAAGGTGCACGTGCCCGTCGACCTGGGACCGGACCGCAGCGACGCACGGATGCACGCCAAGACCGTAGGATCCTACGCAGTGCCGTAGGGGACCGCACCGCCACTTCCCAGCAAATTAGGGACACTGTTGCTCCTGGGGTATCGGCGAGGACCATTCGCAACCGTCTCCATGAAGCTGGGCTACGGTCCCGCACACCGTTAGGCCGTCTTCCGCTCACGCCCCAACATCGTGCAGCTCGCCTCCAGTGGCGTCGCGACAGGCGTGAATGGAGGGACGAATGGAGACGTGTCGTCTTCAGCGATGAGAGTCGCTTCTGCCTTGGTGCCAATGATGGTCGTATGCGTGTTTGGCGCCGTGCAGGTGAGCGCCACAATCAAGACTGCATACGACCGAGGCACACGGGGCCAACACCCGGCATCATGGTGTGGGGAGCGATCTCCTACACTGGCCGTACACCACTGGTGATCGTCGAGGGGACACTGAATAGTGCACGGTACATCCAAACCGTCATCGAACCCATCGTTCTACCATTCCTAGACCGGCAAGGGAACTTGCTGTTCCAACAGGACAATGCACGTCCGCATGTATCCCGTGCCACCCAACGTGCTCTAGAAGGTGTAAGTCAACTACCCTGGCCAGCAATATCTCCGGATCTGTCCCCCATTGAGCATGTTTGGGACTGGATGAAGCGTCGTCTCACGCGGTCTGCACGTCCGGCACGAACGCTGGTCCAACTGAGGCGCCAGGTGGAAATGGCATGGCAAGCCGTTCCACAGGACTACATCCAGCATCTCTACGATCGTCTCCATGGGAGAATAGCAGCCTGCATTGCTGCGAAAGGTGGATATACACTGTACTAGTGCCGACATTGTGCATGCTCTGTTGCCTGTGTCTATGTGCCTGTGGTTCTGTCAGTGTGATCATGTGATGTATCTGACCCCAGGAATGTGTCAATAAAGTTTCCCCTTCCTGGGACAATGAATTCACGGTGTTCTTATTTCAATTTCCAGGAGTGTAGCTCGCTCTACTGAGAGATGCTACAGGGTTGTTTTGGTGAAAGAGTTATTTAGACAAGACGGTGTACACCACGACCGCCTGACCTTAGTAGTACAGGCTACTTTATGTGGGGCTGCGATATTGTTTACAGGAGCAATAAAATGGTTCAAATGGCTCTGAGCGCTATGGGACTTAACTTCTGAGGTCATCAGTCCCCTAGAACTTAGAAATACTTAAACCTAACTAACCTAAGGACATCACACACATCCATGCCTGAGGCAGGATTCGAACAGGAGCAATCCATATACCCTACAGGAATTGAAGACAAACAACACGAAAGCCATTACGAATTAGACCGTGGCAAGCTAACAAGAGTCGCCAGGAATATTGTTAAAAGTGTCGACAAGTCCATGGAAATGGACGACAACATTCCCAACGCCTGCTGTAATTTATAACAAAAAGTTATTGCTACTAAAAAAGAGATCGGGCCTCTTCTAAGTTGACACCCTGATCCTAATTAAAATGAAAAATAGGTTTTTGACAGGCTTATCGACAACATACAGACCTAAATCTTAAACGTATTTGAGATTTTTTTGCATGGTTTTGTTAAGGGACGGAGACTGAACACGTTTTCAGATCACAGCGCCGTGGTGGCTACGTTCACGCACTACTTGTCTCCGTTTCGGATCTCAAACGCCAGCTAATTTAAATCGCTCTACAGTTACACCAACTTAAGTTCCGCTAAACTCACTGACGCAATGTGGCTGCAATTCGAAAGCCACATTAGAAGTGGCGAAGATGAAATTAATGCTGAGGTATTTAAAAAATATCGAGAACCACAGCTAGAATCAGCGCTCCAATCTTTAACGAAAATAATGCGAAGGGCAGCACTCATATCTGACGATTCTGAAACAACAATTATTTCACTCTTATGTATGAAAAAGATCAGGGGTGATTCTAGAAGTCAGTCAAGGGGGACGCTGATAGGATGGGGGGGGGGGGGGTTGGGGGAATGGAATATGGCTTAACAAAAGCAGAGTTGGGGTCCTCTACCGACAAATTGGTAAAATTCGCTGTTGCTTAAAGCAGTTTTTGGTAACTGTTTTGGAGTTCATGGTAAAAAATGTGTATTAATAAATAATAAGACGCCTATTTTAAGTTAAATGATATTTATCGATTTAGGTAGTAAGCTATTTGCCGCTCTTATCCTTTGTTAAAATGTGTTTGGATCACATTGCAACCTATATTGGTACATAATTATAAAAAAAGATTGAATCTGTTGGAGTAATATATTCGCTGATTTCTGAAGTCATTTTATCCAGTGTAATACGATACTCCATAGGGGGGGGGGGGGCTATAGGCCCCCCCCCCTTGCCACCTCCTCTGAAAATGATTACCTTGTGTGAGGCAACAACAGAGAAAGACCATTACTTCTTGTTACTTCTAAGATTCTATACATTTCACTTTTAAATAGATTGATATCCATAAATAAAGGACTAATTCCGGAATGCCATCGTAACTTACGGAACAGAGCCACACAGCAGAAAGTTTACAGCGGCGTTGAGCCACAATCATGCAGTACTTTTTGAAAGAGTAAACCGACATTTTACTGTGTATTATTGTATTTATCTTTCACACTATTCAGGTTTGTGCTTTTATGCCATTATCAAGCACAATCCTAAAGTTTGTTATTCAGTGGTCTAACAACATTTAGCATTGTACTTGATAACGGCATAAAAGCTAAAATCTGGATAGTACAAAAGGTAAATATACTAATACACAGCCAAATGGCGGTTTACTCTTTTAAAAAAATCCACACAGGATCATCTGTTCACTCTGTTGATTTAGTAGGAGAAAGTTAAGTATCTTTACACGATTAAAAATAAAGTTTTTAACACAGTTTGCACTTTTCTCCTCATATTATCAGACCAACAGTACTCGTATAGCTTCTTCGTACATTTTAAGACCACATAGTATCCACACACGAAGTGTCTGTACTAAACGAGTTTCTCTTCTGCTTACGATCCGTCGCTATTCGCGTTGCGGCTCTAAAATTAAAATTCGCTATCTGTACTATGGTATGCAGTGAGTATCTTCCGCAATTTCTATCTCACCTCCGCAACATTTTAACGTCGGAGGTCTTCAATCAAACCGTTGCAGACTTCTGGCATCAAGAGAGTGCACTTCAAAGGTGTATATCAGACTTCCGTATGAATCACCAGCAGACAAAAACTGAAAAGTGATCGTGTATCTGGTTATAACTAGCATACAGGCTTTGATATTTTTCGTGTTAGTGTGAATGGGATTCCGAATTATCTGTTCCAGGTAGTTTCCAGAGAAGGCATTTAGTAATCACGTCCTTTCACACCAACCACAAAGCTACAGGTATCACAGCCGACTGTTGGATTTAAAGGCACCTCCAATGATGAAAGTGAGACTGGTGGAGATATGTATTAGTGAACTAAGGTTTTCTCTAATGTTTTCGTTACATTTTGGTGATCAGTCTCTTAGTGAAGAAAAAATGGTTCAAATGGCTCTGAGCACTATGGGACATAACATATGAGGTCATCAGTCCCCTAGAACGTAGAACTACTTAAACCTAACTAACCTAAGGACATCACACACATCCATGCCCGAGGTAGGATTCGATCCTGCGACCGTAGCTGTTGCGCGGTTCCAGACTGAAGCGCCTAGAACCGCTCGGTCACAACGGCCGGCTTCTTAGTGAAGAGACAGACTGAGTTATAAGTTTATGTTCACCCATGACACTGAATTTTGTCCAAAATATCTGGCATTCAACTTCCATTACTCTGGACTTGTTAACCAAAGTGTGGAGAGAATTGAATTGTAAGTTGGATGTGTGCTGTACAAGTAAAAGTTGTACATACTGAACATTTGTTAAGAAAACACTAGGTTTCTTCATCTTCATTTTAATGTATGATTTGTTGTAAATAGTCTAAAGAAAACTGTTATAATTTACTATTGAAACTGGGGCATTCTCTCATGGATGCGGCGCTGCAGTGCCTTTAGCCTGCGAAGGGTGAAGCTAGGCCGAGAGTGACCGGGAAGCGTTTACAAGGCCAGAGGCAGGTGTGGCCATAAAGTGTGAAATACTCCCCACCTTTGAGGACAACACCGGCAGCACGACGACCAAACCGGCTCCTACCTACAACAACCCAAAAGCAATGTTGCCCGGCAACCCCACAAGGTTTCATCCACATTGCAGCAATGTGGTTCAAATGGTTCAAATGGCTCTGAGTACTATGGGACTTAACATCTGTGGTCATCAGTCCCATAGAACTTAGAATTACGTAAACCTAAGTACTAAGGACATCACACACATCCATGCCCGAGGCAGGATTCGAACCTGCGACCATAGCGGTCGCGCGGTTCCAGACTGTAGCGCCTAGAACCGCTCGGCCACCCTAGCCGGCCTTGATTTTTAAAGAGACTGAAATAGTATACGGAGAAACTCCAGCACTACCGCTCGCTTCTTAGGTGACCAGACGGAAAGCAAAAAATGCACTCGTTCTCACCTGTCATAGTATTGTAATTACAAGCAAGTGTGATGAAAATTTCTAAACATAGAGCAATTTTTCTGAGCGAGCTGTGTGTAATGCAAAAGCATACTGCAGGGATATCACCATACTGTTGAATAGTGAATCCACTGAAGGCAATAATTACAGTCATTCGTCTGGTAATCTCTTAGCTCCTTCCTTATCCGAGTACGAGAAATACGTTTCATTCCTGGAAGCGCCACCTGCTACGTTGATAACGAGCCTATCAACAACAGAATCCACGAACCCAACCAGGCGCCGCATTTTCTCTTCTTCTCTTATGCCGAGTCGTTCTATATCCCGCCAGTACACCACCAGCCACAAGCAAGACGGTTGCCAATGTACCACCGCCTCCGGCAGGCAATTATGGTCTGAGGATGGTCTTATAATAAGATCGAAACCTGTCACCACATTAAAAAATTTATGCGATCAAGACCGCTTCCAGTTTATTTATTGCTCTACTTAGCTGTGCTGTTGTGAATTACGTATTTTCTGTAGTTACCACGAATAAAAATAAGAGGCATTGCTTTCGGAATGACCCTCCTAAATAACCGGTGCCGACTTATTCCAGAGAGTTAAAAAATATCTGTGGTGCCGGAACGCTATTCCAGCAGTTATTTACCCCTGAACTGCGTTATGTTTGACGTGAGTCGGAGATTCGTGTGGCGGGGGGTGGCATCACGAGGGCGTGACGGGTTGTGTGAGTAGCTCGTGCGTTGGCAGCTGGCGGCCGGCGCTGCCCGGTAACGAGCAGCCAGTAAGCAGCGCGTGACAGACCGACCGACCGACACTTCCCTCGTGGAATGCGATAGCTCTGCGCGCTGACGCATTGTTTGCGCAACAAACAACGCTTTGTCTCTCGCCACTCCCTACACTCGGGTCCCGTGCCTCACATCTGTCAGCGCTGCACGATCCCGGAGCAAGTTTTAAAGGCGTACATTACGACGTTTCTGGCCGGAAACTGGCTTCTGTCAGAGGATCAGCACTGATTCAGGGAGGACCGCTTTATCCGTACTCGACGCCGTGCAAACGATAGACGCACCTCAACAGCTAGATTCACTCTTCCTTTCCGTAAGGCGTTTCGCACTGCCCCACATCGTCGGCTACTAAACGGAGCGCTTTAACGTGTATGTGATTAGCTTGAGGAATATCTGACTAATGCAACATTATACTAGATGGCGAATGGTAGACAGGAAAAACAATATCGTGTTTGCTTCTAGTAAGCATTATCTACAGGGTGGTCAGAAACGGTCTGAAAAGTTTATAAGGGTGAGTCTGGAAAGTTTATAAGGGTTTTGCATAGTAGGTCATGCAAACAAATAACTTTTCCGAAAAAAAAAAAATCGGTAGGTTGCTCCGTTTTGGCGTTAATTAGCATTGAAGGTGACCAATCTGGCGCTCAAGTACAAGTGGCCCGCTAGATACAATTAGTGCCAACTGTTCTGATAGCGGAGACGATAGCACACGACACTGCTCAGCCTTTGGCTCGGGTTCAGTCCTTGCTACCCCGTCACATATCCTATTTTTGAATCGCTCTCTCGTTCGAACAACGCGTTTGCCCCCATCTCTGGCAGGCTGTTTGAATTTGAGGCCGCAAGGGCCCAGTTGGCTACCTTCAGAGTAAATCAACTCCGAAATGTCACAACGAATCGAACTTTTCCCTTAACAGTTATTTCTCGTCACACCTACCCTGCAACACTCTTACAAGCTATTCGGACGGTTCCTGACCACCCTTTACTTACTAAACGGTTATACCACAACTAGGAACCAGTTGCAACTTGGCTAACAGGTTACAAGGTGTAGCCTGACATCCTCCTCTAGCATTACTTTTCCTCAACAGTAGTTGTCGATACCAGTATTATTTTTTGAATTTGGGACAGGTCAATATTATCTCAGCTTCTTTTCTGAAAACTTTCGTATAATTTTGTACACAATACGTTACATTTCAAACTAAAATTTATGAAAAGTAATTACTTTATTTTCGATGTTACAATCGATAAGTACTAGCTCTGAATGTACAGTTAATTTTTTTTTTTTAGAATCATTTGAAATTCCGAATTATTTGGCACACGTAAAATTTCTATTATTAACTACGCAATCTAGTACTGTTTACTATGTTTATTTCTGGATTCATTTATGAAATAATAATCGAAATGAATGGAATTTCATTTCTCAAGAGAAATTGTAACCCTTTTGGAGTACTGTTATTAAGTAGTTATGAAGCATTAGCATGCATGCCTCTGATGTGATAAGACGTATTTTGGGCGAACAATGTGTGTGTGTGTGTGTGTGTGTGTGTGTGTGTGTGTGTGTGTGTGAGTGAAATCGTATGGGACTTAACTGCTAAAGTCATCAGTCCCTAAGCTTACAAACTACTTAACCTAAATTATCCTAAGGACAAACACACACACCCATGCCCGAGGGAGGACTCGAACCTCCGCCGGGACCAGCCGCACAGTCCATGACTGCAGCGCCTTAGTTCGCTCGGCTAATTCCGCGCGGCGGCGAAAATGTAATTTCGGCTTTGTTAATGTGTCAGTTAAAAAGACTGTACGGTATACTAAAATGTGGCAAAATATATTAACGTAACAACAAAAATTCTGCAAAAACGATCTTCAAATTTATTTAGATCAATTCAACAGCGAGGACCTAAAATGTCAGAATTTCATCTTCAAGAATCAGACCCCTAGGCAAGAAGAACTGGAGGCAACTCTACACGAAAAGCTAAGTAAACTAGAAAGTTTATTATAATCTTCGGTCCTCTCAAATTTTTCATAAAAGACTTTGCTTATTGTGGACAATAACTGGACTTACGAAGGATTGGGGTGGGTGGGTGGGGCGGGGGGGGGGGGGGGAAATTACAAGGGGCACCAAAAATTTAAATTTGACACCCAGTATTTCAAGTAATAACCGACGGAATCTAAAACTTTGAATGCTGTCATAACCCACCCATTAGCAGGCGTAAGCTTACAATAAAAGCATTACGGTCAGTAAGAGTGTGTTTGTCTTGGGGCAGCGTAACAGGTAGCGCTCAAGTACCCGGACTTCATTCGTTAAGTATCCGACAATGAGAGTACTAAGGGACTTCCAATAAGCTTTACTTTTGCGAAAATTTTTGTCGCTGACATCCCCCACAAAATGATGACAGGAAAAAAAAATTATCGCTAACTACGTTACCGCCGCTCATGCAGTCAACCTCGAGCATCAGGCATAATTTATTACTTCTTTATTACCCACTATATTCACAACACACTTAGCAAACATTATCCACAAATGGCATTGAATTACGCTGCAAAATTATATCATTGTACGACACATAGTTCAGGATGGATGACGATCGCAAACACTGATATGCGTGAAAAACCAGCTTCTGCTCCAAATAGAGCGCACATCAGTACACTATACTCATCCAGTGTTTCATAATGACAGCGTATAGCGACTTGCACATGAAGCAGAATTTCAAATCTTACCGAAACGTTTTCTCGCTTACATGCTTAACGTGAAAGATTTAACCCATTAATTCATTGTTAAAGTTATCAGACGTTTGAAGCTGTTTTATACATGGCAGTTCGATTGCTTAAAGAATCAGAAGATTTTTAGTAAAATTGGTTCAAATGGCTCTGAGCACTATGGGACTTAACATCTATGGTCATCAGTTCCCTAGAACTTAGAACTACTTAAACCTTACTAACCTAAGGACATCACACAACACCCAGTAATCACGAGGCAGAGAAAATCCCTGACCCCGCCGGGAATCGAACCCGGGAACCCGGGCGCGGGAAGCGAGAACGCTACCGCACGACGATTTTTAGTAGTACCTCTAATGTTTTCAATACGCACTAACAATTCATCAAACAGGACCAAACGCCGCAAGATCGTTTGAAGAAGATCCTGTCATGTAGAGACTCGTCGTTGCGTAACTGTACGGAACTGAAGAAATACTTGAACAAAATTTCCCCTTGCTGTATTCAATGGCAGCTGCGTTGAAATGTGGATAAATGTAAGATAACGCCTGCAGCAAAAAGGAAGTATCCGACTGATTCTATTTACATGATTAGTGGTTGTAATGGAAGTGGTCAGTGGGCCACTATCATTATGTACCGAACAACCCAATACACTCCATAAATTTACTGTATGGTGCAATAGGTTCAGTATTCTGAACTACCATTTCGTATAGGTTTCATGACATAAATAAAATAGTTTTGCACTCGTATACAGAATATGTGTTCAGACATGACTGTAACATAAATAATAATAACTTGATTGTTTTTCTAAAAACGTGACAGTTTTACGGTTCTGGATTTCAATCGATAAAATCGTAAGCCTTAATGGATCATTTTGTTGCCAGTCTGTCCAGTTGTTAAAAACCCTCTTTCTCAGGAACGGGTAGACGAACCAGGTTGAAATGTATGTCACGTACTGAGGCCTACAGTAACAAACTAAAGCGTCTACGGCAATGCAATCGAAAGATATGGCCATTCATATTAGATATTTTGATACTCGAAAACTCACTCATCAAAGCATTTAGGATACTTCCCGTTGTAGTAGAATCATGAGATTTGGCAAGAAGCAAGGTTCCACCCTAAAACCGAAATAAAACCTCCGAAAAATCTTAATTTGTTGTTAAATCACGCGAAAAAAATATTTCTTTTGTCATTCGATATCGAACTTTAAATTAGAACACTCTGGAAAGTCTTGGAAACCCTGGGACGGATATACTCCCAGTGTCAGTGTCGATAAGAGGAAAAAATCGACGTGATTCTCGATTTCCGAAATGGATGAACTGTCTGTATACATAATTAAGTTTATACGGATCCTTCAGTGCGCTAGTCCTAGTCGCAACTGGCCGTTTTATTTGTACATTGGATTTATTTCAAATTTCGGTATCTAGTTATAAATGTAATTGAAGCTAGTGACATTGAAATTGTTAATTATCGACTTTAGAATGATTTTGGAAAAGAATATTGACACGTAACTGATTACTGTTATGTAAAAGACTTTCTTTATTCCATTTGGCGAGTGGCTGGAAGTTGTTATAGGAGGTTGGTGGGAAGTTACTATACTGCGTGTGTCATGTCGGATTCTGAGTTTCAGACTTATTTGGATGTTGAGATTGTGCTGCGTCAGAATGATGGGACTTCAATGATAAAGTGCCTGTGACAAGTTACTTCGCGTACATACTCTGGACTAAAGTTTGAATACCCTCCTGCAAGCAGAAAAATACCTACAGTTGTTGAGCCAACAAAGATGTCATCGAAATACATCGAATGAAGACAGCAAACAAAGTAATGAAAATTACTAAATCAGTTTCTTATATGAGTATTTCATGCTTTGTTCGTATTCGTTCTCAGTGGCAGAACGTATCACGGAAACAGACGCAAAGAAGTAATTTGCGAAATTTGTTACAAAGTTGTGTTTTGACAGAGCTGTGGATACGAGTAGGTTTGATGATGAACGTCTGGGGCATGTCAGATCATACAAGCACTTACGGGTAAAACTGACAAGCAGTATTGACAGAGGACGGTGGCGTAAATACAGATTAGGAAAACGAATGGTAAACATAGGTTTGTTGGTAGGATTCTACGAACGCTGGACTGTGGGTCCAGTGTTTGGACTGCTTATCCAGCAGGCACGGCGACAGATAGCGAACGGATACACATACGGTCTTCTAGTATCGTAACAGATCAATATAGCCCGTAAGTGTTATAGAAATTTTCGGCGGAGTCAAATGGGAATTGTTTGAAGAAAGACGTACTAATTCTCCCGAAACTCTGTTGTGTAAATTTAGAAATAACATATCTTGCGTAGCGATCCTGAGTATAACGTAAAATATTAGGGAGGCAAAGAGGCTGTTATTTTCCCCGCGTTGACTATGCGATTGGAAGCCGGCCGGTGTGGCCGCGCGGTTCTGGCGCTGCAGTCTGGAACCGCGAGACCGCTACGGTCGCAGGTTCGAATCCTGCCTCGGGCATGGATGTGTGTGATGTCCTTAGGTTAGTTAGGTTTAACTAGTTCTAAGTTCTAGGGGACTAATGACCTCAGCAGTTGAGTCCCATAGTGCTCAGAGCCATTTGACCCATTTTTTCCGATTGGAAGAGGAAAGAAAGTTCAACGATATTGGTACCACATAATCGTAGATAGACTAAATTGAAGACTACGTTAACTGACATATTGTCGAATAGAAAACTTCTAAAATCAAACAATCACAGAGAGTATTTGATTTAAAAGAAAGCGAACATAGTTGCTTCAGTATCTGTATAGCAGTCACAGTTTTGTATGCAGGATGGGTTGTTATGCAGAGAAATCAAGTGTCGACCGCAGGTAATGGCACCAGTGAAGCAGAGAAATAGAGTGCTAGAAAAGGCTCATGATCACATAATGGCAGGTCATGGAGACAGAAGAGTGACGGAAAGGTACTGGTGGAGGAACAGGCAGACGGCAAATACCAGTTTGATTGGAACAGCATACAGAGCACACAGAGAGGGGATTTGTGTCGAACAAGAGTACCATTGTAGACTTTACCTCAAGCATGAGGAAAATTCGAATTTTTATGGACTGATGTTTCAGATCCACTTAAGGAAACACTTGCAGGGAATAAGTACATGCTCAAAATCATACATTAGCTTTAAAAATATGTAGAAATGGTCGCAATGTCAAACAAGCGAGCAGCAACAGTAGCACAAACGCTTTTAAAAAATTGGATACTGAAGTTTGGAGTGCTTGAAACAATAGTAACAGACCATGGAACGAACTTCATGCCCGATCTATTCACGCCGAGCGGGGTAACCGCGTGGTCTTAGGTGTCTTGTCACGGTGCGCGCGACTCCCCTCGTCGGAAATTCGAGTCCTCCCTCGGGCATGGATGTGTGTGTTGTCCTTAGTTCAAGTTAGATTAAGTAGTGCGTAAGCTTAGGGACTGATGACCTCAGCAGTTTCGTCCCACAAACTACCAAAATTTTACTATCTGTTCAAGGAATCGTCTAATTTACTGAATGCGAAGAAGTTCAGGACGAGTCCTTCCCATCCATAACCCAATGGAGCAAGTGAAAGAGTGAGTAGGACAGCCGGGAATATGCTTGGAGAGTTTATTGAGTCAGATCACACAAAGTGGGATGTCTGTTTGAAAGTTTCAGAAATTAACCGTGCTGGGAATCTGACGCTACCTATTCGTTTTATTAGAAGCTCAAAAGCTAGAGCCGCCATCTTGAACTGCTTAAGAAGTACTGGGGACGTCTGCATCCTGTCCCAAAATAAATTCAACCAAAACACACCACTGCTATAGACAATTTTATAAAGTGGACGAGACGTACAAAATTTTGTGATAATCGTCTGAGCCTTTACGAAGCACAGATTAGACACGTTCGTGTGGAGGCGCAACAGATGTCAGAAAGGAGGTATCGTATTTGGAGGTACCCGTGACCACGTGGTGAATGAAGCTGTCCGATTTCTTGGTGCAGCAACGCAGACGGTGCAGCGTGTCTCCAAAGAATGGTGTACCCCACGCAGACACGTAACATAGCGTACCGTAAAAATATGCCATGCCTTGCCGATGGCAGTCGGTTCGACAGTTGCTCTCAGTGGAATCAGGTCTACGTCAACCAGTTGCCAAGGGAACTACTTGCAGTGGACACTCGATGCGGAGCACTTGGCAAAATGCCATCGCTGACAGCTGCAGGTAACTCTGCAAGTCTCCGTAGGCCAAACTACACGGTGGCTGACGGGGCGCGTGTGGTTCGGGTCGTCGTGTCGCGATCTCGCCTCTTTTCTAACGATAAGACGCGTCGATAAATCCGACGACACTGTGGAGAGTTTAACCTGCAGTGTACGGAGGTTGCAGTTCAGGCTGGAGGTACACGTGTGATATTTTGTGGGTGTGTTTCGTACGATGACTTGCACCCACTCATTCAGGCTGCCGTGAACGTGAACCGACATGGTTATTTTTGACATTCTCAGTGATCAAGAGTTGCCCTTTGCTTTACGAAGGGTATTCAGTAACTAATGGAGGACATTTTTTTTCTCTGGCCAATTTCGGTTGAAAAAATGCGGAATTTGCTCTGGGACTTCTTGGAACATCCCCGCTTCAGTCTCTATAGTTTCATGAAGTTCCGATAAGTGACGTAGCCTCCAAAATGAGTTGCAAATTGAGTTTCTTTTGGCGGAAAACGAGAGCGTCGTAGATATTCATACGCGCTTGCAGAATGTCTACGGAGACCTGGCAGTGAACAAAAGCACGGTGAGTCGTTGGGCTAGGCGTCTGACGTCACCGCAGCATGGACGTGCAAACATGTCCGCTCTCCCGCGTGCCTAAAGGCATCACAGCTGTGACTCCTGCAATGTTGGAACGTGCAGACGCCCTCTTTCGAGGTGATAGACTGGTCACAATCAAACACGTCGCTCTCCAACTGCAAGTCTCTGTTGATACAGTTGACACACTCTCCCACCAGTTGGGGGTACTCAAAAGTATGTGCACGCTGTTCCTCGCCGCCTGACTGAAGACCATAAGGAGCAACAATGGAGCACCTCTGTGGAACTGCTTGCACGTTACAAGGCAGATCGTGACAATTCTATGTCGAAAATCGTCACAGGCTATGAAACGCCGGTTCATCACTCCGAGCCAGAAACAAAACAGCAATCCATAGAGTGGCGCCAAACCACCTCTCCCCAGAAGAAAAAGTCAAAAGCTGGTAAAATCATGGCGACGGTCTTCTGGGACCCAAAGGATTATTCCGTTATATGTCCTCCCTCGTAGTGCAACGATCAACTCTGAAGTGTAGGCCTACTATGCTACCCTCGGGAAATTGAAGAAACGACTTTAGCGTGTTCGACACTACGAACGAACGAACTTGACCTTTTCCCTGACAACGTCATATTTACTTTTGAATACATTATGGGAAAGGCAGTGATCAATGACTTACAAATATTTACTATTAAAAACAGTCTTGATCACGATTTATTTATCAAGGTGACCGGTTTCGATCACTACTGTGGTCATCTTCAGACCATTGAGTAGGAACCTCTTTCTGTTGGAGAATCACTACTCTCCAACAGAAAGAGGTTCCTACTCAATGGTCTGAAGATGACCACAGTAGTGGTCGAAACCGGTCACCTTGATAAATAAATCGTGATCAAGACTGTTTTTAATAGTAAAAAAAAAAGTCATATTTCTTACGTGTATGCGCACCCGAGAGGAGCTCACAAAACTCCATTGTACTGTTTTTCCTCATCTTTCACCTTGCGACTTCCAACTGTTTGGCCCAATGAAGGATGTATTCCGCGGGAAGCACTACACGGATGATGTGGTGGTTATCGATGCAGCAAGAAGTTGGCGCCGACCAGTAGAGCTATACTATCGGGGCATACAGGGTCTCCCAGTAAGTGGGCGTAAGGCTGTCTCATTGAATTATGTTGAAAAATAGTGTCCCTTGGACGATCACATCTTCCAAGATGACAACAGTCTTGTTTACAGTAGTGCTTTTGATAAAATAACGATACATCGATGTATCAAGATTCCCTCCAAAAGGTATCGATATACATACCGACGTTTTTTGCCCGCTATAAATCGGTATTGAAATGGCGATATCGAGTCCCGATATTTTTATTTTATATTTTTTCGCAATTTTCGGTAAATACTTGAAATTGTTCTTCTGAAACTAATAGAATACAATTTTACTTTCACCCCATGTTAACGACTCTTAGTACCTTTTGAGCTTTCATCGCGTCCAGTCTTTCTCTGTGAAAGTGTGAAGCAAGTATCGGTGGGACAAGAACAAGTCCGACTGAGTTAAAATCTGAGCAAATAGCATACCTGTTTTGTTGAAAAGCAATTTTTAACGACGCAACTGCTGTGTTATTCTTCACATCGCCATTCTTCAGAAACAGTTCCTGAAACTCATGAATAAAGATCTAAATGCAAGACTGGTCTTTGCGGTCGGCAGAGACGTGTATGGGGAAATGCTGACGTCATCAGAACATGGCGCTGCCAACAGAAACTGCAACGGTTAACTTCGCCACGCGGTTGTGACACTGCAGCTGGTGGGTCACTGGCGTTCGCAGAAATGAAAAAAAATGGTGAAGTCGTCATGACTATTGTTAGGGAAGTGGGTAACGCCAAGAGTGAACGTGCATCACTCTTCTTCATGTAAGGGGGATAAGCAGGCTGCTAGCTTGTTGATCTACTAAATATCCAATAATAAATCAATACTTAAACATAGAGCTCTAAAGCCGGTAGTATATTTCCATTGTATGTATTGTATCCGCAGTGGTCCACAACCCCACGACGACTACCGCAGTCCACTTCACCCCTCCGCCGCCCCCACACCGAACCCAGGGTTATTGTGCGGTTCGGCACCCTGTGGACACCCCAGGGAACGTCTCACACCAGACGAGTGTAACACCTATGTTTGCGTGGTAGAGTACGTTCAAATATGTGTGAAATCTTATGGGAATTAGCTGCTAAGGTCATCAGTCCCTAAGCTTACACACTACTTAACCTAAATTATCCTAAGGACAAACACACACACCCATGCCCGAGGGAGGACTCGAACCTTCGCCGGGACCAGCCGCACAGCCCATGACTGCGCGGCGTGGTTGAATAATGGTGGTGTACGCGTACGTGGAGAACTAGTTCGCAGCAATCGCCGACATAGTGTAACTGAGGCGGAATAAGGGAAACCAGCCCGCATTCGCCGAGGCAGATGGAAAACCGCCTAAAAACCATCCACAGACTGGCCGGTTCACCGGACCTCGACACAAATCCGCCGGGCAGATTCGTGCCGGGGACCAGGCGCTCCTTCCCGCCCGGAAAGCCGTGCGTTAGACCGCACGGCCAACTGGGCGGGCGGTAGTATATTTACAAGCCAATATTTTTACAGGCCGGTACCTCTGTATACCTCCCGTCCACATAACAATACTTTTCCCTCCTTGTAAATATCGATATAGCGGAATGCAGATATTTTTAAAAATATCAGTAGTCCGAGTTTACAGCGGTGCCACACATGGTTTGAAGAACACTCTGACCCCTTGTCGTACTTCGAGTGGCCCGCCAAACCAACCGATCTTAATTGTGTGGGAAAGCGTATGGGACTATTTTGAACAGCGAGTGAAACGTAGCAGTCAGTGCCATCGTAATTCTGTAGCTCTGCGGGATCTGAAAACCAGTGACTGGTATCAACTGTATATAGCAGAGCTGGAAGTATTTGTAAACAGTGTCCGCAGCTCGTGGTCGTGCGGTAGCGTTCTCGCTTCCCGCGCCCGGGTTCGATTCCCGGCGGTGTCAGGGATTTTCTCTGCCTCGTGATGACTGGGTGTTGTGTGATGTCCTTAGGTTAGTTAGGTTTAAGTAGTTCTAAGTTGTAGGGGACTGATGACCATAGATGTTAAGTCCCATAGTGGTCAGAGCCATTTGAACCATTTTTTGTAAACAGTGTTATTTGCCGAATCGAGGCCATTATCAATGCAAGTTGGGAACTACGAGCTAGTACTGTTGACATTTTAAAAAATATAGTAAGTCAGAGATACCGATATTTAAAGATATACCACTTTCGTCTCTCGATATGAGTGAGAGGAGGGATACATCGACAAAAATATGTCGACGTGCATGCCCATAAAAATATAGGTTCCACACTGTAAATATACCGCCGGTTTTAGAGCTGTATATTTAAACACTGATTGATTATTAGATATTCCGTACATCAACTAGCAAGCAGTCTGCCTATCTCCCTTAGAGGAAAAATTGAAGGGAAACCGATGAACGTTTACGCTTGGCGATAACCACTTTGCTAGCACTGGCAGCTGCATGAAAGTGGCACAGTAAAAGGTGTCCGATGGGTGCGACATACGGTTTCCCTCACGTAGCACATTTTTCTGGAACACTTCATGCCGACTTCGCCGTTTTTTCGCTTCTGGGAACGTCAGCGACCTAGCAGTTGTAGTGTCACAACTGCGTGGTGAAGCCGAACGTTGCAGTTTCTGTTGGTAGCGCCGAACGCCGATTACGTCAGCATTTCTCCTCACACGTCTCCTTTGCCCACCGCAACGACCAATCTGTCATTCAAATTTTTGTTTTCCGATGTTTTTTAACGCAACTTCTGTGCTATTTCTTCACAATGGAAATCATTCCACACCCCCCCCCCCTTCCCCTGCTTTCTGCAGTGCAATAGGACTACTTCTTTTGCGCCACATATACTTGCTTCACATAGTCGAAGAGAAAGGTTGGCCATGATGAAAGCTCAAAAAGAAGTAACACTCCTTCACACAATTAAAGTAAAATTATGTTCCACTACAGTTTCAAAGGAACAACCTCAAATATTTACCGAAAATTTGAAAAAAATATAAAGTAAAAATGTAGCACTCATACTGTGATATCGTGTCGATACATTCATTTATCGACATATTCTTGGTAAAGATGTAACCGATATATATCAATACTTTTTCAATAAGACGTCGATATATCGATATTTTATCAGCAGCCTACTACAAGGTATTAGCATGCCGTCTCCTGCTGGTGACAAATTTCTTGTATACAGTGCTTGTTTACTATCATGTGTGTTAAATTTTAGTTTAAATGACAGTTGACGTTTCTAATGTTGGCACCTGATTGCTACGTAAGACGCATTTAGCTCGAAGAGGAGAATATTACGTCCTGGAGTTGTGGATAGCGTCTGATGGAAAACCGCGCTGTGTGTGATGATCCACAGCCACGAAGACGTCACTAGAGAAGTGATGTTCCGATACAAGTAGAAAAACGTGTTCGATAGTTTTGTTTCAACAGCGAGAACTTCCTAAGAATATTTAACTGCAAAAACAACCCAAGTCCACTATCTGGCAAAATGTATGCATGGTAGCCTTCGTGAAACACAGATGCAGTTTTTGTTCAAGACACGCACATGTCCTACACGTATTATTGCTTTTACAGGCATGATAGTCCACATCCTAAGTTGAGTGGTCGACTCGTCTGACTGCCCTGCAGTGGGTTCGGGTTCCGTTCTGTTGTCCCCATCAACAATTCATCATCGACACGCAAGTCGTGCAAAGTGGCGTCAACTGGAAAGACCAGCAACTCGGCGGCCCACCCTTCCCCAGGTGGGGGCTCCATGCCATCAATGCCATACTATCACTTCATTTCACAGGCCTACGGTTTTTCGTGTTCTTTGCATAAACGACATGAGTACTTGACTCGTGTTATAATTGCAACATTGGCGAAAACAACATTAGTCCTGGTTTTCACCAGACGGCAGAACCAAAGATACAGACACGGTTCTTGCTTCGTAAAGTGAAAATGTCTACCAGACGGCAGCGCCTGTATATACTCAGGTCTGACAGTTGTTACGTGTTGTGCTTTGTTGTAGTAACCTCGTATATATAGTCGTTTAAATGTGTTGTACTACATGTTCCTACAGATGATTTATTCATAGTGCCGAGAAAGAGAGATGCGCAACAGGAAGTATATAAATGAAATTTCATGAAAGCTAACAGACCGAAAGAAACTGGTCATCCGATTCACAGCGGTAGAGAAGTTAATGCTGTAAAAATAGGAAACGATCCTGGATAAGTTTAAAGGCTGTGTGAATCTATCTCATATCTGTATACTTTTTCTCCTTAGTGATTTTCATCAGTGGTAAGTTTCACAGAATGTAAACATCGTATGAGTAATCTGCTTACTTACTCCGTCCGAAGGGGCTCGGAAGGTACAACAGTAGCGACAGACCCCCATGTCATCCTCAGCCCACAGGCGTCACCGGATGTGGATATGAAGGGGCATGTGGTCAGCACACCAGTCTCCTGGCCGTTGTCAGTTTCCGAGACCGGAGCCGCTACTTCTCAATCAAGTAGCTACTCAATCTGCCTCACAAGGGCCGATTGCACCCCGCTTGCCAACAGACGTCGGCAGACCCGGGCGGTCACCGATCCAAGTGCTAGCCCAGCCCGACAGCGCTTAATTTCGGTGATCCGACGGAAACCGTTGTTACCACGGCGGTAAGGTTGGTTGGTTGGTTTTGGGGAAGGAGACCAGACAGCGTGGTCATCGGTCTCATCGGATTAGGGAAGGATGGTGAAGGAAGTCGGCCGTGCCCTTTCAGAGGAACCATCCCGGCATTTGCCTGGAGTGATTTAGGGAAATCACGGAAAACCTAAATCAGGATGGCCGGACGCGGGATTGAACCGTCGTCCTCCCGAATGCGAGTCCAGTGTCTAACCACTGCGCCACCTCGCTCGGTTGTACGGCTCCACACCGGAGCGGACAGGCACTCGGGCGGTAAGGCCGCTGGCCCATGAATAATTTTGCTCTCTTAATAAAAATACTTTGATTTGCTTTAATAAAAATTTTCCCAGTTCTATTACATTTGCCGGCCAGTGTGGCCGTGCGGTTCTAGGCGCTTCAGTCTGGAACCGCGTGACCGCTACGGTCGCAGGTTCGAATCCTGCCTCGGGTATGGATGTATGTGATGTCCTTAGGTTAGTTAGGTTTAATTAGTTCTAAGTTCTAGGCGACTGATGACCTCAGAAGTTAAGTCGCATAGTTCTCAGAGCCATTTTCTATTACATTTCCTGATGTTGGTATTTGTGTATTTATACGTTTCTGATTTAAGAAACTGTCTTTCAAGAGGATTTATAAATGTGAACAAACACACGTATTCCGTAAATTTCATTATTATGAAAGTAAGAACACACAAAATGGTTGTCCTACAGGGCTAATCGAAAAAAGGACGTGCTGCGCAGAAGATCTTGGAAAAGCGATGGCCAGCCTAAGCCAAGAGCTCTAAATTACCGATATCGCGTGATAACCAGAGATGCTGGGCTGGTCTAAGTGCCCAAAAGTCATTCTTAGAATTGTAAATGAACGTGTGCGGCGAATATGAAACTGCGTCGAAAACACTTTTGAACCATATGACAGAATGGGATGTGTTACTTGAAGTGATGCGACACAACAGGCGGATGTATAGATAACCGAGGAGCATATTAAAAAATTCCCTATGAGAATTTTGCGTTACTCTAGCGCAAAAGTGTCTTACTTAAATGCACAATTGTCTGTAAAAACTATGTATGAACTGTTTACGGTGTTACATCTGCATGCCAAAATATCATACGCAATTTATTGAAGGGTTAGATGCAAAATCTGCAGATTCCGAAGGAAACATTTTATTTACCTTAACTTCATGTTAATGTATTCTGTATTATGGTCCCAGAAAAGCAACAAATCCAAGCTATATCCGTACCACGAAAGTATTGCCCGCAAAGGATATAACGAAATATGTTCGGTTTTGGTTGATTACAATAACACAGACTTTCCCGAATGTGTTACTGAATAGCAAAAAAAAAAAAAAAAAAAAAAAAAAAAAAATAAATAAAAATAAAAATGGCTCTGAGCACTATGGGACTTAACATCTATGGTCATCAGTCCCCTAGAACTTAGAACTACTTAAACCTAACTAACCTAAGGACAGCACACAACACCCAGTCATCACGGGGCAGAGAAAATCCCTGACCCCGCCGGGAATCGAACCCGGGCGTGGGAAGCGAGAACGCTACCGCACGACCACGAGCTGCAGACTACTGAATAGCACTTGTTATCTGATGGGTGTCCTGCACAGAAGAATAACAACACTGAGGTTAGCGTAATGAATATCTCGTATGTTCTGACAGATTCAAAGATGTGTTCCAGTATTTTCCTGGGCGTAGCCATTCATTTTTACTGTATGATCGTACATTTGCTTGTCTAAATCGGTTATAAGAAAACAAGACATATTTTTTGTATGCGTATGTCGAGTACATAGTCACATCGTCCAAAAACCAAAACATTCAAATAAAGCTTCTTAACGCAGTAGAGATTTTGGATTGCAAGTGGTAGCCAAATTTTTAGAAGCGCTCCTGTTTGCCTGACGACACATGTGGGAAGTGTGTGGATCGGAAATTCACAGTGTCGCTGTCCCCATTTATGAACTGCTATCACAGAAAAATATTTTTAGGCAAAGTGGAGTCCTACTATCATATTGATGGTCTCATAAAACATTCCTTTTCATTGTGACACCCGTTACAAACAGAACCAAAGTTGATTGCAGAAAGCCATAAATCACAACGTTACAATCAATGACAAATATCGAAAGATATGGGGCACCTAACGCAGTATATTCCAGAATGACACACAGCCTTTTATCTGGAATTGGATCAGTCGCCTTCCGTAGACATTCCTGGAGATGATTCATAAAAAAGTTTATTGTTTAAAATAACATTTATGTAGTGTCTGTCTACCGTCCTATCATTATTCTGTTGGGTGGAATAAGAAATTTAGGTTCAAATGACATGATTTATATTGTTATATCTTCTGTTTTTTCATGCTCTTTGTGCGTACAGTAACAGTTTTTTGTCAATGCACTTTGTAACAAGATATTAGACAATGTGTAAAATCATCTTGGAAGTGATATTGTGTATTAAATTTACCAATAAAGTTATTTTTGGTAACTTAAACAAATTCTGGTATTAGACTGTTAGTCCAAAATGTTCATCCTGTAATAACAACGTGAGTCCATAATAATTTAAAAAATCGTGCATGCAACGTCGTATTTCAGAGTTCTTTATTTTATTGTCGAAATTTAGGTAACACACAAAGTTGATTTTAAAAGTAACGAATGTATGCTATATTCCATGACATAGCCTGTTAACAGTTTATTGTTTCTCCTGAAAAAATTACTTTTTCGGAATAACGTTGTTTTCACACTTACCGATTCTTCTAGAGTAGAATAATTCTTTCAATACTCACATGGTATCGAAATAAAAGTACTTGTACCAGATCGATTTTACGTATATTGCAGTATGCGCCATTATACCAATGACTAATCGTTTACTAAACAGAACTTAACACTATCAAACCTGAATCACGAACTGTCAAAGAATGCAACGACGTTTTGTTGAGGGAACTGACGAAAATGTATCGTTAACTGAATTTAATGAGCATGCAACCATTAGTACCCTATTGGATCCAAGGTTTAAGGACTTGCATTTTCAGGTCCCAGCAGCATGCACGTGAACCATGCAATCAGTCAGAACTGTGGTTTATGAGCAACAAAGTAGCCCAAGCGGATGCTGCGTCGTCTACGACTTTGGGAAACGTCAGAGACAGCTAGCGCACAGCCGCAAACAGAGAAAATTAAACGCACCAAAGCGACGAAGTATATCTTTATTTGTCAAATCTTCCCATATCATTAAAGAGCGACCAATTTGCGGACCTAGAGTTTATTTTCAATAGCTGGTGCAAGAATGACTCATAACTGAGATAATCTGTTCCCCCCATGAACCATGGACCTTGCCGTTGGTGGGGAGGCTTGCGTGCCTCAGCGATACAGATAGCCGTACCATAGGTGCAACCACAACGGAGGGGTATCCGTTGAGAGGCCAGACAAACATGTGGTTCCTGAAGAGGGGCAGCAGCCTTTTCAGTAGTTGCAGGGGCAACAGTCTGGATGATTGACTGATCTGGCCTTGTAACAATAACCAAAACTGCATTGCTGTTCTGGTACTGCGAACGGATGAAAGCAAGGGGAAACTACAACCGTAATTTTTCCCGAGGGCATGCAGCTTTACTGTATGGTTAAATGATGATGGCGTCCTCTTGGGTAAAATATTCCGGAGGTAAAATAGTCCCCCATTCGGATCTCCGGGCGGGGACTACTCAAGAGGACGTCGTTATCAGGAGAAAGAAAACTGGCGTTCTACGGATCGGAGCGTGGAATGTCAGATCCCTTAATCGGGCAGGTAGGTTAGAAAATTTAAAAAGGGAAATGGATAGGTTAAAGTTGGATATAGTGGGAAGTAGTGAAGTTCGGTGGCAGGAGGAACAAGACTTTTGGTCAGGTGATCACAGGGTCATAAATACAAAATCAAATAGGGGTAATGCAGGAGTAGGTTTAATAATGAATAAAAAAATAGGAGTGCGGGTTAGCTACTACAAACAGCATAGTGAACGCATTATTGTGGCCAAGATAGACACAAAGCCCACACCTACTACAGTAGTACAAGTTTATATGCCAACTAGCTCTGCAGATGATGAAGAAATAGATGAAATGTATGACGAGATAAATTATTCAGGTAGTGAAGGGAGACGAACATTTAATAGTCATGGGTGACTGGAATTCGTCAGTAGAAAAAGGGAGAGAAGGGAACATAGTAGGTGAATATGGCTCTGAGCACTATGGGACTCAACTGCTGAGGTCATAAGTCCCCTAGAACTTAGAACTACTTAAACCTAACTAACCTAAGGACAACACACACATCCATGCCCGAGGCAGGATTCGAACCTGCGACCGTAGCGGTCGTGCGGTTCCAGACTGTAGCGCCAGAACCGCTCGGCCACCAGGGGCCGGCAGGTGAATATGGATTGGGGGGAAGAAATGAAAGAAGAAGCCGCCTTATAGAATTTTGCACAGAGCACAACTTAATCATAGCCAACACTTGGTTCAAGAATCATAAAAGAAGGTTGTATACCTGGAAGAATCCTGGAGATACTAATAGGTATCAGATAGATTATATAATGGTAAGACAGAGATTTAGGAACCAGGTTTTAAATTGTAAGACATTTCCAGGGGCAGATGTGGATTCTGACCACAATCTATTGGTTACGAACTGCAGATTGAAACTGAAGAAACTGCAAACAGGTGGGAATTTAAGGAGATGGGACCTGGATAAACTGAAAGAACCAGAGGTTGTAGAGAGTTTCAGGGAGAGCATAAGAGAACAATTGAAAGGAATGGGGGAAAGAAATACAGTAGAAGAAGAATGGGCAGCTCTGAGGGATGAAGTAGTGAAGGCAGCAGACGATCAAGTAGGTAAAAAGACGAGGGCTAATAGAAATCCTTGGGTAACAGAAGAAATATTGAATTTAATTGATGAAAGGAGAAAATATAAAAATTCAGTAAATGAGGCAGGCAAAAAGGATTATAAACGTCTCAAAAATGATATCGACAGGAAGTGCAAAATGCCTAAGCAGGGATGGCTAGAGGACAAATGTAAGGATGTAGAGGCTTATCTCACTAGGGGTAAGATAGATACTGCCTACAGGAAAATTAAAGAGACCTTTGGAGAGAAGAGAACCACTTGTATGAATATCAAGAGCTCAGATGGCAACCCAGTTCTAAGCAAAGAAGGGAAGGCAGAAAGGTGGAAGGAGTATATAGAGGGTTTATACAAGGGCGATGTACTTGAGGACAATATTATGGAAATGGAAGACGATGTAGACGAATACGAAATGGGAGATAAGATACTGCGTGAAGAGTTTGACAGAGCACTGAAAGACCTGAGTCGAAACAAGGCCCCGGGAGTAGACAACATTCCATGTGATTGGATTCAGGATTTCCTAGAAGAAAGAACACAACATGTCATTCTTAACGGTTCAAAATCTGCAGATGTAGAGGTAATTTCGGGAGTACCGCAAGGAAGCGTGATAGGACCTTTATTGTTTACAATATACATAAATGACTTAGTTGACAACATCGGTAGCTCCGTGAGGCTATTTGCAGATGACACGGTTGTCTACAAGAAAGTAGCAACATCAGAAGACTCGTACGTACTCCAGGAAGACCTGCAGAGGATTAATGAATGGTGCGACAGCTGGCAGCTTTCCCTAAACGTAGATAAATGTAATATAATGCGCATACATAGGGGCAGAAATCCATTCCAGTACGATTATGCCATAGGTGGTAAATCATTGGAAGCGGTAACGACCGTAAAATACTTAGGAGTTACTATCCGGAGCGATCTGAAGTGGAATGATCACATAAAACAAATAGTGGGAAAAGCAGGCGCCAGGTTGAGATTCATAGGAAGAATTCTAAGAAAATGTGACTCATCGACGAAAGAAGTAGCTTACAAAACGCTTGTTCGTCCGATTCTTGAGTATTGCTCATCAGTATGGGACCCTTACCAGGTTGGATTAATAGAAGAGATAGACATGATCCAGCGAAAAGCAGCGCGATTCGTCATGGGGACATTTAGTCAGCGCGAGAGCGTTACGGAGATGCTGAACAAGCTCCAGTGGCGGACACTTCAAGAAAGGCGTTACGCAATACGGAGAGGTTTATTATCGAAATTACGAGAGAGCACATTCCGGGAAGAGATGGGCAACATATTACTACCGCCCACATATATCTCGCGTAATGATCACAACGAAAAGATCCGAGAAATTAGAGCAAATACGGAGACTTACAAGCAGTCGTTCTTCCCACGCACAATTCGTGAATGGAACAGGGAAGGGGGGATCAGATAGTGGTACAATAAGTACCCTCCGCCACACACCGTAAGGTGGCTCGCGGAGTATAGATGTAGATGTAGATGTAGATGTAGAACTACTGATGGCCTTGCGAGAGCCATTCATGACAAAACTCTACCATCTGGTGAGCAAGATGTATGAGACAGGCGAAATACCCTCAGACTTCAAGAAGAATATAATAATTCCAATCCCAAAGAAAGTAGGTGTTGACAGATGTGAAAATTACCGAACTATCAGTTTAATAAGTCACAGCTGCAAAATACTAACGCGAATTATTTACAGACGAATGGAAAAGCTTGTAGAAGCGGACCTCGGGGAAGATCAGTTTGGATTCCGTAGAAATGTTGGAACACGTGAGGCAATACTAACCTTACGACTTATCTTAGAAGAAAGATTAAGAAAAGGCAAACCTACGTTTCTAGCATTTGTAGACTTAGAGAAAGCTTTTGACAATGTTAACTGGAATACTCTCTTTCAAATTCTGAAGGTGGCAGGGGTAAAATACAGGGAGCGAAAGGCTATTTACAATTTGTACAGAAACCAGATGGTAGTTATAAGAGTCGAGGGGTGTGAAAGGGAAGCAGTGGTTGGGAAAGGGGTGAGACAGGGTTGTAGCCTCTCCCCGATGTTATTCAATCTGTATATTGAGCAAGCAGTAAAGGAAACAAAAGAAAAATTCGGAGTAGGTATTAAAATTCATGGAGAAGAAGTGAAAACTTTGAGGTTCGCCGATGACATTGTAATTCTGTCAGAGACAGCAAAGTACTTGGAAGAGCAGTTGAACGGAATGGACAGTGTCTTGAAAGGAAGATATAAGATGAACATCAACAAAAGCAAAACGAGGATAATGGAATGTAGTCAAATTAAATCAGGTGATGCTGAGGGAATTAGATTAGGAAATGAGACGCTTAAAGTAGTAAAGGAGTTTTGCTATTTAGGGAGCAAAATAACTGATGATGGTCGAGGTAGAGAGGATATAAAATGTAGACTGGCAATGGCAAGGAAAGCGTTTCAGAAGAGAAATTTGTTAACATCGAGTATAGATTTAAGTGTCAGGAAGTCGTTTCTGAAAGTATTTGTATGGAGTGTAGCCATGTATGGAAGTGAAACATGGACATTAACTAGTTTGGACAAGAAGAGAATAGAAGCTTTCGAAATGTGGTGCTACAGAAGAATGCTGAAGATAAGGTGGGTAGATCACGTAACTAATGAGGAGGTATTGAATAGAATTGGGGAGAAGAGACGTTTGTGGCACAACTTGACTAGAAGAAGGGATCGGTTGGTAGGACATGTTTTGAGGCATCAAGGGATCACAAATTTAGCATTGGAGGGCAGCGTGGAGGGTAAAAATCGTAGAGGGAGACCAAGAGATGAATACACTAAACAGATTCACAAGGATGAAGGTTGCAGTAGGTACTGGGAGATGAAGTAGCATGGAGAGCTGCATCAAACCAGTGTCAGGACTGAAGACCACAACAACAACAAATATATACTGGAGTTGCTCCTTTTGGGAAACCTTCCAAAAAGTGACTTTCTTGTGTAAGGATTGCTGTTAATGAAGAAATAAAAGTACTTCAATGATGCATTGGAGCGAAATGTGTTTGGCATCCCTGAACAACCCTGTGCTTAGTGTGTAACTGCCGGAAGTTGTATTGCTGTATGTCTGTCAGTTACTATTGAGTGCTTTTTGTCCCACAGTTTGCGACTTTCGAGATGGCAGAGTTAGAGGAGCAAGGCGTCTGCCTTATATTTTGCTTGGAACTCAAGAAATCCTTTAGAAAGACACACCAAATGATGCAGGAAGCCTACGGTGATGAGTGCTTAAGCCGTACTCGCTGTTAAGGAAAGGTTCACACGGTTTAAAAACGGCCGGACGGAAGTTAAAAATGATCCTCGTTCAGGACGCCCTTCGACATCTATCGACGACGCTCATGTCAGAAACTCAACGAAACTGAGCGTGCTAATCGAAGACTGACTGTCCGCGAGATCGCAGAAGAATGTAACATTTCCGTAGGACCATGTCATGAAATCTAGACACAGCGTCTTGGAATGCATCGTGTTGCCGCCAAGTTGGTCCCACGGCTCATGAGCCAAGACCAGAAAGGCCATCACCTCGCAACCTGTGAAGAGCTTTTGGATCGCGCAAATGAGAAAGAGATGTTACGAGAATCATAACCGGTGATGAGACGTGGTTCTACGCTTGTGATGTTGAGACGTTGAAAAGACGAAGATTCGCAACGATAGACGAGATACAAGAAAATTCACAGACGGCGCTTCGCGCGAACCAGCAAGAGGCGCACCAAGACTGCTTCCGGCAGTGGAAACAGCGCTGTGAGCGGTTTATTACTTGTGGAGGAGACTATCTCGAAGATGGCCAAAGCTCCCGAGTATTTCGTACAGACCTCGTACATACTCAGTATTACTTCATTTGCATAAAAAATAGAACAGTATCGAGATGACCGAGCGATTGGTGCAGTGGTTAGCTCACTGGACTCGCATTCGGGAGGACGACGGTTCAATCCCGTGTCCGGTCATCCTGATTTAGGTTTTCCGTGATTTCCCTAAATCGCTTCAGGCAAATGCCGGGATGGTTCGTTTGAAAGGGCACAGCCGACTTCCTTCCCCATCCTTCACTAATCCGATGAGACTGATGACCTCGCAGTTTGGTCTCCTTCCCCAAATCAATCCAATCCAGCATCGAGATGGGTAGGTATCGGTACTTTTGGAGTAATCTTAAAAGTAGTATCGCAGGACGAGTTACTACTCTCATACGAGTAGGCATCGATACTTGGTATCGGAACACCCCTCCACGGGAGGAGGGCCCCTCGGCTTCTGGACTCTGCGCTGCCTCCTATCACAGAGTGAACACACAGCCATGTGAGCGTGTGTCAAGAGGCGGCGAAGAACTGTGCCCGGGTGCCTGTTTGCGAGCAGTCAACGATAACCCGGTGACGCCGGCTGCAGGCAGCTGTTTGTGCGCGGGAAACAACGGACGCTGCGACCCGCCGTGGGCTAAGTTAAGCTGACGCAGGGCGGGGTCGGTCCGTTTAAGCTCTCATTACCCGTCAGCAGCACGATTCTTGCAGGGAAAGCACCCACTCAAAGTGTCGCTGCATTCTCTCGTCTTTCGCACGACTGTAACAAATACACAAATGAAGTGTGCTGCATCTGGTATGCTAAGTTGCTCCCAGGCGTTTTCGAGAATTCAAGATTCTAAGTTTTTGCAAGATTTGATTAGAGTGCTAGACCACGAGCAGCCTAAGTTACTCTATCATGCTAATGGAAAAGACAACGAGTCCACAATTTCTAATGCTTTTTTTTTAATTCTAATCTTGCACCAAACACTTGTTTCGCTACAACGCATAATGTTTTTCGGAAAGGAACACTTCTTATAATCAATGTGGCACATTTGCGGTGAGCTACACTACTGGCCATTAAAATTGCTACACCACGAAGATGACATGCTACAGACGCGAAATTTAACCGACAGGAAGAAGATGCTGTGATATGCAAAATGATTAGTTTTTCAGAGCATTCACACAAGGTCGGCGCCGGTGGCAACACCTACAACGTGCTGACATGAGGAAAGATTCCAACCGATTTTTCATACACAAACACCAGTTGACCGGCACTGCCAGGTGAAACGTTGTTGTGATGCCTCGTGTAAGGAGGGTAAATGCGTTCCATCACGTTTCCGACTTTGATAAAGGTCGGATTGTAGCCTATCGCAATTGCGGTTTATCGTATCGCGACATTGCTGCTCGCGTTGGTCGAGATCCAATGACTGTTAGCAGAATATGGAATCAGTGGGTTCAGAAGGGTAATACGGAACGCCGTGCTGGATCCCAACTGCCTCGTATCACTAGCAGTCGAGATGACAGGCATCTTATCCGCATGCCTGTAACGGATTGTGCAGCCACGTCTCGATCCCTGAGTCAACAGATTGGGACGTTTGTAAGACGACAACCATCTGCACGATCAGTTCGACGACGTTTGCAGCAGCGTGGACTACCAGTCGGAGACCATGGCTGCGGTTACCCTTGACGCTACATCACAGACAGGAGCGCCGGCGATGGTGCACGAATGGCAAAACGTCATTTTTTCGGATGAATCCAGAATCTATTTAAAGCATCATGAAGGTCGCATCCGTGTTTGGCGACATCGCGGTGAACGCACATTG
Source organism: Schistocerca nitens (assembly GCF_023898315.1). Lineage (NCBI taxonomy): Eukaryota > Metazoa > Arthropoda > Insecta > Orthoptera > Acrididae > Schistocerca > Schistocerca nitens. The sequence goes on along the minus strand of NC_064622.1, from coordinate 475,590,634 downwards.
GAAGCGTGTATTCGTCATCGCCATACTGGCGTATCACCCGGCGTAATGGTATGGGGTGCCATTGGTTACACGTGTCGGTCACCTCTTGTTCGCACTGACGGCACTTTGAACAGTGGACGCTACATTTCAGATGTGTTACGACCCGTGGCTCTACCCATCATTCAATCCCTGCGAAACCCTACATTTCAGCAGGATAATGCACGACCGAATGTTGCAGGTCCTGTACGGGCTTTTCTAGATACAGAAAATGTTCGACAGCTGGCCTGGCCAGCACATTCTCCAGATCGCTCACCAACTGAAAACGTCTGGTCAATAGTGGCCGAGCAACTGGTTCGTCACAATACGCCAGTCACGTGTTGAAGCTGCATGGGCAGCTGTACCTGTACACGCCATCCAAGCTCTGTTTGACCCAATGCCCAGGCGTATCAAGACCGTTATTACGGCCAGAGGTGGTTGTTGTGGGTACTGATTTATCAGACTCTATGCACCCAAATTGCGTGAAAATGTAATCACATATCAGTTCTAGTATAATATATTTGTCCAATGAATACCCGTTTATCTTCTGCATTTTTTCTTGGTGTAGCAATTTTAATGGCCAATAGTGCATAATCGACGGTATGATAGGGCGTATGTGTTTCCGTTGTATACGCTGGATTAGTTCCTGCACGGAGTACCTATGAACTGACCTGTTTGAACTTATGTCACCGAAGATCAACCGCGATTCGACTTAACGGGAACAGTTAAATTATTTACAAGACTACACTTGATGGCGGAAGGTAGCTTTCCGACATTAAATGTGTATAAATTCAACCACAGTGGCAGAGACTGACCGCTTTTTATTTCTTATTCTCTTGCTGCCAACGAGCGTCATGATCAGTCATTAACTGTCTTACTCCATTAAGATACAGGGGGGAAAGTTGACTATCTACGTAGGTGTCTTAACGCAGATGTAAATTGGTGCGGTGGATCTGTAGCATATACCATTACGTTGGTGCATAAGTTCCCAGCGTTTTTGTTTCGCACGTTGGTATTCCAGTTGCTATGGGTTTATTTATCGACTGTCACTTTTTATTTGTAGTTCACTGTTGCTATATGAGTGTACATACCGTCATTTTGTCATTTGGAGACAGTAACTGGAGCTGTGAACGCTACAACTTCCAACACGCTTATTTTCCAGTAATTACTGGTACGACGGGTATCAGCATCAGGTGTCAGATTGTTACTCATTCATTAGTTATCAGTTACCAACGCATGTGAAGCGACGAGAAGAGTTTTTGCTCCATGTCCCACTGAATCTATTAAATAATCTCAAACATTTCATTGCTTGACGGAATATATCCTTATCTGGCGGACGAAGCGAAGTTGTTTCAGCTGCTAACACAAGACATTATCTTAGCAGCTCAGGAACATCTGGCATGTAGACAAGTCTGTGAAGTGACGATATGCTTGTGTTTGTGAGCCAGATAAGGATTTGTTCAGTCAGTATGTAAGTAGATATCATTGAGAATATGTAAATACACAAGATACATAAAGGGGCACAGTAAGATAATTTAATCTTCTGGATATGAACAGTAGGATTCGGGCTATAACGTCACTGGCACACACTGCAGAAAACATTCTCACCGTTTCACATCCAAAACACTAAAGGGAGGAAATGTTACGTTGCTACTAAAGCGTCGTAAATTTTACTACTGCAAATTTTATTCAAAGGAAGTCGTAAATTATAGGTTATGCATTAGTTTATTACAATTATTAGATCTCCAATGATATATTACATATAAAATAAGTACAAAATGTTCTGCTTTATACCCTATAATGACAATTTTACTGCTCAAACTGTTATGGGCAAAGAAGTCATTTATATTATGCACTAGTCACAAATTTTTATAATTTTTATAACTCCAATAGTTTACACCCAGAATGAGTAGAGATATTCTTCTTTAGACGCTATCATCACAATCTCAGCAAGACCTGGGTCGTCATTTCTTCCACGGTCAGTTAGCGATTCTTCCTACCATTACTCATTTTCTCCTTCAAAGTCTGGGTTTACACAACTGTCATCTGTACACCTGACATTATCTTCTTCAACAAAATGTTCATCTTCACTAAACTCTACATTGTCTGTCTCTTTACTAGCTTCTTCAACCAAAATAAAACTCAAACTCAGAACCAATTTATATTGTGCTAATTTGAGTAGCAAACGACGGTATTAGCACTGAAGAAGGGCACTGTGATTGCTTGATATTTCACCTAAGAAGGCACACTAAGATAAATTCTAAGCGATACAACAAATATGCCGACTATTATAAAACAGGAAAATTACGATAAGTGCACCAGTGTCAGCAAATCGGACACTACACAATGCATGTATTGTTAACAACATGTTGGCCATGAATATACTCAAGAGCACGTGCCGCCGATGTTTCTAGATAGACTGAAACCACGGCGAGATACCAACTGCAATTTTACGAGGGTTTAGTCATCTAGTAATAATTGACGCATAAGTACATCTACCCCAGCTAAAAACACCATTATATTAAAATGATATACTGTCTTTGCACGCGGCAGCAATGAAATAATAATAGATGCACCCTTTTAGTAAATCAAGATATTTTGATACTTACTTTAGTGCGAATTTTTAGGAAATGGTACGATGATCTATGTACTTGTAGCATAAACACAAATTATAGCATTAACACAAATACATTCTTTAGATGTAGTATTGACAAAAGTTTCCACAAAATACCGATTCAATTGTACTTCTAATCTGGGTCCCGTATTTTGATTCTGAAAATCTGATCGCCGTATTATATGGGAGACGCGGATCTAAGAAGCTCGATGGTGCAAAACAACTGAAACGACTCCAAGCGAACAAGGTATTGTCCCCCACGGAAATCCTGTTACATACCACACCGAATAAGCTGCGGAAATATCGCCAGGACTGGCTCGCATTTATCGAGATTCCCTGGCGCATCGACTAGTTCTACTGCATCGGGAAAGAGCAGGTCATACCTGTTCACAAAAAGGCTGAAACAACGGACGCACACAGTTACAAGCAAACGTCGCCAACATCCGTCTCTCTCACGTGTCCATAGCAGAATGTGAGCTCCAACATTGTCACGTTTCTACAGTGAAAGAAGCTTCCCGCGAAAAATCCGCGTGGACTACCGAAAATCTTCTCGCGTGAAACACAGCTCTCTCTATTTACCCACGACTTTTCTGCATACAGTAGGCGCAGCTGCACACGATGATTCCATCTCCCTATGTTTGCGACAGGCGTTCGGAAAAGGAAGATAGGTTAGGGTTTAACGTGCCGTCGTAGACGGGTCCGTTTTAGGGACGGCGTGTAAGCTGTGATTGGAGGAGGATAGTGGAGAAAATCCATCGGGTCCTCTAAAAGGAACCATCCTAGCATTTGCCGAAAGCGATTTAGGACAATCACGGAAAACCTAAAACTGGATCCAGAATGAGATTTTCACTCTGCAGCGGAGAGTGCGCTGATATGAAACTTCCTGGCAGATTAAAACTGTGTGCCCGACCGAGACTCGAACTCGGGACCTTTGCCTTTCGCGGGCAAGTGCTCTACCAACTGAGCTACCGAAGCACGACTCACGCCCGGTACTCACAGCTTTACTTCTGCCAGTACCTCGTCTCCTACCTTCCAAACTTTAGAAAGCTCTCCTGCGAACCTTGCAGAACTAGCACTCCTGAAAGAAAGGATATTGCGGAGACATGGCTTAGCCACAGCCTGGGGGCTGTTTCCAGAATGAGATTTTCACTCTGCAGCGGAGTGTGCGCTGATATGAAACTTCCTGGCGGATTAAAACTGTGTGCCCGACCGAGACTCGAACTCGGGACCTTTGCCTTTCGCGGGCAAGTGCTCTACCAACTGAGCTACCGAAGCACGACTCACGCCCGGTACTCACAGCTTTACTTCTGCCAGTACCTCGTCTCCTACCTTCCAAACTTTACAGAAGCTCTCCTGCGAACCTTGCAGAACTAGCACTCCTGAAAGAAAGGATATTGCGGAGACATGGCTTAGCCACAGCCTGGGGGATGTTTCCAGAATGAGATTTTCACTCTGCAGCGGAGTGTGCGCTGATATGAAACTTCCTGGCAGATTAAAACTGTGTGCCCGACCGAGACTCGAACTCGGGACCTTTGCCTTTCGCGGGCAAGTGCTCTACCAACTGAGCTACCGAAGCACGACTCACGCCCGGTACTCACAGCTTTACTTCTGCCAGTACCTCGTCTCCTACCTTCCAAACTTTACAGAAGCTCTCCTGCGAACCTTGCAGAACTAGCACTCCTGAAAGAAAGGATATTGCGGAGACATGGCTTAGCCACAGCCTGGGGGATGTTTCCAGAATGAGATTTTCACTCTGCAGCGGAGTGTGCGCTGATATGAAACTTCCTGGCAGATTAAAACTGTGTGCCCGACCGAGACTCGAACTCGGGACCTTTGCCTTTCGCGGGCAAGTGCTCTACCAACTGAGCTACCGAAGCACGACTCACGCCCGGTACTCACAGCTTTACTTCTGCCAGTACCTCGTCTCCTACCTTCCAAACTTTACAGAAGCTCTCCTGCGAACCTTGCAGAACTAGCACTCCTGAAAGAAAGGATATTGCGGAGACATGGCTTAGCCACAGCCTGGGGGATGTTTCCAGAATGAGATTTTCACCCTGCAGCGGAGTGTGCGCTGATATGAAACTTCCTGGCAGATTAAAACTGTGTGCCCGACCGAGACTCGAACTCGGGACCTTTGCCTTTCGCGGGCAAGTGCTCTACCAACTGAGCTACCGAAGCACGACTCACGCCCGGTACTCACAGCTTTACTTCTGCCAGTACCTCGTCTCCTACCTTCCAAACTTTACAGAAGCTCTCCAGTTTCCAAAACTGGATGTCCAGACAGAGATTTGAACTGTCGTCTTCCCGAATGCGAATCCAGTGTGTTAACCAATGCCTCGGTGAAAGTCAGTGGACGCTGTGGCGATCGTCACTTGAAAATCAACATGCGATAACATGGGGTATCTTCACAAGTACGCCACTTTTTGACACTTTCTCAGCCTCAGTCACGTATATAATCCAGTATTTACAGACATGGGGCGTGGTGCCACCGTCACTGGCCTAGCTGGTATTTGTTGTTCTTGTTGTTGTGGTCTTCAGTCCAGAGACTCGTCTGATGCAGCTCTCCATGCTACTCTGGATGATAGGCCATCGGCTTTGTAACATCAACCAAAACAGCTCTGTTGTGGTGAAACTGCGAACGGCTAAAAGCAAGGGGAAACTACAACCGTAATTTTTCCCGAGGGCATGCAACTTTACTGTATGGTTAAATGACGATGACGTCCTTTATGGTAAAATATTTTCTGTCTTTTGGCCTTCTCCCGCTTCGACGCGGGGTCGGCCTAGTTATGACAGATTTGGCAGTGTTAGCTGCAGATAGTGGCCAGATGTCCATGCTGCCGTCACCCCGGGAGGTAAGTAGTGTACCCCAGCTGTCTGCATGTAGTGTAAGCCACGAAATAGTGTGAACGTGTCCAAATGTCTGTGAGTCGTGTAACTGAGGTGGAACGTGGGGACCAGCCCGGTATTCACCTAGCGGGATGTGGAATACAGTCTGAAAACCACATCCACGCTGTCCGGCACACCGGCCCTCGTCGGTAATCCGCCGGGCGGATTCGATCCGGGACCGGCGCGTCTACCCGAGTCCAGGAAGCAGCGGATAAGCGCTCTAGACAACCCTGGCGAGTCGTCTTGAGGCTAACATATGTCGGAGGTAAAATAATCCCCCATTTGGATCCCCGGGCGGGGACTACTCAGGAGGACGTCTTTATCAGGAGAAACAAAACGGTCGTTCTTCGGATCGGAGCGTGGAATGTCAGATCCCTCAATCGGGCAGGTTGGTTAGAAAATTTAAAAAGGGAAGTGGATATGTTAAAGTTAGACATAGTGGGAATTAGTGAAGGTCGGTGGCAGGACGAACAGGACTTCTGGTCAGGTGAGTACTGGGTTATAAATACAAAATAAAATTGGGGTAATGCAAGAGTACGTTTCATAATGAATAACAAAATAGGAAGTAGCTACAATGAACAGCATATTCAGCGCATTATTGTAGACAAGATAGACACGAAGCCCACACCTACCACCGTAGTACAAGTTTATAAGCCAACTAGCTCCGCAGATGATGAAGATATTGAAGAAATTTGTCATGAAATAAAAGAAATTATTCAGATAGTTCAGGGAGTCGACTGTACGGCTAGTCCCGACAGAGGTTCGAGTCCTCCCTCGGGCATGGGTGTGTGTGTTTGTCCTGAGGGTAATTTAGGTTAAGTAGTGTGTAAGCTTAGGGACTGATGACCTTAGCAGTTAAGTCCCATAAGATTTCACACACATTTGAACATTTATGAGAGTCGAAAATTCAATAGTCATTGAGGACTGGAATTAGGTAGCAAAAGGGAAGAGAAGGAAAAGTATAGTTGAATATGGACTGGGGGTAAAGAATGAAAGAGGATGCTGCCTGGTAAAATTTTGCACACAGCGTAACTTAATCATGGCTAACGCTTGGTTTAAGAATCATGAAAGAAGGTTGTATACGTAGAAGAGACCTGGAGATGCCGGAAGATTTCAGATTGATTATATAATGCAAGACGGAGATTTACGAACCAGTTTTTAAACTGTAAGACATTTCCAGGGGAAGGTGTGGAATCTGACCACAATTTATTGGTTATTTATTAATGTAGCTTAAAAGCGAAGAAACTGCAAAAAGGTAGTAATTTAAGGAAATAGTACCTGCATAAACTGAATAAACCAGAGGTTGCAGAGAGCTGAAGAGGGAGCATTAGGGAGCGATTGACAAGAACAGGGGAAAGGAACACATCAGAAGAAGGATGGGTAGCTTTGAGAGATGAAATAGTGAACGCAGCACAGGATGAAGAAGGTAAAGAGGCGAGGGCTATTAGAAATCCTTGGGTAACACAAGAGGTATTGAATTTAACTGATGAAAGGAGAAAATATAAAAATGCAGTAAATGAAGCAGGCAAAAAGCAATACAAACGTCTCAAAAATGAGATGGACAGGAAATGCAAAACGACTAAGCGGGAATTGCTAATGGAGAAATATAAGGATGTAGAAGGATATATCACTAGGGGGTAAGATAGATGCAGAAAAATTAAAGACACCTTTCGAGAAAAAAGAACCACCTGTATGAATATTAAGAGCTCAGATGGTAAATCAGTCCTAAGCAAATAAGGGAAAGCTGAAAGATGGATGTATATAGAGGGTCAATACAAGAGAGATTGAGGACAGTATTATGGAAATTGAAGAGGGCGTATGTGAAGATGCGACGGGAGATATGATACTGCGTGAAGAATTTGACAGAGCACTGGAAGACCTGAAAGTAGAAACAAGGCCCCGGGAGTAGACAACATCCGTTAGAACTACTGATAGCCCTGGGAGAGCCAGCCATGACCAAACTCTTACATCTGGTGGGCAAGGTGTATGAGACAGGCGAAATACCCTCAGAGGTCAAGAAAAACATAATAATTCCAATTTCAAAGAAAGCAGGTGCTGACATGTGTGAAAATTGGCGAACTATCAGTTTAATAAGTCACGGTTGCGAAATACCAACACGAATTGTTTACAGACGAACGGAAAAACTAGTAGAAGCCGACCTCGGGGAAGACAAGTTTGGATTCCGTAGAAATGCAGGAACACGCGAGGCAATACTGACCCAACGACGTATCTTAGAACCTAGGTTAAGGAAAGGCAAACCTACGTTTCTAGCATTTGTAGACTTAGAGAAAGCTTTTGACAATGTTGAATGGAATATTCTCTTTCAAATTCTGAAGGTGGCAGGGTAAAGCACATGGAGCGAAAAGCTATTTACAAGTTGTATAGAAACCACATGAGTCGAGGGGCACGAAAGTAGTGCTTAAGAAGGAAGTGAGACAGGGTTGTAGTTTGCTATTTGGGCAGAAAAATAACTGAGGATGGTGGAAGTAGAGAGGATATAAGATGAAAACTGGCGATGGCAAGGAAAGCATTTCTAAAGAAGATAAATTTGTTAACATCGAGTATAGAACACTTTTCTGAAAGTAATTGTATGGAGTGAGCCATGTATGGATGTGAAACATGAACCATTAACAGTTTAGACAAGAAGAGAATCGAAGATTTTGAAATGTGGTGTTACAGAACAATGCTGCATATTAGATGGGTAGATCACGTAACTAATGAGGAGGTACTGAACAGAATTGGGGAGAAGAGGAATTTGTGCCACAACTTGACTAGAAGAAGGAATCAGTTGGTAAGACACGTTCTGAGGCATCAAGGGATCACCAATTTAGTACTGGAGGGAAACGTTGAGGGTAAAAATTGTAGAGGGAGACCAAGAGATGAATACACTAAGCAGAAGGGTGTAGGTTGCAGTAGTTACTCGGAGATGAAGAGGCTTGCAAAATATAGAGTAGTACGGAGAGCTGCATCAAACCAGTCTTTGAAATGAAGACCACAACGACATTTTTCAAAGTTAATTTCCCCGGAAGTTTCGCCGTGAGTAGTTTCTGCAAAATTTTTTTTTGTTATATTTTGCACGAAAATGTATGTCATTCAGGAGTTTGATATATTCAAACGGAATTTTGTAAAAGTTATTCCATGAAGTATCCAGAAAATGGATCTTAGTTGCATATTTCCTTAGCGGCTTCGACACTAAACCGTTTTTCAGCAGTTCATAAATCATTTATGATCGAGAACACAATTTCTGCAGTACCATAAGTGCAAGATAGAGCTAGCATAAACACAGCAATGAGCTGCAAACTTTCACAGCAGTTACCTTGTGATGTAATGGAGCTGAAAATTATAGACCTTGTTCAGTTTGGTGTAATCAAAGAGTGTGTTTTCTTTATTCTTTGGGTATGACCATTCCTGATTTGGTCATGCTAGAAGTCACTTAAAAACATGCTATTTCAAAATATGCGGGACGGTTGATTAACGACGCGACAATATACGTCCCATATGTATTTTTTCGTGACAACGGGACACACAAACTAAATAAAGGACGATCCTGTAAAATACGGGACGTCTCGTCCCCCTATCATAAGCTCGCATCTTCGAGAATTAATGTGACCTAATATTTTTTATCGCGTCATTTAATATTTTTCATTTCTGTTAACTGCCTTCTGTTTCAATAGATGTCTAATTTTGGAGATACTGGAGACTTGGATCCTTACCTTTTCAATATACACGATGAACCAATTAAAGGCTTGCTCCCCTTTTATTTCCATATCTTCAACAAGATATGGAAACGAGGTTGCCGGAATGTAACAGGCATTTTCTAATATGTTAACTTTAGGATGAACCGAGAGAGCGACGATAGTATGTAGAACAAAGCGATTTTTATACAGCAGGACTTCTGATACCCTAGAAGTTAACAGGTAGTTCTGCTTGGCAGCTATCGGATCCAAAATTGTATCTTTTGTTGTGTACTGAAGGGCTTAGAGGAATAACGTCTAATCTAGGCGTAGCGAACCAGCTTAAACCACCGACAAAGACAAGTCTTCCAGTCCCAGATTGTGTACTAATTATGTTGCCTTCAGAGTATGCTGTACAATAGCTCCATACCTGGCAATCATACAGGGTGTCCCAGGAAGAATGGTCAATATTTAGAGATAGACGGGGACGACTGTTTGAAACAAAAGACGTTACATGGACATATGCCCTGTTCCGAATTGTTTCCGAGGCAGAATACATTTAAATTACACTATTTATTATCTGTGTTATTCAATAGATTGTCAGATTAACACACATACAGCAATTGGTAAACGTTACAACATGAATTTCATACAGTATCAGTTGAAAAATACCTATTTTTAACACATTCACCGCTAAGCATTATCGTACACGTGACTGCGTTTTATTTTCAAAGCAGAAGAAGCAACAGGTATACATACTAATGAGACTACCTACACTAGACTTGTCCGCCCTCTTGCTAGGGTATTGCTGTGCGGTGAGGGACCCGCGTCAGATAGGATTGACGGAGGATATAGAAAAAGTCCAGAGAAGTGCAGCTCGTTTTGTATTATCGCGAAACAGGGGAGGGAGTGCCAAGGATATGATATGCGAATTGGGTTGGGAAAGGCGTTTTTTATTGAGGCGAGATCTTTATCGATCACCAAGCTCATCCAGCGGACGCGAAAATATTTTGTTGACGCCAACTTACACAGCGAGAAATGATCATTGTAATAAAATAAGAGAAATCAGAGCTCGCATCTAAAGATTAAAGCGTTAGTTTTCCCCCCGCTCTGTTCGAGAGTGAAACGGTAGAGAAACAGTCTGAACCCTCCGCCAGGCACATAAGGTAGAAATGCAGAGTACTCACGTAGAAGGAGATGTACACTGTTGGCCATTAAAATTGCTACACCAAGAAGAAATGCAGACGATAAACGGGTATTCATTGGACAAATATATTATACTGGAACTGACATGTGATTACATTTTCACGCAATTTGGGTGCATAGATACTGCGAAATCAGTACCCAGAACAACCACCTCTGGTACAGGACCTGCAACATGCGGTCGTGCATTATCCTGCTGAAATGTAGGGTTTCGCAGGGATCGAATGAAGGGTAAAACCACGGGTCGTAACACATCTGAAATGTATGGTCCACTGTTCAAATTGCCGTCAATGCGAACGAGAGGTGACCGAGACGTGTAACCAATGGCACCCCATACCATCACGCCGGGTGATACGCCAGTATGGCGATGACGAATACACGCTTCCAATGTGCGTTCACCGCGATGTCGTCAAACCCGGATGTGACCATCATGATGCTGTAAACAGAAAAAATGGCTCTGAGCACTATGGGACTTAACATCTGTGGTCATCAGTCCCGTAGAACTTAGAACTACTTAAACCTAACTAACCTAAGGACAGCACACAACACCCAGCCATCACGAGGCAGAGAAAATCCCTGACCCCGCCGGGAATCGAACCCGGGAACCCGGGCGTGGGAAGCGAGAACGCTACCGCACGACCACGAGATGCGGGATGCTGTAAACAGAATCTGGAATCATCCGAAAAAATGACGTTTTGCCATTCGTGCATCTAAGTTCGTCGTCGAGTATACCATCGCAGGCGCTCCTGTCTGTGAGGCATCGTCAAGGGTAACCGCAGCCATGGTCTCCGAGCTGATAGTCCATGCTGCTGCAAACGTCGTCGAACTGTTCGTGCAGATGGTTGTTGTCTTGCAAATGTCCCCATTTGTCGACTCTGGGATCGAGACGTGGCTGCACGATCCGTTACAGCCATGCGGATAAGATGTCTGTCATCTCGACTGCTAGTGATGCGAGGCCGTTGGGATCCAGCACTGCGTTCCGTATTACCCTCCTGAACCCACGGATTCCATATTCTGCTAATAGTCATTGGATCTCGACCAGCGCGAACAACAATGTCGCGATACGATAAACCGCAGTTGCGATAGGCTAGAATCCGACCTTTATCAAAGTCGGAAACATGATGGTACGCATTTCTCCTCCTTACACGAGGCATCACAACAACGTTTCACCAGGCAACGCCGGTCAACTGCTGTTTGTGTGTGAGAAATCGGTTGGAAACTTTCTTCATGTCAGCACGCTGTAGGAGTCGCCACCGGCGCCAACCTTGTGTGAATGCTCTGAAAAGCTAATCATTTGCATATCACAGCATCTTCTTCCTGTCGGTTAAATTTCGCGTCTGTAGCACGTCATCTTCGTGGTGTAGTAATTTTAATGGCCAGTAGTGTAGCAGCGTACGCGTGTCTTCTTGCTGCACACAACGACGGAGCCTGGCACGAACGCCTGACTTGTCTGAGTTTACACAGCAACAGCCGTTTCCGTTCTCGCTGACTTTAAATTTTAGCTCGTCTCTCTCACACTTCTGCCGAACGTTTCGACGCTAACACTGACAAACACTGTATTACCGTACCGTTTTTTTTTTCAAGAGCATTCTAATACCGTTGGCAAAAGCATATCTTTCCATTTAAGAAACTCATATTTGCTTCATACATTGGTTGATACGAGAGTTTAGTATTTATTTGGCCGCTAACTGCCACGCTATTTAACCAAAATTCATTAAGCGTGTTGTAAAATTACGTGCCCCTGTGTTTGCGGAAAACCTCGTTCCGATACCTCGAGTCGTTCACGAAATACAAGGAAAGCAAACCTTAGGTGATTTAGATCATGCAGTTGGCAGGAGTTTCTGAGAGATTCACGGCTCGGAGCGCCCCTCATTTGGAGACACCGCCTGCCGGTGAAAGCCGCTGACTAGCTGGCCTGCATTTGGCGCTGACGCCGGGCGCTGACTCGCTGACCTGCATGTTCTGCTGACGTTTCGCATCACTGCCGCGACCCGAACACGAGGGCGCATCGCTACGCTATCTGCTTCCCACCTCCTTAACTCCTGCTCTCGTCCTCCGCGCTAAAAAACTTTCACTGTTGCCCGCGGGTAGAACTCAGCCAAGGACCTGACAGTCGCTTACTCGCCTTGTCAGTTGAGGAACAGTTACATAGCGTTATCTTCTTTCGTAGCTTTTTGCTTCCACGAAGAGCTTGTTCTACTCGTTTACACGAAGAAGTTATGAAAATGGTTCAAATGGCTCTAAGCACTATGGGACTTAACATCTGAGGTCATCAGTCCCCTAAACATAGGACTACTTAAACCTAAATAACCTAAGGACATCACACACATCCATGCCTGAGGCAGGATTCGAACCTGCGACCGTAGCAGCAGCGCGGTTCCGGACTGAAGCGCGTAGAACTGCGTGGCCGGCGAAGAAGTTATATATTTAGTTTTCATGAAGGAGGACATCTTTCACCCAGACGAGACTTTACGTTTCAGTAGAGTTACTAAAGCATCGAAGAAGCTTTTGGACAAATTCCAGGAGGAAAATAGCTTGACGTGCTTATGGCGCTTCTTTTGGCGAGCATAAAAAACAGGACAAGTGGCAGTAGAAATCGCGCTCTCATGGTATAAAATTAGTTGTGTATATAGATGATAATAATAATAATAATAATAATAATAATAATAATAATAAGATATGGTCCGTAAAGTAAAATTTATGGGAGAAATTTCACAGCCTTTCAAAATAAAAAACAGGTGACGGCCTATCCCCAATTCTTTTTAATAGTGTGTTAGAGGAAACAGTGAGAATTTGGAACGAAAAACTTATTGAACTCAACAACTCACCAAAAAAGTTTAATAAAAGGAGGTTAGAAGATGGAAATCAACTGTCTTGCATTTGCACATGCAAAATGTGGCATATGCTATAACACAAATAAATCTCCTGGAATAAATAGCCAGCAGACCTGTCTCAAGAATTTCTGCAGAAAAAAACAATATTTGCGACAAATGTTAAGAATGCCCCAAAATTTCTTAAAACAGATATTGGCTAAATAGAGAGAGTAAAAAATTCAAGTATTCGGGAGAGACAATCCAAGAAAATGCTTTGAAAAAATCTGCAATAGAAGAAAGGTTGCATATGGTGTCACCAAAGACCTCTACAATAAAAGTTTGTAAGAGGTATGCGCTGCCTGCGATATGTAAGCTATAAGAGAATCTGAGACCAAAGAGCAGTGTTGTATGCAGTAGGAACTGTGTAGCAGTAAGTTGTTGCTAGCGAGCAGTCTGGTGCATCGTGTTAGCTGGGCCGGTCGTGGTGCAGCGATGGCGGAGCCTGAGCGTTATACACTCCTGGAAATTGAAATAAGAACACCGTGAATTCATTGTCCCAGGAAGGGGAAACTTTATTGACACATTCCTGGGGTCAGATACATCACATGATCACACTGACAGAACCACAGGCACATAGACACAGGCAACAGAGCATGCACAATGTCGGCACTAGTACAGTGTATATCCACCTTTCGCAGCAATGCAGGCTGCTATTCTCCCATGGAGACGATCGTAGAGATGCTGGATGTAGTCCTGTGGAACGGCTTGCCATGCCATTTCCACCTGGCGCCTCAGTTGGACCAGCGTTCGTGCTGGACGTGCAGACCGCGTGAGACGACGCTTCATCCAGTCCCAAACATGCTCAATGGGGGACAGATCCGGAGATCTTGCTGGCCAGGGTAGTTGACTTACACCTTCTAGAGCACGATGGGTGGCACGGGATACATGCGGACGTGCATTGTCCTGTTGGAACAGCAAGTTCCCTTGCCGGTCTAGGAATGGTAGAACGATGGGTTCGATGACGGTTTGGATGTACCGTGCACTATTCAGTGTCCCCTCGACGATCACCAGTGGTGTACGGCCAGTGTAGGAGATCGCTCCCCACACCATGATGCCGGGTGTTGGCCCTGTGTGCCTCGGTCGTATGCAGTCCTGATTGTGGCGCTCGCCTGCACGGCGCCAAACACGCATACGACCATCATTGGCACCAAGGCAGAAGCGACTCTCATCGCTGAAGACGTCACGTCTCCATTCGTCCCTCCATTCACGCCTGTCGCGACACCACTGGAGGCGGGCTGCACGATGTTGGGGCGTGAGCGGAAGACGGCCTAACGGTGTGCGGGACCGTAGCCCAGCTTCATGGAGACGGTTGCGAATGGTCCTCGCCGATACCCCAGGAGCAACAGTGTCCCTAATTTGCTGGGAAGTGGCGGTGCGGTCCCCTACGGCACTGCGTAGGATCCTACGGTCTTGGCGTGCATCCGTGCGTCGCTGCGGTCCGGTCCCAGGTCGACGGGCACGTGCACCTTCCGCCGACCACTGGCGACAACATCGATGTACTGTGGAGACCTCACGCCCCACGTGTTGAGCAATTCGGCGGTACGTCCACCCGGCCTCCCGCATGCCCACTATACGCCCTCGCTCAAAGTCCGTCAACTGCACATACGGTTCACGTCCACGCTGTCGCGGCATGCTACCAGTGTTAAAGACTGCGATGGAGCTCCGTATGCCACGGCAAACTGGCTGACACTGACGGCGGCGGTGCACAAATGCTGCGCAGCTAGCGCCATTCGACGGCCAACACCGCGGTTCCTGGTGTGTCCGCTGTGCCGTGCGTGTGATCATTGCTTGTACAGCCCTCTCGCAGTGTCCGGAGCAAGTATGGTGGGTCTGACACACCGGTGTCAATGTGTTCTTTTTTCCATTTCCAGGAGTGTAGTATAACGTAAAAGCAGCCTCGCGCATATCTAGTAATGTTATGTGAACTCCCATGTAGATCTTTTAAAAATGTCCTAATAATAATCTTTGTCATATAAAGTAATTTCTAACAAGCATTCATTCCAATTTAAAGAATTTACTAATTTCTCCAATCCATGATCATTCCGATTGTTGCAAAAGAAAAATCAGTTGCTTCCTTTCATAAATGACAAATGTATAGGCCAGCATTGCAAAGAGCTGTGCCGGAAAAAGCTATCGTAAGAGCAGATAGTTGCCGACTTTATCGAGGTAAGAATTTTTGCTTTTTATTCAGAATGATCTTACAGGGCCATGACGCAGCACTGCTGTCGTCCAAAATTTACCAGGTTACTGAATTTATTTTTATTTTTTTTATTACGAGGTTTAGGAATTTTTCTGTTTTGAGCATACATTAAATGAGAAAAGAATTTTGTGGGTACATTAAATGGGAAACACATTTTGTGTGGAGGTTAAATGTGAATGAATTTCTGTAGAGAGGTTACACCAAATTAGGGAGGTTACAAGTTCCCATTGAAAAACGCAAAAATAAGGCATTCCAACACAGAAGCCAAATGCCTACATGCAAGAGAATGCCTGGCTATAAACTATAATTTAGATAAATTAGAAGTACTAGAAAGACGAATTATAAGGAAAATATTAGGACCACAAAACGCAGCAAAAGATTGGAAATTACGAGGTAAGCCGGCCGAAGTGGCCGTGCGGTTAGAGGCGCTGCAGTCCGGAACCGCAAGACCGCTACGGTCGCAGGTTCGAATCCTGCCTCGGGCATGGATGTTTGTGATGTCCTTAGGTTAGTTAGGTTTAACTAGTTCTAAGTTCTAGGGGACTAATGACCTCAGCAGTTGAGTCCCATAGTGCTCAGAGCCATTTGCACCATTTTTTTTACGAGGTAATGTTGGAAATATACCAAAATATAGAAATTATTTCAAATATAATGAGAAAAAGACGACTAATTTCTTTTGGACATTTATTTCGATTGCAAGCCAGTAGATTAACTAACAAGATTTTCAAAAAAAATGTGGCGCAAGAAGTCCACACCAGGCTGAGTCAAAGTAAAAAAGGATTTAGAAAGAACCAAATGAAAACAAGAGGCATAAACAACAGAGAAGTCTTTCGGGAAAAAGTACTGAAAATGGAAAGAGCCCAAGGCAGAGTAGCTAAAAACACTGGTTCAAAATGGGCGGAAAACAGAAAGAAGAAACATAGCAAACAGATGAAAGCGTACTGGAAGAAAGAAAAGAACAAAGAATGGGGAACTGGAATTGGAATGTGGTTCTCAGATGGCCTATTCTCAGTAAAATAATAATAATAATTTCGTGAGACTCAATCACTTGGTGAAGTGTTTCTACTGGACGCCATTTCGGCGGCTTGCGTGTCCCTAGTCTACCGCAGTTTCCCATCCGGGAAAAGGGGAGCTACGGCGTAACATGCAATCCGAGCCACGTGTTGTTCCTGGAGACTGCTCACACCGTTGAGAACTTAAGGGTCCGACCGAGACTCGATCTCGCCACGTATCGGTTTCCAGGGACGCAGTTTAGCGCCAGACCACCAGGCCTCACATGTGTCTTCAATAGGTTTTCATGACCGTGTTGGTGATTAGCAAAATATCTTTTGACTACATTGACTTAGAGGCAGCAGTATTTACATCGCTACGGGATCGTGCATCTTAGTGTTCACGTTAATTCCTGAGAAAAAGGGGTTCTGAAACTTCCTGACAGTATATGAAGATAGTAATTGTTCTCGAAAGAACAGATACCATTGATGACTGTGCAGCTTCTCTAGGATAAATGATAGTTAAATCGACACCCTAGCTGCAAACGGTCGTTGTTATACATCATTGGGGACATGTTGAAAATGTGTGCCCCGACCGGGACTCTAACGCGGGATTTCCTCTTTACATGGCAGACGCTCTATCGATCTGAGCCACCGGGGACACACATGAATAGCGCGACTGCAGGGACATATCCCTTGCACGCTTCCCATGAGACCCACATTCCCAACTGCCCACAATCTACATGAGTAATGTTCCTAATAGATACTTTGTCCATCCACTCGTTACTCCCGTCAATCGTCAGCTTAGTGGGCGCGAGTAACGAGTGGATGGGCAAAGTATTTGCTGGCACGGTAACTCAGCGTGTTCGGTCAGAAGGTTAGCTGCCCTCTGTAATAAAAAAAAACTGAGTTAATGGATCAACGACGAACTGAAACGGGTGTCTTGCGACGTCAGCCCCGAGCATATACAATGAACGAAAACGAACAAAATGAAATAAAAAAAAAAAAAAAAAGAAAGATGGATAGAGCGTCTGCCATGTAAGCAGGGGATCCCGGTTGCGAGTCCGGGTCGGGGCACACATTTTCAGGTGTCCCCATCAAGGTATGTCAACAACACCTGTCGGCAGCTGAGGGTTTCAATTAATTATCTCTTCCTCGCAGATTAAAACTGTGTGCCGGACCGAGACCCGAACACGGGACCTTTGCCTTTCGCGGGCAAGTGCTCTACCATCTGAGCTATCCAAGCACGACTCACGACCCGTCCTCACAGCTTTACTTCCGCCAGTACCTCGTCTCCTATCTTCCAAACTTCACAGAAGCTCTCCTGCAAACTTTCAGAACCAGCGCTCCTGGAAGAAAGGATTTTGTGGAGACATGGCTTTGCCGCAGCCTGGGGGATGTTCGTGGAATGAGATTTTCACTCTGCAGCGGAGTGAGGACGGGGCGTGAGTCGTGCTTGGGTAGCTCAGATGGTAGATCACTTGTCCGCGAAAGGCAAAGGTCGAGAGTTCGAGTCTCGGTCCGGCACACAGTTTTAATCTGCCAGGAAGTTTCATATCAGCGCACACTCCGATCCACAGTGAAAATCTCATTCTGAAAAGGGGTTCTAACAATAGTAAAAACTGCTAAGGGTTCCGTTTCTTGTGATTGACGTACCAAACACTAAAAGCAGAACTTTGGAAGACTTGCGATAACATAATACCAAAGAAGTACATAATATTCCTTGAGAACTTTTAAAAACACTGAAAAACTCCCTAACAAAAGACTATGTAAATTGGTATATGCAATTGATGAGACTGGATGCATACCTTCACACTTCCGGAAGAACAGAATTCTCACAATCCCAAAGACAGAAAGGGTAGGTAAGTTGCGAAAAGTGACGCATAAACAGCTTAAAGGCTCACGCTTCTAACTTTTTGACAAAAATATTATATACATGAACAGAAAAGAAAATTGTCGATATGTCACATGACGATCAGTTTTGCTTTAAGAGAGGTAAAGGCACCAGAGAGATAGTCCTTACGTTGCTGCTGATAGTGGAGCAAGACGTAAGAAATGTCAAGAGACGTTCACAAGATTCGTCAACCTACAAAAAGCGCTCGACAGTGCAAAATGGTACTAGTTGTCCGAAATTCTTAGAAAAATAGCTGTAAGTTATAGAGAAAGACAAGTGATACAGAACACTTATAAAGACTGACGACTAACAGTAATAATGGAGACAGAAAACGAAGAGGTTGCATTAAAAAGGGTGTACGAGAGGATTTAATCTTTCGCCCCAACCGTTCAGTCTATACATCGAAGAAGCAATGACGAAAATAAAAGAAAGGTTCAAGACTGGAATTACACGTCAGGATGAAAGGATATCAATGACAAGACCGCTGATGACATCGCTGTCCTCACTTGTCAATTCAGAGAAAGTGGGGAAAAATTACAGGACCTCTTGGATAAAATGAATGGATTGAAGGTAAACCGAAGAAAGACGAAGTAATGAAAAGTAGCGGAAATATAAATATCAATCAACTTAACATAAAGTTTAATGATCACGAAGAAGACGAACTTATGGAATTCTGCTGCCTTGGAAGTTAAATAACACATGACGGACGAAGCAAGGTAAGCTGATTAGCAAAGGCAGAAAGGACATTACTGACCAAAAGAAGACTGCTAATATCAAACTTAGGCTTTAATTTGAGGAAAGGAGTTTCTGGATTGTACGTTTGGAGCACAGCATTGTATGGTAGTCAGTCGTGGACTGTGGGAAAACCGGGAAATAAGACAATCGAAACATCTGAGATGTGCTGCAGTAGAAGGAAGTTGAAAAGTAGGTGGACTGATAAGGTAAGGGATGAGGAGGTTCTGTGCAGAACCGACGAAGGAAGGAATGTATGGAACACACTGAAAAGGAGAAGAGAGTGGATGATAGGACATATTGTTAAGACATCAAGGAATAACCTACACGCTACCAGAGGGAGCTCTGTCCATATTGAAGAGCAGGACGACGGGACAAATGGCCAGTGAAAGTGATAGTTGAATCACGATGGAAGATAATTGCTGGATTCCGAGAGGTAAAGAAAACAAGGCTACATAAGCTACTCATTAGAAAACATATAGTAGCAGCATGGATGCTTATACTATGTGTACAAATTAAAACTGACTTGGAAAATAGGACAGACAAGCAAATGAATACAATATCAGAAAAACTGGATGACTTATTCAAGAGAAAGGGCGTCACAAATTGAGCAAGTCAATAACGCATTGGTCCACCTCTTACCCTTACCCAAGCAGTTACGGCTAGGAATTAACGGACAGAGCTGTTTGATGCCTTCTTGAGGGTTGTAGTTTCTAATTCATCTACATCTACATCTACATTTATACTCCGCAAGCCACCCAACGGTGTGTGGCGGAGGGCACTCTACGTGCCACTGTCATTACCTCCCTTTCCTGTTCCAGTCGCGTATGGTTCGCGGGAAGACGACTGCCGGAAAGCCTCCGTGTGCGCTCGAATCTCTCTAATTTTACATTCGTGATCTCCTCGGGAGGTATAAGTAGGGGGAAGCAATACATTCGATACCTCATCCAGAAACGCACCCTCTCGAAACCTGGACAGCAAGCTACACCGCGATGCAGAGCGCCTCTCTTGCAGAGTCTGCCACTTCAGTTTGCTAAACATCTCCGTAACGCTACCACGCCTACCAAATAACCCTGTGACGAAACGCGCCGCTCTTCTTTGGATCTTCTCTATCTCCTCCGTCAACCCGACCTGGTACCGATCCCACACTGATGAGCAATATTCAAGTATAGGTCGAACGAGTGTTTTGTAAGCCACCTTCTTTGTTGATGGACTACATTTTCTAAGGACTCTCCCAATGAATCTCAACCTGGCACCCGCCTTACCAACAACTAATTTTATATGATCATTCCACTTCAAATCGTTCCGCACGCATACTGCCAGATATTTTACAGAAGTAACTGCTACCAGTGTTTGTTCCGCTATCATATAATCATACAATAAAGGATCCTTCTTTCTATGTATTCGCAATACATTACATTTGTCTATGTTAAGGGTCAGTTGCCACTCCCTGCACCAAGTGCCTATCCGCTGCAGATCCGTCCAACCGGAACGTTAGATCGTCAATATCTCGAGCTGATTGTAGGCCCTGCCTATAATGCTCCGAACATTCTCAACTGGGGCCAAGGTAGAGTTTGTCACTCACTAAGCTCCGAACGATCTCAGTTAGTGGGAGAGCTGGCGACCTTGTTGGCTAAGGCACTGTTTGGCAAGCACGGAAACAAGCAGTAGAATTTCTCGCCGTGTACGACCGGGCATTATCTTGCTGAAATGTAAGCCGAGGATGGCTTGTCACGAAGGGCAACAAAACGGGGCGTAAAATCTGGTGGACGTATCGGTGCGCTGTAAGCGTGCCGCTAATGACAACGAAAGAGCTCCTGCTATGAAGTGAAATGGTACCCCAGACCATCACTCTTTACTGTCGGTCATGTGGCTGTCGGAGGCGTTTCCAGACGCGTCTTCGTCCCAGAGTCTCACTGACTGGAGTAGAATTGTCTGCCGTGATGAATACCTATAACCAGCGAAGACATGTCTGAAGACACGGCAGACAACAGTGCGTGCACCCCGACTGTCGCCCGCTATACGACCAGACAACCAGAGAGATGGGGTGATGGTCTGGGGTATGTAATCGATGTATTATGTTGATCTATGTCCCATGTCATTCATATCTTTTGGAAACACATAAATACGACGCTGCTCGAATGTCGTATGTTAATCAAAAATGGTTCAAATGGCTCTGAGCACTATGGGACTTCTGAGGTCATCAGTCCCCTAGAACTTAGAACTACTTATATATAAGTAACCTAAGGACATTACACACATTCATGCCCGAGGCAGGATTCGAACCTGCGACCGTAGCGGTCGCGCGGTTCCAGACTGTAGCGCCTAGATCCGCTCGGCCACTCTGGCCGGCTATGGTAATCAGTTTGACAGCATTTATTAATGTAATTAACCTATGTTGGGAATAGCAGGAGTAATCTTGGAGCAGAATACATCACGTCAGCTTAAAAAGTTTTGTTGGTCGGTGCTAAATAATTTTATCGTTCGCGTTTAGGTTCGATTGCGTTTAATTTTACAGTATAGCTGTGGGATGATTCTGTGTCGTGGGAATATTCAGAAACGTAAGTTCATTAGTGTTGTCTACATACCTGCCCAGAAAAAGGGAAATGTAATGTGCTTTACATGGAATTCGTATTCTTCCGGGATGGCGATGTGCTTCCACGTATGTTGAGTGATTTTGCTGGACCCACCACTCTCGGTTCGCCTCCGTCTGCAGCTACCACGTGGATAGCCAGTGTACCTACTAGGGCTGGTGACAAAGTATCGATATATTGATACTTTCTTCAAAAAATATCGTTTTCAAACGACGATATTTCTCACCACGCTACATCGATATCGGATTGGCAATATCAACTGCCGATTTTCTTATTTGATATTATATTCTTTCGCAATTATCCGTAAATATTTGAAAGTGCTCTTTTGGAATTGCGATACAACATAATTTTACTTTCACTCTGCGAGGGAGCATTAATGCACTTTGAGCTTTCGTCATATCCAGTATTCGTCTTTGAGTGTGTGAAGCAAGTATAGGTCGCATAAAAGAAATCCAGTTGCACTGGGAAGCGACGGTGTGAATGAAACAAAAAGATTTCCGATGTGAAGAAATGGCATACCAGTTGCGTTAAAATACAATTTTTAAAGCAAATCGTGTGGTATTTCTTCGTATAGGCATTCTTTAAAAACAGTTGCTGAAATTGATGAACAAAAAGTGTTGAAATTGGTCTCTGCGGTGGACGGAGTCGTGTGAAGGGAAATGCTGACGCAATCGGCGCTCGGCGCTACCAACGGAAACTGCCACGTTTAGCTTCGCCACGCAATTTTGACACCAAAACTGCTAGGTCGCTGGCGTTTGCAGAAATTAAAAAACAGGGAAGTCGACGTGAAGTGCTCAGGAAAAATCCGATACGTAACGAAACAGAACGACGGACTCACCGGACACCTTTTATTGTGCCACTTACGTGCAGTTTCCACTGTTAGCAAAGTGGTTACCGCCAAGTGTGAACGTGCATCGTTTTCCATTCGGTTCTTACTCTGAGAATTATAAGCAGGCTGCTAACTTTTTGATCTAATAACAAATCAATATTCAATTATAAACCTCTAAAACCGGCAATATATTTAGAATGTGTAGCCGATATTTTCATAGGCCGCAGCGTCGATATTTTTTCCGTCGATATATCACTATCCCCTCACGATGTACCTAGGATGTAGTTAACTTTTAAACTATCGATACTGACATTTTTAAAAATATCGACATTCGTAGTACTGCCAGTCTGTGGCGCTCCAGAAGTCGCACTGTCCGTGCGGACACTCGTCCTGCAGCAGTCAAACCCATTTCCTGACACAATTTACGTGACCGTGTCTGTACGACTCTGCACAGCCGAATGAACAATGTCCTCTCGGGCGCTAGTTGCGTGTGGTTGTTGAGATCCCGCATGCCGTTTGGTGTGGATTCGTATGACAGTCTTGGGATCCCAACCAACACGAGCTGCGGTGTAGCAAAACAACGTACCACGATCCTGCGTATGTTCAGTTCTAAGTGCTGGCACGTGTTCCTCCTGCTTACACGGAACATAACACTGTCTTCTCACAACCAACCAACTCTCAAATGCGATTTCTCGACGAGAAACCTGCTGCGTGGCGTCCTTGTGCGGTTCTGCTGAAATGCTAAATCACTTACACACCGAAGCGTGTAGACACTTCATACCGTGTTACACAGTCACAGGTTTAATGGGCAGCGGTGCCTTTCAGAAACACAAAACGTTAGTTTTTCCAGTTCTTCAGCTTTCTGTGATGGATGTTACAGCTTTCGCCAGAGTGAGGCACTTCGAGCAGCTCTCAAGGAAAGGGGGTTGCCAAACTGAGTTCGGCTCAGTACACTGATCATGGTAGAGATTTCAACTGACTTCTTCTCTCTTGCTTAAGGGGGACATCTCAGAAAATACATGGGTACAGAGAGCTAACGTAACTTTTGCTGTCTGGTAAATAACTGAACCAAATTTTGCAGGTGTTTTCATTATGTTTCATTTTTAATATAGATTTTTTTAAATTTTTTGTGAAGTATTATTTGATCAGGTTGTTGCTGGCTACATTTAGAACACATAGTATCACTTGAAGAAATTTTCCCCAAAGATTACTTTACTAATCACTTTCAGATTGTGGTAGGTTATTCTTCGAAATTAGATAAACAAATCTGTCAACCAGTTTTTTAATATAAGTTTTAGAGCTGTGAGAACAATTTTTTAAATTGCTATGTATGATGCATATCAGTTTTTATTCCACAACAAATTAAATAATTTTGGCAGTAGTGCGCTATGAAAAATTTTCACGTGGAGTTGTGTTACGGTAGTTACAAAGTCTGTAACAAGTTTTTCCTTTTCATCTACAACGGTTCAGCAGAAAATGTTACTTGTACACTGAAGAATGGAAGTCGCGGAAAATGCAAAACGAAGATTTGATTACAATTTATGCCGTAAACAAACATCTTAATGTTTGCCATGACCATATGTTTGGTCTTTCGCTCTTTATGTAACTTTCTTTCTTTCAGACTGATCCTTCTGGCACGCCCTTTTGGCAACATTCACCGACATTTCAGATCTATCAATACGCACATTATCAGTCTTCTTGATTAGATTTTCAGTGAAGTATCCTGTATCAAGTCCTAGTCTCATAACGGTCCTAACTATCCCGGTGTTACTGTCTTTCAGCATCTTTAACAATAGTATATGAGCAGTGCTTTGTCTATTGGCATCTCTGCTAAATGGCGTAACTAAAGCTTTCGTTCAGCTTTTGTGATCCACCATGTGTACATTTTTTAAGAAATTTGGTTGAGTTAAAAACTGAACTGTTGGCTTTATAACATTTAAGTCTTCTTCGGATGCTTCTCTGCGTCAGGATATAATAAAACATCGGAAAGAAGGACAGAATCGTGCAGGAAATGGGTCGAGGCACTGCGCGTTGGCTAGAACAATATGGTTTTTACATCATTTGTACAGCGAATAAAATTCTAAAAGCTGAATATTTCTAACATGATATAGAACTATCTGGTTGAAAAAAAAATCAACGCTTGTGAGCAATCTTATTACCTACTTATTATCTACATCCCCTCTTACGGCTCCCCGCACACGATCAAACTTGTTTGTCAACTCAAGAAATATGTCACTACTAATGGGAATGGCCAACAGTGCAGACAAGGGATTTCTTGCATTGACTCTAGCTAGCACTCTGTATAAAGACGGAAAAGATAACAAGACGCTGTTCCAGTGAATGTTAGGAATCGAGAGAGAAATATACCGATGAAAACCTGCTAAAGGACATATTGCACAAGGAACCTGATGATTCTGTCGCCTTTTTCCGAATAGACAGTCAACTTGTAATAACAGAGAAGACACTAGTAGGCGAAAATTTATTCTTCTCTACATGGTCCTCTAATGTTAGCTCATTAAAATACCGAACATGGGGTCATATACATCATCTCTAGTAGAAAAAATATTGATATTCTTTTTCACCTCTTCCTGCGTAATATGTGGCTCAAAAATACACAATATATTTACCATTTTGGTAACTGCCAGTGCTATTTTTTGCTCAGTTGTGGAAACTCAAGATACAGTGAAGTAACTTCTAATAAAACTCTTCTCCGCTAAACATGCGCGACTAAACATCAACACAAACAATGCTCTCCATCTTGTCAAACCCGCCGTCAATCAAAAATTCTCTCAAACTCGTCAAACACGCTTTATGTTTGACAAACAACTGAACATCGCCGTATATGTTTAAATATTTGATGAACATAGAAAAGTTTGAGAAATTGTTTGATCGGTTACGGTGGCCTTTACTTCCTTTCGTGCACGAACAATTCAGCGGCTGTGCAGCACTCCACAGTAAAGACGCGCAGCCGCGACCTTGTGCGGCGTTAAAAAAGCGTCGCTGCTGCTCTGTGGGAGGCAATGCTCGAGCTTACGTAAGCGAGGGGAATACCCTGTTTCGCTGCTGGCCGCCGGCAGAAGGGCCTGAGTCAGCATCCTCTCGAGGACCGTGATCACGTAAAAGCTGCGACGCCACATGGGTTCGGGCTACATTTATGTGTAGTTCGCCAATGTTCGTGTAGTACAGCCACGCAAAACAACATGTTAACTCACACAGCCCGTAGGGACACGACGCAGTGTGGTATCGCTGTTGTTACAAACACTTAACACTTTTTAATTTGCCTCGCGTTTATTGAACAATACTGCCAACAGTCTGGTAGAAGTACATAAAAATCAAATAATATGCACAATGAGCTAGGATTACTTTTATAGCCTCCACGCAAGCTAAATAATGTTGACATGATACCAGCTGAAGGCAAAACAGAATGCAAAAACGAACTCGGCAGAAATTGGGGAGCAAACACTTCGAGATTAAAACTTTCATCTAAACACTGATAGTGCATCAGATTTCATAAGCACTTGTTACTATCAAGAATAAAATAAAAAAGGCTTGTATACATGTGTGTATGGATGACACAATAATACAGGTGCACTTTTGAATGATATTTCCGCCTGTTGACCAAAAACATAAGATGGTTCTCCACAGCTGCGGATGCGGGAAGGGGCAACTTTATTTCTAAAAGATTTCGCAGTAAGCGATTTTGGCTGTGTTTCGAAGAATCTGCAGAAAGCAGCAAGTTCATTGTTCTGACACTCGCTGAAGGATTATCCTTGTCGTCTGTTCGATGTAAGTAGAAAGGTGCAGAACCAGTGGTTGAGGCCCAGAAATACCAAGGCTGTTTATGAACTTCCTGCTCGACCGAAAGTTTCGGAATAGGTCGAGTTTCTAATTGCTGCTACGATGACAGTGCAGTACTAACCTTTATGAGAGACTGAAAGAAGCCAGCCCTCTCCTCATTCTTGCTCAGCCTCTGTGCCCCATGTCCTGAAATATGAGACGGTACACCGAAGTTCGTGATAGCGCCAGGAACATCGAACTCCTTCGCCAGCTATTCGATCTTAACATAAGACCTCAACATTTGATACTAACTCTACATGGGCTAGGGCGCGTAGGAGGTTGGCATCCCTGTTCGTTTACTTATATTTTGAAATGATTCTCGTATAATTTTCTTAATTTGGTTGTTTATGCTGGCCGGTGTGGCCGAGCGGTTCTAGGCGTTTGAGTCCGGAACCGCGCTGTTGCTACGGTCGCAGGTTCGAATCCTGCCTCGGGCATCGATGTGTGTGATGTCCTTAGGTTAGTTAGGTTTAAGTAGTTCTAAGTCTAGGGGACTGATGACCTCAGGTGTTAAGTCCCGTAGTGCTTAGAACCCAATTTTTTGGATGTTTATTTTACCGCCCTACTCCGCGGTTTAATGGACTGCAGTACGCCTCTTCGCCCTGCAGGATTCATGGTGTCAATTTCTTCCAGCACAACTTCAGACATTAGTCGAGTGTATGCCAGGTCGTATTGCGGCACTCCTGCGTGCTACTGAGGGCCTTACACGATATTAGTCAGGTGTACCAGTTTCTTTGACTTTTCAGTCCACGGAAACTGAGTAGGACTTAAAAGAAATGACAGAAAGAATGCTCACAGATGAAAAAAAAAATCAGATATAGGAAAGAGAGGTTCCAAGGCAAAATGAAAACCTGTCGAACGACATGAAACTCTGAAAGAGTAATCAAAGCAACGTCAGAAATAATGAAACAATGCTGGCCTAATAGAAAACCACAGAACATTAAAAAGTTATTGATCCAACGTAGTCCATTGTCGGGTGAAATGAAAAAAGAAGAAAATCCTGATACTGTCTTTTAAAAGCATTTTAAACAGGCCAACGCACATTTTGAATCCTCAGCTCCTTTATCAATGCTTTCTGTTGATACATAAAAACTTGTCATAGCAAGAATGAAACTCGTACTTTCTGCGTCTCTGGCACTGGACTCTACCCCCGGAGAAGCGTAAACCGCTTATCGTAGTGGCTTTTATGGTGGCGGCTTTATCACAGCTCCGATATCTCGCGTTGCCAGGAAAGGCCGCAGATGGTTGCCTGCCCCATTCGCCTGCGTCATAAACCTTGGTTATTGTCTGGACGCGCTGACGTGAAGCCATAGCCATTCCTGACCTAGGACGGTTTAATGACGCAATGTACTGTATACTCCTTTTTTTTTTACAAGCGCACTATTTTTCTTACATTTACATCCTCTCGGAATATTTTGCTTTACTAATTTAAGACCTAACTTGCCTTTTACGAATTATGAAAGTTTATTGAATTTTTTGGAGCGCTACCTATTGATGCTATGTACTCTGATGAGTCAGAACATTGTCACCACCGACCTACAATCGATGTAAACCCGTCCAGGCGACAGCAGCGTCACCTGGCGAGGAATGACTGCTAGTCAAACACATGCACAGTGCATGTGGTATCCTGAACGTACTGTCCTTGTGTTGAGAATTTGACAGAGGGCAGATTGTGATGGCCCGGAGGCTCGGCAAGAGCATTTCGGAAACTGGACGACTTGTCGAGGGCCCGAGGAGTGCTGTTGTGAGTGTCTTCGACACGTGGGGAAAACACGCTGAAACCACATCCAGACGTTGTGAAGTTCGGCAGCCACCCGCCATTACAGATATCGGACGTCGTAGGCTGGGCAGACTGATAAAACAGGACAGGAGGCGAACTGTGGCGGAACTAATATCAGACTTTAATGCTGGGCAGAGAACAAGTGTGTCAGAACACACAGCGCGCCGAGCACTCCTAACGGTGGTGGCCTTCGCAGGCGGCGACCCATGTATGTGCCAACCTCGATATCGGCAACTGCTACTGAAATGGGGACGTGACAATCGGTACTGGACGTTGGAGCAGTGGCAGAGCGTTGCATGAACTGATGAATCCCGAAACGTCGATGGGAAGTCGCGAATCCGGCTACTTCATGACGATTATGTTTCCCGACGGCATTGGCATTTCTCTACAAGAACAAGGCCAGGAGTGCGATAGGACTGTTCGAGGAACACAGTGGGGAGTTCCAGTTGATGTGCTCACCCCCAACGCGCCAGATGTGAACCCGATTGAACACATATGGGATGTGTTTGAAGGTGGCGTCGTAGCTCATGCGATCCAAGAGATTCACAGCGCAAATGCTGAAGGAAAAATAAAAATGTGAGTGGTAGAAACACTGAAAAGGCCAAATGGGGATGTGAGAGAGACAGACTCTTGCATCAGTGAGGAACAGAGTGAATAAACACAAGCTTCGTATTTCTTTTTATTAAAAAAGCAAAAGCTCATCAAATTTTCTTGAAAGCAAACAGTGTGAAAATGTATCTAATATTGCTTTTTAAAATTAATAATATACAAAAGACGTGCTCGTTCTCGTTGGTTGCGTTCAAGGTGGATGTAATTACGTGCCTGATGTGTCACTGCTATGTTAAGTGACTTTTGGTGACAAATAATAGCCAGGATCATGCTATCTGCCCCCACATAAAGCATACAGCAGATTTTATAAGGTGGCATATGTGACTGATTCAGCTGCACCTACCTATCAATTTTATGCAACCTGCAAAGTATTCAGTTACTACGTACAACATTTTCATATTCTCTCGTTCGCTACACGCAAACCGTCTGTCCTACACAAATTATGAACAGGACTTTCTTGTAGGAAATTTAATGTAGTTAAATTTTGTACCAGGATACGATTTTGCTAGAAGTCGTAGTTTTCGAATTATTCGAGAGACCATGAAAAAGTGACCTTGAAAAGAGTTTTTCTTAAATAACTCGAAAACCGTATCCCACTATAAAATTTATCTACATTAAAGCTGCCTACAAAAAGATCCTGTTCATTTTTTCGGTGAGACCAATAGATTGCACATAGTGAGAGTGAAAAAAAAATGAAAATCACTGGTATTGTTTTAGAAGGCGTTGCGTGTTGCATAAAACCTACTGGAAGGCGCAGCGCAATCACTCTGAACATTTTACATTTCATTAATCGTATTTTAGTGGTGTCATCTTGTACATCTGTAATAAAATCCAATGCAAGGTCTTGGATTAATGTTAAGGGAAGCTGGAGCTGTAATTCAAATTTACTACCTTCTCGCATTTCGTGCTCGCATAGAAATTCAGACAGCTAAATCCTTCTATTCCTAGATCAGTTTACGTATTTTCTCAAATATAGTGCGCTCACCAATCAAGATAATCCTCCCTGTTTGTTAAAGTTTCGCATTGTGACTGTACCGGGTGGTTCAAAAATACTTTTACAAACTTTTGGGACAGGTGTCTCAAACCATAACAAGCAGAAAACGCCCAGTAAACGTGGGATAGTAAACGAATACCTTAAGTGCTATGAGCACTTGTTCATCTTCGACGTCATCAAGTACATCGCTTCTACTGCAAGCTGTTTGCTTTCCGTATTTTGAGAGGATATAGTATGGACCAAAACAAGTAAAAATGCACAGTAAACACGGCCTCTAAAATGCCTACATTAAGAGGTATGAGTACTTTCTCAGCTGAAGATATGTTTCACAGTAGCGAAGATGAACAAGTACTCATAGCTTCAAGATGCACTTTAGAGTCCATGTTTACAGGTCATTTTTTTTCTTGTTTTGATGTGTGGAACGTGTTGCCAAAGTTTGTAAAAGTATTTTTGAAACACACTGTATAGTGTTCCATTTATGTGTTGCGATAACAATCGCCAAAACTCAATAGTGTAGCGTTCATAGTCTACGTTCGTTATCTCGTGTTGTCTTTTCGATCCCTCTAGTGTAAACGCTTGTTCACTGATACAAGCAAAGGGCAGTGAATACTGGTGAATGCTCGTAGGTTTATGCTCTACTCCATAAGCTACTCTTTAAACCAGGGTTTACGGAAAGCGTGTGAACTCATAAAAGGCGTTGAAACACAACACAATCCTACCGTAGAGGATAACTGGGATAAATTATCACTAACCTTCATTCACAAAACGTTCTGTGTGAGGGAATATTAACTGACGAACATTAGCCGAGCTTTATTAACAACATAAAACAATGTCTGACGATAATATCACTGCGCAGATTGATAATACACAAGTAAAACCATTGGGCCAATTTCTAATGCGTAATATGTTGCTTACCAAAGTAGAATTACGACCAGTGTTCCCCAGGTGAGCACACTCAATTTTATTCTAGTGATCTATCACATCTAGTGCTGCACAACGAGAGCACACTCAATTTTATTCTAGTGATCTATCACATCTAGTGCTGCATAGACTTGGCCACTGTTTCTATGTTTCGATACAGTGTATCGATACGTGGAACTGTTTCAGTGTTTCGGAACGGCTGTGGTTCACTGTTTCGAAACAGTGGTGTTTCATTCCGTCCCTGTCTCGGATAACCGGACCAGATTCGATCTCGAGCCAGACACAGAAACTGTATCGTTGTTTCAAAATAAGGCTGTTTCAGTCCACCTGTGCTTGTATCGAAACAGTGATGTTTCATTCCGCTCTGTGTCGGACGAGATTCGGGCTTGGCACAGGTACTGAAACACAACATAACACTTCGTGAAACACTTTCAAGAGTGTCGAAATCTTTTTGACAAGCAATAGCGTGAAGCTGAAGATATCTGAAAATAAAGCTTCGTTTCTAGCTGACTGTCTATTACGAAATGGCGTAACATCTGCTTTATAAACACTAACCAAACAATAAAACAACGCATACTATTCACATTCAAAATAATAAATATGTGAAAATCATTCAGTTAAATTACACTTTTTTATAACATACGCTTCTCTGTTCATGTTCAGTAATCACATTAAGAAACGCAAATAAGCCTACAACATTTTGAATAAAAAAAGGCGTAGAGTGACAGTTATTAGACATATACATAAATTTGATGTAGGTATAATTGCAAGCAATCTGTTTGACGTATCACTGATAGTGCAATGGTGAACGGTAAGGGCTGGGAAGCATGGTGAATTTATAGTAACGGTTCGAAACACCTTGAAAGAAAAACTTTTTTTCTGTTATATTTCGTTATTTATTCGAATTATTTGTGAGTCTATAGTCACTGTGCCTATTATCCACAATGATTCCCTCTGTGTGCATGGAAATTAGCAGGATGGGTATGTTACCCATACTAACGGAATGTGGGAATCCCAGCAGCATATCCGTTGTTTCTGCAGTTTGCTCCCACTTCCAGTTCCGTTTGTGGTAGTTCTTGTCTTCAGCTATGGCTGTCCTCAGCCAATTGAAAAGTATGAAAGTCACACGACACGAAAGCAGCGCATTTGCTGCAGGAAATACGAAACTGCCAAGACGCCTAAGTGATAGTTTCATACTTTCTGCGATATGATTAGCGCTCTCGCACCTCATTTGTGTTTATATGGACATACTTATAGAGTAGACATTCAAGATGATAAAATGTGTAGGTTTATTAGATTACAAAACACAAACATGGACATACTTATAGAGTAGACATTCAAGATGATAAAATGTGTAGGTTTATTAGATTACAAATCACAAACTGTTCCACTGTTTCGAAACAGCGTATCGAAACATTACATTGTACTGTTTCATTTGTTTCGAAACAGTTACGTGTTTCAGTTTGCCCATCTCTAGTGCTGCACAATCTCCCTTTTTCATGATTTGGCAACTGCAATAAACTTTTTGTGGCCGAGTACCATTTGTGTCTCCACTGTCGTTGGTTAACCTGCGAGAATGGAAGTACGTGCACCATTTGGTCGTTGGTTAACCTACGTGAAGGGAAGTGCGTGCACCATTTGTCTGTGAATCGTGTAAAGTTTGTGTGTTACTCTATTTTAACGTTCTGTGCGTCGTATTTTCTGAGGCGGAGATTTCCCAAACGAGCGTGAAAAACCACCGGAAGACAACAGTTTGGTCGGAGTACCACTCCAATCGTCATTTTTGAACCGCGGGAATTCGAATCTAGTATGGTCCACCTGTCTATTTCGTTAAGCCAGCGCGCACTGAACATTAAGCTATAGGGAGCAGAACAGCTCATTGGCGTATATGAATGTGTTGTCAACTGGGGAATTATCTACGTAACAGCCCTTACGAGTTAAGAGTCGGGGCACAGATTCAGAATGTGCAAGAGATTACGAAGGAAACGACAACAGTCACTCTTTAATGAGCTGGTAATTCTGATAGCCAAATTTCCTCTACAAAAGTAAACTTCCTCGCGTTTACAAACCAACCGGCATGTTTTCCAAGGAGAAGGATCACGGAGTGAGAAGGAAGGCTTTAGACGTCTGGAAATCAATGTAGTATAATAGGTTGAAGATTGTATGTCCACTGAAAAAGACGACAGTGGCAGTTACGTTCAAACTTTGCTCCACCACCACGCTCCTGCAGAAGGAGACTTATTTCCTCAGGGGTGATGTTCTGGCCCTATCACAAGATCACCAAACTGAAGGCCAGTGAGTCTGCTCCGCTACACTACCAGAAACGCCACAGGGGTTTCAACGCTGCGTCCCCGGTCTAGTTGGCTGCAAGGGGCTACTTTCCGCCTGTGCGGCTACTGCATTGTGTCTCCTCCGAGGAAATACAACTGAGGCACACGTGCTCCGAAGTGCTATGGAGCTGCATCCAGTCACAGTCGGTTTGTTTTGGTGCACTGTGAAGACTGGCGAGCAACTCTGCCACCATTTTGGTTGCAACAACTGGTGGACTTCGTGGCCTTGAAGTCGTGTATGGGAAACTCAAAATAGGAATTCAACTGCATTCGCAGAAGATACGCGCTGGTTTGGAGATCGCTGTAACAACGCGTACTCGTAGATGTTTCTAAGGAAAGGAAGGAAGATCGGATGATATGAATTCGTGCTGTCTCACCACGCAGAATCCGCAGCTGTGAAACATAATACGTAAACTGAAGGAGGTCACCGCTGTCAGCTATCTGCAGCGCGACATCACGCGGAACCGAAGGCGACGAGCGAAAATGTGTACAGGACAGGCATTCGAATCCGGGATGCGGTGCGGTAACCAATGCGCCATCCGGGACGCAGCGTTATCCTGTCGTTGGACTAGCGGACAGTACTCATACTGAGGTCATGCAATACATCCATTCTTTCGACATATCCAAACAATATTAATGATTGTGAACTTCCAGCTGAAACGTGCAACGTATTTTGAGAGAAAAAGGGAGGAAGTGTTTAACGACTTGTCGACATCGAGGTCATTAGAGACGGAGCACAAGCTCGGATTGTGTCAAGGAGGGGGAAGGAAATCGGCCGTGCCCTTTCAAAGGAATCATCCCAGCATATGCCTCGATCGATTTAGAGAAATCACGGAAAACCTAGATCTGGATGACCGGAAGGGGGGGGGGGGGGGGTGAGCCGTCGCTCTGCGGAATGCAAGACATCTGGTTCTGCACACAGACGACTGATAGTTCACTGGTGGTTTTATGGGAAGCAGTGAGCTCGTGCACCAGTTTCAAAGTTCTCAGCTCTAACACAAGCACAGTCAGTTACAACCAAAAATGACCGAATAGGGCAAAAATCCTGTAGTCGCTGTTTTCTTACGCAGGCAGTAGGAACTGTCATGACCAACATGCATAAAATCCCCACGTGTTGGTGTGACCATGGAGACGGGGGATGGGGCGGCGTTTAAAGATCGGTTTTTTACACTCAAGAGCCAAAGAAACTGGTATACGCATGCGTATACAAATACAGAGATATGTAAACAGCCAGAATACGGCGCTGCGGTCGGCAATGCCTATATAAGACTACAAGTGTCTGGTGCAGTTGATGACTGGAAACATGTTCTCTGGTTGGAAGAGTCTCGTTCCAAATTGTTTCGAGCAGACGTCTACGGGTACGGAGCCAACCTCATGAATCCATTGGCCCTGCGTATAACCAGGCGATTGTTCACGCAGTTGGAGGCTCTGTAATGGTGTGGGGCGTGTGCAGTTGGTGTGATGTGGCATCCCTGATATGTCCAGATACGACTCTATGACAGGTGGCACGTACGTAAGCATCCTGTCTGATCACCTGCATCCATTCATGTACACTGTGCGTTCCGACTGACTTGGGCAATTCCAGCAGGACAATGCGCCACCCCACACGTCCAAAATTGCTACAGGGCGGCTCCAGGAACACTCTTCTGAGTTTAAACACTTCCGCTGCTCACCAAACTCACCAGAAATGAACATTATTGAGAGTATCTGCGATGTCTTGCAACGTGCTGTGTAGAAGACATCTTCAACCTCTCGTACTCTTACGAATTTATGGACAGCCTTGCAGGGTTCATGGTATCAGTTCCCTCCAGCACTGCTTCAGATATTAGTCGAGTCCATGCCACGACGTGTTGCAGCTGTCCTGCGCGCTCGCGGGGGCCCTCCACTATATTAAGGAGGGGCACCAGTTTCTTTGGCTCTAGCACAAGGGAAGGTATATCGCCAGATCGTGGTCATAGACGTCCCTCCTTCATAGGTATGCAAACTGAAGAGCCAGTAGGTGATTCCCTACGCTATCTACAGTACTCAACGAATACTCAATGAAGTGTGTACAAAGCCAGACCAACAGGCATTACATGCATTGACCAAAAAAGGATAGTGCATTGAGAATGGCTAGTTGCTAGCTGGAATCTAGATCTGCCAATAAAATTTTTCCAAAGCGGTTTGGTCTTGCAGTTCAAAAATGGTTAAAATGGCTCTGAGCACTATGCGACTTAACTTCTGAGGTCATCAGTCGCCTAGAACTTAGAACTAATTAAACCTAACTAAGCTAAGGACATCACACACATCCATGCCCGAGGCAGGATTCGAACCTGCGACCGTAGCGGTCGCTCGGCTCCAGACTGTAGCGCCTAGAACCGCACAGCCACTCCGGCCGGCTCTTGCAGTTGATGTCCATGGTTTGCCTGGATTCACCCATGATTTACGACGCTTAGGATTCTCAAAATATATCCATTTCTCATCACCTGTCACTATTCGATGGAGAAGCGACTTTGTTTTGTACCTGGAGAGCAGCATTTCGCAAGTGGTCTTTCGATTTGCTTGGTGTCTTTCATTCAGTTCGTGCGGAATCCATTTTCCTCTTTCTGCACCTTTCCCATAACTTTAAACCGAAGAGAAACGTCCTTCTGAGTCACATTCAATTGTTCCGCGAGTTCCTGATGAGTTTATCATCTTCATCCGTTGCAATTTCTTTCCTTGGAACTTTTCCGGTGGATTCCCGCGCTCGTCGTATCTCACGTCAGAATCACCACTTCTGAATTTTTTGAACGACTCGAAACACTGTGCTTTCCCAAGAGCATTTTGCCGAAAGGTTCGACAAGCATTCGATGCGATTCTGCAGCAGTTTTCTTGAAATGATAACAGAAAACTGATGGTATTCACAAATTGTAGTTCGTAGGCACAAAACTCCGACGTATGGAACTTTGGTTACTGTGTGTTGACATTCGTCGTCAGCTGTTACAGGAAGCAGACGGCGCTGCAGACGCGTTCTCACGGGCCCTGTACCATCTACAGGCAAATTCCGGATTCGTACTCGAGCAGCTGGTACCTGCGCCGCCGGCTGGGGTACTCACCGAGTCGTCGGAGGAGGAGGGCGTGCCGCGCACGCTGAGGAAGGCCTCGCTGGAGGTGCGCCGGCCGCTGGTGCGCTCCCAGTCGTCGCTCGAGGTGGCCGTCGCCGTCGTCTGACGCGCCGACGCGAAGCTCAGGTCGTCGCCCGACGAGGTGGCCGGCCGGGTGGCCGCCGAGGCGGCGGAGGCGCTGGGCGTCGAGGCGGAGGGCGGGGGCGGCGGGGGCGGCGCGGGGCCGTCGGCGAGCAGCCAGCTGGCGCGCGAGCTGATGCTCGACACCTCGGACAGCGACTCGGGGGTGGCCAGTGGCGCCAGCCCGAACCACTCGTCGTGCAGGCCGTCCTGCACCGGGCTCGTCACCTGCCGAGAGCCAAGCCAGCCTCACTGTTGACACGGACGGAGCAGCCTCCAACAGCCATATTAACAATTCTCAAGCTTCATCTCACATTCAAACTGTGTGCCGGATCGAGACTCGAATTCAATACCTTTGCCTTTCGCGGGCAAGTGCTCTACCGTCTGAGGTACCCTAAAACGACTCTCGACCCTTCCTCACACCTTTACTTGTTCCAGTACCTTGTCTCCTATCTTCCAAACGTCACTCGTAGGAGAAAGGATATTGCAGATCGTGGCCCAGCCACAGCCTGGGGAGACGAGGTACTCATGGTTGAAATGGTTGAAATGGCTCTGAGCACTAAGGGACTTAACATCTGAGGTCATCAGTCCCCTAGAACTTAGACCTACTTAAACCTAACTAACCTAAGGACATGACACACATAATTGCCCGAGGCAGGATTTGAACCTGTGACCGTAGGAGTCGCGCCGTTCCGGACTGAAGCGCCTAGAACCGCTCGGGCACCATGGCCGGCGGTACTGGTTTCAAGTAACGGTGTGACGACGGGTCGTGAGTTGCGCTTGGGTAGCTCGGTTGGTAGAGCACTTGCCTACAATAATCAAAAGTCCCAAATTCGAGTCTCGGTCTGGCACACAGTATTAATCTGACAAGAAGTTTCATATCAGTGCACACTACACTGCAGGGTGAAAATTTCATTCTGGAAATATCTCCCAGGCTGTGGCTAAGCCCTCTCCGCAATATCCTTTGTTCCAGGAGTGCTACTCCTGCAGGTTTTGCAGGAGAGCTTCTGTAAAGTTTGGGAGATAGTAGCCCGCCTCCTTAGCTGAGTGGTTTGGATGTGCTGACTGACGCAGCACCTGTTACTTAAGGCGCTCATAAAGAAAGGAAAATAAAAATAAAAATCTCATTATGTATAATTTTCATGGCTCTCCCGTGGTTTCCTTCCCTTTATACTTCCTCAACTCATTATAACTCTAGGTTAGCCGTACTGGGAGTAAGATTATACAGGGGCCAACACATGAAGTGCCTTTATCTCTTTATTCTCTCTTAATCCCGTTTTTACTCTCCAGGGGAAGATGACAAACAAAAAAATAGCTCTCTGAGTAGACTGTTCAGACCATAAAACCGACATCCACCATGGAGAAAAAGATAACTGGTCAAGGCCTTTGACTGCCATGCCGCAGGCGCGGGTTCAATTCCCAGTTGGGTCGAAGATTTTTTCCGTTTGGGGACTGGGTGTTGTGTTGCCTACGTCATCACCGACATGCGAGTTGCCCAATGTGGCATCAGCTGATAAGATTTACGACTGGGCGGCCGAACTTCCCGACGCGGAGACACCTCGTCGTCAGTGCCATTTGGATGATAGCAGACGATACGCAGGTGGAAGTAAAGCTGTGAGGACGGGTACTGAGTCGTGCTTGGGCAGCTCGATCATACCTGGCACGGTGGTAACTCAGTGTGTTTGGTCAAACGGTTAGTTGTCCTCTGTAATAAAGAAGCTGAGTGAACTGAATAAAGAAACTGAATGATGAATTGAACGAGTGCCATGGGACACGAGAGGCAACGGCCTTGCCGCAGTGGATACACCGGTTCCCGTGAGATCACCGAAGTTAAGCGCTGTCGGGCGTGGCCGGCACTTGGATGGGTGACCATCCAGGCCGCCATGCGCTGTTGCCGTTTTTCGGGGTGCGCTCAGCCTCGTGATGCCAATTGAGGAGCTACTCGACCGAATAGTCGCGGCTCCGGTCAAAGA
The DNA here is from genome assembly GCF_023898315.1 of Schistocerca nitens. Classification (NCBI taxonomy): domain Eukaryota; kingdom Metazoa; phylum Arthropoda; class Insecta; order Orthoptera; family Acrididae; genus Schistocerca; species Schistocerca nitens. The sequence goes on along the minus strand of NC_064622.1, from coordinate 475,552,484 downwards.
AAACCATCTTAACGACCGGGAGAGCGGTGTGCTGACCACACGCCCCTCCTATCCGCATCCTCACCTCAGGATGACAAGGCGGTCGGATGGTCCCGATGGGCCACTTGTGGCCTGACGACGGAGTGCTTGTGCTTTATGGGACACGAGACGGCCGCCCCGAATCAATGCAACGAACAAAAAGTCGGTAGAGCAATTGCTTGCGAAAGGTAGGGGTCCCGAGTTGGAGCCTCAATCCGGCACACAGTTTTAATCTGCTATGAAGTACACTCCGCTGCAGAGTCGAAATTTCATTCTGGAGTTTTCAACGGCTATTAAAAATTTCTCACAGTCTTTTTTTAAAGATCAAGTGAAGACTGTTACAAGCTAATACCGGCTAATATCGGAAACGGACAAAAATATGGAAGCATCGAAAACAGAATACATTACCGTGCCTAATACGGTGTACGAAAACTGTTGGTATTCAAAACATGTGCCACTCAACTAGGACTGGATAAATACAGATTTTTATACTTTTCATGGGAATGCCATAGCATTCTTCCTGAAACACAGTGCCAAGTTCAGGCACCGATACTGGAAATGGATGACGACCAGGCACACTTCTCTCCAACATAGGCCAGGAACGCTCGATAATATTGAGATCTGGTGGCGCAGTGTTTAGCACACTGCACTCGCATTCGGGACGACGATAGTTCAAACCCGCTTCCGGCCATCCTGATTTAAATTTTCTTTCATTTCCCTAAATCGCTTCAGGCAAAGGCCGGGATGGTTCCTTTGAAAGGGCACAGGCGACATCCTTCCCCATCCTTCGTTAATCCGTTGGGACCGATGACCTCGCTGTTTGGTCTCCTCCCTGAATCAAACAAGTAACCAATCTTGTGCCCACAAAACTAGTCTTGGGACAGGGGTTCTTGTGGTCTTCGAACACAATATCCCCTTTTGGCAACAAACACTACAGTGGGATGGACCTGGTCAGCCAAAATGGTCACATAATCAAATGGTTCAAATGGCTCTGAGCACTATGGGACTTAACTTCTGAGGTCCTCAGTCCCCTAGAACTTAGAACTACTTAAACCTAACTAACCTAAGAACATCACAAACATCCATGCCCGAGGCAGGATTCGAACCTGCGACCGTAACGGTCGCGCAGCTCCAGACTGTAGCGCCTAGAGCCGCTCGGCCACCCCGGCCGGCGCCACATAATCATTGACAGCAATGCTACTTTGCAGAGTAACCATAGGGCCCACAGAATAAGGTATGGTTGTCCAAATCACCACCGAACCTCTTCCATCTATCACCCTTGGGACCTACACTCGGCGAGATGTTCGAAAGTATCTGAAGCACGATTCATCCGACCAAATGACGTCCATCGCTCCACAGTCCAGGTTTTACGATTTCGTCACCACGTTTCCCTGTTACGGGCATTTGCATCACTGATGAACGGTTTTGCAATTCCAGTTCGCCCTACAGTTGCCAACTTATGGACCTCCTTTGTATTGTTTTGCTGCTGACAGGGTTCGCAAGTGCTACATTCAGTTCTGCAATGACTCTTGCTGTTGATGGTCTTATTTGCCGTGACATTGCCCTTCAGTGAGCTTCCGTCACACTCAGGAACTCTCTCGTCGTTGTGACTTAGCGGATGATGTATTCCTGCTTTCGATGTATCGGGTATAAATCTTCGTCACGGTGTCCCTTGAAACACCTTACTCTTCGGCGATCTCGGTTACGGAAGCACCCAACGTACAAGCACCAACAATCTGGCTACGTTAGAATTCACTTAGTTCCGAGGTAATCCACTCACAACTACACAGAACACGTCACGGTGTCCCTTGAAACACCTTACTCTTCGGCGATCTCGGTTACGGAAGCACCCAACATACAAGCACCAACAATCTGGCTACGTTACAATTCACTTAGTTCCGAGGTAATCCACTCACAACTACACAGAACACGTCACGGTGTCCCTTGAAACACCTTACTCTTCGGCGATCTCGGTTACGGAAGCACCCAACGTACAAGCACCAACAATCTGGCTACGTTACAATTCACTTAGTTCCGAGGTAATCCACTCACAACTACACAGAACACGTCACGGTGTCCCTTGAAACACCTTACTCTTCGGCGAACTCGGTTACGGAAGCACCCAACGTACAAGCACCAACAATCTGGCTACGTTACAATTCACTTAGTTCCGAGGTAATCCACTCACAACTACACAGAACACGTCACGGTGTCCCTTGAAACACCTTACTCTTCGACGATCTCGGTTACGGAAGCACCCTACATACAAGCACCAACAATCTGGCTACGTTAGAATTCACTTAGTTCCGAGGTAATCCACTCACAACTACACAGAACACGTCACGGTGTCCCTTGAAACACCTTACTCTTCGGCGATCTCTGTTACGGAAGCACCCAACGTACAAGCACCAACAATCTGGCTACGTTAGAATTCACTTAGTTCCGAGGTAATCCACTCACAACTACACAGAACACGTCACGGTGTCCTTTGAAACACCTTACTCTTCGGCGATCTCGGTTACGGAAGCACCCAACATACAAGCACCAACAATCTGGCTACGTTACAATTCACTTAGTTCCGAGGTAATCCACTCACAACTACACAGAACACGTCACGGTGTCCCTTGAAACACCTTACTCTTCGGCGATCTCGGTTACGGAAGCACCCAACGTACAAGCACCAACAATCTGGCTACGTTAGAATTCACTTAGTTCCGAGGTAATCCACTCACAACTACACAGAACACGTCACGGTGTCCCTTGAAACACCTTACTCTTCGGCGATCTCGGTTACGGAAGCACCCAACTTACAAGCACCAACAATCTGGCTACGTTAGAATTCACTTAGTTCCGAGGTAATCCACTCACAACTACACAGAACACGTCACGGTGTCCCTTGAAACACCTTACTCTTCGGCGATCTCGGTTACGGAAGCACCCAACGTACAAGCACCAACAATCTGGCTACGTTAGAATTCACTTAGTTCCGAGGTAATCCACTCACAACTACACAGAACACGTCACGGTGTCCCTTGAAACACCTTACTCTTCGGCGATCTCGGTTACGGATGCACCCAACATACAAGCACCAACAATCTGGCTACGTTAGAATTCACTTAGTTCCGAGGTAATCCACTCACAACTACACAGAACACGTCACGGTGTCCCTTGAAACACCTTACTCTTCGGCGATCTCGGTTACGGAAGCACCCAACGTACAAGCACCAACAATCTGGCTACGTTACAATTCACTTAATTCCGAGGTAATCCACTCACAACTACACAGAACACGTCACGGTGTCCCTTGAAACACCTTACTCTTCGGCGATCTCGGTTACGGAAGCACCCAACGTACAAGCACCAACAATCTGGCTACGTTAGAATTCACTTAGTTCCGAGGTAATCCACTCACAACTACACAGAACACGTCACGGTGTCCCTTGAAACACCTTACTCTTCGGCGATCTCGGTTACGGATGCACCCAACATACAAGCACCAACAATCTGGCTACGTTAGAATTCACTTAGTTCCGAGGTAATCCACTCACAACTACACAGAACACGTCACGGTGTCCCTTAAAACACCTTACTCTTCGGCGATCTCGGTTACGGAAGCACCCAACGTACAAGCACCAACAATCTGGCTACGTTAGAATTCACTTAGTTCCGAGGTAATCCACTCACAACTACACAGAACACGTCACGGTGTCCCTTGAAACACCTTACTCTTCGGCGATCTCGGTTACGGAAGCACCCAACATACAAGCACCAACAATCTGGCTACGTTAGAATTCACTTAGTTCCGAGGTAATCCACTCACAACTACACAGAACACGTCACGGTGTCCCTTGAAACACCTTACTCTTCGGCGATCTCGGTTACGGAAGCACCCAACGTACAAGCACCAACAATCTGGCTACGTTAGAATTCACTTAGTTCCGAGGTAATCCACTCATAACTACACAGAACACGTCACGGTGTCCCTTGAAACACCTTACTCTTCGGCGATCTCGGTTACGGAAGCACCCAACGTACAAGCACCAACAATCTGGCTACGTTAGAATTCACTTAGTTCCGAGGTAATCCACTCACAACTACACAGAACACGTCACGGTGTCCCTTGAAACACCTTACTCTTCGGCGATCTCGGTTACGGAAGCACCCAACATACAAGCACCAACAATCTGGCTACGTTAGAATTCACTTAGTTCCGAGGTAATCCACTCACAACTACACAACTACACAGAACACGTCACGGTGTCCCTTGAAACACCTTGGAAGCACCCAACATACAAGCACCAACAATCTGGCTACGTTAGAATTCACTTAGTTCCGAGGTAATCCACTCACAACTACACAGAACACGTCACGGTGTCCCTTGAAACACCTTACTCTTCGGCGATCTCGGTTACGGAAGCACCCAACGTACAAGCACCAACAATCTGGCTACGTTAGAATTCACTTAGTTCCGAGGTAATCCACTCACAACTACACAGAACACGTCACGGTGTCCCTTGAAACACCTTACTCTTCGGCGATCTCGGTTACGGATGCACCCAACATACAAGCACCAACAATCTGGCTACGTTAGAATTCACTTAGTTCCGAGGTAATCCACTCACAACTACACAGAACACGTCACGGTGTCCCTTGAAACACCTTACTCTTCGGCGATCTCGGTTACGGAAGCACCCAACGTACAAGCACCAACAATCTGGCTACGTTAGAATTCACTTAGTTCCGAGGTAATCCACTCACAACTACACAGAACACGTCACGGTGTCCCTTGAAACACCTTACTCTTCGGCGATCTCGGTTACGGAAGCACCCAACATACAAGCACCAACAATCTGGCTACGTTAGAATTCACTTAGTTCCGAGGTAATCCACTCACAACTACACAGAACACGTCACGGTGTCCCTTGAAACACCTTACTCTTCGGCGATCTCGGTTACGGAAGCACCCAACGTACAAGCACCAACAATCTGGCTACGTTAGAATTCACTTAGTTCCGAGGTAATCCACTCATAACTACACAGAACACGTCACGGTGTCCCTTGAAACACCTTACTCTTCGGCGATCTCGGTTACGGAAGCACCCAACGTACAAGCACCAACAATCTGGCTACGTTAGAATTCACTTAGTTCCGAGGTAATCCACTCACAACTACACAGAACACGTCACGGTGTCCCTTGAAACACCTTACTCTTCGGCGATCTCGGTTACGGAAGCACCCAACATACAAGCACCAACAATCTGGCTACGTTAGAATTCACTTAGTTCCGAGGTAATCCACTCACAACTACACAACTACACAGAACACGTCACGGTGTCCCTTGAAACACCTTGGAAGCACCCAACATACAAGCACCAACAATCTGGCTACGTTAGAATTCACTTAGTTCCGAGGTAATCCACTCACAACTACACAGAACACGTCACGGTGTCCCTTGAAACAATTTACTCTTCGGCGATCTCGGTTACGGAAGCACCCAACGTACAAGCACCAACAATCTGGCTACGTTAGAATTCACTTAGTTCCGAGGTAATCCACTCACAACTACACAGAACACGTCACGGTGTCCCTTGAAACACCTTACTCTTCGGCGATCTCGGTTACGGATGCACCCAACATACAAGCACCAACAATCTGGCTACGTTAGAATTCACTTAGTTCCGAGGTAATCCACTCACAACTACACAGAACACGTCACGGTGTCCCTTGAAACACCTTACTCTTCGGCGATCTCGGTTACGGAAGCACCCAACGTACAAGCACCAACAATCTGGCTACGTTAGAATTCACTTAGTTCCGAGGTAATCCACTCACAACTACACAGAACACGTCACGGTGTCCCTTGAAACACCTTACTCTTCGGCGATCTCGGTTACGGAAGCACCCAACATACAAGCACCAACAATCTGGCTACGTTAGAATTCACTTAGTTCCGAGGTAATCCACTCACAACTACACAGAACACGTCACGGTGTCCCTTGAAACACCTTACTCTTCGGCGATCTCGGTTACGGAAGCACCCAACGTACAAGCACCAACAATCTGGCTACGTTAGAATTCACTTAGTTCCGAGGTAATCCACTCATAACTACACAGAACACATCACGGTGTCCCTTGAAACACCTTACTCTTCGGCGATCTCGGTTACGGAAGCACCCAACATACAAGCACCAACAATCTGGCTACGTTAGAATTCACTTAGTTCCGAGGTAATCCACTCACAACTACACAGAACACGTCACGGTGTCCCTTGAAACACCTTACTCTTCGGCGATCTCGGTTACGGATGCACCCAACATACAAGCACCAACAATCTGGCTACGTTAGAATTCACTTAGTTCCGAGGTAATCCACTCACAACTACACAGAACACGTCACGGTGTCCCTTGAAACACCTTACTCTTCGGCGATCTCGGTTACGGAAGCACCCAACGTACAAGCACCAACAATATGGCTACGTTAGAATTCACTTAGTTCCGAGGTAATCCACTCACAACTACACAGAACACGTTACGGTGTCCCTTGAAACACCTTACTCTTCGGCGATCTCGGTTACGGATGCACCCAACATACAAGCACCAACAATCTGGCTACGTTAGAATTCACTTAGTTCCGAGGTAATCCACTCACAACTACACAGAACACGTCACGGTGTCCCTTGAAACACCTTACTCTTCGGCGATCTCGGTTACGGAAGCACCCAACGTACAAGCACCAACAATCTGGCTACGTTAGAATTCACTTAGTTCCGAGGTAATCCACTCACAACTACACAGAACACGTCACGGTGTCCCTTGAAACACCTTACTCTTCGGCGATTTCGGTTACGGAAGCACCCAACATACAAGCACCAACAATCTGGCTACGGTAGAATTCACTTAGTTCCGAGGTAATCCACTCACAACTACACAGAACACGTCACGGTGTCCCTTGAAACACCTTACTCTTCGGCGATCTCGGTTACGGAAGCACCCAACGTACAAGCACCAACAATCTGGCTACGTTAGAATTCACTTAGTTCCGAGGTAATCCACTCATAACTACACAGAACACGTCACGGTGTCCCTTGAAACACCTTACTCTTCGGCGATCTCGGTTACGGAAGCACCCAACGTACAAGCACCAACAATCTGGCTACGTTAGAATTCACTTAGTTCCGAGGTAATCCACTCACAACTACACAACTACACAGAACACGTCACGGTGTCCCTTGAAACACCTTGGAAGCACCCAACATACAAGCACCAACAATCTGGCTACGTTAGAATTCACTTAGTTCCGAGGTAATCCACTCACAACTACACAGAACACGTCACGGTGTCCCTTGAAACACCTAACTCTTCGGCGATCTCGGTTACGGAAGCACCCAACGTACAAGCACCAACAATCTGGCTACGTTAGAATTCACTTAGTTCCGAGGTAATCCACTCACAACTACACAACTACACAGAACACGTCACGGTGTCCCTTGAAACACCTTACTCTTCGGCGATCTCGGTTACGGAAGCACCCAACATACAAGCACCAACAATCTGGCTACGTTAGAATTCACTTAGTTCCGAGGTAATCCACTCACAACTACACAGAACACGTCACGGTGTCCCTTGAAACACCTTACTCTTCGGCGATCTCGGTTACGGAAGCACCCAACGTACAAGCACCAACAATCTGGCTACGTTAGAATTCACTTAGTTCCGAGGTAATCCACTCACAACTACACAGAACACGTCACGGTGTCCCTTGAAACACCTTACTCTTCGGCGATCTCGGTTACGGATGCACCCAACGTACAAGCACCAACAATCTGGCTACGTTAGAATTCACTTAGTTCCGAGGTAATCCACTCACAACTACACAGAACACGTCACGGTGTCCCTTGAAACACCTTACTCTTCGGCGATCTCGGTTACGAAAGCACCCAACGTACAAGCACCAACAATCTGGCTACGTTAGAATTCACTTAGTTCCGAGGTAATCCACTCACAACTACACAGAACACGTCACGGTGTCCCTTGAAACACCTTACTCTTCGGCGATCTCGGTTACGGAAGCACCCAACACACAAGCACCAACAATCTGGCTACGTTAGAATTCACTTAGTTCCGAGGTAATCCACTCACAACTACACAGAACACGTCACGGTGTCCCTTGAAACACCTTACTCTTCGGCGATCTCGGTTACGGAAGCACCCAACTTACAAGCACCAACAATCTGGCTACGTTAGAATTCACTTAGTTCCGAGGTAATCCACTCACAACTACACAGAACACGTCACGGTGTCCCTTGAAACACCTTACTCTTCGGCGATCTCGGTTACGGAAGCACCCAACGTACAAGCACCAACAATCTGGCTACGTTAGAATTCACTTAGATCCGAGGTAATCCACTCATAACTACACAGAACACGTCACGGTGTCCCTTGAAACACCTTACTCTTCGGCGATCTCGGTTACGGAAGCACCCAACATACAAGCACCAACAATCTGGCTACGTTAGAATTCACTTAGTTCCGAGGTAATCCACTCACAACTACACAGAACACGTCACGGTGTCCCTTGAAACACCTTACTCTTCGGCGATCTCGGTTACGGAAGCACCCAACGTACAAGCACGAACAATCTGGCTACGTTAGAATTCACTTAGTTCCGAGGTAATCCACTCACAACTACACAGAACACGTCACGGTGTCCCTTGAAACACCTTACTCTTCGGCGATCTCGGTTACGGATGCACCCAACATACAAGCACCAACAATCTGGCTACGTTAGAATTCACTTAGTTCCGAGGTAATCCACTCACAACTACACAGAACACGTCACGGTGTCCCTTGAAACACCTTACTCTTCGGCGATCTCGGTTACGGAAGCACCCAACGTACAAGCACCAACAATCTGGCTACGTTAGAATTCACTTAGTTCCGAGGTAATCCACTCACAACTACACAGAACACGTCACGGTGTCCCTTGAAACACCTTACTCTTCGGCGATCTCGGTTACGGATGCACCCAACATACAAGCACCAACAATCTGGCTACGTTAGAATTCACTTAGTTCCGAGGTAATCCACTCACAACTACACAGAACACGTCACGGTGTCCCTTGAAACACCTTACTCTTCGGCGATCTCGGTTACGGAAGCACCCAACGTACAAGCACCAACAATCTGGCTACGTTAGAATTCACTTAGTTCCGAGGTAATCCACTCACAACTACACAGAACACGTCACGGTGTCCCTTGAAACACCTTACTCTTCGGCGATCTCGGTTACGGAAGCACCCAACATACAAGCACCAACAATCTGGCTACGTTAGAATTCACTTAGTTCCGAGGTAATCCACTCACAACTACACAGAACACGACACGGTGTCCCTTGAAACACCTTACTCTTCGGCGATCTCGGTTACGGAAGCACCCAACTTACAAGCACCAACAATCTGGCTACGTTAGAATTCACTTAGTTCCGAGGTAATCCACTCACAACTACACAGAACACGTCACGGTGTCCCTTGAAACACCTTACTCTTCGGCGATCTCGGTTACGGAAGCACCCAACGTACAAGCACCAACAATCTGGCTACGTTAGAATTCACTTAGTTCCGAGGTAATCCACTCACAACTACACAGAACACGTCACGGTGTCCCTTGAAACACCTTACTCTTCGGCGATCTCGGTTACGGAAGCACCCAACATACAAGCACCAACAATCTGGCTACGTTAGAATTCACTTAGTTCCGAGGTAATCCACTCACAACTACACAGAACACGTCACGGTGTCCCTTGAAACACCTTACTCTTCGGCGATCTCGGTTACGGAAGCACCCAACGTACAAGCACCAACAATCTGGCTACGTTAGAATTCACTTAGTTCCGAGGTAATCCACTCACAACTACACAGAACACGTCACGGTGTCCCTTGAAACACCTTACTCTTCGGCGATCTCGGTTACGGAAGCACCCAACGTACAAGCACCAACAATCTGGCTACGTTAGAATTCACTTAGTTCCGAGGTAATCCACTCACAACTACACAGAACACGTCACGGTGTCCCTTGAAACACCTTACTCTTCGGCGATCTCGGTTACGGATGCACCCAACATACAAGCACCAACAATCTGGCTACGTTAGAATTCACTTAGTTCCGAGGTAATCCACTCACAACTACACAGAACACGTCACGGTGTCCCTTGAAACACCTTACTCTTCGGCGATCTCGGTTACGGAAGCACCCAACGTACAAGCACCAACAATCTGGCTACGTTAGAATTCACTTAGTTCCGAGGTAATCCACTCACAACTACACAGAACACGTCACGGTGTCCCTTGAAACACCTTACTCTTCGGCGATCTCGGTTACGGAAGCACCCAACATACAAGCACCAACAATCTGGCTACGTTAGAATTCACTTAGTTCCGAGGTAATCCACTCACAACTACACAGAACACGTCACGGTGTCCCTTGAAACACCTTACTCTTCGGCGATCTCGGTTACGGAAGCACCCAACGTACAAGCACCAACAATCTGGCTACGTTAGAATTCACTTAGTTCCGAGGTAATCCACTCATAACTACACAGAACACGTCACGGTGTCCCTTGAAACACCTTACTCTTCGGCGATCTCGGTTACGGAAGCACCCAACGTACAAGCACCAACAATCTGGCTACGTTAGAATTCACTTAGTTCCGAGGTAATCCACTCACAACTACACAACTACACAGAACACGTCACGGTGTCCCTTGAAACACCTTACTCTTCGGCGATCTCGGTTACGGAAGCACCCAACGTACAAGCACCAACAATCTGGCTACGTTAGAATTCACTTAGTTCCGAGGTAATCCACTCATAACTACACAGAACACGTCACGGTGTCCCTTGAAACACCTTACTCTTCGGCGATCTCGGTTACGGAAGCACCCAACATACAAGCACCAACAATCTGGCTACGTTAGAATTCACTTAGTTCCGAGGTAATCCACTCACAACTACACAGAACACGTCACGGTGTCCCTTGAAACACCTTACTCTTCGGCGATCTCGGTTACGGATGCACCCAACATACAAGCACCAACAATCTGGCTACGTTAGAATTCACTTAGTTCCGAGGTAATCCACTCACAACTACACAGAACACGTCACGGTGTCCCTTGAAACACCTTACTCTTCGGCGATCTCGGTTACGGAAGCACCCAACGTCCAACCACCAACAATCTGGCTACGTTAGAATTCACTTAGTTCCGAGGTAATCCACTAATAACTACACAGAACACGTCACGGTGTCCCTTGAAACACCTTACTCTTTGGCGATCTCGGTTACGGAAGCACCCAACATACAAGCACCAACAATCTGGCTACGTTAGAATTCACTTAGTTCCGAGGTAATCCACTCACAACTACACAGAACACGTCACGGTGTCCCTTGAAACACCTTACTCTTCGGCGATCTCGGTTACGGAAGCACCCAACGTACAAGCACCAACAATCTGGCTACGTTAGAATTCACTTAGTTCCGAGGTAATCCACTCACAACTACACAGAACACGTCACGGTGTCCTTTGAAACACCTTACTCTTCGGCGATCTCGGTTACGGAAGCACCCAACATACAAGCACCAACAATCTGGCTACGTTAGAATTCACTTAGTTCCGAGGTAATCCACTCACAACTACACAACTACACAGAACACGTCACGGTGTCCCTTGAAACACCTTACTCTTCGGCGATCTCGGTTACGGAAGCACCCAACATACAAGCACCAACAATCTGGCTACGTTAGAATTCACTTAGTTCCGAGGTAATCCACTCACAACTACACAGAACACGTCACGGTGTCCCTTGAAACACCTTACTCTTCGGCGATCTCGGTTACGGAAGCAGCCAACGTACAAGCACCAACAATCTGGCTACGTTAGAATTCACTTAGTTCCGAGGTAATCCACTCACAACTACACAGAACACGTCACGGTGTCCCTTGAAACACCTTACTCTTCGGCGATCTCGGTTACGGAAGCAGCCAACGTACAAGCACCAACAATCTGGCTACGTTAGAATTCACTTAGTTCCGAGGTAATCCACTCACAACTACACAGAACACGTCACGGTGTCCCTTGAAACACCTTACTCTTTGGCGATCTCGGTTACGGAAGCACCCAACGTACAAGCACCAACAATCTGGCTACGTTAGAATTCACTTAGTTCCGAGGTAATCCACTCACAACTACACAGAACACGTCACGGTGTCCCTTGAAACACCTTACTCTTCGGCGATCTCGGTTACGGAAGCACCCAACATACAAGCACCAACAATCTGGCTACGTTAGAATTCACTTAGTTCCGAGGTAATCCACTCACAACTACACAACTACACAGAACACGTCACGGTGTCCCTTGAAACACCTTACTCTTCGGCGATCTCGGTTACGGAAGCACCCAACATACAAGCACCAACAATCTGGCTACGTTAGAATTCACTTAGTTCTGAGGTAATCCACTCACAACTACACAACTACACAGAACACGTCACGGTGTCTCTTGAAACACCTTACTCTTCGGCGATCTCGGTTACGGAAGCACCCAACGTACAAGCACCAACAATCTGGCTACGTTAGAAATCACTTAGTTCCGAGGTAATCCACTCATAACTACACAGAACACGTCACGGTGTCCCTTGAAACACCTTACTCTTCGGCGATCTCGGTTACGGAAGCACCCAACATACAAGCACCAACAATCTGGCTACGTTAGAATTCACTTAGTTCCGAGGTAATCCACTCACAACTACACAGAACACGTCACGGTGTCCCTTGAAACACCTTACTCTTCGGCGATCTCGGTTACGGATGCACCCAACATACAAGCACCAACAATCTGGCTACGTTAGAATTCACTTAGTTCCGAGGTAATCCACTCACAACTACACAGAACACGTCACGGTGTCCCTTGAAACACCTTACTCTTCGGCGATCTCGGTTACGGAAGCACCCAACGTCCAAGCACCAACAATCTGGCTACGTTAGAATTCACTTAGTTCCGAGGTAATCCACTCATAACTACACAGAACACGTCACGGTGTCTCTTGAAACACCTTACTCTTCGGCGATCTCGGTTACGGAAGCACCCAACATACAAGCACCAACAATCTGGCTACGTTAGAATTCACTTAGTTCCGAGGTAATCCACTCACAACTACACAGAACACGTCACGGTGTCCCTTGAAACACCTTACTCTTCGGCGATCTCGGTTACGGAAGCACCCAACGTACAAGCACCAACAATCTGGCTACGTTAGAATTCACTTAGTTCCGAGGTAATCCACTCACAACTACACAGAACACGTCACGGTGTCCTTTGAAACACCTTACTCTTCGGCGATCTCGGTTACGGAAGCACCCAACATACAAGCACCAACAATCTGGCTACGTTAGAATTCACTTAGTTCCGAGGTAATCCACTCACAACTACACAACTACACAGAACACGTCACGGTGTCCCTTGAAACACCTTACTCTTCGGCGATCTCGGTTACGGAAGCACCCAACATACAAGCACCAACAATCTGGCTACGTTAGAATTCACTTAGTTCCGAGGTAATCCACTCACAACTACACAGAACACGTCACGGTGTCCCTTGAAACACCTTACTCTTCGGCGATCTCGGTTACGGAAGCAGCCAACGTACAAGCACCAACAATCTGGCTACGTTAGAATTCACTTAGTTCCGAGGTAATCCACTCACAACTACACAGAACACGTCACGGTGTCCCTTGAAACACCTTACTCTTCGGCGATCTCGGTTACGGAAGCACCCAACATACAAGCACCAACAATCTGGCTACGTTAGAATTCACTTAGTTCCGAGGTAATCCACTCACAACTACACAGAACACGTCACGGTGTCCCTTGAAACACCTTACTCTTCGGCGATCTCGGTTACGGAAGCACCCAACATACAAGCACCAACAATCTGGCTACGTTAGAATTCACTTAGTTCCGAGGTAATCCACTCACAACTACACAGAACACGTCACGGTGTCCCTTGAAACACCTTACTCTTCGGCGATCTCGGTTACGGAAGCACCCAACATACAAGCACCAACAATCTGGCTACGTTAGAATTCACTTAGTTCCGAGGTAATCCACTCACAACTACACAGAACACGTCACGGTGTCCCTTGAAACACCTTACTCTTCGGCGATCTCGGTTACGGAAGCACCCAACGTACAAGCACCAACAATCTGGCTACGTTAGAATTCACTTAGTTCCGAGGTAATCCACTCACAACTACACAGAACACGTCACGGTGTCCCTTGAAACACCTTACTCTTCGGCGATCTCGGTTACGGAAGCACCCAACGTACAAGCACCAACAATCTGGCTACGTTAGAATTCACTTAGTTCCGAGGTAATCCACTCACAACTACACAGAACACGTCACGGTGTCCCTTGAAACACCTTACTCTTCGGCGATCTCGGTTACGGAAGCACCCAACGTACAAGCACCAACAATCTGGCTACGTTAGAATTCACTTAGTTCCGAGGTAATCCACTCACAACTACACAGAACACGTCACGGTGTCCCTTGAAACACCTTACTCTTCGGCGATCTCGGTTACGGAAGCACCCAACGTACAAGCACCAACAATCTGGCTACGTTAGAATTCACTTAGTTCCGAGGTAATCCACTCACAACTACACAGAACACGTCACGGTGTCCCTTGAAACACCTTACTCTTCGGCGATCTCGGTTACGGAAGCACCCAACATACAAGCACCAACAATCTGGCTACGTTAGAATTCACTTAGTTCCGAGGTAATCCACTCATAACTACACAGAACACGTCACGGCGTCCCTTGAAACACCTTACTCTTCGGCGATCTCGGTTACGGAAGCACCCAACATACAAGCACCAACAATCTGGCTACGTTAGAATTCACTTAGTTCCGAGGTAATCCACTCACAACTACACAACTACACAGAACACGTCACGGTGTCCCTTGAAACACCTTACTCTTCGGCGATCTCGGTTACGGAAGCACCCAACATACAAGCACCAACAATCTGGCTACGTTAGAATTCACTTAGTTCCGAGGTAATCCACTCACAACTACACAACTACACAGAACACGTCACGGTGTCCCTTGAAACACCTTACTCTTCGGCGATCTCGGTTACGGAAGCACCCAACATACAAGCACCAACAATCTGGCTACGTTAGAATTCACTTAGTTCCGAGGTAATCCACTCACAACTACACAGAACACGTCACGGTGTCCCTTGAAACACCTTACTCTTCGGCGATCTCGGTTACGGAAGCACCCAACATACAAGCACCAACAATCTGGCTACGTTAGAATTCACTTAGTTCCGAGGTAATCCACTCACAACTACACAGAACACGTCACGGTGTCCCTTGAAACACCTTACTCTTCGGCGATCTCGGTTACGGAAGCACCCAACATACAAGCACCAACAATCTGGCTACGTTAGAATTCACTTTGTTCCGAGGTAATCCACTCACAACTACACAGAACACGTCACGGTGTCCCTTGAAACACCTTACTCTTCGGCGATCTCGGTTACGGAAGCACCCAACGTACAAGCACCAACAATCTGGCTACGTTAGAATTCACTTAGTTCCGAGGTAATCCACTCACAACTACACAGAACACGTCACGGTGTCCCTTGAAACACCTTACTCTTCGGCGATCTCGGTTACGGAAGCACCCAACGTACAAGCACCAACAATCTGGCTACGTTAGAATTCACTTAGTTCCGAGGTAATCCACTCACAACTACACAGAACACGTCACGGTGTCCCTTGAAACACCTTACTCTTCGGCGATCTCGGTTACGGAAGCACCCAACGTACAAGCACCAACAATCTGGCTACGTTAGAATTCACTTAGTTCCGAGGTAATCCACTCATAACTACACAGAACACGTCACGGCGTCCCTTGAAACACCTTACTCTTCGGCGATCTCGGTTACGGAAGCACCCAACATACAAGCACCAACAATCTGGCTACGTTAGAATTCACTTAGTTCCGAGGTAATCCACTCACAACTACACAGAACACGTCACGGTGTCCCTTGAAACACCTTACTCTTCGGCGATCTCGGTTACGGAAGCACCCAACGTACATGCACCAACAATCTGGCTACGTTAGAATTCACTTAGTTCCGAGGTAATCCACTCACAACTACACAGAACACGTCACGGTGTCCCTTGAAACACCTTACTCTTCGGCGATCTCGGTTACGGAAGCACCCAACATACAAGCACCAACAATCTGGCTACGTTAGAATTCACTTAGTTCCGAGGTAATCCACTCACAACTACACAACTACACAGAACACGTCACGGTGTCCCTTGAAACACCTTACTCTTTGGCGATCTCGGTTACGGAAGCACCCAACATACAAGCACCAACAATCTGGCTACGTTAGAATTCACTTAGTTCCGAGGTAATCCACTCACAACTACACAGAACACGTCACGGTGTCCCTTGAAACACCTTACTCTTCGGCGATCTCGGTTACGGAAGCACCCAACATACAAGCACCAACAATCTGGCTACGTTAGAATTCACTTAGTTCCGAGGTAATCCACTCACAATTACACAACTACACAGAACACGTCACGGTGTCCCTTGAAACACCTTACTCTTCGGCGATCTCGGTTACGGAAGCCCCCTACGTACAAGCACCAACAATCTGGCTACGTTAGAATTCACTTAGTTCCGAGGTAATCCACTCACAACTACACAGAACACGTCACGGTGTCCCTTGAAACACCTTACTCTTCGGCGATCTCGGTTACGGAAGCACCCAACGTACAAGCACCAACAATCTGGCTACGTTAGAATTCACTTAGTTCCGAGGTAATCCACTCACAACTACACAGAACACGTCACGTTGTCCCTTGAAACACCTTACTCTTCGGCGATCTCGGTTACGGAAGCACCCAACATACAAGCACCAACAATCTGGCTACGTTAGAATTCACTTAGTTCCGAGGTAATCCACTCACAACTACACAACTACACAGAACACGTCACGGTGTCCCTTGAAACACCTTACTCTTCGGCGATCTCGGTTACGGAAGCACCCAACATACAAGCACCAACAATCTGGCTACGTTAGAATTCACTTAGTTCCGAGGTAATCCACTCACAACTACACAGAACACGTCACGGTGTCCCTTGAAACACCTTACTCTTCGGCGATCTCGGTTACGGAAGCACCCAACATACAAGCACCAACAATCTGGCTACGTTAGAATTCACTTAGTTCCGAGGTAATCCACTCACAACTACACAACTACACAGAACACGTCACGGTGTCCCTTGAAACACCTTACTCTTCGGCGATCTCGGTTACGGAAGCACCCAACGTACAAGCACCAACAATCTGGCTACGTTAGAATCCACTTAGTTCCGAGGTAATCCACTCACAACTACACAGAACACGTCACGGTGTCCCTTGAAACACCTTACTCTTCGGCGATCTCGGTTACGGATGCACCCAACATACAAGCACCAACAATCTGGCTACGTTAGAATTCACTTAGTTCCGAGGTAATCCACTCACAACTACACAACTACACAGAACACGTCACGGTGTCCCTTGAAACACCTTACTCTTCGGCGATCTCGGTTACGGAAGCACCCAACATACAAGCACCAACAATCTGGCTACGTTAGAATTCACTTAGTTCCGAGGTAATCCACTCACAACTACACAGAACACGTCACGGTGTCCCTTGAAACACCTTACTCTTCGGCGATCTCGGTTACGGAAGCACCCAACGTACAAGCACCAACAATCTGGCTACGTTAGAATTCACTTAGTTCCGAGGTAATCCACTCACAACTACACAGAACACGTCACGGTGTCCCTTGAAACACCTTACTCTTCGGCGATCTCGGTTACGGAAGCACCCAACATACAAGCACCAACAATCTGGCTACGTTAGAATTCACTTAGTTCCGAGGTAATCCACTCACAACTACACAACTACACAGAACACGTCACGGTGTCCCTTGAAACACCTTACTCTTCGGCGATCTCGGTTACGGAAGCACCCAACATACAAGCACCAACAATCTGGCTACGTTAGAATTCACTTAGTTCCGAGGTAATCCACTCACAACTACACAGAACACGTCACGGTGTCCCTTGAAACACCTTACTCTTCGGCGATCTCTGTTACGGAAGCACCCAACTTACAAGCACCAACAATCTGGCTACGTTAGAATTCACTTAGTTCCGAGGTAATCCACTCACAACTACACAGAACACGTCACGGTGTCCCTTGAAACACCTTACTCTTCGGCGATCTCGGTTACGGAAGCACCCAACGTACAAGCACCAACAATCTGGCTACGTTAGAATTCACTTAGTTCCGAGGTAATCCACTCACAACTACACAACTACACAGAACACGTCACGGTGTCCCTTGAAACACCTTACTCTTCGGCGATCTCGGTTACGGAAGCACCCAACATACAAGCACCAACAATCTGGCTACGTTAGAATTCACTTAGTTCCGAGGTAATCCACTCACAACTACACAGAACACGTCACGGTGTCCCTTGAAACACCTTACTCTTCGGCGATCTCGGTTACGGAAGCACCCAACATACAAGCACCAACAATCTGGCTACGTTAGAATTCACTTAGTTCCGAGGTAATCCACTCACAACTACACAGAACACGTCACGGTGTCCCTTGAAACACCTTACTCTTCGGCGATCTCGGTTACGGAAGCACCCAACGTACAAGCACCAACAATCTGGCTACGTTAGAATTCACTTAGTTCCGAGGTAATCCACTCACAACTACACAGAACACGTCACGGTGTCCCTTGAAACACCTTACTCTTCGGCGATCTCGGTTACGGAAGCACCCAACGTACAAGCACCAACAATCTGGCTACGTTAGAATTCACTTAGTTCCGAGGTAATCCACTCACAACTACACAGAACACGTCACGGTGTCCCTTGAAACACCTTACTCTTCGGCGATCTCGGTTACGGAAGCACCCAACATACAAGCACCAACAATCTGGCTACGTTAGAATTCACTTTGTTCCGAGGTAATCCACTCACAACTACACAGAACACGTCACGGTGTCCCTTGAAACACCTTACTCTTCGGCGATCTCGGTTACGGAAGCACCCAACGTACAAGCACCAACAATCTGGCTACGTTAGAATTCACTTAGTTCCGAGGTAATCCACTCACAACTACACAGAACACGTCACGGTGTCCCTTGAAACACCTTACTCTTCGGCGATCTCGGTTACAGAAGCACCCAACGTACATGCACCAACAATCTGGCTACGTTAGAATTCTCTAAGTTCCGAGGTAATCCACTCACAACTACACAGAACACTCTTCTGACCACGAGTGACACATACAACGTATTGGCGACACTGCACACGAGCCGTGCAGGCTTCACTGGCATCTGCGTTTATGATCAAGCATGCATTTCCCGCGTGTTTCCATATTTCTGCCCAACCACTGTGCATCACTCCCTCGCCTTCTCGTTGTTACAGTTACGGACCCATCGACGTCTTCTAACGCTAACTGGTATATTATTACTGCCGAGAAGCATTTACCGTATTCAAGTAATGAAGACGACTGTATAAGAGTTTCATTTGTTAATCGGAAATACGGTGAATCACGACCTAAACGAAATTCTGTACTCCTAAGGTTTTAGCACCAGCAGAGAGCAGAGCCTGACCGGATGTTTCCTGCACAGATGAAAGCGACGACAACGGGACAGGAGGTAAAACTTTAATTAATTTCCACCGAAGTCCGGTAGCCTTCATGCCAAATAGGAATCTAGATCCCAAGCACTATGGGGAAAATGAGACCGGGAAGCATCCTGAGAAGGGTGTAGCTCTACGTTTAGAGAACAATGGAAAAAACTAGTAGAAGCCGACCTCAGGTTGCGTTTCGTGAGCCTGCGACTTACCGCAGTGGATAGATTATAGAAAGGCAACGCTACGTTTATAGTATTTGTATACGCAGCGTAAGCTTTTGACAATGTGGTCTGGACTACACCCTCTGAAAATCGGAAGACAGCAGGGATATAATACAGCGAGGGGAAGCTTTTCTACAGTTTGTAGTGAAACCACATTGCAGAGATAAGAGGCGAAGAACACGGAAGCTAAGCAGTACTTGAGAAGGGAGTGATGTGGGGTCGTAGACTGTTCCCCATGTTATTCAAACTGCACATTGAGTCAGTTATGAACGAAACCAAGGAGGGATTTGGAGAAAGAATTAAAGTTCAGAGAGAAGAATAAAAAGTTTTGAAGTTTGCCGATGACAGTGCAGTGCTGTCAGGAACAGCAAAGGGACTGAAAGAGCGTAGAACGGAGTGGGAAGTCTCCTGAAACGAGGTTGTAAGTCGTGTTAAATGTGACGACACTGGAATTAGGTATGGAAATGAAACAATAGAAACAGTAAATGAGTTTTGTTACTTGACCAGAATAACTCTTAAGCAGAGATGTTATAAAATCCCGACTGGCAATAGCACGAATGGATTTCTGACAAAAAAATTATGTGACTTCGAATTTAAATTCAAGTGTTACAGTCTCTTTTTTTTTTACGTTATTTGCGTGGAGTGCAGCCTTCTATGCAAATGAAACATGGAGAATAAATATTTCAGACAAGAAGAAAATAGAAGCTTTTGAAATGCGATGTTAGGGAAGAATACTGAAGATAAGGTGCGTCGATTGAATATCTACTGAGGAAGTACACCTATTGATTCATACTGGTGAGGAAAGAAATTTGTGCCACAACTTGACTAAAAGAAAGAATCGGTTGATAGGACATAACATTACGCATAAAGACGACTTGACCATAGTAAAACGCTCAGATCGATGAGGGGTTTCAGTACATATACGGGTCTGAAGATGGCGCAGTCTAGCATGCAGAGCTGCATCAAACCAATCTTTGAATTGAGGATCACAACAACAGCATCGTAGCTCAACATCTCGGCAGAGCGCACACCGTTACCCGTTCTACTCGCATCACTGTCTGGTATTTCATCGGTAACGAACACGGGCTGTGTGCTCACGCCGATACAGCAGTGCAATCACACACTGTTCTCCACGTTCTGCTTTTTATGTCGTACCAAGAATACACAAAAGTGTGGTAGCACAACAGTTTTAAGTACCACCTGGAAAAAGTAAAGAGCAAAACCGAAATTGTAATTCTTCAGGCTTACCCGGCGAGGCGTTGTCATGTTGAACAATCGAATTACTGCCGGTTATTCGCGTCTTTCTTGCACGACATTTCAACTCATAGTCTGCTTCAAGTGCTGTCTGATACTGATTATAGTGCGGAATGCCGCCTCAGTGACCGAGCGGTTCTAGGCGCTACATTCTGGAACCGCGCGACCGCTACGGTCGCAGGTTCGAATCCTGTCTCGGGCATGGATGTGTGCGATGTCCTTAGGTTAGTTAAAGTAGTTCTAAGTTGTAGGGGACTGATGACCTCAGAAGTTAAGTCCCGTGCCATGTGAACCATTTGAGCCTAGTGCGAAACGAGTCCTGCATTTCTACATCTTTACTAGATATTCGATCGACGCACCTTATCTTCAGTATTCTTTCGTAACACCGCATTTCAAAAGCTTCTATTTTCTTCTTGGTTGAACTGTTTGTTGTTTATGTTCCACTTGCCCCAAAGGCTACACTCCGAGTAACTGACGTCAAAAAATACTTTCTAACAAATTTAAATTCGATGTCAACGAATCTCCCTTTTTTCAGAAATTCTTATTCAACATAACAAAACCGAAATTACTGCACGTTGGATATTTCCAATAGAAGCAAACCTAAGTCTTCATGGAAGGAATCTGAAGCAACTCAATTGTTTCCAGTACGTGGGTAACAGAATAACAGAGAATGGTAGATCGTGCTGAATTCCACAAGCTAAAAAATCATTCAACAACTGGAGTAAGCTACTAGTATCAAACTGAACGCTAGGAAGCAATATCTAAAAAACTTTTTGTTTGAACCGTTACAGCATACGGCTCGGTGCCAGATGAGAAATAATTGCGGGTTTTTGAGGCATGGTGTTGGAGAAGAGTCCAAAGATTCACGGACAGAGAGAATGACCAATGAAGAAGTCTTCAACATAAGAGACAGACGATCGTTTCGGAGGAGGAACAAAGGGACCGATGAGTTACTTAGTTCGTTAGTTACTTTCGTCTTCCATGGATCTTTTTGCATAATAAGTGTTAATGATGTGGAACCAGTCATTTTACATTCACATCGCAAACTAATTTGTAAATATGGCTTCAAACTGAACATTTATAAGAAGTTTGTTTTAAATATAGATGTGAGGTAGTAATTCCTACCCACCACCTTTTCTTCTACGGAATAGGAGTAGTCAATGAGGAACTATTCCAGTTTTTTAAAAAATTTACTTAGCTGTCTCTCAGACATTTTTCTATCCTCAGGTAAGTGATCAAAAATTTTAGTTGCAGCATTGCACACTTCTGTTTGTGGCAAAGACAGCCTTAATGTGGAGTAATTAACCTTATTTTTCCTTCTGGTATTGTAATTATGTACATTATTGTTCCTGTTGAACTGCAATCGATTATTTGCAACGGACTGCATAGGCAATAAATATACTGCGATCACTAGTCTCAATGCCTTACTCCTTAAATAGATGTCTACAACATAACCGTGGGTGAGCACCACATATTATTCTTACAGCACGTTTTTGAGCAATGAAGACTTTATTAAATATGAGTTACCCCAGAACATTATTCCATATGACATTACAGGCACTGAAACCTGACTAAAGCCGGCAATTATTGCGAAGGATCTAACGGTTTTCAGAAAGGATCGGTTACGTACAGTTGGCGGCGGCGTGTTTGTTGCTGTTAGAAGTAGTTTATCTTGAAGCGGAGTGTTTGTTGCTGTTAGAAGTAGTTTATCTTGAAGCGGAATTGAAGTAGATGGTTCCTGTGAGTTAGTATGCGTAGAGATCGTTCTTGGAAACAGGAATAAAATAATAATTGAATCCTTTTACCGACCTCCCAACTCAGATGATACATTTTATGAAAGATTCAAAGTAAACTTGAGTCTAATTTCAAACACATAACAGACTCATACAATCATAGTTGATGGCGACTTTAATTTACCGTCGATATATTGGTGAATGCACATGTTTGAATTCGGAGGTACGTATAAAATATCATCCGAAGTTGTGCTAGACGCATTCTCTGAAAATTATTTCGAGCAGTCAGTTCATGAGCCCACTTGAATACTAAACGGTCGTGAAAACACAGTTGACCTCTGAGCAACAAATAATCCTGAGCCAATAACGAGCATCAAAACGACTACAGGGATTAGTGAACAAAGGGTTGTCGGAACGAGACTGAATACCATAACTCCCAAATCCACCAAAAATAAACGAAAATACACTCCTGGAAATGGAAAAAAGAACACATTGACACCGGTGTGTCAGACCCACCATACTTGCTCCGGACACTGCGAGAGGGCTGTACAAGCAATGATCACACGCACGGCACAGCGGACACACCAGGAACCGCGGTGTTGGCCGTCGAATGGCGCTAGCAGCGCAGCATTTGTGCACCGCCGCCGTCAGTGTCAGCCAGTTTGCCGTGGCATACGGAGCTCCATCGCAGTCTTTAACACTGGTAGCATGCCGCGACAGCGTGGACGTGAACCGTATGTGCAGTTGACGGACTTTGAGCGAGGGTGTATAGTGGGCATGCGGGAGGCCGGGTGGACGTACCGCCGAATTGCTCAACACGTGGGGCGTGAGGTCTCCACAGTACATCGATGTTGTCGCCAGTGGTCGGCGGAAGGTGCACGTGCCCGTCGACCTGGGACCGGACCGCAGCGACACACGGATGCACGCCAAGACTGTAGGATCCTACGCAGTGCCGTAGGGGACCGCACCGTCACTTCCCAGCAAATTAGGGACACTGTTGCTCCTGGGGTATCGGCGAGGACCATTCGCAACCGTCTCCATGAAGCTGGGCTACGGTCCCGCACACCGTTAGGCCGTCTTCCGCTCACGCCCCAACATCGTGCAGCCCGCCTCCAGTGGTGTCGCGACAGGCGTGAATGGAGGGACGAATGGAGACGTGTCGTCTTCAGCGATGAGAGTCGCTTCTGCTTTGGTGCCAATGATGGTCGTATGAGTGTTTGGTGCCGCGCAGGTGAGCGCCACAATCAGGACTGCATACGACCGAGGCACCCAGGGCCAACACCCGGCATCATGGTGTGGGGAGCGATCTCCTACACTGGCCGTACACCACTGGTGATCGTCGAGGGGACACTGAATAGTGCACGGTACATCCAAACCGTCATCGAACCCATCGTTCTACCATTCCTAGACCGGCAAGGGAACTTGCTGTTCCAACAGGACAATGCACGTCCGCATGTATCCCGTGCCACCCAACGTGCTCTAGAAGGTGTAAGTCAACTACCCTGGCCAGCAAGATCTCCGGATCTGTCCCCCATTGAGCATGTTTGGGACTGGATGAAGCGTCGTCTCACGCGGTCTGCACGTCCAGCACGAACGCTGGTCCAACTGAGGCGCCAGGTGGAAATGGCATGGCAAGCCGTTCCACAGGACTACATCCAGCATCTCTACGATCGTCTCCATGGGAGAATAGCAGCCTGCATTGCTGCGAAAGGTGGATATACACTGTACTAGTGCCGACATTGTGCATGCTCTGTTGCCTGTGTCTATGTGCCTGTGGTTCTGTCAGTGTGATCATGTGATGTATCTGACCCCAGGAATGTGTCAATAAAGTTTCCCCTTCCTGGGACAATGAATTCACGGTGTTCTTATTTCAATTTCCAGGAGTGTATATCTATTCAAGGAAGCAGATAAAATTCACTTGACTCTTTCCTGAGAGTTAATCTCCACTCCTACCAAATTAATACTGTAAATGTAGACCAGGTGTAGCTTGAATTCAAGGAAATAGTATCAGCAGCAATTGATAGATTTATACCAAATAAAAAAAACATGCCAAATTTAAACACACGCAAAATCCTCAAATTTCACAAAAGCTCGAAATTTAGTGCGGTCTTCAGTGGGAGATGCTTATAACAGTTTCCACAACGAAACTTTGTCTCGAAACCTGACAGAAAATTCAAAGAGAATCTCGTCGTGTGTGAAGTATGCTAGCGACAGGACGCAATCAATGCCTTCTCTGGGGGATAGCAATGGAAATACTATCGATGACAGTGGTGCGAAAGCAGTGTCACTAAAAACAGCCTTCCGAAATTCCTTCACCAAAGAAGACGAAGTAAATATTACAGAATTCGAAAGAAAAAAAAAACTGCCAACATGAGTAGCCCTCGGTCTAGTGAAGCAACTTAAATCGCTTAATAAAATCAAGCTTCCGAACCAGACAGTATACCAATTACGTTCCTTTCATAGTATGCTGATGCAATAGCGCCATCCTTAAAAAACATATACAACTTCTAAATATATTGGTTGAATCACTAAATATAGCTTTCTACATTCTTTTAGTCGGATATAACATTATCAATTGGTTGACTATACCCATAAATCTTCAATTAATATAAGAGAATACTCTGATTCACACAGTCAAATGCCTCAGACGTCCCAGAAAATACCAACTTGCGCTATTTTATTATTTAATGCTTGTAAAATTTAGTGAGTGAACATGTAAATGGCGTTCTCAGTACAGCAACTCTTCTGAAACCCAAACTGTGATTTGCTGACGCTGTTATTGTTGTTCAGGTGAGACACGATTCTGGAATACTCAGCTTCTCAAAAATTTTGGGAAATGATGCCAGCAGTGAAACTGGTTGTTGGCTATTGGCATTTCTCCTATTACCTTTCTTAAATAGATGTTTAACAACAGCATATTTCAGTCTGTCTCTAAAATGCCTTGAGTTAGTGACACGTTACATATTTCAGCTAAGACTGGAGTCATTATTGTACTCTATTGAGAACACTGCCCAAAACAGATGAGATTCTATTTTTGAGAGACATAGGTCATACACTCATATGATTGAATTTTATGAGAGTCAGTTTTTCAACATACTGTTGTGATTATTCTCAAGAACTGTTTGTCCCTATACTTTTTAGCATATTTAAGAAACGATTATTAAAGATATTTGTTAGCTGTGACTCATCATTATAGCCCTTCCACTCAGTTCAACAGTGATGCTATCGTGATCTGTGGTTGGTTGTCCTGACTCTCGTTTCAGAAGCAGCTACATTCTATATAGCTTTAAGTCTGTTTTCAGGGTTACAGGTTTCTGGTACTACGTGCATTTTCCTAGAGTTAATAAATTTCTTTCTTGAACACCTACACAGACACTGTTCTTTCATCGTGAAATTAATGGTTGGGGAAAAATGTAGGAAGAGAGTAGAGGAAAACAAAGACATCTGTAGAACAGGCAGATGAAACAAGATCTGGGACTAACACACTCGTAACTGAAGTGATACCGAACGAGGAGGCGCAGTGGTTAGCACACTGGACTCGCATACGGGAGGACGACGGTTCAAAACCGCGTCAGGCCATCTTGATTCAGGTTTTCCGTGATTTCCCTAAATCACTTCAGGCAAATGCTGCGATGGTTCCTGCGCAAGGGCACGGCCGACTTCCTTCCGCACCCTATCCTAATCCGATGAGACCGATGACCTCACTGTCTGGTCCCCTCCCCGAAATGAGGCAAGCAAGCAACTAGAGTGATCTGCAGACGATAGGGGAAAATGAAGAACGAGAATTGTTGTCGATCCATATAGGGAATAAGAATGAAATATTACAAAGAGGAAGGAGGATTTTCGGTTTGAGTGCACGTACATGACTGCAGTCCTGATGCACACTGAAATGATTGCGCCACAGTAGCGTAGCGCGTCGCTACACGAGCCAAAACAAAATGGAGTAGCTCACTGAAAAAGTTGACTGTCGTGCTGCAATCCGTTTTCAGCATTTGAAGAGCAACAACGCTGCAACTGTCCACACTGACTTGTTGGACGTGTATTGTAAAAATTAACCGTCCTATGAAACGGCGGTTCGGTGGCGGGGATAAGTCCGAAGGAAGTGGCAGACAGCGTCATTGTGAGGAACGAGGAATCGCGAGAGAAATGCCGATCTGTGAGTTTGAAGATGGGCGTGTCACAAATGGCTCTGAGCACTATGGGACTCAACTGCTGTGGTCATCAGTCCCCTAGAACTTAGAACTACTTAAACCTAACTAACCTAAGGACATCACACACATCCATGCCCGAGGCAGGATTCGAACCTGCGACCGTAGCAGTCGCACGGTTCCGGACTGCGTGCCTAGAACAGCGAGACCAGGCGTGTCACAGACCAGGCAGTTGTGCACAAGGTGAAAACCACTAGCATATCTGTTTCCAACATTTTCACGTCGTTTAAAAATGTTAGGACGCCGCAGTTCACTTTACACAAAACACATATGGTTGGTTTGTTTGGGCGAGGAGACCAGACAGCGAGGTCATCGGTCTCATCGGAATAGCGAAGTACGGGGAAGGAAGTCGGCCGTGCCCTTTCAAAGGAACCATCCCGGCATTTGCCTGGAGCGATTTAGGGAAATCACGGAAAACCTAAATCAGGATGGCCGGACGCGGGATTGAACCGTCGTCCTCCCGAATGCGAGTCCAGTGTGTTAGCCACTGAGCCACCTCGCTCAGTCAAAACACATATGCACATGCAGATTTTCCGAAGCAATAATTACAACTTTATGACTCCGCCTCATGTAAAGGCAAATAGGGTATGATACAATACAAAACTTACAGCCAACAAAACCCCAAAACTGAGTTTGTAAAACACTGAAAGCTCTACAGTAAGAGCGCAGTTTACGTTTCGCGAGATCAGGTTACTGTAGCGGAGTAGTAAGTCGTGTAGGCGCGGCATAAGAAATTCCCCAACAGCCCGCAGCGCTATTGCCAGCTTTCAGCTGGACAGCGCTGATAGCCGCAGGCTGAAACAGTAGTCGAGTATCAGCTGTGACTACAGTGTTGTTTTTTTGTGTTAGACACTGATAATTTTAGTCTGAAAATGTAAAAATTAGATCAAAATTATCAGCGTCTAACACAGAGAAACAACGATGTGCTAGCAGACAGCATTTCCCGATGTAAGCGAGAAATCAGCCGAAAAATCACCGTAAGTACAAATCAACCTATTCTTAGCGAACTCTTTTTCGATCTAAAAGCAAACCAAAATGTAAATAACTTAATGACAGACCACTGATGATGCTTTACCTCAATAAAGCGAAACGCGTCTGGTGGAAAAATCACGCATTTTTGTAGTTGCAACGACAGAGCAAAAATGCTCTCAAGAATTACTCAGTAGCCTTCCTCGAAAAGAGCGTCCAGGGGTTCCCATTGGAGTTCGCCAAGCATCTCCGTAATACTTACGCGTTGTTCAAACCTACCGGTTACAAATCTAGCAGACCGTCTCTGAACTGCTTCGATATCTTCCTTCAGTCCGACCTGTACGGGCCCCAACCCTAGAGCAGTACTCGAGAATAGGTCGCACCAGCGCGCTATATGCCTTCTCTTTTACCAGAGAACCACTCCTATTTTCATATCAAGCACGGACATAAGAAGAACCGCAACACCACAAGATGATTAGGTGAAGCACTCTTTCCTAAAATTGTCCCAATAAACGAAGTCGGCCATTCGCCTTTCATACCATAGTTCTCACATGCTCATTCCATTTCATATCGCTTTGTAACGATACGCACAGATGTTTAAACGACTTGACTGTGTCAAGCAGGACACCCGTAATACGGTATCCGAACATTACAGGTTTGTTCTTCCTACTCAACCACATTAACTTACAATTTTCCACATTTAGGGCTAGCTGCCATTCATCACACCAGCTAGAAATTTTGTCTAAGTCGTATCTTCCTACAGTCATTCAACTTCCAACATACTACTATACATCACAGCATCATCTTGAACACTCGCCGTCGAGGACAACATACTGGGTTCTTTTACTTACGAAGTCTCCGAGCCACTCGCATACCTGCGAACGGGTTCCATATGCTCGTACCTTCGTTAATAAGCTGCAATGGGGTACCGTGTCAAATGGTTTCCAGAAATCTACAAATATGGCGATTGCCTGTTGCCCCTCATCCTTAGTTCGCAGCATAACATGTGAGAAAAGGGCAAGCTGCGTTTCGCACGAGTGATACCTTCTACAACCATGCTGATTTACGGACATAAGCCGGCCGAAGTGGCCGTGCGGTTCTGGGCGCTACAGTCTGGAGCCGAGCGTCCGCTGCGGTCGTAGGTTCGAATCCTGCCTCGGGCATGGATGTGTGTGTGATGTCCTTAGGTTAGTTAGGTTTAATTAGTTCTAAGTTCTAGTGGACTGATGACCTCAGAAGTTAAGTCGCATAGTGCTCAGAGCCATTTGAACCATATGGACATAAGCTTGTCAGTCTCAAGAACGGTTGTTATATTCGAACTGATAATATTTTCAAGGATTCTACAGCAGATAAATGTTAGGGATATCGGTCTGTGATTATAATATGTTAGAGGAAGTTCACATCTGCAAAGCGCAATTATTTCTACTGTTGCTTTTCAGTTCCATTCTTGTTTTCAATACGTATGTGCCCTCATCACTTTCTCTTCTTTATTTTATAATCTACAACTATAGTCCAGTGGCTTTTAGGAAAAAAGCAATAGATATATTATGGCTGCTTAACGTTTTCTTAACTTTCTTGCATTTCATTAGTATGTGCATTGCTTTCAGGGTATCGCATTGTAATTTTTCCCACTGTTTTTTTACTGCACCATAACACGCAGGATAACATGAAAGCGAAGTGTCAGTGGAGAAGGCAGTGGGGTGGTGTTGCCACCTATCCGCAGTGTTATTCAGCCCTCACAATGGGTAAGTAGTACAGTAAACCAGGAGAAATTTGAAAAGGAAGTTAAACTCCAGGGAAGAGAAATGAAAATGTTGACCTTGTAATTCTGACAAAGGTGGTGAAAGGACTTGGAATATGACTTTAATGGACCAGATAGCGTGTTGAAACTGATGGACATGAACAAAAGAAAAACAAGGATAATGGAATTTACTAGAATTAAATCCGTCAGAGCTGGGGCAGTCTGATTAGGAAGTGGAATAAAAGTAATAGATGACTCTTTTTACCTGGGCCGAAGTAGAACAATACAAAATGCAGAATGGCAGTAGCAATAAAAAATTTCCGAAGAAGAGGAATTTATTCATATCGAATGAAAACTGAAGTGTTACGAAGCCCTTTCCGAAGGTACTTATCTGGAGTGTAGCCTAGCGCCGAAGTGAGTAAAGAGTTCAGACAAGACGAGAATAGAAGCTCATGAAATGTGGCGCCACAGAAGAATGCTGAAGATCGGGTGGGAAGATTGAGTTACTAATGAAGAGGTACTGAATCGAATTATTGAAAAAGGAAGCAGATGAAGTTTAAAGCACGACTTGACTAAAAGAAAGGATTAGTTAGTAGAATACATACTGAGAGGTCAAGGAATGGTCAGTATGGTAATATAGGGACATGCACTGGTTCCGTTGGCCGGCCGGAGTGGCCGAGCGGTTCTAGGCGCTACAGTCTGGAACCGAGCGACTGCTAAGTTCGAATCCTGCCTCAGGCATGGATGTGTGTGACGTCCTTATGTTAGTTAGGTGTAACTAGTTCTAAGTTCTAGGGGACTGATGACCTCAGATGTTAAGTCCCATAGTGCTCAGAGCCATTTGAACCATTTTGAACTGGTTCAGTTCGTGTTGGAAGTGATGTCTCATTTTTGGTCAGATGACTCAAGTGAAACGCATAGAGCTCGTCAGTACATCACAGACAACGGGCGCTCACAACATCGAAAATACGCGAGGTATGTAGTGTCTTTTACGTTGAGGTACCTAGTTCACCTTGTATCTTACTGCACGTTTCTTTGCGGACGTGCAGCCTCACCTATGTTTTGATTAAGTTCTGCGCACCAGAGCGATAATCCAGCAGGCAAGTCGCGAGGCTGTCTGACGCCGTTTCGCAACAACTCACCAGGAAAAGGCAGAGGTCCACTTGCTTTAACCTCCGCTGATGTTACGTAAGCTTCTTGGTACACTTGTGCACCTTTTTTAGTTTCCAGGCGTTTCTACGGCGTAGCTGGTTGCAGTACTACTGTTACGTTTTATTGCTTACTCCTTCATTTAGAGCCGGTCTCTGTCGTTGGATTAGCAGGCAGTACTCTTATTGAGATCACACTATACATCCATTCTCTCGACAAAACCAAAATGATATTAATGACTATGAACTTCCACCTGAAACGTGCAACGTATTTTAAGAGAAAAAGGGATGAAAGATGATTGGGTTTAACGTCCCTTCGACATCGAGGTCACTAGAGACGGAGTGCAAGCTAGGATTGTCTCAAGGACGGGGAAGGAAATCCGGTGTGCCGTTTCAAAGGAACCATCCCGGTATTTGCCTAGAGCGATTTAGGGAAATCACAGAAAACCTAAATCTGAATGGCTGAGACGCGGGTTTGAACCGTGGTACTCACGAATGCGAGTCCAGTGTGCTAACCACTGCGTCACCTCTCTTGATGTATTTTATGAGAAGGAGGCTAAAAATAAGAAAGAGGACTGCTGTTATGCCATACATCACGTTTTGAGAGACTCTCAGGTTTTTCTACAAGATTATTCTCTACACAATCAAAGATTGAAATTTGATAAGAGTAATATAACATTTTGTCACCGGACAGTTAAATTTCTGTCAGAATTTTGACAAAATGTGGAAATGAATATCTATCCAATAATCACTAGTTCTTGTGTGTCAGCTGTTTAGTTATTTGGTTGCGTCTCGCGTGGGTCTACTTACGATAAACGTTACGGTCTGAAACGTATCAGTTAAACAAATTTTGTGCACAATTCTCTAAAACGTATATATTCAGCGCATCACAATTAGTAGCAGAAATTTACACATGCTTGGAAATATACCGTAACAGAAGGAAAAACGTTACCGTAAACTGTAAACATACAGTATATGATCAAAAGTATCCGGACACCCCAAAAAACATACTTTTTCATATTAGGTGCATTGTGCTGCCACCTACTGCCAGGTACTCCATATCAGCGACCTCAGTAGTCAATAGACATCGTGAGAGAGCAGAATGGGGCGCTCCGGGGAACTCACGGACTTCGAACGTGGTCAGCTGGCTAGGTGTCACTTGTGTCTCTGTACGTACGCGAGATTTCCACACTCCTAAACGTCCCTAGGTTCACTGTTTCGGTGTGATAGTGAACACAGCACAAAAGCGTACAGCCCGACCTCGTCTGTTGACTGACAGAGACCGCCGACAGTTGAAGAAGGTCTAATGGAAATGGAAATGGAAATGGAAATGCTCTGTGGCTAGGGCCTCCCGTCGGGTAGACCGTTCACCTGGTGCAAGTCTTTCGAGTTGGGGCCACTTCTGCGAGTTGTGTGTCGATGGGAGTGAAATGATGGTGATGATGATGATGATGATGATAAGGACAACACGAGTCCCTTAGCGGACAAGATCTCCGACCCAGCCGGGAATCGAACCCGGGCCGTAAGGTATGACATTCCGTCGCGCTGACCAATCAGCTACCGTCAGTTTCAGCACATTTTGTAAGGTACAGTACAAATGGTAAGTTCATTGTGTCAATGATGGTCTCTGCAGTTAACTGCAACTGTTGTTGTTGTTGTGGTCTTCAGTCCTGAGACTGGTTTGATGCAGCTCTCCATGCTACTCTATCCTGTGCAAGCTTCTTCATCTCCCAGTACCTACTGCAACCTACATCCTTCTGAATCTGCTTAGTGTATTGATCTCTTGGTCTCCCTCTACGATTTTTACCCTCCACGCTGCCCTCCAATGCTAAAGTTGTGATCCCTTGATGCCTCAAAACATGT
This sequence comes from Schistocerca nitens, assembly GCF_023898315.1. Taxonomy (NCBI): domain Eukaryota; kingdom Metazoa; phylum Arthropoda; class Insecta; order Orthoptera; family Acrididae; genus Schistocerca; species Schistocerca nitens. The sequence goes on along the minus strand of NC_064622.1, from coordinate 475,519,539 downwards.
CCTACCAACCGATCCCTTCTTTTAGTCAAGTTGTGCCACAAACTTCTCTTCTCCCCAATCCTATTCAATACCTCCTCATTAGTTACGTGATCTACCCACCTTATCTTCAGCATTCTTCTGTAGCACCACATTTCGAAAGCTTCTATTCTCTTCTTGTCCAAACTAGTTATCGTCCATGTCTCACTTCCATACATGGCTACACTCCATACAAATACTTTCAGAAACGACTTCCTGACACCTAAATCTATACTCGATGTTAACAAATTTCTCTTCTTGAGAAACGCTTTCCTTGCCACTGCCAGTCTACATTTTATATCCTCTCTACTTCGACCATCATCGGTTATTTTACTCCCTAAATAGCAAAACTCCTTTACTACTTTAAGTGTCTCATTTCCTAATCTAATTCCCTCAGCATCACCCGACTTAATTTGACTACATTCCATTATCCTCGTTTTGCTTTTGTTGATGTTCATCTTATATCCTCCTTTCAAGACATTGTCCATTCCGTTCAACTGCTCTTCCAAGTCCTTTGCTGTCTCTGACAGAATTACAATGTCATCGGCGAACCTCAAAGTTTTTACTTCTTCTCCATGAATTTTAATACCTACTCCGAACTTTTCTTTTGTTTCCTTTACTGCTTGCTCAGTATACAGATTGAATAACATCGGGGAGAGGCTACAACCCTGTCTCACTCCTTTCCCAACCACTGCTTCCCTTTCATGCCCCTCGACTCTTATAACTGCCATCTGGTTTCTGTACAAATTGTAAATAGCCTTTCGCTCCCTGTATTTTACCCCTGCCACCTTCAGAATTTGAAAGAGAGTATTCCAGTCAACATTGTCAAAAGCTTTCTCTAAGTCTACAAATGCTAGAAACGTAGGTTTGCCTTTTCTTAATCTTTCTTCCAAGATAAGTCGTAAGGTCAGTATTGCCTCACGTGTTCCAACATTTCTACGGAATCCAAACTGATCTTCCCCGAGGTCGGCTTCTACCAGTTTTTCCATTCGTCTGTAAAGAATTCGCGTTAGTATTTTGCAGCTGTGACTTATTAAACTGATAGTTCGGTAATTTTCACATCTGTCAACACCTGCTTTCTTTGGGATTGGAATTATTATATTCTTCTTGAAGTCTGAGGGTATTTCACCTGTCTCATACATCGTGCTCATTAGATGGTAGAGTTTTGTCATGACTGGCTCTCCCGAGGCCATCAGTAGTTCTAGTGGAATGTTGTCTACTCCCGGGGCCTTGTTTCGACTCAGGTCTTTCAGTGCTCTGTCAAACTCTTCACGCAGTATCTTATCTCCCATTTCGTCTTCATCTACATCCTCTTCCATTTCCATAATATTGTCCTCGAGTACATCTCCCTTGTATAAACCCTCTATATACTCCTTCCACCTTTCTGCCTTCCCTTCTTTGCTTAGAACTGGGTTGCCATCTGAGCTCTTGATATTCATACAAGTGGTTCTCTTCTCTCCAAAGGTCTCTTTAATTTTCCTGTAGGCAGTATCTATCTTACCCCTAGTGAGATAAGCCTCTACATCCTTACATTTGTCCTCTAGCCATCCCTGCTTAGCCATTTTGCACTTCCTGTCGATTTCATTTTTGAGACGTTTGTATTCCTTTTTGCCTGCTTCATTTACTGCATTTTTATATTTTCTCCTTTCATCAATTAAATTCAATATTTCTTCTGTTACCCAAGGATTTCTATTAGCCCTCGTCTTTTTACCTACTTGATCGTCTGCTGCCTTCACCACTTCATCCCTCAGAGCTACCCATTCTTCTTCTACTGCATTTCTTTCCCCCATTCCTGTCAATTGTCTCCTTATGCTCTCCCTGAAACTCTCTACAACCTCTGGTTCTTTCAGTTTATCCAGGTCCCATCTCCTTAAATTCCCACCTGTTTGCAGTTTCTTCAGTTTCAATCTGCAGTTCATAACCAATAGATTGTGGTCAGAATCCACATCTGCCCCAGGAAATGTCTTACAATTTAAAACCTGGTTCCTAAATCTCTGTCTTACCATTATATAATCTATCTGAAACCTGTCAGTATCTCCTGGCTTCTTCCATGTATACAGCCTCCTTTCATGATTCTTGAACCAAGTGTTAGCTATGATTAAGTTATGCTCTGTGCAAAATTCTACAAGGCGGCTTCCTCTTTCATTCCTTCCCCCCAATCCATATTCACCTACTATGTTTCCTTCTCTCCCTTTTCCTACTGACGAATTCCAGTCACCCATGACTATTAAATTTTCGTCTCCCTTCACTACCTGAATAATTTCTTTTATCTCGTCATACATTTCATCTATTTCTTCATCATCTGCAGAGCTAGTTGGCATATAAACTTGTACTACTGTAGTAGGCATGAGCTTTGTGTCTATCTTGGCCACAATAATGCGATCACTATGCTGTTTGTAGTAGCTAACCCGCACTCCTATTTTTTTATTCATTATTAAACCTACTCCTGCATTACCCCTATTTGATTTTGTATTTATAACCCTGTAATCACCTGACCAAAAGTCTTGTTCCTCCTGCCACCGAACTTCACTAATTCCCACTATATCTAACTTTAACCTATCCATTTCCCTTTTCAAATTTTCTAACCTACCTGCCCGATTAAGTGATCTGACATTCCGCGCCCCGATCCGTAGAACGCCAGTTTTCTTTCTCCTGATAACGACGTCCTCTTGAGTAGTCCCCGCCCGGAGATCCGAATGGGGGACTATTTTACCTCCGGAATATTTTACCCAAGAGGACGCCATCATCATTTAATCATACAGTAGAGCTGCATGTCCTCGGGAAAAATTACGGCTGTAGTTTCCCCTTGCTTTCAGCCGTTCGCAGTACCAGCACAGCAAGGCCGTTTTGGTTAATGTTACAAGGCCAGATCAGTCAATCATCCAGACTGTTGCCCCTGCAATTACTGAAAAGGCTGCTGCCCCTCTTCAGGAAGCACATGTTTGTCTGGCCTCTCAACAGATACCCCTCCGTTGTGGTTGCACCTACGGTACGGCCATCTGTATCGCTGAGGCACGCAAGCCTCCCCACCAACGGCAAGGTCCATGGTTCATGGGGGGGAACTGCAACTAATGTAATTAAAAAAAGTTCACAGTAACATGATTTTATTCGTGTTATCTCCTTAAGCTTCCTTTTTCGAGCCCAGGCTCCCTACCTCAAATTGTTCAGTGGGACAAAGACTATGCCCTGTTAATTTTTTGCACGCTCTTGTGGAAAAAGCCCGTATATCACTAGTAGGAAGGCTTCCGATCCTTCCATAAAGAATTGAGTGGCTGGTGGTTGAGGGGGCGCTCGAGATCATGGTCATCAGCGCTCTGACGAAAAGTCAGCATGCAAATCTCATGGGTGGGGATGCAGGCTGCACCCACATGCGAAGCAGTTCATAACGTATTAAAGTCTGCCGCCCTTCCCAATCAATTTAGGGATGAGGCCTGACAGTTCAAAAATTTCACCACCCTTTTAACACTGGTATCGGTATCTGCGGGGATGGTGGGCAGATCTCCAGGGAGACTTGAGGGCTGCCCTAATGTCAGTATACGGGACACATGTAGCCACAATATGCTGAACTGAAAGCGGCACGCGACACACTTCACAGAGTGATGGATCCTAACGCCAGAGGAGGAAGCCATGTGTGAAAGGGCTATGCGCGATGCGCTGTCTCGTAAACAAAACCTCCTTCCAGTGGCGACGCTGACGTGAAGTCCGCCAAGGCTTTGTGCTCGATTTGAGCGACCGCGGTTTGTTATCTGTCACCTGCAACCAAACAGTCTCCCAGTGACGCACGATGCATCTGTCAGAAAATGAGGTGATGGCGTGCAACGGGATGTGACATCGATGCACAGCACTATCCCAGCATTCTTCCTCGGCAGCTTTGTCGGCTATGTCGTTTCCCTGTATCCCAATGTGGCCAGGCACCCACCTTGCCGCGGTGTTGGAGCCGCTGTAAGAAGTCATGGCTGAGCTGAATCAGCGTGTCTATTGGATACGTTTGGTGAAGTGCTTGCAGCGCACTAAGCGAGTCTGGACAGACAAGAAACCTCGTGCGGTGATGTCGGTGCACCCTCTCCAGTGCCATCAGAATGCCATATAACTTTGCATCATAATTTGTAACTTGTTCTGGGAGACGCACTTTGAAAACCCTATCAAGGAATACAGCAGAACAATCTAGAGCATTTTCCTCCTAGGATCCATCTGTATGAATAACGATAAAACTATGGTACGTACTTAAAATAGACGAAAACAATGTTGTAAAAACAGAATCTGAAGTATAAGCTTTCTTCTACTGTGTCAAGCTTAAAATCACTTTGGGTCTCTGAAGACGCCAAGGTGGCAGTGTGTTCCATCCCAGGGTGTGTATTTTCATTCCCGAAAGATCGAGATCCTTGAGACAGCCTGTAGCACGTATACCAAATGGCTTGGTCTCTTGGGGCCGATTCCTGAACAGCCGTTCGAAGGTGGATTGGATCACTGAACTAAATGCCAATGACTGAGGTGACGCTGAGACTTTCAGCGCCGCAGGATATGGAAGGGGCACAGGCTATGATGAGCAGAGGCAGATGGGAACTTGGCGTGGATGTGGCAAGTGGCATCTGCGAATCTGAGTAGAGGGACCGTGCCATGCTCGGGTGGGTTGCTGCCTTCGTGTTGGTGTGTGTGTGTGTGTGTGTGTACGTGTTCTCGACGCTGACTTCACCACTGGGAGGAGCGACTACCTTCAGGTGCTGATTTCCATCCAGGACTTCTCGGCAATCCGTATGGCCAATTCCAGTTTCTGAATCTGGTTGGCCATTTCCTGGCCGCGTGGGATTAGCCGAGCGGTCTAAGGCGCTGCAGTCATGGACTGTGCGGCTGGTCCCGGCGGAGGTTCGAGTCCTCCCTCGGGCATGAGTGTGTGTGGTTGTCCTTAGGATAATTTAGTTTAAGTAGTGTGTAATCTTAGGGACTGATGACGTTAGCAGTTAAGTCCCATAAGATTTCACACACATTTGAACATTTGATCCATTTCATGTGATAAGTGCATGTTTACATGTAAAAGGCAACGTCCTTGCACTGCTTTGAAGTTCTAGTGGAGTCTATGGACAAGAATTCCACTTAACACAGCCAATGTTCTGAAGTAGTATAATATGTGGTTGCCGAAATGTTGTATAGTCATGACTGTTAGACTGATCGCTGTGCCATTACAAGCCAGATATTCTATCTTGACTTTGGTAGCGGTTATAGACGTGAACAATATTAATTACCTGAACTGTGGTTGAGTTCCCAGTTTGTTGTAACTTAAATTCAAACACATTGCTAATGTGTTGTGCAGACCAATGTAGGAACGTCACTCTCACTTCCATTAAGTGGAACTCGTTTGTTCCTCACATATAATTGTTTATCCTTGTGTTTAACAATTTGTTGATTTAGAATTTTTGTCTGTCGTAGTTCAGTTCATCTGTGAGCCTGTGCCATTTCCCCAGTTAACAGGCAGTTTTCTTTCGTCCTGGTCGGCCATGGGTCTCTCGCCTCTCTCTTAGCGAGCAAGCGACCGACCGACCGACGTGCTGTGTTACAATATGCTGGGCCATCTCATGCCAGTCTGCCGACAGTTCGAGGCCGGAGCTGTATAACAGTAATAACTTTCCTGTATTATCTTACTTGCTTAAACACATGTGACTTTATTCTGACAGTTGTTAAACATTTAAGTTTGGAACTTACTTCACACTGATCAGTTGATATACGAGGGCAGTTCAATAAGTAATGTAATACATTTTTTTTCTGAAACAGTGGTTGTTTTATTCAGCATTGAAATACACCAGGTTATTCCCCAATCTTTTAGCTACACAACACTATTTTTCAACGTAATCTCCATTCAATGCTACGGCATTACGCCACCTTGAAATGAGGGCCTGTATGCCTGCACGGTACCATTCCACTGGTCGATGTCGGAGCCAACGTCGTACTGCATCAATAACTTCTTCATCATCCGCGTAGTGCGTCCCACGGATTGCGTCCTTCATTGGGCCAAACATATGGAAATCCGACGGTGCGAGATCGGGGCTGTACGGTGCATGAGGAAGAACAGTCCACTGAAGTTTAGTGAGCTCCTCTCGGGTGCGAAGACTTGTGAGAGGTCTTGCGTTGTCATGAAGAAGGAGAAGTTCGTTCTGATTTTTGTGCCTACGAACACGCTGAAGTCGTTTCTTCAATTTCTGAAGAGTAGCACAATACACTTCAGAGTTGATCGTTTGACCATGGGGAAGGACATCGAACAGAATAACCCCTTCAGCGTCCCAGAAGACTGTAACCGTGACTTTACCGGCTGACGGTATGGCTTTAAACTTTTTCTTCGTAAGGGAGTGGGTGTGGCGTCACTCCATTGATTGCCGTTTTGTTTCAGGTTCGAAGTGATGAACCCATGTTTCATCGCCTGTAACAATCTTTGACAAGAAATTGTCACCCTCAGCCACATGACGAGCAAGCAATTCCGCACAGATGGTTCTCCTTTGCTCTTTATGGTGTTCGGTTAGACAACGAGGGACCCAGCGGGAACAAACCTTTGAATATCCCAACTGGTGAACAATTGTGACAGCACTACCAACAGAGATGTCAAGTTGAGCACTGAGTTGTTTGATGGTGATCCGTCGATCATCTCGAACGAGTGTGTTCGCACGCTCCGCCATTGCAGGAGTCACAGCTGTGCACGGCCGGCCAGCACGCGGGAGATCAGACAGTCTTGCTTGACCTTGCGGCGATGATGACACACGCTTTGCCCAACGACTCACCGTGCTTTTGTCCACTGCCAGATCACCGTAGACATTCTGCAAGCGCCTATGAATATCTGAGATGCCCTGGTTTTCCGCCAAAAGAAACTCGATCGCTGCCCGTTGTTTGCAACGCACATCCGTTACAGACGCCATTTTAACAGCTCCGTACAGCGCTGCCACTTGTCGGAAGTCAATGAAACTATACGAGACGAAGCGGGAATGTTTGAAAATATTCCACAAGAAATTTCCGGTTTTTTCAACCAAAATTGGCCGAGAAAAAAAATGTGTTGCATTACTTATTGAACTGCCGTCGTATAATTATTCATTTGCTGAATGCCGTGGCGGATTTAGATCTTAAATATCTTGTAACCTGAACTGCTATCAATTAAAGACTTAGTGAGCATGGTGATGCATGTTTCTTTGTTACAGTTGTTAACTGGAAGGTTATTAACCATGCCGCCCCTTCTTCCCCCCCCCCCCCCCCCCCCCCCCCATGAACCGTGGACCTTGCCGTTGGTGGAGAGGCGTGCGTGCCTCAGCGATACAGATGGCCGTACCGTAGGTGCAACCACAACGGAGGGGTATCTGTTGAGAGGCCAGACAAACGTGTGGTTCCTGAATAGGGGCAGCAGCCTTTTCAATACTTGAATGGGCAACAGTCTGGATGATTGACTGATCTGGCCTTGTAACACTAACCAAACGGCCTTGCTGTGCTGGTACTGCGAACGGCTGAAATCAAGGGGGAGCTACAGCCGTAAGTTTTCCCGAGGGCATGCAGTTTTACTGTATGTTTAAATGATGATGGCGTCCTCCTGGGTAAAATATTCCGGAGGTAAAACGGTGCCCCATTCGGATCTCCGGGCGGGGACTACTCAGGAGGATGTCGTTATCACGAAAAAGAAAACTGGCGTTCTATGGATCGGAGCGTGGAATGTCAGATCCCTTAATCGGGCAGGTAGGTTAGAAAATTTAAAAAGGGAAATGGATAGGTTAAAGCTAGATATAGTGGGAATTAGTGAAGTTCGGAGGCAGTAGGAACAAGACTTCTAATGAGGTGAATACAGGCTTATGAACACAAAATCAAGCAGGGGTAATGCGGGAGTAGGTTTAATAATGAATAACAAATAGAAGGGCAGGTAAGCTACTACAAACAGCATAGTGAACGCATTATTGTAGCAAAGATAGACACGAACCCAAACCCACCACAGTAGTACAAGTTTATATGCCAACTAGCTCCGCAGATGACGAAGAGATTGACGAAATGTATGATGAGATAAAAAAAATTATTTAGATAGTGAAGGGAGACGAAAATTTAATAGTAATGGGTGACTGGAATTCGACAGTAGGGAAAGGAAGAGAAGGACAAGTAGTAGGTGAATATGGAATGGGGTTAAAGAATGAAAGAGGAAGCCGCCTGGTAGAATTTTGCGCAGAGCGTAACTTAATCGTAGCTAACACTTGATTCAAGAATCATGAAAGAATGTTGTATACACGGAAGAGGCCTGCAGCCACTGGAGGGTTTCAGACAGATTATATAATGGCAAGACAGAGATTTAGGAGCCATGTTTTCAATTGTAAGACATTTCCAGGGGCAGATGTGGCTTCTGACCACAATCTATCTGTCTGTTGGAGGGAGGCAGTACCAGACATTGATTTTAATGTCTAACACTTGATGTATTAATGTTGCATGTATAGCCATACGCTAAATAAATAAAATAAATAACGTACCAGACATTAAAAATATGTGATTGGCGAAAAAGACTGTTCATGGCTCACTCTGTTCAATGCATTGCCGACTCCCGACATTGCATGGTAAGCATTATACTGCTCCGGCTCGATAGGAGTATTGGAGGTGAATTGCTCACCATGTACGGCACTCGCCTTTCCAAAGACCAGCTGTCGTAGGTCGACATACATATGGTGCATTAGCGAATAGTTTGCCATTCACAGTGTCTGTAAACGTATCGAATTATAGTCAGATTGCCTTTTTCACAATCCATGCAGGAACCGTGGTGTAGGACTCCACCCATTCCAGACTGTGTCAACTGTACTCCAGAAATTTTCATGTTATTTCTAATTATGTGTTAATATGTTGGTTCGCCATGTATTACTCTCGTGTCTTTACAATAATAAATCCTTGTCATCACATTCAACATCTTTAATGTCAGGACAAATCAAAGCCTACACCCTTTTCAAAGGAAATTAAGTGGGAAATAGTTGAGGTAGTGAAGAGACTATTACATTACATCCACTTCAGCTTGACAATTGGGTCAAAATATTAATTAATTAATGTCAAATCTTCATTTCACATGCTTTAACACTGGAGAGCCAAAGAAACTGGTATAGGCATGCGTATTCAAATACAGAGGTATGCAAACAAGCAGAATACGACGCTGTGGTCAGAATGCCTACATAAGACAACAAGTTGGTTGGCTGGGTTGGTTGGGAGAGGAGACCAGACAGCGAGGTCATCGGTCTCATTGGATTAGGGAAGGACGGGGAAGGAAGTAGGCCGTGCCCTTTTAGGGGAACCATCCTGGCATTTGCCTGGAGCGATTTAGGAAAATCACGAAAAACCTAAATCAGGATGCCGGGCGCGGGATTAAGACAACAAGTGTCTGGCGCAGTTGTTACATCGGTTACTGCTACTACAATGGCAGGTTATCAAGATTTAAGTGAATTTGAACGTGGAGCTATAATCGGCGCACGAGCGATGGGTTACAGCGTCTCAGAGGCAGCGACGAAGTGGGGATTTTGCCGGCCGCAGTGGCCGTGCGGTTAAAGGCGCTGCAGTCTGGAACCGCAAGACCACTACGGTCGCAGGTTCGAATCCTGCCTCGGGCATGGATGTTTGTGGTGTCCTTAGGTTAGTTAGGTTTAACTAGTTCTAAGTTCTAGGGGACTAATGACCTCAGCAGTTGAGTCCCATAGTGCTCAGAGCCATTTGAACCAAAGTGGGGATTTTCCCGTACGACCATTTCACGAGTGTACCGTGAATATCAGGGATCAGATAAAATATCAAATCTCCAACATCGCTCCTGCCAGATCATGCAAGAATGGGACCAACGACGACTGAAGGAGAATCGTTCAACGTGACAGAAGTGCAAATCTTCCGCAAATTGCTCCAGATTTCCATGCTGGGCCATCAATAAGTGTCAGTATGCGAACCATTCAGCGAAACATTAACGATATGGGCTTTTAGAGGCGAAGACCCACTCGTGTACACTTGATGAGTGCACGACAGACAGCTTTACGCCTCGCCGGGCCTCTCAACACCGACATTGGGCTGTTGATGACTGGAAACATTTTATCTGCTCCGACGAGTCTCGTTTCAAATCGTATCTAGCGGATGGACGTTAAAGGTATGGAGAGAACCTCATGAATCCATGGACCCTGTATGTCAATAGGGGACTGTTCATGCTGGTGGAGGCTCTGTAATGGTACAGGATGTGTTCAGTTGAAGTGATAATTGACCCCTGATACGTCTCGATACGACTCTGACAGGTGACACGTAAGCACCCTGTCTGATCACATGCATCCATGCATGTTCATTGTGCATTCGGATGGACTTGGGCAATTCCAGAAGGACAATGCGACATTCCACACGTCCAGAAGTGCTACAGAGTGGCTCCAGGAACACTCATCTGAGTTTAGTCTCTTCCGCTGGCCACAAAGCTCCCCAGAAATGATGCTGTTCAGAAGACATCTCCACCGCCTCGTACTCTAACGGATTTATGGACAGCCCTGCTGACAATTCCCTCTAACACTACTTCAGACATTAGTCGAGTCCATGCCACATAGTGTTGTGGCACTTCTGCATGCTCACGGGGACCATACACGATATTAGGCAGGTGTACTAGTTTCTTTGGCTCTTCAGTGTAGTAGCGTTTCTGAAGGGTGGCTCTGTTACGAAGAGTACAACCTAATGGATTGAAATAAGGAATGGCATCGCACATTACCAAAATTAACTCACATCATGGGTGTTTGTTTTGTATAGGATAGTGAACACTCTGCCAGGTTCCTGTTTCCTGGAGCCCAGCCTTGTAACATTTTGATTACAGTTGGGGCAGGGTGCCAGATTTTTGAATTCAGATCTTGAGACATAGACATAACTGTCGTCCCCTGTAGTTTTGTTATGTGCACCAGGCATGTTCATAGTGCTTGTCATGTGTAACTTGAATGAGTTTTAAGGTGTATAATTTTACTTATTGTCACATAAATTATCTTTCTTCAATTTTATAATCTGAAAGATTGTGAAAAGTTAGATGTGTGACAGTTAGACCTGTTAGTGTGGATGTAGTAATCTATGTGTTTATCTCATTTTTATGCTGAAAATTTTCTGTGTTGGTCTGTTCTTTCTGCATTATCTATTGTGACTTAGGCATCGCCAACAGCGTTGACCACTTTTGGAGGGGTTGACTAGCTGATGTAGACTGTATAGTGTAGGACATATTTTTATTACTCTAGGCAAAGGTCACATGCAAAGTGTTTCCAGTCATGGTGTGGCAAATGATTACATGTGTGTCCACAAGAAGCAAGGCATGATTAGCTCATGCTGAAGATAAAATTGGAGAATTCTGTAGTATGAACTAAGACACAGATGGGACGATGGATTACAGAGGTGACAACTATATAACTCTTCATATGGAAGAGCCACTTAGAAACAAGGCTGGTGTAGACACATCAAATAGTGAAATAGACAAAAGGGAAGATGAAGAGTAAGTAATTTCACAACTTGTAGATGCCCATATTATAATCAAGAATTATTCAGCAGGACATACTCAGAGGTCAGTTTGGCCACCCCAGCCTTGAGTTCTCAGGCATTAACGCAAAACAAATGCATATGGATGCAGAAATCACAGATGGACCCAGTCCTACAATTTTTAAGGCGGCCGGAATAGAGTAGATGAAAAGAAATGGAGCAGGAAAGGAAAGAAAGCAATCTGAGAGATAATTAAAGTTGATGACGTTAGTTTGTGGGGAGCTCAACATCTTGGTCATCAGAGCCCGTGAGAGAGAATTAAAGAAAGACATGTTCAAGACTGAAGACAAGATGATGATCATTACACAGGCATCAGCTAAGACAATACAAATAGCCACTGAAGCAAAGAACGATGCAAGAGTGGACAGGATCAAAATATAAGATACAAGGAAAGCGATGCTAGTAGCAAAGAAGGATGCAAAGCAAGCTAAAACTTCAATAATTCACACAAAGAAGGGGGCTGGGTTGTTTGGGGGAAGAGACTAAACAGCGTGGACATCAGGCTCATCGGATTAGGGAAGGACGTGGAAGGAAGTCGACCGTGCCCTTGCAAAGGAACCATCCCGGCATTTTCCTGGAGCGATTTAGGGAAATCACAGAAAACCTAAATCAAGATGGTCGAACACGGGATTGAACCGTCGTCCTCCCGAATTCGAGTCCAGTGTGCTAACCACTGCGCCACCTCGCTCGGTCACAGAGAAGGTTTTGCCAACTCTATGAGAAAAGGGCACGAAGTTAAAGAAGGAAAGAAAGAGGAAATGTCAAAAAACTCCAAGAGAATCGGTCAGTTGGAACAACCACATAAAGACCAGTCCAGATTGAAGGAGGATCACATGCACATTTGTGCTCAACAAACAGAGTTGATTAAAGACGAAAAGGAAATGCAGGATTGTGTTAAGCAAGTACAGGGTCTATGTGCTAAGAAAGCAAGAGGGGACTCGGATAGTATAAAACACACGGAGCGAGAAGAGCATAGAGACAGATCATATTCCAGAACAACGGAGCCTGTACATCCAGCAGAGCTACTTGCACAGGAGCCAGCTGCTGCGTTTTCACCACCAGCGAGCGATCTGGCAGTTATATGTGGCACCGCTGAGTCCATAACATAACACAACTGTATGTCACTCAAGTGTTACAACTCTCATAAGAGGCAGTCTGTTGCCGTTAAGGATTTATCGTAGTGTGAGTCGTATTCAATAACGTCTTTTTCTCATAAGGCAACGATGACAATGGGCGACTAAAAAAAAGGGAGTGGTACAATCACACGATATGCTTGACATGAGGTCATGCTGATGGGGACACAGTGTGTAACTAAACACAAACACACATGACTGAGTATCTGTATTTCAGAGTGTCACGATAGTATTACTAATATCGAATCCTGAGCTTCAGACAAACATATGATAATAGTTTGCTATAAACAGAAGAATCAGGCTGCCATTCCAGCATGATAATATCTAACAAGGAATCATGGAATATGACCTGAATGTCTGCTAACAGTGGAAGTCAATCTGAAAACAAACACGCGTATGTCATAAGAGGAAGGAATGTAAGCAGAAAGTTAATTAGCATTTTTAACTTTGGTATGTGTGTTTGTGTTCATGATATTGTTCACAGGTCTACATCTACATCTACATCCATACTCCGCAAGCGGCCGGCCGCGGTGGTCTAGCGGTTCTAGGCGCTCAGTCAGGAACCGCGCGACTGCTACGGTCGCAGGTTCGAATCCTGCCTCGGGCATGGATGTGTGTGATGTCCTTAGGTTAGTTAGGTTTAAGTAGTTCTAAGTTCTAGGGGACTTATGACCACAGATGTTGAGTCCCATAGTGCTCAGAGCCATTTGAACCATTTTGAACTCCGCAAGCCACCTGACGGTGTGTGGCGGAGGGTACCCTGAGTACCTCTATTGGTTCTACCTTCTATTCCAGTCCCGTATTGTTCGTGGAAGGAAGGATTGTCGGTATGCTTCTGTGTGGGCTCTAATCTCTCTGATTTTATCCTCCTCATGGTCTCTTCGCTTGATATACGTAGGAGGGAGCAATATACTGCTTGACTCTTCGGTGAAGGTATGTTCTCGAAACTTTAACAAAAGCCCCTACCGAGCTACTGAGCGTCTCTCCTGCAGAGTCTTCCACTGGAGTTTATCTATCTCCGTAACGCTTTCGCGATTACTATATGGTCCTGTAACGAAGCGCGCTGCTCTCCGTTGGATCTTCTCTATCTCTTCTATCAACCATATCTGGTACGGATCCCACACTGCTGAGCAGTATTCAAGCAGTGGGCGAACAAGCGTACTGTAACCTACTTCCTTTGTTTTCGGATTGCATTTCCTTAGGATTCTTCCAATGAATCTCAGTCTGGCATCTGCTTTACCGACGATTAACTTTATATGATCATTCCATTTTAAATCACTCCTAATGCGTACTCCCAGATAATTTATGGAATTAACTGCTTCCAGTAACCGCTTTATGATCGCTGATTCCCTGTTCTGCGTTCTGTTTCAAATAGTTCGGGTCTGTTTGTCACCAGAAGATCTAATATGTTATCGCCACGAGTCGGTTCTCTGTTTAACTGCTCAAGGTAGTTTTGAGATAAAGAACTTAAAAATGTCACTGGATTCTTTGTCCCTGCCACTCGTTATGAACGTTTGAGTCTCCCAGTCTATATCCGGCAAATTAAAATCTCCACCCAGAACTATAACATGGTGGGGAAATCTATTCGAAATATTTTCCAAATTATCCTTCAGTGGCTCAGCCACAGCAGCTGCTGAGCCAGGGGGCCTATAGAGACATCCAATTACCATGTCTGAGCCTGCTTTAACCGTGACCTTCACCCACATTATTTCACATTTCGGATCTCCGTCAATTTCCTTCGATACTATTGCACTTCTTATCGCTATAAACACGCCTCCCCCTTCACTGTGCCGGCCGCGGTGGTCTCGCGGTTCTAGGCACGCAGTCCGGAACCGTGGGACTGCTACGGTCGCAGGTTCGAATCCTGCCTCGGGCATGGATGTGTGTGATGTCCTTAGGTTACTTAGGTTTAAGTAGTTCTAAGTTCTAGGGGACTGATAACCACAGCAGTTGAGTCCCATAGTGCTCAGAGCCATTTGAACCCTTCACTGTCCAGCCTGTCTATGCGGTATACATTCCAATCTGAGTTTAGGATTTCATTACTGTTTACGTCTGGTTTCAGCCAACTTTCTGTCCCTAGTACTATATGGGCGTTGTGACCGTTTATTAATGAGAGCAGTTCTGGGACCTTTCTGTAGACGCTCCTGCAGTTTACTATTAGCACATTAATATTGTTATTCCCTGTTGCATTTTGCCTACTCCTACTTTGCCGCGTCTCAGGAGGCGTCTTGTCGGGCCTAGGGAGGGAATTTTCTAACCTAAAAAACCCGCATGTGCACTCCACACGTACTCCGTTACCCTTGTAGCCGCTTCCGGCGTGTAGTGCACGCTTGACCTATTCAGGAGGACCCTACATTTCTCCACCCGATAGCGGAGGTCGAGAAATTTGCACCCCAGATCTCCGCAGAATCGTCTGAGCCTCTGGTTTAAGCCTTCCACTCGGCTCCAAACCAGAGGACCGCGATCGGTTCTGGGAACGATACTACAAACAGTTAGCTCTGATTCCACCCCGCGAGCGAGGCTTTCCGCCTTCACCAATTCCGCCAACCGCCTGTATGAACTGAGGATGACCTCTGAACCCAGACGGCAAGAGTCATTGGTGCCGACATGAGCAACAATTTGCAGTCGGGTGCACCCAGTGCTCTCTATCGCCGCCGGTAGGGCCTCCTCCACATCTCGGATGAGACCCCCCGGCAAGCAGACAGAGTGAACACTGGCCTTCTTCCCCGACCTTTCCGCTATTTCCCTAAGGGGCTCCATCACCCGCCTAACTAATAAACCCCTCCCCCCGTGTGTCTGCTCGGACCTTGCTGAAGGAGCGGCCACATGTCCACTCACAGGCAGAGCGGGCGATGCCACACGGCCAGCCTCCACATTGACCCTCCGCCTCGTGCGCCGCGAACGCCCCTGAACACGCCACTCCCCTTGGGGAGAGGGTGGCCCAACCGCGCCCGGTACCCGCGAAGATGTCTCGACAGCAGGGACAATGGGTGAAGCATGTAACACCTGGGGTGTACCATGCGACGCACCAGACTCCCCACTGCCGCTACACTCCGAGGCAGCAGCCTGAAGACGGCTGACCGCGGCCATCAACACGTTCAGCTATTCGCGAACAGTGGCCAGCTCCTCCTGCGTCCGTACACAGCAGTCACACATCCTATCCATCCTAAGAAATCAATTTACTGTAGAGAGTTAATCAACTTTTAACTAGACTGCTAATTCACTAAAGGCGGCTGATTGTTGACTAAACTGTGGTTGTTAGTCACTCCTTGTAGAAAACAATGAAAATAGCAACCTGTCTCTGGACTGTATTGAAACCAAACACTAGCACTACTGCCACTATGGTTGACTAAAGGGACTCTCTCTGACTGTATTCAAAACAAACACGAAATCTATGGAACACTATTACTAGCACTCGACAATTAAAGCTTCATAAAAGCAAAAACACACGGAAGAAGAAGTGACAAGTAAGAAAAATACAGTGACTACTTACACTCCTGGAAATGGAAAAAAGAACACATTGACACCGGTGTGTCAGACCCACCATACTTGCTCCGGACACTGCGAGAGGGCTGTACAAGCAATGATCACACGCACGGCACAGCGGACACACCAGGAACCGCGGTGTTGGCCGTCGAATGGCGCTAGCTGCGCAGCATTTGTGCACCGCCGCCGTCAGTGTCAGCCAGTTTGCCGTGGCATACGGAGCTCCATCGCAGTCTTTAACACTGGTAGCATGCCGCGACAGCGTGGACGTGAACCGTATGTGCAGTTGACGGACTTTGAGCGAGGGCGTATAGTGGGCATGCGGGAGGCCGGGTGGACGTACCGCCGAATTGCTCAACACGTGGGGCGTGAGGTCTCCACAGTACATCGATGTTGTCGCCAGTGGTCGGCGGAAGGTGCACGTGCCCGTCGACCTGGGACCGGACCGCAGCGACGCACGGATGCACGCCAAGACCGTAGGATCCTACGCAGTGCCGTAGGGGACCGCACCGCCACTTCCCAGCAAATTAGGGACACTGTTGCTCCTGGGGTATCGGCGAGGACCATTCGCAACCGTCTCCATGAAGCTGGGCTACGGTCCCGCACACCGTTAGGCCGTCTTCCGCTCACGCCCCAACATCGTGCAGCCCGCCTCCAGTGGTGTCGCGACAGGCGTGAATGGAGGGACGAATGGAGACGTGTCGTCTTCAGCGATGAGAGTCGCTTCTGCCTTGGTGCCAATGATGGTCGTATGCGTGTTTGGCGCCGTGCAGGTGAGCGCCACAATCAGGACTGCATACGACCGAGGCACACAGGGCCAACACCCGGCATCATGGTGTGGGGAGCGATCTCCTACACTGGCCGTACACCACTGGTGATCGTCGAGGGGACACTGAATAGTGCACGGTACATCCAAACCGTCATCGAACCCATCGTTCTACCATTCCTAGACCGGCAAGGGAACTTGCTGTTCCAACAGGACAATGCACGTACGCATGTATCCCGTGCCACCCAACGTGCTCTAGAAGGTGTAAGTCAACTACCCTGGCCAGCAAGATCTCCGGATCTGTCCCCCATTGAGCATGTTTGGGACTGGATGAAGCGTCGTCTCACGCGGTCTGCACGTCCAGCACGAACGCTGGTCCAACTGAGGCGCCAGGTGGAAATGGCATGGCAAGCCGTTCCACAGGACTACATCCAGCATCTCTACGATCGTCTCCATGGGAGAATAGCAGCCTGCATTGCTGCGAAAGGTGGATATACACTGTACTAGTGCCGACATTGTGCATGCTCTGTTGCCTGTGTCTATGTGCCTGTGGTTCTGTCAGTGTGATCATGTGATGTATCTGACCCCAGGAATGTGTCAATAAAGTTTCCCCTTCCTGGGACAATGAATTCACGGTGTTCTTATTTCAATTTCCAGGAGTGCAAATTAAGGTAGCTCGCTGCACAGCAGACGTGAAGCAGACGGCAATTACGACACTCATGGAGTCAACAGCCGATGGCAGAGATTCATCGTAGTTTTGTTTTATATAATCGTAGTCTACATTCTTTAGTGGCTGCATGTTTAAGTAGAAAGTAAAATAAAGCAGTTTTCTTGTACTGCCAAATGAGAAATACAGGGGCAAAGTACCTAGATCATGAGTACCTACGTATGACAAGGTACTGTCATCAGTTACATGTATCACAAATATGCCAGACCAATGGACCTCTGTTTATTCATTAGAAAGTAGTCAATAAGTAATTTGATCTATGTATATGCTTAGTATGAATTGTTAGGCAATTCTATTTCTGTTTTTATATTAATTGTTAATTATTATTTAATCGATGTAATATGTATGAAATGAGTGTAAGTCAATCGCTTACGGGGCTTATACGACGACTGTGCAGACTTGCTCTCACCGTAACAGACACGGGCTATGAGACTCCCTCACAGTCTGTTGTGGACGGAGACTCGGCAACCAAGGCCACAGTTCAGCAGGTGGCCGGGCATGGCCCACATTCCAGACAGCCAACAGCAGCCTTGCGCGAAGTGGGGCCTTGCACTGACACATGGGCTGACTACGAGGGCAGCCCTTCAATGGGGAGTCTTCCCTGACAGTGGACGTCCCAAGAAGCCAACTCAAGGTGGCAGCAGATGGAGAGGACAGCAGGGTGCTTGAAGGGGTGCAGACAGAACTGTGCACCACAGGACTTCTCAATAATCAGAGGACTACTGGTGCGCTTCGCAGGTCTCGCCTAGTATTTTTCACAGGATCAAATGGCTCTGAGCACTATGGGACTCAACTGCTGAGGTCATTAGTCCCCTAGAACTTAGAACTAGTTAAACCTAACTAACCTAAGGACATCACAAACATCCATGCCCGAGGCAGGATTCGAACCTGCGACCGTAGCGGTCTTGCGGTTCCAGACTGCAGCGCCTAGAACCGCACGGCCACTTCGGCCGGCTTTTTCACAGGATCAACTACAGTGTTATACTCACTGTAGTAAAATCGAATAACTTATTCACCCCTTCTTGCAGCTTGAGTCTTGGAGACGCAATTGCCATGGCCAGACTGAGGCAAAATGCAATGTGGTGCTAGGGATCCAGCCATAAAGAAGGTACTGATGGGATTCCTATTCGGTTTTACAGAGAGTACTCTACTGCATTGACTCCTTACTTAGCTTGCATTTATCGTGAATCTCTTGCCCAACGTAAAGCCCGAGCGACAGGAAAAAAGCGCAGGTGACCCCTGTATATAAGAAGGGTAGAAGTCGGAGCCTCAAAATTACAGACCTATATCGTTAATATCGGTTTGTTCAGGATCCTCAAACATATTCTCAGTTCGAATATAATGAATTTCCTTGAGACAGAGAAGTTGCTGTCCATGCATCAGCACGGCTTTAGAAAGCATCGCTCCTGCGAAACGCAACTCCACCTTTTTTCACATGATATCTTGCGAACCATGGATGAAGGGTATCAGACGGATGCCATATTCCTTGACTTCCGGAAAGCGTTTGACTCGGTGCCCCACTGCACACTCCTAACTAAGGTACGAGCATATGGGATTGGTTCCCAAGTATGTGAGTGGCTCGAAGATTTCTTAAGTAATAGAACCCAGTACGTTTTCCTCGATGGTGAGTGACAACGAAGGTGAGGGTATCATCTGGAGTGCCCCGCGGAAGTGTGGTAGGTCCGCTGTTTTCTATCTACATAAATGATCTTTTGGATAGGGTGGATAGCAATGTGCGGCTGTTTGCTGATGATGCTGTGGTGTACGGCAAGGTGTCGTAGTTGAGTGACTGTAGGAGGATACAAGATGACTTGGACAGGATTTGTGATTGGTGTAAAGAATGGCAGCTAACTCTAAATATAGATAAATGTAAATTACTGCAGATGAATAGGAAAAAGAATCCCGTAATGTTTGAATACTCCATTAGTAGTGTAGCGCTTGACACAGTCACGTCGATTAAATATTTGGGCGTAACATTGCAGAGCGATATGAAGTGGGACAAGCATGTAATGGCAGTTGTGGGGAAGGCGGATAGTCGTCTTCGGTTCATTGGTAGAATTTTGGGAAGATGTGGTTCATCTGTAAAGGAGACCGCTTATAAAACACTAATACGATCTATTCTAGAGTACTGCTCGAGCGTTTGGGATCCCTATCAGGTCGGATTGAGGGAGGACATAGAAGCAATTCAGAGGCGGGCTGCTAGATTTGTTACTGGTAGGTTTGATCATCACGCGAGTGTTACGGAAATGCTTCAGGAACTCGGGTGGGAGTCTCTGGAGGAAAGGAGGCGTTCTTTTCGTGCATCGCTACTGAGGAAATTTAGAGAACCAGCATTTGAGGCTGACTGCAGTACTGTTTTACTGCCGCCAACTTATATTTCGCGGAAAGACCACGAATATAAGATAAGAGAGGTTAGGGCTCGTACAGAGGCATATAGGCAGTCATTTTTCCCTCGTTCTGTTTGGGAATGTAAGAGGGAGAGAAGATGCTAGTTGTGGTACGAGGTACCCTCCACCACGCACCGTATGCGGAGTATGTATGTAGATGTAGATCTGTATATCACCATGGTAGGACTGTTACTTCCTGTCGACCATGAAAGAAGGATCGATCAGGACCCGCCAATGATGTGCTTTTACTTAGAAAGCAACAACACGCCAGTTGTGCTTCTGTATCATCGGATCTGCATACACTTCAACCATCACGCACTTAGATGGCAACAACACACTATCTGTGTCCCTCTGTCACCATTTCTGGATACGCTTTGCCCGCCATAAATACCTGACTACGTATCCTGTGCACTTGTCACACACCATAGGGCTCAGAGGAACAACTGCACCTTTCCCAGTGCACTGCAAGATAACCAAGAGGTGAAACTACAAGGTGGTCACCGCCACATTCACACATGTTGAACAATTCACCTGTCCTGTATCTACAGCTCAACTTTGTTCATTCAGTTCAGTGAGAAAGTCTCCCAAAATGAAGTGAGAACGCATCGTTCATGAGATCGTGTGACGTGCGATTCATAATGAACTTGACCATTATGTTTTTCTTTTCTTTACGGAGTCCAGACCTCATCAAACCCATCATCCAGACAAACATGTGGTTCCCGCAGAGGGGCAGCAGCCTTTTCAATAGTTACAGGGCAACAATCTGGCTAATTGTCTGATCTGGCCTTGTAACGTCAACCAAAATGGCGTTGCTGTGCTAGTACCGTGAACAGTTGAAAGCGAGGAGAAACTACAGCTGTAGTTTTTCCTGAAGGAATGCGTCTCTACTGTATGGTTAAATGATGATGGTGCCCCTTGGGTACAGACAGTATTATGGAGGTAAATTAGTCCCCCTTTGGAGCTCCAGGTGGGAACTACTCAGGAAGATGTCATTATCAGGACAAACAAAACTGCCATTCTATGGATTGGCGTGTGGAATGTTAGATCCCGTAATTGGGCAGGTAGGTTACAAAATTTAAAAAGGAAAATGGATAGGTTGGACTTAGATATAGTGGGAACTGCTGAAGTTTGGTGGCAGACGGAACAGGACATCATGAATACAGGGGTATAAATACAGAATCAAATAGGGATAATGCAAGAGTGGCCGCAAGTTTGTTAGCTTCCTTCCACCCTCGATGTTGCCCGTCCCTGCCACGTGGAGGCGGACCAGTTTCTGCGTTGTTCACCTTTTCCTTTTATTGTTGGGTGATATCACATTTTTGTGTACATGCTTTAACAGTTTGGATACAATTTGGAACGCAATTACGATTTGTTTTACGAAAAATGCTTTAAAATAATGAATGAAAGAAAATCATGCAGGGAAATCTTAATCTAACTTATCTACTATTCTTAACCTAATGGGAGTTTAAAATGTGAGTTTAATTTGTGGATTTGTGAGTTCGGTGGAGAAGTTTTGGAGGTGTTCGGGAAAAGGGTCTGACTATCCGCGTCTAGCCAACAGGGGATGGAGGGCTCGGAATGTACTTCGAGCCATCCATTCCCAGCCCGCATCGCACATCTAAAGCGTTATTCATAATTGACTGTGTTGGGTTGGTGCTTAGCTAGGCAAGATTCTTGGTGTTGAGAGTCGTCATTGAGTTTGAGTGAGTGACGTATTGTTGCTGTTTTCCGAATTTGTGTTTTCCTCAACATCTGTATCATTCTCCTGATCAGAGCTGGTAATCTCCCACGGTTCCATTTCCCGTGTGTTTTGTGTCTCTGGTCACAATCTGTGGTACGGTCTTGATTGGTTAAAGGTTTTTGTGCTGTACCTGGGATACTTCGTTTGTCACCCGGTTAATCTCCTCCCATTCCTGATAGCTGTAATTATGTCATCCTGCGTTTGTATTTGTAGTTGTGTAGGTGTTATGTCTTCGATATGTAATGGGCAGTGAAATACTATGTGTGCTGATGATTCATTGACGCCCCATGTGCAGGCATCACTTTGAGTGAGTCCCATGCGGTAGAGGTGCATGGGGTATGGGCCATGACCCGAGAGAAAGTGAACCATGCCCCTACTTGGGTTTATATGATCCATCTGCAGACGTTCCCTGATGTTTGGGAAAAAATTGGTAGACTCTACGGCCCTTGTCGTCCGTGTCCCATTCCCTCTGCCATGTGTCCACCCTCCACTCGATAAGTTGGCGTCTATCATTAAGGTTGTGCCCTGTGATCTGTGTCACCTTGTCGTGCCTTCCTTTCTTTATCCAGTACATGGTTGCCCTCAGTCTGATTGTTGGGTCAATGGGGGAGATTCCAAGGATCACACATAGCGCTGCCAATGATGTGGTACCGAAGGCCCCAGATAACCTACCAGCGCACTTCTTTGCCCCCTCCTAACCGTGTTCCTATAAGTTACTAAGTGCAGCCTGTGAGCCCATGTACTGGCCGTGAAGCAGACCACGGACTCAAAGAGTGCACAGTGATAGGTCCTGAGTGTTGACAATGGTAGTCTGTACTGTGCGGCGTTTAGTCTGGCGAGTTTATGCATTATTTTGGTTGCTTTGTCGGTCGTAACTTTCATGTGCTCGTTGAACGTCAGTCTTTCATCTACGTGTACCCATAGGTATCGTGTTGTGTGTTGTCTGTGTACGTTGTTATTGTTTATTTTAATTATTGGATGTCTTGCTAGCGAACCTTTCATTAGTATGTAGACTGTTTTGTGCAGAGCCATTTGTAGTTCATTGTTGTTGCACCATGTGCTGATATCCTTAAGTAAGTGTGATGACTTGTATTCTAACTGTGCTCCTGAATCTACCGTATCACCAAAAGAGGAGGACAGAAGGATAGAGCGGGCTGTGGTGGGGACCCACCTGGTCGTCGTGCAGCAGCAGCGCGGGGAACTCCCAGGCGAGCGGCCCCGCGGTGGCGGCTTTCTGCCGGCCGCAGGGCAGCGACGCGGCGTCCGGGGCGGCCTGCAGCTGCAGCTGCAGCTGCTGCGGCTCCGAGCCGGGGCTCTGCAGCGACGTGAAGCTCGTCTCAAGGCACAGCCGGTGCGGCGGCGTCGACGCCTTGGGCGAGCCGGGCGAGGTCGCGGGGGCGGCGGCGGCGGGGGCGGAGGCGGCGGGGGCGGCGGCCAGCAGCGGCTGCAGGTGCTCGGCCGGCGTCGACGACGCGCACGCCGACGCCCGCCGCGGCTTGGCCGGCCCCACCGTCGTTATAACCTGCCGTAGACGCACACACGCCATGTGGACAGCACCGCCTACAATCAACTACGAGGGCATTTCGAAAAGTAAAGATGCAATGGCTCACAGTCCTTAAGTAGAACATTTATTTAGAAAACGTCAGTTACATTCTAGTAACTGGGGTATTTGTTATTTTTCGACATAATCACCCCCATTACCCAAACATTTGTTAAGTCGGTGCACAAGCTTTTGTATTTGTGGTGTGCGTACTGTAAGACCTTCGGTACACACACCATCAGATTATTTGACTTGTTGCTCTAACGAAGTAGGCGAGTGTCAGCAATATGTCTCGTGGTCTTATCGTGGCGTGTTTATCTTCTGCCATTAGGTCAGACGATAGAAATGCCACTTGCATGCTTAGAGTAGCAAACTGACGGTGACCAACTTTAAACAGAACTTGATTAATTTTCACACACATTTATTAAAATAATAAAAAGCATAGACATTACGTAACTTGATTCTGGATGCTGTTTACAATTGACAATCTGAAGTTCCTTTGGTCTTGGTACGTTAATCTTATTCTCACATATCTCTGATACTTGACAAAGTGTCTATTCATTTATCTTCATGGCTATGTACAGGAATATGGTAATCTTATTAGGCGCAGACTGAAACTTGACTATAGACTGGTACAAACAAATGCAGACTGGTACAGACTAATGCAAACTAACTAATCGGAGGTCTGTACACTCGTTATAATACCTCGAGTGTTCAGGTATCACTTCGCGAGTGTGATCCGCGAGGAGAAAAGGTTCTATGTTAGCAGAAATCTCATTGGCTGCGTTACATATTAATACGCGGATCGGCGGAAGCAGAATTTGGTCCGTCTCTAAGGCAGCGCCATCTCGTAGAGCGGAGACGGACGAGCGCTGCGCCTGCGCTGTTGTGCTTAGCGGGGCGCGCTCTAGTGGGAAAGTTGTGTACGCGCTGACTACGCGGAACTATGTACACAACAGTATTCCACAGTCATAGAAGGTTGCCACCTGTTGTCGGAACCACATTTCAACTTCAACTTTGATCTCTTCATCGTCGTGGAATGATTTTCCACCGTTTCAGGTAACGGAAGACATGGAAGTCGGTGGGCGCAAGGTCCGGGCTGTATGGCGGATGGTCCAATACGTCCCATTTGAATTGTTTGAGTAGTGCTTTGGTTACGAGCGCTGTGTGAGGCCGAGCGTTGTCGTGGAGCAAGCGGACTCCACTTGTCAGCATTCCCCTGCGTTTGTATTGAAATGTCCTTCGAAGACGTTTCAAAGTCTGGCAATGTGCAGCAGCATTAATTATCGTTCCAGGGGGCATAAATTCCAACAGAAGAATGCCTTGTCTGTCCCAAAAAACAGACGCCATGATTTTCTTCGCTGAAATAGACGTTTTGCATTTCTTGGCTTTTGGTGAATTCGAGTGGCGCCATTGCATTGATTGTTTTTAGGATTCATGTGTATGCTGATAAACCCACGTCTCGCCACCTGTCACAATGTGATCAAGGAACTCATCACCTGCTTCAGCATAGCATGTGAGGAAGTCGAGTGCAAAGCCCATCCTTTTCTTTTTGTGTTCTTCCATTAACAGTTTTGGTACCGAGCGCGCACACAATTTCCTGTACTCTAACTTAACAGTCCCAACGTCATAAAGAGTTGTCATTGACACGTCCGGTATGATCTGATGCAATTCTTTCAATGTGAGACGTCTACTCGCACGAATTGCTTCCTCCGTTCTCCGAAGAAGGGCATCGGAGATCACAGATGGCCGACCTGTTCTTTGTTCGTCATGAACATCGGTCCTACCTTCAGAGAAATGACGACACCATTGAGTTACATTTTGTCGATTCATAACGTTCCCATAAACAGAAACAATTTCTTTGTGAATATCCGCTGGTCGCTGACCTTTTGCATGAAGAAAACGTATGACGGAGCGCACTTCGCATTTGGCGGGATTCTGAATCGGCGCAGCCATTTTAAACACGACCTACTCCAACCGAAAGCAACGTTCAACTGCTGAACGACCAGTGTTGCCAACCTGCTCGCCAAAACTCTTCTGTTCCTCTGGCATACGGTGTATCTTTACTTTCCGAAATACCCTCGTAAATCACAGGGTTATTCACAAGCACGTCCAGAGGACTGCAAGAAAACTAGAAGGTGTATAGAAAAATGACGCACGTCAGTGAATGCAATATCTCTCCAAGTAATAGGCGGCATAGCCTAACTCGAGAGACAGGCATATCACAACCAGTAAGCAAACTGTACACTCCGTATTATCACATTATTTGCACCTACAGATAGGCATCCCAATCAACAAATTTCTGAAGTAGCTTGCTGCACTTGTGCCTTTCTGAGCAGCAGCAGCAGTACTAGTGAATCCAATGACCTGCATGCACATATTGACATCTGTCACTTCACGAATGGTGTCTGTAGTGTCATCCCGCAGGCATTGCAGAGTTGATAACGGGACTGCAAGGTACCGTTAGACGCAGGCGGACCCAATGGTGCGCGCCCGCTGAGCCACGCCTGCAGCAGCTCTGTACTACGAGTGCCCTCGGCCGCTCCGATATAACATTGGCGGCGACAGCCACACACCCCACTTTTACTTCCAGACTATTGCTACGCACCATCGTTTGTGCTTAGTAGAGCGAGTCTCATCCTAGTTGGTATTGTATGAGCTGGACTCTGTTTCTTGTTGCATTATTTGTAATGTGTCTTTGTAAACTTGGAGAAATACAAATTAAGTAAATCTTCTGTTTACTGTGTTAACTTGTTCGCTAATCATTTCTGTTCCAGCTTTCCTGTGATGACATCTGCTGTGCCACTCTGTAGCCCGTGTCTCCTTATCGATGTGTATGAAGTCGTACGCAATAGTGCCAATACTTAGAACCTGTAATGTGAGCTGTAAACTTCGAGAGTTGCTCTAACCACTCTTTAAAAAAAAAAAAAAAAAAAAAAAAAAAAAAAAAAAAAAAAAAACTAAATTTCCGCCCGAACAGGCCATGAAGGCCCAACGGTACCGACCAGCCGCCGTGTCATCCTCAGCCTACACGTGTCACTGGATGCGGATATGGATGGGCATATAGTCAGCACACCACGTTCCCAGCCGTATGTCAGTTTAGTTTAAGAGACAAGAGCCGCTACTTCTCACTCAAGTAGTTCCTCAGTTTACCTCACAAGGGCTGAGTGCAGCCCGCTTGCCAAGAGCACTCGGCACACCAGATGTCACCCATCCAAGTCTCTATCCATTGACATGTTTCTATTTTCTGTATACCTTGTTATTTCTGTTGGGTTTCTTCTGAAGCCACAGGGGTATAAATCTCCCCAAAGGGCTGATACACATTTTGAGAGTCAGTGGCGCAGATCACGTGTATTTTTGCAGAATTAACAAGATTAGCACACAAACATGCTCCTGTGAATTGGTAGGTACACCTGAAAACATAAAGTTGTTCGTATAGGGTGTAAATACACACACCAAAAAAAGTTTTGCATCACCCCAGTTCCCAGAACTCCTGAAGATAGACGTTGACTGTGGATACTGCATCATAGACACAGTACCTTTGACTGTTCAGAGATGACACTAAACCCGCCCAAAGACATAATCAACCATGCGTGAGCAGTGCCTATTAGACAGAAGGGGTCCGACAGCCGATCAGTTCCAATCATTCCACCAGTAACGAGGTACACGGCTCGTGTTGTCAGTAGTTCAACCATACCTAAACGGTCAATACCGCGCTTCGATCGCGTCCGCATTGCTGCACTGTGCCAGGAAAGGCTCTCAACAAGGGAAGTGTACAGGCGTCTCGTAGTGAACCAAAGCGATGTTGTGCGGACATGGAGGACATACAGACAGACACGCACTGTCGATGACATGCCTCACTCAGACCGCCCAAGAGTTACTATTGCAGCAGATGACCCGCTACCTACGGATTATGGCTCAGAGGAACTCTGACAGCAACACCACCATGTTGAATAATGCTTTTCGTGCAGCCACAGGACGTCGTGTTACGACTCAAACTGTGCGCAATAGGCTGCATGATTCGCAAATTTGCTCCCGCTGCTCATGGCGAGGTCCATCTTTGCAACCACAACACCATGCAGCGCGGTACAGATGGGCCCAACAACATGCCGAATGGACTGCTCAGGATTGGCATCACGTTCTCTTCACCGATGAGTGTCGCATATTCCTTCAACCAGACAATCGGAGGAGACGTGTTTGGAGGCAACCCGGTCAGGCAGAGCGCCTTAGACACACTGTCCAGCGAAAGCAGCAAGGTGGAGGTTCCCTGCTGCTTTGGGGTGGCATTATGTGGGGCCGACGTACGCCGCTGGTGGTCATGGAAGGCGCCGTACGATTGTGCGATACGTGAATGCCATCCTACGATCTATAGTGCAACCATATCGGCAGCATATTGGCGAGGCATTCCTGTTCGTGGACGACAATTCGCGCCCATATTGTGCACATCTTGTGAATGGCTTTCTTCAGGATAACGACATCGCCCGAATAGAGCGGCCAGCATGTACTTCAGACATGGACCCTATCGAACATGCCTGGGATTGATTGAAAAGAGCTGTTTCTGGACGACGTGACCCACCAACTACTCTGAGGGATCTACGCCGAAACGCCGTTGATGAGTGGGACAATCTGGGCCAACAGTGCCTTGATGAACTTGTGGATAGTATGCCACGACGAATATAGGCATGCACCAATGCAAGAGGACGTGCTACTGGGTATCAGAGGAACCGGTGTGTACAGCAATCTGGGCCACCAGCTCTGAAGGTCTTGCTGTAAACATGCAAAGTGTGGTTTTCATGAGGAATAAAAAGTGCAGAAATGATGTTTATGTTGATCTCTATTCCAATTTTCTGTACAGGTTCCGGAACTCTCGCAACCGAGGTGATTCATAACTTTTTTTTCATGTGTGTAGTAGAAGTTGCCAAAAAATGCTGTTAGTAGAACACAACTAACTGCTTTATACGTCTAGTAACATGTTTGTCCATTTCTACGGCTGTCGCTGGAAAAAAATAAAACATTCATCTTGAGACAATGTTTCTGTAAAAGTAGACATTACCACTGTGCGTATTGACATCGCGGGCGTGAGTTGCAAACACGTTGGCCACAACGGCCAGGGTGGTTGAGTCGTCGTAATACGCCGATCGTCGGCAGTTGGCGACTTAGTTAAATGTTAGAACGGAAGGATCATTTACTACCACTGAACTATGCGGTATTCATTTAATATGTGGCGAGACAGAAGGTGTTGCGAGGACAGCTGTACGAATTTATCGAGAACGCTCCCCACAACGAAGACTTTCCGCACGATCGACATTCGTCGCTGTTCACCGAATGTTCCTATAATCATCACAGTTCTCTACTTTTACTCCATTACTTTGCGATTCATTCGTAACAAAGTACAGTGGTTACCTTTACCTTTAATTCTGTATGCGAAACATAGTGTCTGTTCTGATATACTTTAGTATCTTATTAATTGAGTCACGACAGAATAAAGTTTACGGGTACGTATTTAATTGGCATAGTTGAAAGACACTGGTTCTACTACCCCGCGCGGAAGGCAGAGGCCAACAACGCGAAGAACGTACAGGGTGTTTCAAAAATGACCGGTATATTTGAAACGGCAATAAAAACTAAACGAGCAGCGATAGAAATACACCGTTTGTTGCAATATGCTTGGGACAACAGTACATTTTCAGGCAGACAAACTTTCGAAATTACAGTAGTTACAATTTTCAACAACAGATGGCGCTGCGGTCTGGGAAACTCTATAGTACGATATTTTCCACATATCCACCATGCGTAGCAATAATATGGCGTAGTCTCTGAATGAAATTACCCGAAACCTTTGACAACGTGTCTGGCGGAATGGCTTCACATGCAGATGAGATGTACTGCTTCAGCTGTTCAATTGTTTCTGGATTCTGGCGGTACACCTGGTCTTTCAAGTGTCCCCACAGAAAGAAGTCACAGGGGTTCATGTCTGGCGAATAGGGAGGCCAATCCACGCCGCCTCCTGTATGTTTCGGATAGCCCAAAGCAATCACACGATCATCGAAATATTCATTCAGGAACTTAAAGACGTCGGTCGTGCGATGTGGCCGGGCACCATCTTGCATAAACCACGAGGTGTTCGCAGTGTCGTCTAAGGCAGTTTGTACCGCCACAAATTCACGAAGAATGTCCAGATAGCGTGATGCAGTAATCGTTTCGGATCTGAAAAATGGGCCAATGATTCCTTTGGAAGACATGGCGGCCCAGACCAGTACTTTTTGAGGATGCAGGGACGATGGGACTGCAACATGGGGCTTTTCGGTTCCCCATATGCGCCAGTTCTGTTTATTGACGAAGCCGTCCAGGTAAAAATAAGCTTCGTCAGTAAACCAAATGCTGCCCAAATGCATATCGCCGTCATCAATCATGTGCCCTACATCGTTAGCGAATGTCTCTCGTGCAGCAATGGTAGCGGCGCTGAGGGGTTGCCGCGTTTGAATTTTGTATGGATAGAGGTGTAAACTCTGGCGCATGAGACGATACGTGGACGTTGGCGTCATTTGGACCGCAGCTGCAACACGGCGAACGGAAACCTGAGGCCGCTGTTGGATCACCTGCTGCACTAGCTGCGCGTTGCCCTCTGTGGTTGCCGTACGCGGTCGCCCTACCTTTCCAGCACGTTCATCCGTCACTTTCCCCGTCCGTTGAAATTTTTCAAACAGATCCTTTATTGTATCGTTTTTCGGTCCTTTGGTTACATTAAACCTCCGTTGAAAACTTCGTCTTGTTGCAACAACACTGTGTTCTAGGCGGTGGAATTCCAACACCAGAAAAATCCTCTGTTCTAAGGAATAAACCATGTTGTCTACAGCACACTTGCACGTTGTGAACAGCACATGCTTACAGCAGAAAGACGACGTACAGAACGGCGCACCCACAGACTGCGTTGTCTTCTATATCTTTCACATCACGTGCAGCGCCATCTGTTGTTGAAAATTGTAACTGCTGTAATTTCGAAAGTTTGTCCGCCTGAAAATGTACTGTTGTCCCAAGCATATTGCAACAAACGGTGTATTTCTATCGCTGCTCGTTTAGTTTTTATTGCCGTTTCAAATATACCGGTCATTTTTTAAACACCCTGTATGTTGGAAGCTGAGGAACAAATTCTGGACCGCATTCACGAAGATCCTATTCAGAGTAGTAGAAGCATCGCCCGCCAAGAGGGTGCATCGCAGAGTTTCGTTCATAGCACTCTGAAAGAGGAGCGTCTGCAGTCTTACCACATTCAACGCGTACATGCGCTTGAAGAGCAAGATATCTCTCCGCGACGAGAATTCGCAGAGTGGTTTTTGTTACAAAATGCGCACAATGATTTTGTAAACAAAATACTCGTTACAGATGAAGCGTGTTTCACTCGCGGTGGAATAACCAGTTTCCGTAACAGGCACACGTGGAGTGTAGACAGTCCGCGCCAAGCAGTAGTAACACGTTTTCAGCGCCGCTTTTCCGTAAATGTATGGGGGGGTATAGTTAGTAATAACGTCATTAACGTTTTACCTGCACGATTGACTGGTTAGAATTACCGAACCTTTCTAAAGGAAACATTGCTACCAACTTTATTAGAAAAAAATTCCATTAGCCGTACGTCATAACATGTGGTTCCTCCAGGATGGTGCTCCCCCCCATATCAGTCACAGAGGACGAAGATTTTTGAATAGACGATTTCCAGGACGATGGACAGGACGTTTTGGTCCACGTCGACAGGCAGCACGCAGTCCTGATTTAAATGGTTCAAATGGCTCTAAGTACTATGGGACTTAACGTCTGAGGCCAACAGTCCCCTAGACTTAGAATTACTCAACCTAACTAACCTAAGGACATCACACACATCCATGCCCGAGGCAGGATTCGAACCTGCGACCGTAGCAGCAATGCGGTTCCGGACTGAAGCGCCTAGAACCGCTCGGCCACAGCGGCCAGCCCTGATTTAAAAACACTGGATTTTTACTTTTGGGATCATATGAATGAACATATTTATGTTCATCAAATAAATAATGTGGACGAACTCATGCAAAGGATTTTCGATGCTGCCAATTCCATAAAGGCAAATGTGCATGTGTGTGACCGACTGCGGCGAAACTGGGTTCGCCGTAATGAAGCATGTGTCGAATTGAATGGTGAGCATTTTGAACACTTATTGTAGTGTTGGTGTAATAGGAAAGAAAGAAATGTGGATTCCATTTTCGTTACGGTACTGTTGCAGAAAATGATAATAATCTGAATTTAATTTTTATTATGGTATTCTTGTAAAAAGAGTTTATTTCGATTAACGCACAACAAATTACGTGGCAATTGGTTGATTTTGTACTAAGGGAAAACAGCGCGAAGTGGTCGCGTGGTCTAGGGCGCCATATCACGGATTGCGCAGCCCCTCCCGCCGGAGGTTCGGGTCCTCCCTCGGGCGTGGGTGTGTGTGCTCCTCCTAGCAAACGTTAGTTTAAGTAGGGTGTAAGTCCAGGGACTGATGACCTCAGTAGTTTGGTCCCTTAGGAATTCACACACACATATGTTGCACACTCACTAAGGGAAATATATTTTATTTGATGTAGCTTTACTACCACGACCTTCGTTATGGCAATGTTGTAAAATAGAGAACGTCCGGTTGTACTTAATTCATTCTTTACATAAAACGAATTATTCGTTCTTGAAAACCCACTGACTGTTTACATTACTTGTTTCGGTAGTACCCAACCGCCACGTCGCGTCGTTGTACACAGAAAATGTTTACATTGCTCTGGTTCCCCCGTTTCATTTCTCTGACCTCTGCGTCGATGTCGGAAGTACACAAGCGAGAGCGCCTCCCATCAACTGACAATGTAAACAGAAATGCGTCTACTGTCACACCTACATATATCTGTCTTTTAGAAATACAAAAATAGAGAGCGTGATACGACATTTCATTAGGCTTTTTTGTAAAGTGCAGCAAGACGTACAGTCTGTATAATTTTGGCAGCTTGGATTGGTAGAGGCGGACCAATTCCATGGCCTCCACCCTCTCCTGACCTCAACCCTCTTGGCTTTCATTTATGGGGGCATTTGAAAGCTCTTGTCTACGCAACCCCGGTACCAAATGTAGAGACTCTTCTTGCTCGTATTGTGGACGGCTGTGATACAATGCGCCATTCTCCAGGGCTGCATCAGCGCACCAGGGATTCCATGCGACGGAGGGTGGATGCATCTATCCTCGCTAACGGAGAACATTTTGAACATTTCCTGTAATAAAGTGTTTGAAGTCACGCTGGTACGTTCTGTTGCTGTGTGTTTCCATTCCATGATTAATGTTATTTGAAGAGAAGTAATAAAATGAGCTCTAACATGGAAAGGTAACGTTTCCGGACACATGTCCACATAACATATTTTCTTTCTTTGTGTGTGAGGAGTGTTTCCTGAAAGTTTGGCCGTACCTTTTTGTAACACCCTGAATGTTCATAAAGATCCAAGGTTGGAGGAAGGGGAGCTTCGGTCGTGAAGTTTTAATGTGTTTATTGCAGATCGGTTTCAGCTACTGTGTAGCTAGCTATCTTCAGTTCAATTATATCAAAGTCATGACGACTCAGAGTAAATAAAATCGCACATGGTTCCACATTGACATTACAGATAAAAGTTAAACGCATTGTTCATTAAATATGATGATAAATATAGGATTTAAATAAAAGTTAAAAAATACACGGTTACTGGAGAGATTCGATGCGGAGAGCTCGTGATTATATGACGTTTGCGCTAGACTCATTTTTTTCGCATTAACAATTATTTTGTTTAAAAACTAGATTTCATTGCAACAATTACAATTCTACATGAACAAAAAAACAGCAGCTACAGTGTTTGCTAAAAGATTGAAAGGAATTGTTCGAACAGTAGACTTTGAGGAGTTAAAAATGTTACGCGATTAAAAAAAGCAGCAGCGAGAGTGTTTGCTAAAAGATCGAAAGGAATTGTTCGCACAGCAGACTTTGAGGACTTGGTGTTGGATGATGTGAGAGAAGATACAGACTGATCACTCGGCAACTTCGCGGTGAAACGCACACTTCA
This sequence comes from Schistocerca nitens, assembly GCF_023898315.1. Taxonomy (NCBI): domain Eukaryota; kingdom Metazoa; phylum Arthropoda; class Insecta; order Orthoptera; family Acrididae; genus Schistocerca; species Schistocerca nitens. The sequence continues at coordinate 475,486,162 of NC_064622.1, read as the reverse complement.
TTACCGCGGAGCAGCCACTGCGCCTCGTCATAAGTGACGTACACAGACGACGAGGGCAGACAATTCTGAATCTGTACTCTGTTCATCATAAGAATAAACGCGATGTAAACATTACGCCATGTATTCTTCCGCGTTTGCTTGAATCTCGCTGGATTTCGTGTCACGTGGAACGGAAGCCAAGCTGTGACCAGTGCAGCCAAGTACGATCATAAGGATACGTTTTATGCTGTGTTACACGCACATAGACTTAGCGATAATGCGGGACAACAGCTTTACGGGCGCGTTAAAGGACAGCACTGGCCCGCCAGCGGTCCAACAAATGATGTAAGCAGTAGCAGTTCAGACGTAAAAAGAGACGAGCAAAGAAACAATATAGCTTCGAATGATATTAAATTTTTGATGAGAGTGAAATAATATTCGGAGAAACTTCAGCATTACAGCGCTTTTCTTCGCTCACCAGACGATAAGTATAAAATGCACTCGTTCTCACCTGACATAGCATTCTAATTACAAGGAAGAGCCATGAAAATTTCTAACTTAAACATAGGGTGATTTTTCTGAGCGAGTTGTGTGTAATGTAAAAGCATACTGCAGGGATTTCACCGTACTGTTGAATAGTGAATCCACTGAAGGCAATAGTTACAGTCATTCGTCTGGTAATCTCTTAGCTCCTCCTTATCCGAGTACGAGAAATACGTTTCATTCCTGGAAGCGCCACCTGCTACGTTGATAACGAGCCTATCAACAACAGAATCCACGAAGCCAACCAGGCGCAGCATTTCCTCTTCTTCTTTTATGACGAGCCTTTCTACACTCCTCGAAATTGAAATAAGAACACCGTGAATTCATTGTCCCAGGAAGGGGAAACTTTATTGACACATTCCTGGGGTCAGATACATCACATGATCACACTGACAGAACCACAGGCACATAGACACAGGCAACAGAGCATGCACAATGTCGGCACTAGTACAGTGTATATCCACCTTTCGCAGCAATGCAGGCTGCTATTCTCCCATGGAGACGATCGTAGAGATGCTGGATGTAGTCCTGTGGAACGGCTTGCCATGCCATTTCCACCTGGCGCCTCAGTTGGACCAGCGTTCGTGCTGGACGTGCAGACCGCGTGAGACGACGCTTCATCCAGTCCCAAACATGCTCAATGGGGGACAGATCCGGAGATCTTGCTGGCCAGGGTAGTTGACTTACACCTTCTAGAGCACGTTGGGTGGCACGGGATACATGCGTACGTGCATTGTCCTGTTGGAACAGCAAGTTCCCTTGCCGGTCTAGGAATGGTAGAACGATGGGTTCGATGACGGTTTGGATGGTTCAAAATGGCTCTGAGCACGATAGGACTCAACTGCTGAGGTTATTAGTCCCCTAGAACGGTTTGGATGTACCGTGCACTATTCAGTGTCCCCTCGACGATCACCAGTGGTGTACGGCCAGTGTAGGAGATCGCTCCCCACACCATGATGCCGGGTGTTGGCCCTGTGTGCCTCGGTCGTATGCAGTCCTGATTGTGGCGCTCACCTGCACGGCGCCAAACACGCATACGACCATCACTGGCACCAAGGCAGAAGCGACTCTCATCGCTGAAGACGACACGTCTCCATTCGTCCCTCCATTCACGCCTGTCGCGACACCACTGGAGGCGGGCTGCACGATGTTGGGGCGTGAGCGGAAGACGGCCTAATGGTGTGCCGGACCGTAGCCCAGCTTCATGGAGACGGTTGCGAATGGTCCTCGCCGATACCCCAGGAGCAACAGTGTCCCTAATTTGCTGGGAAGTGGCGGTGCGGTCCCCTACGGCACTGCGTAGGATCCTACGGTCTTGGCGTGCATCCGTGCGTCGCTGCGGTCTGGTCCCAGGTCGACGGGCACGTGCACCATCCGCCGACCACTGGCGACAACATCGATGTACTGTGGAGACCTCACGCCCCACGTGTTGAGCAATTCGGCGGTACGTCCACCCGGCCTCCCGCATGCCCACTATACGCCCTCGCTCAAAGTCCGTCAACTGCACATACGGTTCACGTCCACGCTGTCGCGGCATGCTACCAGTGTTAAAGACTGCGATGGAGCTCCGTATGCCACGGCAAACTGGCTGACACTGACGGCGGCGGTGCACAAATGCTGCGCAGCTAGCGCCATTCGACGGCCAACACCGTGGTTCCTGGTGTGTCCGCTGTGCCGTGCGTGTGATCATTGCTTGTACAGCCCTCTCGCAGTGTCCGGAGCAAGTATGGTGGGTCTGACACACCGGTGTCAATGTGTTCTTTTTTCCATTTCCAGGAGTGTATATCCCACCGGCGTTCGGCAGTGACGTGTGAAAAAGATGCGTGCGTTAGTTCCAGTACGTCTGGCAGCTTAACAGTCTTGTCACTTCTCGGGCCAAATCCCGCAACTTGGCTCCAGATCAGTTTTGTTGGGTTCATATTGTAACGGTACAGTAGCAAATGTAAAAATGTAGCATTTGTATGTGCGCGATACTGTGAAAATGATTGTTTTTCATGTTTCTACGACACTTATCTACCTCTGTGGTATAAAACGGTGGACATAGTCCAAATAAAGAGCATTTGGTTTTTCATTTTGGTCTTAGAAAATTAAATTGTTATGTTTTCTTAATGTAATAAACTTTTATTGAACAGACTTTCACAAAACATCGATAATTAAGAATGTGTATTTGAAGTGAAAGCAAGAATTTCACTTCGAGTATGTAATTAGAAACAAGAAGACGTGCATTATTCATAAAAAATGGTGATGAGTTTTATAATTACGAGATGAAGGTATTTCAAACAGAACTAGAAAAAATTATACTGCAAAAATTTGGACTCATGAACCATTATCTATAATAGATTAACCTTCCATTACGGTACCGAATGCGGGGCATGTAAGACTGTGTTTATTTTGCAACTGTATTACGAGGGTGAGTTAAATCAAAACCTTAAATATTTTTTAAATATTATTTATTGTGCAGAGGTGATAAAAAGCTGTATCACCTTTCAACATAATCTCCCCCCACGCCCAATGCAAGTCCTCCAGCGCTAACAAAGCGCATAAATTCCTTCAGAAAAAAATTCTTGTGGTGGTCCGCGCTACCACTCACGCACCGCATGGCGTACCTCTTTATCAGAACGGAACTTCTTTCCTCCCGCTGCGTCTTTGCGTGGTCCAAACATATGGAAACCACTTGGGGCAAGGTCTGGTGAGTATGGTGGATGATGGTTCAAATGGCTCTGAGCACTATGGGACTTAACATCTGTGGTATCAGTCCCCTAGAACTTAGAACTACTTAATCCTAACTAACCTAAGGACATCACGTACAACCATGCACGAGGCAGGATTCGAACCTGCGACCGTAGCGGTCACGCGGTTCCAGACTGAAGCGCCTAGGGCCGCACGGCCACACCGGCCGGCTCTATGCATGTAATGCTCCAAAATGACGCCTTCATCGTCCCAAAAGAGAGTCAGCATAACCTTCCCTGCTGGTGGTTCTGTTCGAAACTTCTTTGGTTTTGGTGATGAGGAATGGCGCCATTCCTTGCTCGCTCTCTTCGTTTCTGGTTGGTGGAAGTGAACCCTGGTTTCGTCCCCAGTAACCATTCTTGCAAGAAAGCCATCACCTTCTCGTTCAAAGCGCCGAAGAAGTGCTTCACAAGCATCAACACGTCGTTCTCTCATTTCAGGAGTCAGCTCCCGTGACACACATCTTGCAGACACTTTGTGAAACTGGAGCACATCATGCACAGTGTGGTGTGCCGACTCATGACTAATCTGTAAACATGCTGCAATGTCATTCAGTGTCACTCGGCGGTTTTCCTTCACTATGGCTTCAACTGCTGCAATGTTCTGTGGAGTCACAACTCGTTGTGCCTGACCTGGACGAGGAGCATCTTCCACTGAAGTCACACCATTTGCGAACTTCCTACTCCATTCGTAGACTTGCTGCTGTGACAAACATGCATCACCGCACTGAACATTCATTCGTCGATGACTTTCAATAGGTTTCACACCTTCACTACGCAAAAACCGAATAACAGACGCTGTTTTTCCCTGGTGCAAATCGCAAAAGGGGGGCATCTTTATACTTATACTGCGACAGTATATGTGCATCTGCACTATGCTGCCACCTACAGGCCATTCTGCACGCTGTTTGTAGCACTCCTAGCAACTTACAGGATAACGGCTCGAAATTAAAATTTGTTATTACAAATTTAATGTTTTGATTTGACTCACCATCGTACATAGATTGGCTGGGAAAACATCAAAGCCGATTATCTCTGTAAATTTATGAATAACATTAAGGTCAGCCTGTTTCTCGGCACTTTTTAACCGTGTTGCACACGTGTGTTTCACTATGGAACAGAAAGCAGCCGCAGCCATTTTCATACTGCGCATAAACAGCGCTGCAGAGGCTGTGACTGTACACTGTGGGGCGGCGGGTGGAATAATAGAATAAATGTTTTGTGTTCTCAACACTGGCTCTCTAACTACACCATTGGTAACTAGAAAGTGATCAGCAAAATGTGAAGCCTGTAATTAGAATTCCTAGTGCCCACTTCATCTGAGAAATACATTTATAGCTACAGCTTATAGCTCTGAGGAATTAGGAGATTGTCTGGGATTCATAATCAAAAACCATTCTCTCTAAAATGTTCACTATATTCTGAAAGTCACAGACCAAAAAGTATCCACACAATCCAACTACCAGAGCAGTTCAGAGTCTAATGCGCTGATGCCACTACAACTGTTCAAATTAAATGTTTAAGTGAATGCTCGCCATAATTTGATGATAATGTTCATCAAACGCCACGCTAGTAATGGTAGAATGTCTGTCCTGCGACGGCACGTGGAAAATACGACATACACAAACTGAAGATAGATCATTAACGGCATCCCAAAATTAGCACTTCACTCGAAAACGATTTCATGGTTATGCGTATCCCGAGTAACTTATTACTGCATCCGAGGCTGTTATATCAACGATACGGACGCGACGCGACTCCCGGCACAGGTGGTGCGCTAAACAACGTCTGGAGAGTAGTGATGGGGAGCTCGTGAATGAGTCGTTCAAATGAACGCTTCACTCCATTGAAGTGTGAACTAACCACTCAATTTCAATGAACTGGTACTTCAAACTCTTCACAGATAGCACACTCCACACTTTTTTTCTAGTTCACTCACTCTCTTCCCCTCTCCCTCTCCAACTACATCGACGCTACGTCACTCATCCTCCCTTCCCTTTAGTCCTCCCTCTACTGCCTGTCGACGAATCGCGCGGTGTTTGTGGGAAACGATAGGTTTACGATGGCTTGGCAGTCGAGGGGGCGCGGGGAAAGCAGCGTCAGTTGCTTCCTGCAGTGCTGACATCATTACCCGTGACTATTTGTGCAGTTAAATTTCGCGTCTACGGGTAGCCTACCGTTGGCAGCGCTTGCAGACAAATGAATATTTAAGATACAAACGAAGAGGCTGGCTGTGTGAGCACGCCCAGCCAACATGAAAATAAAAGGTTTGTTAATAATACTGAAAGAGGGATTTTACCTGAAATCTTACCAATGACTACAGGTGACAGTTTACATTTTGAATCTGGAGAGTTATTATTCTCAACAAAAATAAAATCTACAGGAAAACTTCTGAATAATTACTTAACGCACATATATAAACTTTGTGACAGTGGTAAACATACTCATTCTATTTTGTATTAAATTTTTAAAGGAACATAAAATTGGACTGCATTTCGTTGGTAGCCCTAGTTTTCTGTCCATGAATACAACAAATAATGTTTCATTTGGCAGATAAAGACTTTTTTGGGCGCTTCATGAGAAAATGTCGAGTAAGATTAAATGTAATACCTTCTTTACATGTGACAGGCTTCTCTGTTTATCTTTCCTTTGTCCCCTTTGACCATGCTCCATTTAACTCAGACGCTGTAAGAGGTTAATGGTTCAAATGGCTCTGAGCACTATGGGACTCAACTGCTGAGGTCATTAGTCCCCTAGAACTTAGAACTAGTTAAACCTAACTAACCTAAGGACATCACAAACATCCATGCCCGAGGCAGGATTCGAACCTGCGACCGTAGCGGTCTTGCGGTTCCAGACTGCAGCGCCTTTAACCGCACGGCCACTTCGGCCGGCTGTAAGAGGTTAAAACGTTGCGTGCACGTTACTGCATAGTTCGGCCATCTGTTGGTAAAATTATGAAGTATTACGAAGCTTTATTGTACGAGCGAGGCGAAGCGAGCGTGCCGCAGCTGAGCGGCGAACTGGGCAACTTCGCCAGGCTTCCGTACTTCATGAACGAACTACTTCATTTGAACGCTTCACGGCAAAGAGTGAAATGAATGAAGTAGTTCACGGGAATGAACGAGTTCGACCCATCTCTACTGGAGAGAACTGGGGCCTTCCCTTTCTCCCACAGCGTTCTTACATATAAAGCCGCGGTGCGGACGCTAAGGGAACGCCTGATCAAATCTACTCTCCCGACTAGCCGCTGGGATAGTAATGCACCACTTTAAGTTATCGAATAAATCATTGCTTCCTTTGCTGATGACCGATGAAGCTTTCAATTTAATTGTGCAATCAGCACACAAGTAATCATAATAAAAGTCTGACGTGGCTAAGTCAAATATTTTGGGCGAGAGAATTAATTTAATTACACTATACGCAGTAGATGAGCTCTGAACTTGCTCTTTGGAGATACGCTATAGCTATAGTTTTATAGTTATTCAGTTGAAACTTCTCACATTTTTATGATTATAGCGGATCTCCCTTCTAGTTAAATTTAAATATCCTAGCTTTATTCATTCGCCTACTTAATCTATCTTGCTTCCTTAATTTCTAAGACAAAAACCAGAAAATCATGAATTTCAACTAAAATTTTAATTTGTGAGATCCAGAATACTGTTTCTACTAAATTATTATGCAACAGGAATCTAAATATAAATTTTTAAGTTTCTAGCTCTTTTCTGTTGCGCCAATGATTTTTACAGAAAAACATCCAAATTTCGAAAATGGTTAAAGTTATTGAACTGTTATCCAACACATATTGGTTTTGTATTACTCCTGACATGCTAGAAACGTTTCAGGTTATTTACTTCATTTTAAAGTATTGCACAATATTTATGACGTCAGAGCCAGTTACAGCGGAAGAGGCTGGCACACAATGGAAAGACTGGTGTGAATTTTATAAGGCGTGAGTATGCTGCTTCCCTACAACACGATTTTTGAAATAAAAACAACGTTAAGAAAACCGTTGACGGATGTTAAAACATTTGAATATCTTACAGTTTCATTTAACATAACTTAGTAATGATATATATAATACATAAGTAGGACCTAATTCCAAGAGCGTAACAACACCAGTTGTACGTGTGCTACGGCTTCTCCACAATTATCGCCTTTGTGTTTGTTTACATCAGGTTTTTTCTTATGATGAATGGATTATGGTACTGACAATGGGACAGCCTTGCCGCAGAGGTAATACCGTTCCCCGTCATATCGTCGAAGTTAAGCAGTGTCGGGCTTGGCTGGTGCTTGGAGGGTGAACGTCTGAGTCTGCCGAGCGCTGTTGGCAAGCGGTGTGCACTCGGCCCTTGTGAGGCCAACTGAGGAGTTACTTGACTGACATGTAAGCGGCTCCGGTCACGAAAACTGACAGCGGCCAGGACAGCACCAAGCTGACCACGTGCCCCTCCATATCCGCATCCAGCGACGCCTGTCGGCTGAGGATGACACGCGGTCGGTCGGTGAATTTGGGCTTTCGCAGGCCTGTTCGGGCGACTTTCTGACAATGGTATTGTGGCATTGTTTTAACGAATTCACTGTGCCTGGCGTTCGTCTCTCTGCTACAATATTAGTTTGCTGCTCTGAGGGGTAGATGTTTGTGACAATAAAAATAATACATTGGGCCGTCGGTTCCTGTCGCAGAACACTCATCATAGAATCGCCTAACATCTTGAAAGTTTGCGGTAACTCGTACACACGGTACTGATGGTTTTGTTCGAGCACAGTTCTCCAACGCCGGGAGCAATTTTAATCAGAGTACATAGGTAACTTAACATCTGTAAAGGAATCACACTGTGGCACAGAAAGCGTTGCCCCATAAGTGCAGGGATATGGTTTCGAGGGTGCCGTGTTAAAATAATCATAAATTTGGAACACAGAGAGCAGATTCAACCAAATGCGCCACGCAGATTGTAAGTTACAGGTAAGGTAAAGCTACGGATGCTAGTTCCTGGTCCTAGACAGGACAACCGGGCCCGACCGACCGCCGTCTCTTCCTCTGTCCGTCCGCAGCTCGCGGTCTAGGGGCTAGCGTTGCTGCCTCTGGATCACGGGGTCCCGGGTTTGATTCACGGCCGGGTTGGGGATTTTCTGTGCCTGGGGACTAGGTGTTTGTGTTGTCCTTACCATTTCATCATCATCATCATGATTCGTGACAGTGGCTAGATTGGAGTATGAAAACAAAAACTGGACTGCGTCAAAATTTGGACTTTGTACGGGCGCTGATGACCGCTCAGTTGAGCGCCCCACAAACCAAACAACATCATCTCAAACCAAACATCATGTTACTCTGCCAATGTGATCATGTGATGCAGTATGGAGTGGCATGTGGCCGTTGTCGGATTTCTTAGGCTTGCTACCGCCGCTAATCGGACGAATAGATCCTCATTTGGACTCGCGAGGCTGCGTGGGGGCACTGAGAATAAAATTCTACTGTTTCCTTCTGCCAGGCACTCTCCCTGCGAAAATAGTTTTCACAGTCCTCGTTATTTTAAGTTTGGCGCACTTCATCCACCAAATGATCGGTGAGCTGTAATTCGGGAACCGTTTTGCACATCCGTCCCACGTAGTTTAAACGCTGCGTGGGATGCAGGATCTAACACAGTGGTTCCCAACCTGGTTGTAATTACCCCCTGAGGAATAAAATGATATTTTCTGAGGAGTAAAAACTAAGTGATTTGATTCTGTTTCATTCACGAAACTAAATTATTTTCAATAGATCATAACTATTATCACAATTTTGAACGACTTTAATACTGGTTTTGTAAGTATCAATAATAACTTTTTCTCAGTTAGTAACATTAATCCGGTGGAGGTTACAGGGTTCTCACATAGTCCACCCACTACACACATATGTTGTGCTTTGTCCTGTACACTGCTGATGATATAAGTGAGACATATATGTAACAAATGCTAAATATCTCAAGAAAATGTCTTCTCCCATTCATAGACAGTACCTGCAGTCTTTCATAAATTGCTTCAGTATTCGCTTCGAAACAGATAAGTGCATTAACTGACACCGTGGAACACCAGTAACTACATAGGGCTGTACACAGTATTGTTATTGTTGTTATTATTGTGGTGTCACCGCCAGACACCACACTTGCTAGGTGGTAGCCTTTAAATCGGCCGCGGTCCATTAGTATACGTCGGACCCGCGTGTCGCCACTGTCAGTGATTGCAGACCGAGCGCCACCACACGGCAGGTCTAGAGAGACGTCCTTGCACTCGCCCCAGTTGTACAGCCGACGTTCATAGCAATGGTTCACTGACAAATTACGCTCTCATTTGCCGAGACGATAGTTGGCATAGCCTTCAGCTACGTCATTTGCTACGACCTAGCAAGGCGCCATTACCAGTGTATATTGAAATGGAAATTATGTACAGTCAAGAGAGATGTACACCGATTGTGGATTAAAGTTAAGTATTCTACCAGTACCTCCTGTTTTGCTAGTCTTATTTCTCTGACCTGTTCCAGACCTCACGCCAGTCTGCGTGTAATTAAACGCGTGCATTTCGGCTTCCTCTAGAAACACGGTGTTGGCTCTTCTGCCAACACTACAATTATTATTATTATTATTATTATTACCATAACATTAGTCAACAGCCATTTTGCATCTTGGATGTCATACATCAACTAGTATCTATTTTGGTATGTAGAATTCAAACATACCTTTCAAAATGTTCTAGCACGTACCATTTTTGAGTTTTTAAAGTTTTTTAGTTTTTGTATTCAGTACTTCGCTTTTTGCTGTTCTTCTGTTTTGATGTTTAATTGTTTGTTTTTGATTTGCAGAGGAGAGCTAGAAGATCTACAAATCGTCAGTAAATGGCTGGTATGGTAATCCAGTGGTGTGAAAGAGGTTCCCAGTGAGTGTTTCCTATGAAAGATAGTGCAAACCTTTGTGTTCAAAACTTACACTAAGAAAAATGGCAACTAGTAAATCTCGTCGCTGTCTAAACCACCCTGACAACTTTTGTTATGTCTGTGGGAAATTGACTCCAAAAGCCCAAAGAAAACCAATCACTGATTTGGTGAAGAAGGCATACAAATTGTATTTTGATTGTCCTGTTGGTGATCATGATAAAAATTTTGCACCTCATATCGCCTGCATAACTTGTACTACATCCTTAACCGAGTGGTTTGCCGGCCGTTGAGACCGAGCGGTTCTAGGCGCTTCAGTCCGGAACCGTGCGACCGCTACGGTCGCAGGTTCGAATCCTGCCTCGGGCATGGATGTGGGTGATGTCATTAGGTTAGTTAAGTTTAAGTAGTTCTATGTCTAGGGGACTGATGACCTCAGATGTTAAGTCCCATAGTGCTCAGAGCCATTTGAACCGAGTGTTCGAAAGGAAAACGCCGAGCCATGCCATTCGCTGTTCCGATTGTGTGGTGTGAGCTTAAAGATCATTATTCCGACTGTTACTTCTGTCTTACAAATATTTCGGGACATTCAAGCAAAACTAGACATAAAATAAAGTACCCAAATTTATCTTCAGTGCATTTGCCTGTGCCCCGTGATAAGGGGTTGCCTGTTCCTGTGTATAACTTGAAAGCCACGGAACCGGACACCATGTCAAGTGAATCAGAAAGTATTGAACATACAGAAGAGTACTGTCCTCAGTATCATGACACTTCGCCTCAGCTCTTTAATCAAAAGGAACTGAACGATTTGGTTCGCGATCTAAAACTTTCGAAACAGCAAGCTGAACTCTTGGGGTCGAGAGTGTAACAACGCAACATTCCAGCTCCGGGGGCAAAAATTTCCTGTTTCAGATCAAGAAGTGCTTACTTAGCTCAGTATTTCGATATACAGAACTCAATGAGATGTCAATGGTCTGATGATGTTGCTAGGTGTACAACATAATCCACATGAGTGGCGACTATTTATTGACTCCAGTAAAACCAGCTTGAAAGCAGTACTACTGCATAATGGAACGCATTTCCATTGGTACCTTTGCCTTACGCAGTAGACATGAAAGAAACTTATGAAACCATGGCTTTGCTGCTTGAGGCAATTAAACATAAGGATCATTAATGATAGTTCTGCTGTTATTTAAAAGTTGTTGCACTCCTTACAGGTTTACAGGATGGATACACGAAATACTGCTGCTTTTTGTGCCTTTAGGACCGCTGTGGCAGCAAGAACAACTATGCAGTCAAGGAATGGCCTATATTGAAGTCATATGTTCCTGGAAACGTAAATGTGAACAATACCCAATTGGTCGAGCCCGATAAAATCATTTTGCCTCCCCGTCATATCAAGTTGGGTCTTATCAAGAACTTTGTAAAAGCTCTGGATAAAGAAGGTGAGGCCTTCAATCACTTAAAAGAAAAGTTTCCCAAATGAAGTGAGGCAAAGCTGAAAGAGGGTATATTTGTTGGAACACCAATAAGAAAACTCCTGAAAGATCCAACCTTTGATACCAAACTCACAGATATCCAATTAACTGCTTGGTCTTCTTTTAAAGCAATTGTGAAGGGATTTTTGGGTAACAGAAAAGACAAAAACTATGTTACCATTGTGAATGATATGTTGGACAACTATAAGAACATGGGGAGTAGAATGTCGCTTAAAATTGACTTTTTAGATTCTCACCTTTATTTCTTCCCGGATAATTTGGGAGCCGTAAACGATGAGCATGGTGAACGCTTTACCAAGGCATTGTTACCATGGAACACCGTTACCAAGGCCATTGGAACCCTTCGATGATGGGTGACTACTGATAGGGTCTTGTTAGGGGGAGTGATGAAACGGCAAACAAAAGAAGAGCTCTGTCGTCGCATTTTTCAGAAACCAAAGACGATTAAAGATAAAATTGAACGAATTTTGACCTTTCATTGGTATCATGACCATATATACATATAAAATAGTGTTGATTTCAAACGTTTTGAATGCATATTTTTGTTTAACTTAATTGTGTCAGTTTTCGCTATTACCATTTTTTATTCTGCTGTGTTTCTAGGAAATGTGACGTCATAGAGAAAAACTGATTTTACCAGTGTATTCAGCACCCCAAAATTAGGTACATCCATCCATTTACAAACCAGATGCACAAAAAAGTTTAAAGTTGTTAACTAGTGTTATTCTTATTTGACTGGTTAGACTCAACGCGTTAACAACCTGGAGTCGTCCAGTTTCTGCCAGTCCAAAAGTAAGAGTCCAGCAATCAAGTGATTCACAAACAGTAAGTATAGTGCACACATCTGAACCTGTTTGATTTTAAATGGGGTTGCAGTGTGCAGGTCAAGCAAGTGCCGCAATAGAGAGGAGTACTGTAGAGGAAGTTTGTTTTGTAACATGTGTCTATCCTCACTGTCGATAGTCAACTTTCTTATCTGAGGAGGAGTTGTATCATGTGCGATACATCAAAAATTACCTTATCATTCACTGTAAAACACACTCGCTCTCTCCTCTCTCTCTCTCTGTCTCTCTCTCTCTCTCTGTCTCTCTCTCTTTCTCTCTCTCTCTCACACACACAAATACACACACACACACACACACACACACACACACATTAAATATCATTCATCTTTCATTATTTTAAAAATAAAAGTGTTTCGAGAAGAATAATTCATTCTGCCGTTTAGTGAGGTACAACAGTTGTTGATAATGTCGGGGGGGGGGGGGCAACAGACGGCAGGGGGGTGGGGGTACTGATTGCACTCAGGGGTAATGGTCTCAGAAAGGTTGGAATCACTGATCTAATAGATGTTCCACATTAAATTTTCTACTGTCCCTCCGCTTTATAGGTTCCTTGTTTCTCCAAGTTGATAGTACAAACGTATGCCGCATGATGGGAAAATATGGCTGTAGGACATTTTGCTTCAGATCAGCTGTTGCATATATTCGGTCTAAACGGCTTGCAGAATGGCTAGGGACGTGTGTGAAACCTGGCCTGTCATCATGCTTATTTCCCACGTGTCAACAAATGCTTGCTCGTTGATAATGTTTTCAAGCTCCAATGATTTATTAAAGTTTGCTTTTTATCTTTTGGACGAAGAACACGGTTAAAATTCCCGGCAAATATTATGGGATTATGGCCCATTCCGAAAAGTGGTAGAATCTCTTCTTTGAAGAATACTGCTCGCTGATCTCTTATCCCCATTCCAGAAGGCGCATAAACGTCGATTATTCTGGAGTTATTGATTTTACGAGCTATACCTCTGCACTTAGGCAGTTATCAACGTTACGGACTATGATATCTTCTTTAATTAAAATCGCTGTTCCGAGTTCTTTACTGCAACCGGGGTTATAGATAGCGTTGTAGCTCGTTATCTGCTCCAGGTCAACATCTGTCACTTCCAATATTACAATATCGATGCTTGCTGCATATGTAACTTCCTGGATGTCCCTCAAATTGAGTGTGCTCCCTATCTTGCTGATATTCAACGTTGCAGTCCTGTATGTTTATAACTCCGCCATATTAGATTGAATTTAATTTGGTTATATATCTGGCTTCCTATCTTTCTATCTTCCTTTCCATATTTTTTCCAATGTTCGCATTTCCATTAAACAGAAATCTGATTCATCATCGGTTCCTGTTTCTCGTGTTTGAGAGTTTCGTTTTTGATTAGATTCTTCTTCGCTAATTCCATGGCCCGCTCATCAGAGATGTCCATCATGTCGTAGTCTTGGTAGTCTTCATCTTTATCACTAGCCCACTTCTGGGAATCAATGTATTTCCGCTTCTAGTTTTTCTTCGTCGGTACTTCTGTAGGTTGTTTGTCGGTTACTATTTAACTTTTTGTAGTCAGTTTTGTATTTGCGAGGGCCGCTAATTTTTCTTTTCCGCTGTCTGACGATTCTTCTGTTCGTGACCTTTTCTAACGTTTTTTGATTGTTGTCTGGCGGTAGGTCTCTCATTTTTTTGTCTTATCTGCTTGGCCTTGACTCTCAAGGTGGGTGCAGATTCCTCCGTTCCTGGCGAGCAGTCTTGCGTTTTTTAATTTCCTTTGATGATTTGTCGATTTGTCTGTCATTTACCTCTGCAGTTTCGGTATCATGCACACAATGTTTTTCAATAGTTAAGGTCACGTTCAGGGCGTTTGTGTGAGCTGTGATGCTCAACATCGGCGGCTTTGCAATGTTCTTTTTCTGATGGTTGGTCTGTTACTACGTCCTCTTGATTGGTTTTCGGTTCGTTTGTTTCCATTTGGTCGTCAGCCATTAGGCTCTCGCTGGCAGCTACCTCCGCCGGCGTGTTCGTGGCAGAGGTTCCGCGTACCGTCGCGACGGAAGTCGACGGCAAACGTGACATGGTGCTGGGGACTGTTACGTCACCGGTCGGTAAACGTATTACTCGATGTGATTACGTAGGCTTTCCCGGCGTAATAAGTCATGAAAGTCTCTTCGGGTTTGCTGCCGGATCCTAAAATCAACTTGATATTTCGGCGATCCAACTGGTCGCCATCTTCAGGAAAATGCTGCTTCTGCTGATGAGTCCCGCTGAGAACTGACGCCAGGTTGCAAATCGACGTCCTATATAGGCCACCGTTCAGTACACGGCGCATGCGTTGCCCACCACGGTTTCTGCCTTCCAAGACAGGGAGGTGGCGCCGCCCTTAGTGAAACACTGCTGGCAACGATATATCGCAATCAAGGCCGAACCGAAGAACGTTGAGATTTGATGCGAGATAATACAGGATTCCACGTTTTGCTAAGAGGAAACCCATTGTCTCTGTTGATTAAATTATCAGCCAACCTAATTTCAATAGCCTCTTTATAGACACTGTTCCAAAAACCGGAAATGTTGGCAACCACAACAGTTTCCTCAAATTTCATTTTGGGTCCCTCATTTAGGCAGTGTTCTGCTACCGCCGATTTTTTTCCGGCTGTTGTAGCCTCGTATGACGGCGATGTTCCACACACCTGTCATGCACTGTGCGAATAGAACGGCCAACGTAAGCCTTCCCACATTGACACGGAATTTTGTACACCCCGGGTTTCCTAAGCCCCAAATCATCCTTCACAGGGCCGAGCAGAGCCCTAATCTTAGAAGGTGGACGGAAGACACTCTTAATGTTAAAATTCCTTAAAATTCGTCCAATCTTAAACGATAAGCCTCCAGCATAAGGAAGAAAGGCCACAGATCTATGTTCCTCTTCGTACACCTCCGGAGATGGTCCAAACTCCGTAGCCCGACGAATCTGCTTCTCAGTGTATCCATTTTCCTTAAAAACAGTCATCAAATGTGCAAGTTCTTGGGTTAAGCTGTCTGCGTCGGAAATGGCATATGCTCTCCGTACCAAAGTCCTAAGCACGCCACTACGTTGGTGTGGTGGATGACAACTCTTAGGATGCAGATACCAATCTGTGTGTGTCGGCTTTCGGTGAAGACTGTGTCCCAAAGTTCCATCTGGTTTTTTATAAAAATGGAAGCATCCCATCATTTTCAACCTCCATAGTAAATATAATACGGGGATCAAGACAGTTGAAGTGGTCCAAACATGTGTTAAGAGCATCACGTCCATGCGGCCAGACGAAGAAGGTATCGTCCACGTATCTCCAGAAGCACGTTGGTTGGAAAGCTGAAGTCCTCAGTGCCATGTCCTCGACACACACACATTGGTATCTGCATCCTAAGAGTTGTCATCCACCACACCAACGTAGTGGCGTCCTTAGGACTTTGGTACGGAGAGCATATGCCATTTCCGACGCAGACAGCTTAACCCAAGAACTTGAGCATTTGATGACTGTTTTTAAGGAAAATGGATACACTGAGAAGCAGATTCGTCGGGCTATGGAGTTTGGAGAATCTCCGGAGGTGTACGAAGAGGAACATAAATCTGTGGCCTTTCTTCCTTATGCTGGAGGCTTATCGTTTAAGATTGGACGAATTTTAAGGAATTTTAACATTAAGAGTGTCTTCCGTCCACCTTCTAAGATTAGGGCTCTGCTCGGCTCTGTGAAGGATGATTTGGGGCTTAGGAAACCCGGGGTGTACAAAATTCCGTGTCAATGTGGGAAGGCTTACGTTGACCGTTCTATTCGCACAGTGCATGACAGGTGTGTGGAACATCGCCGTCATACGAGGCTACAACAGCCGGAAAAAAATCGGCGGTAGCAGAACACTGCCTAAATGAGGGACCCAAAATGAAATTTGAGGAAACTGTTGTGGTTGCCAACATTTCCGGTTTTTGGAACAGTGTCTATAAAGAGGCTATTGAAATTAGGTTGGCTGATAATTTAATCAACAGAGACAATTTGTTTCCTCTTAGCAAAACGTGGAATCCTGTATTATCTCGCATCAAATCTGAACGTTCTTCGGTTCGGCCTTGATTGCGATATATCGTTGCCAGCAGTGTTTCACTAAGGGCGGCGCCACCTCCCTGTCTTGGAAGGCAGAAACCGTGATAGGCGGCGCATGCGCCGTGTACTAAACAGTGGCCTATATAGGCCGTGGATTTGCAACCTGGCGTCGGTTCTCAGCGGGACTTATCAGCAGAAGCAGCTTTTTCCTGAAGATGGCGACCAGTTGGATCGCCGAAATATCGAGTCAAGTTGATTTTAGGATCCGGCAGCAAACCCGAAGAGACTTTCGAAACGTATTACTCGTCTTTGCGTGCGCTGAGAACGTACATGTTCTGCAGAACCACACCCCGCTCACGTTCGCGGTTGTCCCTCATGTATCACGATAGCTGTATAACCACAGACATTGATATAAGGCGGAATATCCTTTACCATTTCGATTATAATTTATCTCAGACCACTGACAAAGGGAACTCCCCATCGCAATCCCCTCAGATTTAGTCGTAAAATGGCGCAGTGGATAGCCAGTCCAAAACTGAATACAAATCAAGGATGAAAAGAGGAAGAAGGTGTATTAAACTGTGAAAAAAGAAGCAAAATAGAAACAGTGAGCTGTTCAAGCTGAAGATGTGCAACGTGGAGCTAACTTCAGTAGCCACGGCATCGTGGTTATGTGGTCACTGTGTTGGACTGCTAAACGGCAGATCCATGTTGAAATCTCCCTTGTGCCCTTTTTTTTCACAAAATCATGAACTTTCCGTCTGGTCTTTGACGTGTCTGTTCTTCTTCTGCAGTCCTGGCAAAAGTGATACTATAGATTGTTTATAGAAAATGACTCATGTGGTAAGAATATTTTACGTCGCAAGTAAAGGCGATGAATAGTGCGAGCAGGCGAGATGTCGCATAGACCTCTCACTGAAGAGTTAACCACAAATAAATGGCTGTGAACTATGTTGCAACAAAGGAATTCAAATGTCAAAACTTCCAAAATGTAACGCATGGCTCATGACATGTGCACTGTAAGGTGTCAGGCAAATCCAACACCTTCCATGAAAACCCTGACATGATAAGCAAATCCAGTAGTATGTCACATAGCTCCGAATAAATCGTGACATTAAATTAACCAAAGTAATACGAGTAACGAGTGAGCAAATGGAATACCACAGACTAACACAAGAATGCCTAAATGCATGTCATACCTTCCCACCGTGAGACAGACGCAGTTCCGAAGGGAGAAACGAGAACAGAAGCCGAGAGCAGAACCGTCTTAAACGAGAAGGCCCTACGTTAAGGGACGAACACCCACGTCTCCAGCTAACCGCTAGGACCACCCCCACACCATGTTAAAAGCTAGAGTCCTCCAGAAGAACAGTATAGATCTTACGATAACACAAAAAGGGCCACCCCAGTCGCAAGTTTTAGCGTGAGAATTTTTTCGCGTCTCTGTTACGTCAGGACCACCCGCAGCCCATGTTAAAAGATAAAGCCCTCCAGAAGAACAGTATAGATCTTACAATAACACTAACAGGATCACACCAGCTGCAAGTTTTAGCGTGAGACTTTTTCACGTCTCTGTTACGTTGCAAACTTTAAAAACATTGCCCTACCACGAAAAGTATAACGTTTCTCATTGGATAGACAGAATTTTTGTAGGCGGAGCTTAAGGTTAACGTTGAGACCCTGATTGGTCAGATGAAAACACAGCCAGATAGTTTTTTTAAACCAACTTCGGTAAATTGTAGTAAGGAGAAGTTAAGAGAGAGTTGCTTCTGAGACGGCGAGGTGAGTGGAGCTGTGTTGCCCGCCGCCCCCTGACGAACACCGACAAGGTAATGAACGCACGCGATGTCGCATAACAGCGCATAAAGCTTCACTCAGAACTGCAGAAGTCTCATCTGTTACACCCCCTTTTTGCGTAATACTAGTGTCGATCGTCAATTAAAGCTCATGGTGTTCACATTCGCCACTTGAAGTAAAAATCTGAAACGCGATGATTTTTCTGTTATATAGTTATTGAGAAGCCACATCATCCACTGTAATTTACGACAAGTTAGATAAGTAATTAAAGATAATTGAGGGTCACTGTAGACCATTTTGATAGTTTTCTCTTTTGTGAAACTTAATTTAAACCTAGATTATAGATGTGATATGGCATAGGTCATCCTTCAATCCACTGTAGAACTTGGAAACCCATTCAGGGAATATTCGTTCACATTTTTGTTCAAAGCAGTTGCTTTTTACCATCCTGTATTAAAGCATTTCCTTTTATCAATAGTGCAATTTATAAACAATGTTTTGTGAGTAGAATAAAATTTCCAATGGTAAACTTAACTGCTTTTTCGACGTTATTTTAACAGCTAACTAAAAATAGGAAAGCCTTGAACCCCTTCCACTAAGTTTAGTTAGTATTAAGATTCTTTAACAGGGAGTGCAGTGGAGCTGACGCTGAAACCATTAAGTATTTGATTACATCATCGCTAGTCTCACTGAACTCTTCTGAACTCTACACGTCATGTGTGGTCTGACGTCTCCTTACCAGCAACAGTTCCCAGGTTCAAACTAGTCAATTCCCTAAAAAACACGCTCACAGCGTCGTTGCGCGAAAGTGGTAGGGAGACACGATATAAAACAAACAGACACCACGCAGAATGTTAGAAAATAGCGACCCTGCCAGGATGGTAAAATACCATGATTGAAGGTCGACCACATGCCTAACTAGGTCAGAAAATAAAAATTTTCGTAATAAAAAAAATTTTTTTTTGAAAGGCATAAATAGTTGAAAACAGTAGCTGCAGCGATAGATACTGAGACATTCTAGCAGAGACAATGGCATAATTAAGTTATGAATTTTAAAAATTGTTAGAATTAAGTTTTCACCTCAATGCAAGTGCACAAGTGGCGGATACATCGTTGACAAGTTGGTTCTGACCCAACAATAAGTGAATTGATTGTCAAGTCGTGTGTGCAAAAAGTTTATGAAACGCGTGAGATCGTATGGGCGCATGTTGACGCGAAGTAGGGCGCGTGAATTGCTTTTAAAACAGAAAATAAGGGATACGGAAAGATTAGCAATGGCAGATCGAGACCTTGACCGAATTGAGGTAGAGACACAGCTTGAAAATGGACAGAGAATAGAGGACAGTACAACAGACGATGTAGTATCGCGAGAAATAGGACATATAACGCACCATAACGAGGATAATGTACGTCAAGGTATAGAAAACGTAAGTCAGCATACGACAGAGGAGCAGGAAAGTAGAGAGACAGTCGATGAGGATTCTAACTTGCGTCTTGAATACGTAGAACCCATAGTACAAGTAATCAGAGCTCCCTCACCACAGAGTACAAGGAATGCGAGCATAAACGTGTCACAGCACAGTTCAATGCAATCGGTTGCGAACCAACATTTGGGCGAAAACACAGAGCGTAGGACGTCGGAAGAAAACGCAATAGGACCCACCAATCTGGCAGAATTATTACAAAAATTACGGAAACCATGACAAGGCAAAATAAAGACATAGCGAACCAAATTCAAATTCAGAATGCAGAAACCACGAGACAAATCCGTGCGATTAAAGAACAAAACAAAAAAATTCAGTGACTCATAAGTCATATTGAGAAGTGATAGGAAACTTAATAACAGGTCACAATCAATTGAGAACAGACATTGACAAGGTACAAGTGGACGTACAAACATTGCGTAATGACATTCAGGACGAGATCAAAACATTACATAACAACACCCAGGGAGAAGTCAAGAAACTAGAGAAACAGATAAACGAAATTACTAGACAAGCAGCAGGTACAGCTGAAAAGATATGATAACCGCATAGTCAAAATAGAAGCGCAAACGGAGCGACAATTTCAGAAATTGCGAACAGAGTTGCTGCAAACCATTGAAGAGCGTAGTGAACAGGATCGAACAAGCACAGAGTCTGCAACCACATCCGTATCTGTAACAGCACCGGAAAAACAAGCAATTAAAGAAGATATTACGCATTTGCGATTCCAATCACAGGCGGAAAGTAACATACGTGAAATCAGACAGCCTGCACAGCAACAAACACGTTTCGAAATTCTTGATGAACAAACGTCATCACAAACACATGCGGAACCACAAATGTATGTTTCAAGACAGTTTGGATCGTGCAATGAAGCAGCAAGGTTAGCCAGACAAGATACCGAACCAATACCTGACAATGGAAAGCCAGGTCGCGAAGAGTACAGTGCAATGCATTCAGCTACACGTTCACAACCGATGGAAGAAAATTATTGCGTACCACTCCAACGATACCACGCAAGGGTAGGCGAAAGTTACAGTGGACAATATCCAATGGATCTACCACAACCGGGAAGAACGACGGGAGAAATGATCAGAAACAAAAGTGGCGAAGAATCGCGAATTTCATATGGAACTATGACGAAGTACGACAACGACCATTTCCTCACAGTCAGAAAATTTCAACACTTTCGAGAAGGAAACTCATTACATCCACGAACTTTTAGTGATCAATTCCGAGTAGTTTTACCAGAACACTGGACGCTAGCACACAAATTAGACTTTATATGTGCACACATGTCAGGAACAATCGCAGAAACCATGCAGAATGTTGCAGCGACATGCCGATCGTACGAAGATTTCACAGAGAAGTTTCCTTCACGATATTGGTCCAGCGAAGCACAGAACAGAGTGAAGTACGAATTATTACAGAACCCATATTTTGAAAATTCAGGAGAGTAGAGTCCCGTGAAATTTTTCGAATTAATGGCAAAGAAAAATCAATGCTTAGATGTACCATACAGTGACGGAGATCATTAGTAGGTCGCGGAGGCAATGATTCGAAGCATTTAAAGGTATTCTAAGGGAACTAGAGTTCATATTTTCGGAAGATGACGCAAGAAAAAGACGAAGCGCACGTGAAAAGGAAAGCAAAAAGCAGTGGAATCCACAAGACACAGTACGAAGAAACAATAATTACGAACCATGTGATAACTTCGCACCAAGAAACGGCAATAGATTTCAACAAAGAACCGGTTTGGATTTAGAAGAGAATATGCCAATAACTATAATTCACCCAGGAACGGCAACAACTATTACAGAGGGAATAACGACAACCGGAACGGGTACTGGAGAACCAATAGACCGACAAATCATCAACAAAGAAACCACTATCATCAAGCTGAACAAGAAAAGAGAATACAGATAGAAGAGGTGGAGGTAAGACCAAACCCCGAGAAACGTTCGAATTGACAGCTAAGCGCCCATGCCAAAGAGAATGACGCACCGACCCAGGACAATTGCAGCACCTTGAACAGAGAAATAAAAATCTTATCACGAGAAGAGAAGAAGGAAGAAACAAATCCGCAGGGACCAGATGAAAACGAAGACAAGAAAATAAAAATATCGTGTTGGGACGAAATTAATTGGGAGAATACTGACGAGGATGTTGAATTACCAGAGGCATGCACAACGAATGTAGCAGGAAAGGACGAAGTAATGAGTATTGCAGAGCTATTTGAGATGGAAAACAGGAAAAGCGAATTCAATGAGGATAATGCGCAGTCGACAGAAGTCGAAAATAAGTTACGAGTGGGCACACAACCCAACGTATATAATGAAGGAAGTTATCAAGCGATAATTAGAGCATTTAGATGCGATTATGTGGAAGTAGCGACGAAGAAGGAGAAGATAGACGAGGATGAGGAAAAAGTAGAGGATGTTGAAGAAAGCGTAAATGAAGGAAGAAATAGAGAAGAGGAAAAAAAAAGAGAGAGAAGTAGCAGTCGAAGCTTATCCTACAGAAAGTTCGAATTCACAAGGGAAATTCCTAAAAAGACTCATGTATGATTCAGTGGAGGATTCGTTGATGCAAGAAGAAGAAGAACAGAACCAAACCTTTCAAATTCAACCAATTGTGAAGGCCATGGTAAAGCATATCCCAGTCAATATTGTAATTGATAGCGGAAGTGAACTGACTGTGATCTCAGAAAATTTATTCATGCAGCGTAATGCCAATGAGGAATTGCCAGTTCTGAAAACGTGTAAGATTAAAGTAAGAGGTCCTATTAGAAACATTGCTGCGGAAGTTACGAGACAAACAAGGTTAACTCTTTCGTGTCAAGGTCAAAAGATCGAAGCCAACCTCGTGATTATACCTAAACTAACTGTAGATTTGATTATAGGTGCAGATTTTTTAAATGAGAGACGAGCGATAATAGATATGGGGAAAGGTAGCGTAACATTCGGGAATGTCACACTTCTCTTTGAGCAAAAGCTAAAATTAGAAGAGATACCAGTTATAAACAAACAATTAAGAATGACGCTAGACAAAGAGGATGAAGAATTAGAATGGTATGCACAAAAGGGGGAATCGCCTCAACTCATGAAATCGACGAAAAATTGCAAGAAGTTCAAGGTATATCGGAACACAGTAAAAGAGAATTAGAGGGTATTTTACGAGATAAAGCAGAGGTATTTTTACCTAAGACTGGCAGTATTAAACACTTTCAGTACAAGTTTGAAGTAAAACAGCACAAACCATTTAGAGTGCCACCCTATACAATCCCATTAAGCTACAGGAATAAAGTATTCCAGGAGATATCTAAAATGTTAGATGACGATATTATTGAACCAGCTACCTCCACATATAACAGCCCACTCCATATTGTACAAAAACGAGATGGGAGCATCAGGTTAGTGCTTGATTCCAGACAGATCAACACAATCATAATCACTGAGACAGATCGCCCAGAAAAATTAGAGGAATTGATACAAAACTTCCACGGTGCTAAGATATTTTCATCAATTGATTTACGGAGTAGTTTCTGGCAAATAGAACGGGCCCCAGAATGTAGAAAATTTACAGCATTTATCGTATTCGGTAGATGTTACCAGTTTAAACGATTGCCATTTGGTTTAAACATATCATCAGCAGCGTTTATTAGGGGATTTAATACTATACTCAGTCCTGAAATTTTACAAAAAATTACTTGATATGTTGATGATGTGATTATAGCAGAACCCTCTTGTGAACATCACAACGGCACATTAAATCAGTTTTTACAGATCATGAAAGAGCATGGGGTCACAGTAAATATAACAAAATCCAAATTTGGAAGGCGAGAGGTCAAATTTCTAGGACACATAATTTCCGAGAAAGGGGTAATGCCCGACCCAGAAAAACTAACGGCAATCAAAGAATTCTGTACTCCATATAATAAGAAAACTCTCAGAGGATTTCTAGGTCTCACCGGATTCTATAAAAAATTTATTTGGATCGACCTCTCACAACACCATGCCTATGTGCATTGACTGGAAAAAACACGCCATGGGTATGGGATCAACAAGCCAATGAAGAATTTTTAAAAGTGAAAAACGCACTAACAACAGCACCGATTTTAGCACATCCTGATCTAACACAAAATTTTTGTATGGCCACTGATAGCGCGAAAACAGGCTTAGGAGTTGTTTTATTCCAAGAATACGAACAGGCAGGGCTAAGATCACATAGAACAATTGCATTTGCCAGTCGGGTACTCACAAAAAGCGAAAAAAACTTTTCAGTCACGGAGCTGGAAGCATTGGCCATTGTATGGGGCTTCCAACGTTTTCGATACTTCATATTCGGAAGAAAAATGAAAGTATACACTGACCACAAAGCATTGGAATTTCTGTTATCCGCCAAACTAACTCATGGGAGGTTAGCCAGATGGATGTAAATACTACAAGAATTTGACTTCACTATTACACACATACCAGGACCAGCGAATGTGTTAGCAGATGCTTTATCACGATGTCCACAGGGTGCATCCAATAACATAGGTTTGGAAGCAGCAGAAGACCAGTTTACAATGTACCATATGAAACAAGTACCTTTCGAAAACTACGTTACGACAGCATTGAAAAACATAGGCAAAGAACAGGACAAGGATCCCGAAATACTAGGAATCAAACACAAGTAGAGAAGTAAAGATTTTCCAGACATTCGACAGCACTATCTCGTAAAAAACAATGTTTTATTTTGTAGACGAAATGTTGCAATGAATGAATGATTAATTTATATCCCAGATTAACTAATTAATAAATACATACGGTATACACATTTAAGTAATGGCCACTTTGGACCAAAGAAATACTTTTTAAAAATAAAGCAAACAAGCCATTTTCCTAATATGGAAAGACGAATTAGAACAGTATTAGTCAAATGCAAAAAATGTATGAGGGCTAAACACGTCCCTTTCCAAACCAAACCACCTATGTTTCCAATAATCCCTAAAAGATTAAAACAAATAGCTGCAACAGATTTGATGGGGCCCCTCGCACGCATAAAAAATGGATATATTTTCATATTGGTCGTTTTGGAACTTACTTCTAAATATGTTACCTTGACACCATTAAAATGGGCAACAGGTCTTACTATAAGTAAAGCATTTAGACAAGATTTTCTCAGACAAGTAGGTCGAGTGGAACGAATAATTTCGGATAATGGCCCACAATACAAATCAGTGCAATGGCAGAACACGTTAAAACAACACAAAATAAAACCCATCTACATATCTAAGTACAAACCTAGCGTAAATCCAGCAGATTCATCTATGAAGGACATACGCACGCCGGCCGCGGTGGTCTCACGGTTCTAGGCGCGCAGTCCGGAACCGTGCGACCGCTACGGTCGCAGGTTCGAATCCTGCCTCGGGCATGGATGTGTGTGATGTCCTTAGGTTAGTTAGGTTTAAGTAGTTCTAAGTTCTAGGGGACTTATGACCACAGCAGTTGAGTCCCATAGTGCTCAGAGCCATTTGAACCATTTGACATACGCACTTTATGCCGATTATATGTAGGCAAAAGACACAACACTTGGGATATATACCTTAAAGATTTTCAAGAAGTAATAAATGAAATGACACATAGCACTACACTACTACCTCCAGTTACTGTACTTAAAAATATTGAACCCCCAAACATAACCAGAGAAAATGTTAGATTTCCTATTGTACCACGTAGACAGCACAAACAAGTCATAGCAACAGCACTCTCCAACATCAGAAAGGCAGCCATTAAAAGAAAAGAAAGAGGAGATAGAACAGCAATTAAAAGAAAATTCTCAGTAGGCCAGAAGGTATTTGTAAAAACACACCATCTCTCCAGCAAACAGAAACACAAAATACATAAGTTTTACACTGGATATAAAGGACCTGTCATAATTAGCCGAATTGCTCATGATAACGCTGTGGAACTAATGAACCCAAAAACAGGCAAAACCTTAGGACTTCACCATGTGAGCCATATCAAAAAGTTTGAAGATTAATTTTATTACTGGTAAATAATCAGCACAATATTTCAAGATTATGTTGCAGATAAGATCATCAGGAGAAAGAAGAATGAAGAGAGAGGAAGGTGGGAAAAAGAAAGTAGTTTCAATAAAAACAAAAACAAAAATAACACCAATAGTACCATATATTAAGGTGAAGGGATAAAGCGTAGGTAGTCTAACAGCATGAAATACTAAAATGCTATACACCATGACACTACACAAAAAATAAAAAAACGAATTTGAGGATTTTTGTAGAAGTTAAGACTCAAAATATCTTAGAATTGTAACATGTGAAAGGGCGCCGAAATTTGTAAAGCTTTTTAAGAAGGCGTAAAACAATGTAGGTACTAGACATATGTTAGATGATTATAAGTAAAACTTTTTGTAAGACCATTGTAAAAACTCCAACAAAGACCAGATGCAACGACCCACAAGTTGCAACACGAGAAGTAACAAGAAAGAAAAGGACGTAATTAGCAAGACACAATTCCTACAAGGCAGAAGCGTGGAGAGAAGGGAAAGGACAGTGAGACCAACAGAGGGTAGCTGAAGTGGGCAGTAAATCTGCTGAACCACAGGGTGGCGGAACCCTGCTGGGACAGAAGAGGGAACAACAGAGTGGCGGAACACGGAAGGGACTGGTGCAGGGACTGACAAGCAAACACCCGACTGGACTTTCACCGCTCGTAAACCCCGCGACCCCCGACTCAGCGGAGCGAGCAAAAAAATGGCCCGACGAGAAGACCGCTTGGGCAAGCCACCACTGGCAAAAAAAAAGTGTAAAAGTCACACTACTGCTATTAAACAGCACGCTGATGCACGAAACTGAAGAAAACTCCCACAAAGTAAAAATGACACGCCCAAACAATTTATCAAACTGTTACTAATAGGAGAACTTCAAAGCGACTAGTTATCAATAAATATTTCCATATCCTGCCCAGAGAAGAACCAAGAAGCGTGTAAGAAGCAGAGAAAAAGCAGGAAGAAGTTGAAGATTGAGACCAAGAAAGAAGATGGGTGAAGAATAGACGACATACCTTCCCAAATCCCTATCCTATTGTAAACTAGTCGTCTGCGAAGTATTACAACGAAAAACGACCGCTTTCAGTGACACATAACGATGACTTTCATGCGTACAAAGCCAGTAAACCACGGGATTCTGCACTCACAGCTCCATTCCATTATGGGACCTCCACAACAGCAACACACACTTGCAAAGCCAACAAGGAACGACAAACGAAGCTGTACATCAAATACTTGCCCACATCCATCTCGCTCAAGTCCATCACCTTCGTGCAAAAAAAAAAAAAAAAAAAAAAAAAAACATTCGCCAACCTCATGCTTAAACATTCATAGGATTGTGTGAATGTGTGAAATCAAATTATGTGATGTAGGAATTGTGCAAAAGAAACACGTGAAAAACTAAATAAGTTAAGCTCACCAGACAGTTAATAAACTACAAAATAACAGTCATTGACTATGGACTTAAGTAAAAAATAGACTATCGATAAAAAGAAGTAATTAGTTCTGAAATGGACAGTATATAAAGAACAAAAGTAAGGCATAATAAACACTAAAACTATATGCCACTTATTTTCTCCTCATAAAAATAAAAGAATAACTATATTTTACTTATTTTCTCCTTATAAAAACAAAGAATAAAAAATTATCCTGTTGGATTTTTCCCTTTTTTTTAACATTTGTACCATTTGTTAGGATAATATCTCAATACTTGTGTATGTATATTTCTTTGTCAAAGCAATTCTTGGAAATAATTCTTACTTGTTAGTGTAACAATGTTGAAATGAGTGTTTAGAAACAAAAACATTTTACTTGTACATGATATTTAGAAAATGTGTCAGGAATAGATTTTACTTAATTACTACATTTATAAAAACAATATTTCTAAGAAAATCGATGTGAAAGACGCCTCAGTTTCGATAACTAACTTCTTAAAAAACAAACTTCACAGTTAAATAAAGAAAGAAAATAATTAAAAAATAATAATTATAATAGAATAAAAATATTCTTCCCTTGTCAATATAAACATATTTTTGATAATAATGTGGAAGAATATAAAAATATAAATTAGTAATATAAACTAGCATAGAACAGAAGAATGTGGCTGAACAGTAGGCAACAAAATTTAGATAACGGAATAATTTTTGACTGGCTTAGACCACGATTCAATCATTGCCTAACTTCAGTACAAAAATTAAGTTCGAATGGTGGTGATATGTAAGGTGTCAGGCAAATCCAACACCTTCCATGAAAACCCTGACATGATAACCAAATCCAGTAGTATGTCACATAGCTCCAAATAAATCGTGACATTAAATTAACCAAAGTAATATGAGTAACGAGTGAGCAAATGGAATACCACAGACTAACACAAGAATGCCTAAATGCATGTCATACCTTACCACCGTGAGACAGACGCAGTTCCGATGGGAGAAACGAGAACAGAAGCCGAAAGCAGAACCGTCTTAAACGAGAAGACCCTACGATAAGGGACGGACACCCACGTCGCCAGCTAACCCCTAGGACCACCCCCACACCATGTTAAAAGCTAGAGCCCGCCAGAAGAACAGTATAGATCTTACGATAACACAAAAAGGGCCACCCCAGTCGCAAGTTTTAGCGTGAGAATTTTTTCGCGTCTCTGTTACGTCAGGATCACCCCCAGCCCATGTTAAAAGATAGATCCCTCCAGAAGAACAGTATAGATCTTACGATAACACTAAAAGGATCACACCAGCTGCAAGTTTTAGCGTGAGACTTTTTCACGTCTCTGTTACGTTGCAAACTTTAAAAACATTGCCCTACCACGAAAAGTATAACGTTTCTCAATGGACAGACAGAATTTTTGTAGGCGGAGCTTAAGGTTAACGTTGAGACCCTGATTGGTCAGATGAAAACACAGCCAGATAGTTTTTTTAAACCAACTTCGGTAAATTGTAGTAAGGAGAAGTTAAGAGAGAGTTGCTTCTGAGACGGCGAGATGAGCGGAGCTGTGCTGCCCGCCGCCCCCTGACGAACACCGACAAGGTAATGAACGCACGCGATGTCGCATAACAGCGCATAAAGCTTCACTCAGAACTGCAGAAGTCTCATCTGTTACACCCCCTTTTTGCGTAATACTAGTGTCGATCGTCAATTAAAGCTCATGGTGTTCACATTCGCCACTTGAAGTAAAAATCTGAAACGCGATGATTTTTCTGTTATATAGTTATTGAGAAGCCACATCATCCACTGTAATTTACGACAAGTTAGATAAGTAATTAAAGATAATTGAGGGTCACTGTAGACCATTTTGATAGTTTTCTCTTTTGTGAAACTTAATTTAAACCTAGATTATAGATGTGATATGGCATAGGTCATCCTTCAATCCACTGTAGAACTTAGAAACCCATTCAGGGAATATTCGTTCACATTTTTGTTCAAAGCAGTTGCTTTTTACCATCCTGTATTAAAGCATTTCCTTTTATCAATAGTGCAATTTATAAACAATGTTTTGTGAGTAGAATAAAATTTCCAATGGTAAACTTAACTGCTTTTTCGACGTTATTTTAACAGCTAACTAAAAATAGGAAAGCCTTGAACCCCTTCCACTAAGTTTAGTTAGTATTAAGATTCTTTAACAGGGAGTGCAGTGGAGCTGACGCTGAAACCATTAAGTATTTGATTACATCATCGCTAGTCTCACTGAACTCTTCTGAACTCTACACGTCATGTGTGGTCTGACGTCTCCTTACCAGCAACAGTTCCCAGGTTCAAACTAGTCAATTCCCTAAAAAACACGCTCACAGCGTCGTTGCGCGAAAGTGGTAGGGAGACACGATATAGAACAAACAGACACCACGCAGAATGTTAGAGCACTTGTGTGGAACAAATAGGAGGCACGAATGTCTACAGGTTCCTTCCTTACACCTCGCTGTTGCAAACGGACATGATACCCGACATAGACACGAATTTGAATACAGCGATCAGACACCTCAATGACTGGGTGGACGTTTCATAATTCTGCAGGAAAAAGGGCCAAAACGGGGTGTGGAAACGGATCTCCTCGTTCGCAGTCCAACACTGCGACCACATAACCACGACGCCGCGGTTACTGAAATTCGCTTGATGTTGCATATCTTGAGGATGGACCATTCATAGTTTCCGTTTTGCATCTTTTTTCACACACCTTCTTCCTGTTTTAGTTCAGGGTTCAACAGGCTCTGAGCACTATGGGTCTTGACATCTGATGTCGTCAGTCCCCTAGAAGTTGGAACTACTTCAGCCTAACTTAAGGACATCACTGACATCCATGCCCGAGGCAGGATTCGAACCTGCGACTGTAGCAGTCGCGCAGTTCCGGGCTGAAGCGACTCGAACCGCTCGTCCGCCGCGGCCGGTCCTGTTTTCGTGCTTGATCTGTGTTCAGCCTTAGATGGGATATCCACTGGGCTATTTTAAGAATGAATCTGATGGGAGTCCGATGGGGAGTTTCCCTACTGAGGACATTAAGTTCATGAGGAGCGGACCACCTCTCAGCAACATTACTTAACTCCAATGGTTCTAATGTCAAATCCAGCATTGTTAACTTGAACTTCACCTACATTGCCATGTGGATGCTTAAATTTTAAGGTGCCTCCACATAATTCAACAATTTTTTCGCATTTACAGCACTCTTTAAGTTAAGGAATACAGTACTACTGCAAATGGCCGGCCGGAGTGGCCGAGCGGTTCTAGGCGCTACAGTCTGGAACCGCGCGACCGCTATGGTCACAGGTTCGAATCCTGCCTCGGGCATGGACGTGTGTGATGTCCTTAGGTTAGGTAGGTTTAAGTAGTTCTAAGTTCTAGGGAACTGATGACCGCAGCAGTTAAGTCCCATAGTGCTCAGAGCCATTACTGCAAATGGATGGGTGAATTCCAATAATATCATTATGTGTAAACTTAACTGTCTCCTCCATGAATCTCTGTATTTCGAAAGAATTGGGTCTTGTGAAGCTACTGCAGATGGATGGGTAAATTGCAATGGTATCATTACCTGTTAACTTAACTGTCTCCTCCATGAATCTCTGTATTTCGAACGAATTGGGTCCTGCGAAACTGTTATCAATCATAAAATTCAAAGCATATTTGTTTACTGGTTCATCCATTACCAATTAATAATAAGTAGTAGAGAAACGGTCCACAGCGTTAAACTCACCACAACAGCGCTTGGTCGGCAGCAGTGGCGATGCAAACACGGCACATGCATACGACACGACCGCCGCAGACAGACTTACGATTCTGCTACAGAGGCGGACTCACACATGTTGTAATAGCTGCTACCGTATTTTACGGACTACAAGACGCTGCATCGTAAGTTTCAAGCAGTTTAAAAAAATATTTTTACCATTTTTACCATTAGATTGGAAAGCCAGACTAAAAAAAGTTCTTGGTTTATAAAATCGATCTTTAAAATCCCTGAAAATTGTGAAAATTGTCATCTGAACTTTCTTCTTCCTCTTAGTCGTCATCGTTGTCATCTTCACTGCCATCGAGAGCGTTATTTACGCCATACTTCTTGAAGGATTAAACAGTAATGTCTTCTCTCACTGCGTACCATGACTGTTGAGTCCACTGAGGCAGTTGTTTGATTGTAGGTCGTTTAAAAGCTCCCTACGGCGTGAATTCATGTCGGGTTTCATCCATCATCCATTTGTTGCATTCCTCTCTCATACAGACTTTAAATGGTTTATTTACCGAGACATCAAGAAGCCGCAATTGTGAAGTAGATCTTCGCAGAATAACATCGACCTCTGTATTTCCCTGTCTCAATTTCTCTTTCACAGAATTTTCCAAATGGTCACTAAAAGATCTAGAACAAGAAGAGAATTCTTCTTCAATAAAGATCCTTTCCCTCTTTGCCACTCTCTGTTAATCCATAATTTCATACCAGCCTCGTCCATCCAACCCTCGTTATGTAATGTGAACAACAACACCTGGCGGTATTTCAGAAGGTTTTGGCATTGTTTTGGTCTTGAAAATGATTACTGGATTAAGTTTAGTACCGTCAGCAAAAACGAAAGGACAACAGTGTAATGCATTTTTTATGTTACAATTTTAGCACCTTTCGTGGCAACAGTTCCGTTACTCGACACACCAAATGTCAGAGGAGTTTCGTCCGTATGCGCTATTTCGCGTAGTTCCATACTCGTTTTCCTTCGATGTTGAATAATACAGCGATGGAAACATAATATTTCCGCTTCATGCTCTTGTGGCATTCTCTGAGATTTTTCGTTTTGGTTCGCATGCTAAGTCCATGATCTTCACAAACCTGTAGCACCGCCGGCCGAAGTGGCCGTGCGGTTAAAGGCGCTGCAGTCTGGAACCGCAAGACCGCTACGGTCGCAGGTTCGAATCCTGCCTCGGGCATGGATGTTTGTGATGTCCTTAGGTTAGTTAGGTTTAACTAGTTCTAAGTTCTAGGGGACTAATGACCTCAGCAGTTGAGTCCCATAGTGCTCAGAGCCATTTGTAGCACCATCCACATCCATCCTTAAAGTCTGTAAATTCCGTTGCAGCGCTAGCTCACGAGCGTGTATTTGAATCGTTTTTGTATTAATTCCAGTGCCATTGTGACGGTACGTCATCCTCTAGTTTTGGCCATTTTGCATTCACTCCTCTATTTGCACATGTAGTCTCCTCATTTTTTTCCGTTTTTCTTTACTAGCCCGCCAATCACGAATGGTTCACTGTGTTGCTGGAGGGCCGAAATAACGCTCAGCTACTGCGATTCAGTGTTCTTCTGCATATGCTATTACTTTCAATTTATAACCCATATCATATGAATACCTTTTTTCCATTGTCAAAGTAGCTGCTACAAAAATATTGTGCTGTTACCAATAACACAAACTGTTGTGGTTTGCAGGAGAGCCAACACCGTGTTACCAGAGGAGGCCGAAATGCACGCGTTTTACATCACGCAGGCTGGCGTGAGGTCTGGAACAGGACAAGGAAATTAGAATTTAGCAAAACGGACGTAGCTTGTGGAATACTTAACTTTAATCCATTAATGATGAACGTCGCTCTTGACGGTACATGATTCACAATATCAATAGTAACTGAAAATAGCGCCTTGCTAGGTCGTAGCAAATGACGTAGCTGAAGGCTATGCTAAACTATCGTCTCGGCAAATGAGAGCGTATTTTGTCAGTGAGCCATCGCTAGCAAAGTCGATTGTACAACTGGGGCGAGTGCTAGGAAGTCTCTCTAGACCTGCCGTGTGGCCGCGCTCGGTCTGCAATCACTGATAGTGGCGACACGCGGGTCCGACGTATACTAACGGACCGCGGCCGATTTAAAGGCTACCACCTAGTAAGTGTGGTGTCTGGCGGTGACACCACACAAACTACTTTCAATTCAAGTTCACTGACACCGTAGATTCAATGACGCGCCATAGGCTAGACAGTGCTCTGAGTTTGTGATGGCGGGGTAGAAGGAAGTCAGAGTGAAGAAGCTTGTTAATCCCTGCTGCCAGTTGAATCCCATGTTGCCAGATATATGGCAATTTTTAAGACTGGTAGGAATTTTAAGTCAAACAGTGGACATTATTGTATTAATTTCGAATATGAGACGCACCGGAATTTTGGGGGCAATTTTTCGATGAAAAAAGTACGTTTTACAGTGCGCAAAATACGATAATGCATGCCGTTCATAATTTTGAAACGTTTGTAGGTAACGTTTTTCCGTATTTTGTGAATATTTTGTTACTGTTTATGTTTGCTTCCGTTTTTGTGCCAAATATTAACCATTTCTACAAGTTTAGTGTAATCTGTTACAATATTGTGTGGTTTGCTGGCCCTTGTACAGGGTCGATAGAATTGCACGGATAGGACAAGGAAAGCCGGAATACCTTGTATTAAGCAGGTAAAGACGCGCCAGTGGAAAGTTGGAGGGTGTGAACAGAACTCACCAACTGTCGATAGTCAGACGTCATAGCAAGCAAGTTTAGTCTCGGATACGAGGCTAAAATCTATACAGCTACATGGAATTACTACCTCACATGACCGTTGGCTCCACTGTAAAGATGTGGAACGTTTAAACACTGCTACATGGTGTTCATTAACTAGAAGAAAAACCGTGTGTGAACCGTGTAAGCGTCGAGTCTAAAATCACATAATACTTGACTACACCGAAGAAGATCCTCGCATCGTCACCTCCAGGTAATGTACTCTTTTTGCAGTACAGTAAATCGCCTGCG
The DNA here is from genome assembly GCF_023898315.1 of Schistocerca nitens. Classification (NCBI taxonomy): domain Eukaryota; kingdom Metazoa; phylum Arthropoda; class Insecta; order Orthoptera; family Acrididae; genus Schistocerca; species Schistocerca nitens. The sequence continues at coordinate 475,452,063 of NC_064622.1, read as the reverse complement.
CCATATTTGTTGTGTGTTCCTTTTACAAACATGATATAATTTATGTATGCATACAGAATGATATGATCCAAGTCATGTTACCTGTGATAGTTTTCTGGCCTGAATCCTAAAATTTACATTATCCTCATAATTACACGGGAAAAAATATCACACTTTCTTAACAAAGAAATGAGAGTTTTGTATTATCTTGAAAAACAGTTTACCTACTGAACCCAGTTAAGTGATGTAGTCAGTTAGCTGCGCACTGTTGTGACAAATTTTGAATTTCGTACGAAGTTAACTATTAATCAAAATGTAAATTTACTCTGATAGTTATATTCAATAAACATTCATAATAGATGAATGAACAGAGTTTAGCGTTCATTGTTTGCAAAATGTGGCTAGTGTTGGCTCATTTACGTGCATCTGTAAGTGCGGGATACTTACGTAAAAAAATGGTTCAAATGGCTCTGAGCACTATGGGACTCAACTGCTGAGGTCATTAGTCCCCTAAACTTAGAACTAGTTAAACCTAACTAACCTAAGGATATCACAAACATCCATGCCCGAGGCAGGATTCGAACCTGCGACCGTAGCGGTCTTGCGGTTCCAGACTGCAGCGCCTTTAACCGCACGGCCACATCGGCCGGCTACTTACGTAAAGAAAGTAGGGGTTCAGATTACTCAGTTACTTTAGATGTTGCTTCCTCGAAAACCATTCAGAATATTTACGTAACTGTTAATGAGAGCCGGCCGATGTGGCCGTGCGGTTAAAGGCGCTTCAGTCTGGAACCGCGTGACCGCTACGGTCACAGGTTCCAATCCTGCCTCGGGCATGGATGTGTGTGATGTCCTTAGGTTAGTTAGGTTTAATTAGTTCTAAGTTCTAGGCGACTGATGACCTCAGAAGTTAAGTCGCATAGTGCTCAGAGCCATTTGAACTATTTTTTTTGTCAATGAGAGGGAGTGATTTTGTGGTTAATTAGTTACTCACAGTATAGTGGTTGGTTGGTTTTGGGGAAGGAGACCAGACAGCGTGGTCATCGGTCTCATCGGATTAGGGAAGGATGGGGAAGGAAGTCGGCCGTGCCCTTTCAGAGGAACCATCCCGGCATTTGCCTGGAGTGATTTAGGGAAATCACGGAAAACCTAAATCAGGATGGCCGGACGCGGGATTGAACCGTCGTCCTCCCGAATGCGAGTCCAGTGTCTTACCACTGCGCCACCTCGCTCGGTCACAGTATAGTGCTCATCTGGTATATATATATATATATATATATATATATATATATATATATATATATATATATATATATATATATATATATATATATATATATTAAGATGGTATCTGTTCTTTCTGACATGTCCGAAAGAACAGATACCATCGGTGACCATGCAGCTCGTTAGAATGAAATTACAACGAAATGAACACCCTTAGCTGCTTACTGGCGTTGACATACGTCAACGGGGACAGATGAAAATATGTGCCCCGACCGGTGGCTCAGATGGATAGAGCGTCTGCCATGTAAGCAGGAGATCCCGGGTTCGAGTCCCGGTCGGGGCACACATTTTCATCTGTCCCCGTTGACGTATGTCAACGCTTGTAAGCAGCTAAGGGTGTTCATTTCATTGTAATCTCATCTAGTACTTCAGATGAAAGTTGATTCAATAGCTTTCCCGTGGTATATTTGACGAAAACTGATAATTAGTCATTGAAATTTAATTAACTGAAGTTTAGTTAGTGCAGTTTCCTTACTCAATAAACACTATGTCCATATTGCAGTGTAGCACACTGGACTCGCATTCGGGAGGACGACGGTTCAATCCCGTCTCCGGCCATCCTGATTTAGGTTTTCCGTGATTTCCCTAAATCGCTTCAGGCAAATGCCGGGATGGTTCCTTTGAAAGGGCACGGCCGATTTCCTTCCCAATCCTTCCCTAACCCGAGCTTGCGCTCCGTCTCTAATGACCTCGTTGTCGACGGGACGTTAAACACTAACCACCACCACCACCATATTGCTGTGGTCACCCGTCCTACAGTTCGTGGTTACAGTCTTTTGTCATTTAACAAAAACGGTTTGCAGCCTGCACTGCTCTGTACGCTGAGTTCGGTACGTTTAGTATCCCCTCCTGCCGACATCGATATGGACGCCGAGGAGATGGCGTGACTATCGTAGCAGGACAGTACAGCACCCAGTCACAGAGGGCGCGTGCGAAGCGTGACGTGGGTAAGCCACTGACCGGGATGTTTGCCTGAGCAAAGGTTAAAGCCCGCATGGCTCACCTTTCCCAGCTATCTCCTCGCTTCCCCTACCAGCAGCTGTAGGAAGTGACGTCAACACGATGTATGACTCGATGTGGTTTCGTTATTTTTACATTATAAATCGGAGTGTACCGATTCAAGACAACGCCGCATTGAAGACTTACCACAGACTCGTCACCGTTGGTACGATTTCTTGTAATTAAATGCCAGTTAATGACGCATCGGCAGTGAAAACCTTCAGCACATAGGCCTACTAAGATAAAAAATACTGAAGTTGAAAAATACATGTATTTGTCATAGTATACTGGTTAAGACCATTGATTGTGGAGTCGAAGGAAGTACACTACTGGCCATTAAAATTGCTACACCACGAAGATGACGTGCTACAGACGCGAAATTTAACCGACAGGAAGAAGATGCTGTGATATGCAAATGATTAGCCTTTCAGAGCATTCACACAACGTGCGGACATGAGGAAAGTTTCCAACCGATTTCTCATACACAAACAGCAGTTGACCGGCGTTGCCTGGTGAAACGTTGTTGTGATGCCTCGTGTAAGGAGGACAAATGCGTACCATCACGTTTCCGACTTTGATAAAGGTCGGATTATAGCCTGTCGCGATTGCGCTTTATCGTATCGCGACATTGCTACTGGCGTTGGTCGAGATCCAATGACTGTTAGCAGAATATGGAATCGGTGGGTTCAGGAGGGTAATACGGAACGCCGTGCTGGGTCCCAACGGCCTCGTATCACTAACAGTCGAGATGACAGGTATCTTATCCGCATGGATGTAACGGATCGTGCAGCCACGTCTCGATCCATGAGTCTACAGATGGGGAGGTTTGCAAGGCAACAACCATCTGCACGAACAGTTCGACGACGTTTGCAGCAGCATGGACTCTCAGCTCGGAGACCATGGCTGCGGTTACCCTTGACGCTGCATCACAGACAGGAGCGCCTGCAATGGTGTACTCAACGACGAACCTGGGTGCACGAATGGCAAAACGTCATTTTTTCGGATGAATCCAGGTTCTGTTTACAGATTCATGATGGTCGCATCCGTGTTTGGCGACATCGCAGTGAACGCACATTGGAAGTGCGTATTCGTCATCGCCATACTGGCGTATCACCCTGCGTGATGATATGGAGTGCCATTGGTTACACGTCTCGGTCGCCTCTTGTTGGCATTACCGTCACTTTGAACAGTGAATGTTACATTTCAGATGTGTTACGACCCGTGGCTCTATCCTTCATTCGATCCCTGCGAAACCCTACATTCAGCAGGATAATGCACGACCGCATGTTGCAGGTTCTCTACGGGCCTTTCTGGATACAGAAAATGTTCGACTGCTGCCCTGGCCAGCACATTTTCCAGATCTCTCACCATTTGAAAACGTCTGGTCAATGGTGGACGAGCAACTGGCTCGTCACAATACGCCAGTCACTACTCTTGATGAACTGTGGTATCGCGTTGAACCTGCATGGGCAGCTGTACCTGTACACGCCATGCAAGCTCTGTTTGGCTCAATGCCCAGGCGTATCAAGGCCGTTGTTACGGCCAGAGGTGGTTGTTCTGGGTACTGATTTCTCAGGATCTATGCACCCAAATTGCGTGAAAATGTAATAACAAGTCAGTTCTAGTATAATATATTTGTCCAATGAATACCCGTTTATCATCTACATTTCTTCTTGGTGTAGCAGTTTTAATGACCAGTAGTGTACGATTCTGTCCTGCTGAAATAAGTCATTTGGTACTCTTCAACAATTACTAATTATCTGTTTTCATATCCAATAGCTAGCATAATATTTCTGGCTTTTTAATCATCATATTCATTTACAAGAAGCACTTATTACAGCAACTGAGAAGGCTGGAATGGGAAGATGACGTAATGTGGTGTGAGGTAGAGATGACAGACGGTTTGTCCGGCACGGGTATCGTGAGAAAGACCGCCTAAATTGTGGTCCTTCTCCGCGATTGCCTGTTGCGTTCGGTAGTTGCGCGTCATAATGATAAACTTCTATTATTAATATTAGAAAAACTAAACAGTTTATTTACTTGCATTTCTTCTTCTTTCGATTTCGGCCATCTTTGGACCACGTTCAACAATTCACTTGCCCGGCTTTTTGATCTTTTTTCTCTCTTCCCAATATTTCCTCATCATTTTCGAATGGTTCCTCCTCCGCTCTTCCGACCATTTCCTGTTATTATTATTTAGTTTCGTTTCTTCTGGAAAACACTTAATTTCGTTCACTATTTGTCTAAACTTTTTCCTGTCCCTGATTGACTCACGGGTGACATTAAAATAGGCCAAATCCTTTTTCACCATCTGTATCCATTTATTGTTGGTTTTTTCGTTCCTGTTACTATGTTCAAACACTTTTCTTGTTAGTCTGTTTCCATCCATCCTCGACAGGTGACCATAAAACGTTAGTCTGCGTTTACGCATTGCATCACTCACTTTCTCAATAGTTTTGTATATTTCCTTATTACTCTTTAGCTTGTACTCTTCTCCAATCTTTCTCGGTCCTAATATTTTTCTCAAAATTTTCCTTTCTTTCCTTTCCATGTTTTCTATTTCCCCCTTTTTGTTAAGAGTTAGGCACTCCGATGCATACAGGCATTATGGTCTAATGACAGTTTTATAATGTCTTAATTTAGCTTGAATCGAAATGTTTTTTTTGTTATATATGTCTTTGGTTTTTTGAAAAGCAAATTCCATTTTCCTTGCTCTCGCCTGGTTTGCACTCTTGTCTAAACCATTCACTTGAATTATTTCACCTAAATACTTAAATTTTTCTACTCTCTTAATATTGCCGTATTTAGTAATAAGATTTTTCTTGTTATTTCTATGATTAGACATATACACGGTTTTTTCAAATGAAATCTGCAGTCCAGCTCTGGCCGAAACTTCTTGTAGTTTCTCCAAGTAATTCTGAGCTATTTCTTCGTTTTCTGTAATTATTGCCAGATCGTCTGCAAAAGCTAAACAGTCCACTTCTATTTTTTCTTTTTTTGTTCCAATTCTGATGTCATTCTTGGTGCCTTTGAGTTCTTCTTTCCATATTCTCAATATCTTTTCCAGTACGCAGTTGAAGAGGATTGGGGATAAACCATCACCTTGTCTAACACCTGTTTTAATTTCGAACTTCCTTGAAATTTCACCCATAAATTTAACTTTGGCCTTACTGTTTGTTAGCGTCTGTTTGATAATTTGAATTGTTTTCTTATCGACCCCAAATTCTTCCAATACTTTCAGTAATGTTTCTCTATCTACCGAGTCGTATGCTTTTTTGAAATCTACAAATACTATTGCAAATCTCTGGCCTCTTGAGATTCTGTAACGAATTAGTGTTTTCAGGTTAAATATTTGTTCAACACAGGATCTACCTTGTCTAAAACCTGCTTGATATTCACCTATTTTTTTATCCAGAACTGGCTCCACGATTTGAAGTAATTTCCTTGACAAAATTTTGTATCCTACTGGTAGTAGCGAGATCCCTCTATAATTATTAACATTCATCTTATCCCCCTTTTTGTGTAGTGGGTGTATCAGGGCACACTGCCAGTCTTCAGGAATTCTTTCTTCGTCCCAGATCTTCTTAAACATATGTTTCATATTAAAGCATCCATCAATAAGGTGCTAACATTCCATTATTTCACAAGTATTAATAACCAGTAGAACTACAAAGAACTGCTAAACGAAAAGGCAGACGAAGCACTTCGGAGATCTTCAGATCGCGCCTAGCTTGGTTCGGCTGTAAGATCAGAGCTGGTTCGGCAGTCTCGGAAGACAGACAAGATGTCTGCCTTGGTCGGTATTGGCTAACGAATTGCTAGCAATCTCTGGTTATTTGGATGTGTAATTGAGAAGAATTTGATGGTAACGACGCAAATACGCAGTTTATTGTTTTGTTTATTTTTTGTGAACGTGCGAGGAATGGAAGTTGAGTGTGATACATAAAGTCGAATATAATTGTGCAGTTTCTCGTATTCTGCTAATAAAAACAAACTATTTGAAAATCTTATTATTCATACAATATCTCTTCCTCGCTAAAAATTTACTGCAGCCTCAAGAAAATGGATTCACGATCAACGTGTTCTTTTCTGCGCAGAGGACAACAACTATACAACATTACGAATTGGTGAGCGTTAATTAGAGCGTATGCATTCCGCTCACGGCGGTGGAAGCAAATAGGCACTTCACGTGTATTGCAATCTTAATACAAGTGATACCAGTGACAGGTCGTCTGTGGTAACACAGGGAAGGTACGAAAGAAACAAATTTCCGAGGAAAGATGTTTATCATACGCACTGATCGTGACCGGGCCTAATATCTCACGGAATAAGCGTCAAACGAAAAAACTAAGAAGAACTAAACTTGTCTAGCTTGAAGGGGGAAACCAGATGACGCTATGGTTGGCCCGCTAGATGGCGCTGTCACAGGTCAAACGGATATCTACGGCGTTTTTTTTTAAATAGGAACACCCATTTTTTATTACATATTCTTGTAGTACGTAAAGAAATGTGAATGTTTTTGGATCACTTTTTTTCGCTTTGTAATAGATGGCGCTGTAATAGTCACAATCATATGGCTCACAATTTTAGACGAACAGTTGGTAACAGATAGGTTTTTTAAATTAAAATACAGAACGTAGGTAAGTTTGAACATTTTATTTCGGTTGTTCCAATGTGATACATGTATCTTTGTCAACTTATCATTTCTGAGAACGCATGCTGTTACAGCGTGATTATCTGTAAATAGCACATGAATGCAATAAATGCTCAAAATGATGTCCGTCAACCTCAATGCATTTGGCAATACGTGTAACGACATTCCTCTCAACAGCGAGTAGTTCGCCTTACGTAATGTTCGCACATGTATTAACAATGCGCTGACGCATGTTGTCAGGCGTTGTCGGTGGATCACGATAGCAAATATCCTTCAACTTTCCCCACACAAACGAATCCGGGAACGTCAGATCCGGTGAACGTGCGGGCCATGGTATGGTGCTTCGACGACCGATCCACCTGTCATGAAATATGCTATTCAATACCGCTTCAACAACACGCGAGCTATGTGCCGGACATCCATCAGGTTGGAAGTAAATCGCCATTCTGTCATGCAGTGAAACATCTTGTAGTAACATCGGTAGAACATTACGTAGGAAATCAGCATACATTGCACAATTTAGATTGCCATCGATAATATTGGGACCAATAATCCTTTCTCCCATAATGCCGCACCATACATTAACCGGCCAAGGTCGTTGGTGTTCCACTTGTCGCAGTCATCGTGGATTTTCCGTTGCCCAGTAGTGCATATTATGCCAGTTTACGTTACCGCTATTGGTGAATGACGTTTCGTCGCTAAATAGAACGCGTGCAAAAAATCTGTCATCGTCCCGTAATTTCTCTTGTGCCCGGTGGCAGAACTGTGCACGACGTTCAAAGTCGTCGCCATGCAATTCCTAGTGCATAGAAATATGGTACGGGTCCAATCGATGTCGATGCAGCATTCTCAACACCGACGTTTTTGAGATTCCCGATTCTCGCGCAATTTGTCTGCTACTGATGTTGCAAGTCGTGGTCGACGTTTCACATGTGGCTGAACACTTCCTGTTTCCTTAAATAACGTAACTACCCGGCGAACGGTCCGGACACTTGGATGATTTCGTCCAGGATACCGAGCAGCATACGTAGGCATATATCAACACGATATCGACCTTATCCGCATTTGGTAAACGGTCCATTTTAACACGGGTAATGTATCGCGAAGCAAATACCGTCCTCACTGGCGGAATGTTACGTGATACCACGTACTTTTACGTTTGTGACTATTACAGCGCCTTCTATCACAAAGCGAAAAAAGTGGTCCAACTAAAACATTCATATTTCTTTACGTACTACACGAATATGTAATAAAGAATGGGGGTCCCTACTTTTAAAAAACGCAGTTGATATCCGTTTGACCTATGGCAGCGCCATCTAGCGGGCCAACGATAGCACCATCTGGTTTGCCCCTTCAAGCTAGACGAGTTTAGTTCTTTGTAGTTTTTTCGTTTGATGCTTATTTCGTGAGATATTTGGTCCGGTCACTATCAATGGACCACCCTGTACATCCTATCCTCTCTCTCTTCCCTTTCAACTTGACGTACTAGCAACACCACGATTCCAGTAACTGCAGTTCCCGAGTCCCACTTTAGGACTAACAGATTACAACATGTGTTCCTCATGGCCACCATTCATATAAAGGCAGGCTCTACAGGCGGGTGTGGATGTTAACCACCCAATGGTTTAATGCGGTCATGGTTGCAAAATACGGACATGAATTATTTACAGAAGGAAGAAAAACCTGGTAGAGACTGAGCTGTTTACAGCCTGCGACCAGCTTAGAGAAAGAAGCTATGACACACTCTGTGGGACCCGACCATCAGTTTGCAGAAATTGGGCGCAAGTTGTGACCGACTTGTTCGTTCGATGGGGCTGTACCAGTCACCACTCGGCCCCCACTTAAGCCCTCGTGACTTCAACTTGATTCCTCAAACCGTGGAAGCACTTCATGGCATTCCCTTCAGACATGTTGCAGAGATGCGTCAGCCACCATACCGCTCCACACGAACTGCCAACAAAGCTGGCGCTGCTAAGGGTATCCTACGACATCCACACTATGGGCAACGGGCTCTACACTTTGCTGGTGAGTGCTCTGGAGGGCAGTGAAACTTTAAAACATGGTTATATCTTGCATAAGTTGTAAATAGATAATTGCCACTATTAAAGTTCCAGGTTTCAGACAATACCTGAACACACATATAATATAATGTACTTCTATGTTCAGTAAATTAATATTCCCTCATCAGCATGTTAGCCCTAGAACACTAAAGGAGTGAAAATGTTACACTGTTACTAAACAATCCTAAATTTTATAACTTCATATTTCATTGAACTGAAGTCATGATTTACATTTTACACACCAGGTAATAATTATTATCAGGTCTCCGGTATGTCATATACAAATAAGGTACAAAATTTTCTGTTTTACATTCTAGGCTGACAATACCAGCCAGACTGGCAGCAAGAACGAATTGGTGCCAACTGTAATCGTAAAAATTACGAGGTTTTATTAATAAAGGGGTAATATTATCCATACATATCGTGTGTGTGTTTTCCACATCTTCTCGTAAGCTACTGCACCGATTTCAACCAAACTTGATATACATATACGTTACTATCAGGCGACAGTCACTGTGACGTTAAGAACCACTATCTATCCAAGGGGTGCGGGTGGTGTAGGAAAAGCACCGTAGCTCGCGGCTGTGAATTCACCAATTTTATTCGTCCTCTATTTAGACTGAGAGCCCTTAGCGACTTGTAACAAATTTTACACATAATTTGAAACCTCTATAAATTTTTTCCTCGTTGACAATCTCTACAAAACGATGAAAGGAAAAATGTTTATTTGTAATACGATTGTTTGTGTGGCCATCTTCCGCAGCAGCAGTTAACATCTGTTATTATAGGTTATCTTTATTGAGCTGACTGCAATCTAATTACATTTCAGTCAGGTCAAGACAGACAGCCTATAATAACAGATGTTTACCTGTCACTACTTTTCCGTTTTTCATTTAGTAGAAGCACCGCATGAGGCATGACGTTATAATTTATTACTTCTTTACTATTCTCGACACATTTTACACACAGTATGCACATACACCACTGAAAGTAAATAATAGTTTAGTGGATATGACGTCATAATCAATGAAATGCGTAAAACATTTCCGCATCATGCATGACGTTTAAATTTATTATCTCTTTGCTACTAATTCTATTAGCAATAAGTTTTGCAGAAAGTATTCACATATGACACCCACATATGCCGCTGAATCTACCTACAAAATTACATCGTTCTACGACACATACCGGGTGATCAAAAAGTCGTTTGGTGATGATCGTGTGCTCAGCCGCCACTTTCGTCGTGCTTGGCCTCTCGTGTCCCCAGACCTCCCTCAGTCCCTGCGATTATTGGCTTTGGGATTACGTGAAGTCGCAAGTGTATCGTGATCGACCGACATCTCTAGGGATGCTGAAAGACAACATCCGACGTCAGTGTCTCACCATAACTCCGGACATGCTTTACAGTGCTGTTCACAACATTATTCCTCGACTACAGCTGTTATTGAGGAATGATGGTCGACATATTGAGCATTTTCTGTAAAGAACATCATCTTTGCTTTGTCTTACTTTGTTAAGCTAATTATTGCTATTCTGATCAGATGAAGCGCCATCTGTCGGACATTTTTTGAACGTTTGTATTTTTTTTTGTTCTAATAAAACCCCGTGTCATTCCAAGCATGTATGTCAATTTGTACCTCTCTATCTACATTAGTCCGTGATTTATCCAGTTTTCAAATTTATACTGACTTTTTGATCACCCGGTACATTGAGCACAAGGCCAGATGCTGCGTGGTGAAAGACGTGGACTCTCGGCTATGATGGATGAGGGTAAATACCTGGGCGACGCCGGCTTTCTCCGATAGTAACGGATAATTTTTTACCATCGCTATTCTTGTTTAGTTGTCCTTTGCAGCTTGATACAAATTATAAGCTGTTTTTTTTCTAATATTTGCCTATTTCTGTAGTGCAACTGATTTCGAACGTTGTAACAGGCACTGTCGCGCTAAGTGTATCCTAACTGTCAGTATACAATGTCGCGCGACTTTGTTGCTTAGCTGTGTACAAGGCGCCAGCCGGACTGACAAGGAAATTCATCTGGCGTGCGGCGAGGCACGGGGCACGCGGAGAAACTCGAGTTGTGCAGAACGCCTCCCTAACACCAGATGAATGTGGCGTGCCCCACTTGTTGCGGCGTGCCACGTCTGTGCTAGTTCACAGATGCGGAAATCTCTGCCTTTATGGAACGACATTCTCTACACCCATGAAAATGAGAAACGTTCCTGAGTTTAATAATAATTTTGTTAGCCCCGTGGAAAAGCATCCACGTTTTTACGATCGAAGTACAGCTGAACATACGGCCAGCAACGGCCAAGAAAAAGCAAGCGAAATGTACAATAATTGGAATTTATTGAATTCATTCGTGGAAGATATAGAAGCAGAGCTAAACAGATTACGTAATAACGTGTGTGCAAATATTTCCACTGATTTGCTGGATCTAATGTAATATCAGTTTCATTCGGTATGTGGCTACATACATACTTTGTTCTGGAAAGACAATGGTCCACTTGGGCTAGTAACCAAATTATAGGGAGATTATTCAAATACACAGCATTGTTTGTAGGTCGCTGTTTGTTTTCTGGCTTTTGATAGAGTTCTCAATAGCGAGATCTACATTGTGCTGCAAAGGCAACTTACAATATACACGACAACGAGTCCGTACAGCTTGAACTGTGACATCGAAAAATGGTTCAAATGGCTCTAAGCACTATGGGACTTAACATCTGACGTCATCAGTCCCCCAGACTGAAGCGCCTAGAACCGCTCGGCCACAAGGGCCGGCGAACTGTCGCATCGGTTTTATTCATCTCTCAGTTTATTCAAGTACTGCACACCTGGATCTCCGACATAACACGCCAAAAGAATATTCTACAAAACCTTCTTCTTCTGGATAATCCGTAATTACACATACACCCTTAGTATGTTAATTATCGACGAGGATATGGTCCTATTATCTGTTTTTTGAGGAAAAAGTTTCATCCACAGCAAAATAACGAGGAAATTTGTAGTTTTCTTCCAACAAGGGTGCAACTTTTAGGTTTCGGAAGCATGAGTGTTGCAGGCATACTTCCCAACGTCAATTGATAAATATTATCCATCTACACCTAAAAACAGTTAACAAGATTACTGACTTTAATTTTAAAATGTTGATACAGATTTAGTAGGAGCCTCAGCTCTGACATGATTTCCATGGAAGTTACCGATACATTTCGGTAGATGCCATGCTTCCTCGAGTTTTTCTCCCACATTCATTAAGTTGTTTCTAGTAAATATTGAGGTCGCGGACCTTTGATGTTTCAGGCACGATTCTTCTGATGTAAGTATTCAGGAAATCAAGATACATAGCCACTTCTTTAAGCTCTTTAAGACACACCTCGTTTATCACATTAGTATCCTGATGCGAATGAATCCAACAAAGTCTTTTGGACTTTTTTTGACTAACGTTAGTTGACTGAAGCCAGAACAACTTCGTCGTCCGAGGAAGAGGTGGCGCCATATCTCTTGTATTAACGGCGAGCCAGACGCGTGCTACGCTCATGCAGTCTGCAGTACCTCACTCAGCACGCTAGATCGGTGGGCGCCCTTCCTTAACACCGCACAACAAACAAATCGCGACACGACGACGTTCTCAACAATACGTGGGTGCCTCTGGCGGTCCACGTCCGTTGCTGAGCGACAGTTTCAAACGAGACGACTGGCCATCAACACGAGCGGTTCCGCTCACAGTCAGCACCATCATAAGAAAACCGCGAAACGCAGCAGGAACACGCTGCAACGATAGCAGGCACGAGGTAAGCCATCTACAAACATCTGACGATCGGTGACGCGCAAAACAAATGCGGCAAATCGATTGCGCCTTTCTGGAACGCACAACATAAATTCTCACAGGCGTAAACGTGAAATGAAAGTGATATTCTACACGGTGCTTTTTTTCACGGTAATTTTATTTGCGAACCAGTCACTCAGGCTGTTTATCACGGCTAATCGGGAACGGTTCGTGTTAGAGAAGCTCCAGTTTAATAAGTGTTGCAATTAGAGTATGATCACAACACTGGAAATTATTCTCCTACGCACTTTCAATGTGTAGTGGACTTTCGTATTCGCCCGTACAGATAAAGTTCGAGAAGTCCAGTGTATCTCCATGGCGTCTTGAAACTCGTATGTGTGTGTCATAAGAAGTAATGTATCATAAGAATGTCTAACGGATTGTAGGCAGATTTCATGCATTAAGCTCAGTTTTCGAAAGAAAAATAATTTGGCTTTAGAAACATATGGGTCTCACAAAGTTTGGATATTAACAAAATGAAGGGCGACTGAAATTATTGTTTCTGCTGATACGTAACCGAATTTATAGTCTTCGTGCCGGCGCAGTTCGTATCTTCAGTTGGTAATATTTGATACCTGAAACTATGGTCGAAGGCGCTGCTTATAAACTCTTGGGAACGATGCTGACAGATGTAGCTATCACCAAAGTAAGTGTGTTCGTATGCAAGGAATGGAGCTGTGGCGACCGAGTGCGCGACTCTTGCTTCATGCCATGCAAACACCGGATCTCCCTCGTAAGAATTAAAATTGCATTTTCATTGGTGTTTCGGCAGATATCTGCAATTCCGTTTTTGGAGTCACCCCAGACAAGTGCTGCTCGTCACGTCTTTCAGACACGCTCACACCCAAACCTCCAGATGTCCGGCACTCAGTAACGAAACACTGAATGTCGATAGAGTATCAACCAAAACTCCGATTTACTTCCTACTACGTGCTGCTGTCAAGCATAATGGTCGTAAACGTTAATTAAAAGTAACATTAGATTACAGAGCACAGAAGAAGCATTACTGTGGGCAACTAATATAGCTACCATAGGGAAGTATAGAGCGTTAGATCGTCGTGCCAAGGGTCTTGCGTTCGTAGCCCAATGATGATAATTTTTTACTGTATTATGCGTTAAAGTGTTATGTGGGACTATTAATACTTCCTCATGTGTGATGCCATTGTTTCTTTATTCTGCTGTTCCGATTGTTTATTCTGTGAAAATACAAATGCACTAGCAGCTTCATCACGAATGGTGTCTGTTCTGTCGCACATGTCAGACAAAACGCCACACCTACACTACGTGATTAAAAGTATCCGGACACCTGGCTGAAAATGACTTAGAAGTTCGTGGTGCCCTCCATCGGTAATGCTGGATTTCAGTATGGTGTTGGTTCACCCTCGATGACAGCTTGCACTCTCGCAGGCATACGTTCAATCAGGTGCTGCAAGGTTTCTTGGGGAATGGCAGCCCATTCTTCACGGAGTGCTGCACTGAGGGGAGGTATCGATCTCGGTCGGTAAGACCTGGCACGAAGTCGGCGTTCCAAAACATCTCCAAGGTGTTCTATATGGTTCAGGTCAGGCCAGTCCATTACAGGGATGTTATTGTCGTGTAAACACTCCGCCACAGGCCGCGCATTTTAAACAGGTGCTCGATCGTCTTGAAAGATGCAATCGCTATCCCCGAATTGCTCTTCAACAGTGAGAAGCAAGAAGGTGCTTAAAACATCAATGTAGGCCTGTGCTGTGATAGTGCCACGCAAAACAACAAGAGGTGCAAGCCACCTCCACGAAAAACACGACCACACCATAACCCCACCACCTCCGAATTTTACTATCGGCACTACACACGCTGGCAGATGACGTTCACCGGGCATCCGCCATACACACACCATACTGTCCGATCGCCACAATGTGTACCGTGATTCGTCACTCCACACAACGTTTTTCCATTGTTCAATCGTCCAGCGTTTACGCTCCTTACACCAAGCGAGGCGTCGTTTGGCATTTACCGGCGTGATGTGTGGCTTATGAGTAGCCGCTCCGTCATGAAATCCAAGTTTTCTCTCCTCCCGCCTGTCATAGTACTTGCAGTAGATCCTGATGCAGTTTCGAATTCCTTTGTTATACTCTGGAAAGATGTCTGCCTAGTACAAATACGACCCTCTTCAACTGTCGGCGGTCTCTGTCAGTAAACAGACGAGGTCGGCCTGTACGCTTTTGTGCTGTACGAGTCCCTTCACTTTTCCACTTCACTATCACATCGGAAACATTGGACCTAGGAGTGTTTAGGAGAGTGGAAATCTCGCGTACAGACATATGGCACAAGTGACACCCAATCACCTGACCATGTTCGAAGTCCGTGAGTTCCCCGGAGCGCCCCATTCTGCTCTTTCACGATGTCTAATGACTACTGAAGTCGCTGATATGGAGTACCTGGCAGTAGGCAGCAGCAGAATGCACCTAATATGAAAAAAGTATGTTTTTGGGGGTGTCCGGATACTTTTGATCACATAATGCATCTATACAAAGGTATTCTATAGGTTTGCTACTTTCAACTAACGAAGCGAAAGAAGACTGCCAAAAGGACAGTGCAACAAACGCGGAAAAGTTCTTTTGCTCGCCAGGAAAATGTTCTTCCGGTTAACAGTTTCATGCGTAAACAGATAAAGCATTTACATCTACATCTACATCTATACTCCGCGAGCCACCTTACGGTGTGTGGCGGAGGGTACTTATTGTACCACTATCTGATCCCCCCTTCCCTGTTCCATTCACGAATTGTGCGTGGGAAGAACGACTGCTTGTAAGTCTCCGTATTTGCTCTAATTTCTCGGATCTTTTCGTTGTGATCATTACGCGAGATATATGTGGGCGGTAGTAATATGTTGCCCATCTCTTCCCGGAATGTGCTCTCTCGTAATTTCGATAATAAACCTCTCCGTATTGCGTAACGCCTTTCTTGAAGTGTCCGCCACTGGAGCTTGTTCAGCATCTCCGTAACGCTCTCGCGCTGACTAAATGTCCCCATGACGAATCGCGCTGCTTTTCGCTGGATCATGTCTATCTCTTCTATTAATCCAACCTGGTAAGGGTCCCATACTGATGAGCAATACTCAAGAATCGGACGAACAAGCGTTTTGTAAGCTACTTCTTTCGTCGATGAGTCACATTTTCTTAGAATTCTTCCTATGAATCTCAACCTGGCGCCTGCTTTTCCCACTATTTGTTTTATGTGATCATTCCACTTCAGATCGCTCCGGATAGTAACTCCTAAGTATTTTACGGTCGTTACCGCTTCCAATGATTTACCACCTATGGCATAATCGTACTGGAATGGATTTCTGCCCCTATGTATGCGCATTATATTACATTTATCTACGTTTATGGAAAGCTGCCAGCTGTCGCACCATTCATTAATCCTCTGCAGGTCTTCCTGGAGTACGTACGAGTCTTCTGATGTTGCTACTTTCCTGTAGACAACCGTGTCATCTGCAAATAGCCTCACGGAGCTACCGATGTTGTCAACTAAGTCATTTATGTATATTGTAAACAATACAGGTCCTATCACGCTTCCTTGCGGTACTCCCGAAATTACCTCTACATCTGCAGATTTTGAACCGTTAAGAATGACATGTTGTGTTCTTTCTTCTAGGAAATCCTGAATCCAATCACAAACCTGGTCCGATATTCCGTAAGCTCGTATTTTTTTCACTAAACGTAAGTGCGGAACCGTATCAAATGCCTTCCTGAAGTCCAGGGATACGGCATCAATCTGCTCGCCAGTGTCTACGGCACTGTGAATTTCTTGGGCAAATAGGGCGAGCTGAGTTTCACATGATCTCTGTTTGCGGAATCCATGTTGGTTATGATGAAGGAGATTTGCATTATCTAAGAACGTCATAATACGAGAACACAAAACATGTTCCATTATTCTACAACAGATTGACGTAAGCGAAATAGGCCTATAATTATTCGCATCTGATTTATGACCCTTCTTGAAAATGGGAACGACCTGCGCTTTCTTCCAGTCGCTAGGTACTTTACGTTCTTCCAGAGATCTACGATAAATTGCTGATAGAAAGTGGGCAAGTTCTTTAGCATAATCACTGTAGAATCTTAAGGGTATCTCGTCTGGTCCGGATGCTTTTCCGCTACTAAGTGATAGCAGTTGTTTTTCAATTCCGATATCGTTTATTTCAATATTTTCCATTTTGGCGTCCGTGCGACGGCTGAAGTCAGGGACCGTGTTACGATTTTCCGCAGTGTCATCAGCGGGGTTTGAACGCGGGATTTTTGGCACGACGACCTCACGCTCTTCCATGTCACCCGCGCGACATCTACAAAACTGTGTACCAGAGTTCCGGTGTTCCTAGTTGATGTGTTACTCTGAATTAACATTTTCGTATGTTCTACGACAGCAGCACATAGCACGAACTACATCGCAATTTTATCTACATATGAAGGTAGTATCTGTTCCCGAAAGAACAGGTACCATTGGTGAGTGTGCAGCTTCTCTAGAATGAAATGATAATTAAATCGACACCGTGTAGGCGCACTATCCTCTGTGTCCTCGGTGGCTCAGATGGCTAGAGCGTCTGCCATGTAAGCAGGAGATCTCGGGTTCGAGTCCCGGTCGGGGCACACATTTTCAACATGTCTCCAATGATGTATATCAACGCCTGTTTGCAGCTAGGTGTCGATTTAATTATCATTACATGACAATTTTGTTTGATACTCTGACGAAATACAACGTTGGTACCTATCTCAGTGTCGAACATCTGGAGGTTTGGGTGTGAGTGACGATGCAAAGCGTCGGGTTTTAGCCATTACAAAGAAAATGATTTTTCAAGTGTAATTTTACAGGTCTGTTCAATAAAGCGGTCCCAGATCAGTGTAGTACGATACTCGTTTTGTGGGACAGTAAGACAGGAAGAATGACCGGCACTTCAGCAGCGGCAGCTCTGTCCTGGCTCGCGCTGACTGCTACGGCCAAGCGAGCAGTGCTACTTGTGTCGCGACTGGGTCGCTGTCTATTCTTCGTGTTTCACTGTCAATGTTAATATGCAACGACAAAACGAATGTCGCAAGAAACAGATCTGGAACCGTTTGTTGAATGGGGGAGCTTTAAAAATCATTTGGACTGTAATGGGAAGCACACCGACGCATGCAAGACATGGTGAGCGCTGTTACGGGTAACTCCAGCTGCATAATGTGGCGTTTCAAAAGTCTTATCGGGAAACATCGCGTTTCTTTACCGCTTGAGCGACGCCAGGTAAGAAATGTTAATATATATATTTATTTATTTGTAGTATGTTAAGTGGAGACTTGTTACTTAAAAAGATTTTGTTTCTTTTCTTTCATGTCGAGCGTGGCAGCAAGACGATCCAGTGGGGACTCCAGACGCGCCGGACGATGAGAGCTAACCACTATTGCGTCGTGGTCGACGGCCGGCGGCTGGAAGAACCGTTGAAACATCATGCTGACCATTATCAAAATATGTTTTATGTTTTTTTTATAAAATGAAAAGGTAGTTCAATGTTGAATGTGGAATGATAAAGTATGTAATTGGATGTCAATTTGTTATCAACTGTTAAATAAACTTCGAGTTGGAAGTTAAAACAGTCAGTTGATTCTGTTGTTACGACATACATCGTAAATATTACTTACGTGTGAAATTTGCAAATTTTATTACAATTCTGACTTCTTGAAGAGATTCTGGCAGAATTTTAGCAGGAGTGTGGACGATCTTCAATAATTAACTAGTTTAAAATTTTATTAATGAGAAGGCGACACATATTTGACATGTTGAAAATAATCGATACTGTGAAACGTTTTAAAATTCTGTTTTAAAACTTTATCGGCAATTGGGGTCAAGAAGATCGGTTTTAAAGTGGAATATTTCGTTAAATGAGAACAAGATTGATTCTTTAGTGACATTAATTAATTATTTTAGGAAAAATTAGGAGAATTTCAATTTATTCTGGCAAAGATATCAAGGAGTGTCAGACCGCACAAGGAACATATAAAAACTCTGTGACTTTGTTAAACTGTCAAAATTTTTTTTACGATAAAACTTTTCTACAACAGGGACTGGTGAATTTTGCTGCGCCTATCCTTATCTTCTAGGTTGAATCTGCTACAGCTTAATGTTTTTCTTTATGGATTTTTCAAGGAACTGGGAAAAGAACTTATAATTTCATCTGCGGCGGACCGTCGATATTGGGTACACGGTTAGGCTGTTGTGAAGCCTGTTGGTTTGCAGATTGCCTTTCTTTCCCCTGATTCAGACATCGTTGCTGAGTTGCTGCGACAGGATCAGTGGTTTAGCGCAACAATGCAAAAATGAAATTGGAAATATATGCGGAAGTACCAGAGAAAATGCGCCTGACTACACGTATATGTACACATATACACTGAGAAGCCAAAATATTATGACCACTGTCTGGCCGGTCGCGGTGGCAAGCGGCTCTAGGAGCTTCAGTCCGGAACCGCGTGACTGCTACGGCCGCAGGTTCGAATCCTGCCTCGGGCATGGGTGTGTGTGATGTCCTTAGGTTAGTTAGGTTTAAGTAGTTCTAAGTCCAGGGGACTGATGACCTCAGATGTTGTCCCATAGTGCTCAGAGCCATTTGAACCATTTTTTTTTTTTTGAACCACTGCCTGCCGCAACGTTTGATGCCGCCCGGTGGCTTTGGGAGTACGTGACGCGGTAACAAAAGTGTGTAAGCGGAGCAGACACGGGCGGGAGATCACACTAGCGAAGACATGGGCTGCAAACTGGAAAACCCATTGAGATAAATGACGCTGACAAACGACAGATTATTATTACGCATAACGCAAATAGTAAACGGTTGTGAAAACGCACTAGACCTCTTAGCAACAAATAATCCTGAGTTAATAACGAGCATCAGAACCGATTCAGGGATCAGTGAACACAGGGTTGTCGTAGCAAGATTGAATACTGGAATCCCCAAATCCTCGAAAAATAAGCGAAAAATATATCTATTCAAAAAAGCAGATAAAAATTCACTTGACGCCCTCCTGAAAGACGACCTCCACTCATTCCAAATTAATAATATATATATATATATATATATATATATATATATATATATATATATATGTATATATATATAT
The DNA here is from genome assembly GCF_023898315.1 of Schistocerca nitens. NCBI lineage: Eukaryota > Metazoa > Arthropoda > Insecta > Orthoptera > Acrididae > Schistocerca > Schistocerca nitens. The sequence goes on along the minus strand of NC_064622.1, from coordinate 475,432,137 downwards.
AATAATATAAGTGACCAGATGTGGCTTTAAATTCAAAGAAATAGTATGCGCAGCAGTTGAGATATTTATACCAAATAAATTAACAAACGACGGAGCTGCTCCTCCTTGGTACACAAAAAGGATTATAACACTGTTGCAGAAACAACGGAAGAAAACATGCCAAATTTAAACAGACGCAAAATCCCCAAGATTGTCGATCTTTTATAGAAACTCGAAATTTAGCGCGGACTTCAATGCGAGATGCTTATAACAGTTTCCACAACGAAACTTTGTCTCGAAACCTGGCAGAAAATCCAAAGAGATTCTGGTCGTATGTGAAGTATGTTAGCGGCAAGAAACAATCAATGCCTTCTCTACGCGATAGCAATGGAGATACTATCGAAGACAGTGCTGCCAAAGCAGAGTCACTAAACACAGCCTTCCGAAATGCCTTCACAAAAGAAGACGTAAATATTCCAGAATTCGAATCGAGAACAGCTGCCAACATGAGTAACAGTGAAGTAAATATCCTCGGAGTAGTGAAGCAACTTAAATCAGTTAATAAAAGCAAGTCTTCTAGTCCAGACTGTATGCCAATTAGGTTCCTTTCGTAGTATGCTGATGCATTAGCTTCATACTTAACAAACATATACAACCGTTCGCTCGACGAAAGATCCGTACCCAAAGACTGGAAACTTGCACAGGTCACACCAGTATTCAAGAAAGGTAGTAGGAGCAATCCACAAAATTACAGGCCCATATCGTTAACGTCGATATGCAGCAGGATTTTAGAACATATATTGTGTTCGAACATTATGAATTACCTCGAAGAAAACGGTCTATTGACACACAGTCAACATCGGTTTAGAAAACATCGTTCCTGTGAAACACAACTAGCTCTTTATTCACCTGAAGTGTTGAGTGCCATTGAGAAGGGATTTCAGATCGATTCCGTATTTCTGGATTTCCGGAAGACTTTTGACACTGTACCACATAAGCGACTCGTAGTGAAATTGCGTGCTTACGGAATATCGTCTCAGTTATGTGACTGGATTTGTGATTTCCCGTCAGAGAGGTCAAAGTTCGTAGTAACTGACGGAAAGTCATCGAGTAAAACAGAAGTGATTTCTGGCGTTCCCCAAGGTAGTGTTATAGGCTCTTTGCTGTTCCTTATCTATATAAACGATTTGGGAGACAATATGAGCAGCCGTCTTCGGTTTTTGCAGATGACGCTGTTGACTAATAAAGTCATCAGATGATCGAAACAAATAAACTTGAGAATGCGATCGGCTGAGCGCGTGTCATCTGCTAAAATGGAAGATATATTAGGCGACAGCTGTAGACGGACGCGTAACGGAGTAAAACAGGGGCACTCAAGTAAAAGGTGTCTCACCGTACACAGTTGAGAGCAGTGGGGACAGAGTGGGGAAGGATCGCCACTTAAAAGATGTCGATGGCTAAAAAGACAGTGCCCTATCCGGAGTCTAGTTAAAATTACCTCCTCCCGACGACGAGTTCGGGGGGAAGAGGTCCAAGCACAGGGAAGAACTGCCACGTCCCGCAATTTATTATTGGGAACGTAGACCAATGTGAGTGCCATAAAAGAGCAACACGACTACATAAAACACTCCGCAGATTGGCGAAGGGAATCATGTGAATAGCAGGCTGAAGAAGAGAGACTGAAGCCTTGGCCGCTATATCGGCCGCCTCATTTCCACAGATACCAACATGTCCAGGGATCCAGAGGAACGCCACAGAGACGCCCCCCAAGTGGAGCAAGTGGAGGCAGCCCTGAATCCGGTGGACCAGAGGGTGGCCAGGGTAGAGAGCTTGGAGACTGAGAAGAGAGCTGAGCGAATCTGAGCAGATAACATACTGCATCCGCTGATGGCGACGGATGTATTGGACAGCCTGGAGAAAAGTGTAAAGCTCCGCAGTAAAAACCGAACACTGGTCGCGAAGCCGAAATCGATTTGGGGTGTCGCCAACAATATAGGCACTCCCAACACCAAACGATGTTTTTGAGCCATCAGTGTAAATAAATGTGGCGACCTTCATTTGTGCGCATAGAGCAGCAAATGTCCGACGATAAACAAGAGAAGGGGTACCATCCGTAGGAAACTGACAAAGATCACGGAGCAGGCAGGTCCGGGGCCGGAGCCAAGGCGGTGCTGTACCCCAAGTTGTCAAGAGAAAGTGGAAGGAAAGAGAATGGAGCAGTTGACGGAATCGGACTCCCGGTGGTAGTAGGGAGGAAGGGCGGCCTGCATACCCTAAATCCAAGGAGGCGTCGAAAAAATGTCATGGGCCGGATTAGCAGGCATGGAAGACAGATGGCTAGCATAACGACTCAGAAAGACAGCTCGCCGATTGGACAGCGGAGGTTCAGCAGTCTCAGCCACAGGGCTGGTGTAAAAAGCGCCCGACACTAAACGTAACCCACGGTGGTGGACAGAGTGGAGACGCCAAAGAATAGACGGCCGAGCAGAGGAGTAAACTATGCTTCCATATTCCAAATTCGAGCGCACTAAGGCGCGATAGAGGCGGAGAAGGTCCACTCGGTCCGCTCCCCAGGCAGACCCCTCAACACCCTCCGTGGAGACTGCCTACACTACGCTTGCCCGTCCTCTTTTAGAATACTGTTGCGCGGTGTGGGATCCTTACCTGATGGGACTGACGGAGTACATTGAAAAAGTTCAAAGAAGGGCAGCACGTTTTGTATTATCGCGAAATATGGGAGAGAGTGTCACAGAAATGATACAGGATTTGGGCTGGAAATCGTTAAGATAAATGCGTTTTTCGTTGCGACGGTGTCTTATCACGAAATTCCAATCATCAGCTTTCTCCTCAGAATGCGAAAATATTTTATTGACACCGACCTACATAGGGAGGAACGATCACCACGAAAAAATAAGGGAAATCAGAGCTCGTACGGAAAGATATAGGTGTTCATTCTTTCCGCGCGCTATACGGGAGTGGAATAACAGAGAATTGTGATGGTGGTTCGAAAAACCCCTCGGCCAGGCACTTAAATGTGATTTGCAGAGTATCCATGTAGATGTAGATGTGGTAGAATGTTCACGTGCTACTGTCGTGAGCATCTACGGAAAGAGATAGGATAGTGAAACTACGGCGCTAAATGGTAGGACGCCCACGACTCTTCACAGAACGTGGGGTTTGGAGGCTTGTCTGCTCGGTAAAGTAGGATAGACGGTGATCTGTGGCTTCTCTGTCGAAACAGCACAATGCTGGTGCAGGCACGAGTGTTTCGGAGCGCATCGTTCATCGTACATTGTTAAACATGGAGCTCAGCAGCAGACCACCCTCACATGTTCACAGAACGACATCGTCTATTACGAGTGCAGTGGGCACCGGACCATAGAGGTTCAGCCGTCTATCAATGGAAATATGTTGGTTCTTCAAGCGAATCACATTTTTGCTACACTAGGTCGATGTTTGTCTCCACAACAACGGCTGGGAACGGCAGGGAGCCACAGGCGCAGGTTGGTGGGGGCAGTATTACGCTATGGGAGACATTCTCCTGCGCTTGTATGGGGCCTGACAGCTACGAACCGCCAACATCCCTTCATGCTTGACGTCTTCGCGACGGAGATGTCACTTCACAGCAGCACAACTGTCCATTAAGCAATGGTGACGACACTGGCAGGCCTATTCCCAACAGTATCGTTTGATCGCACACATTCGATAATATTGTAGAACATTCGTTAACTTTCGAGAATAATTTTAAAATGTCGAGAACACTGTAGAATAACCTCGAATTTTTCCGCTTGAAAAATAATGTCGAAGAGACGGAACTCTGCTGGTGAACACCACGGTGTGACGGAGAGCACTTCTGACTCTCATACTTCCACAACGACAACAGCTGGCCCCGCACAACTAATGGACTCATCAACGAACAGGGGAACCAAGGTTAGCACCAGAAACAAGTACCAGCGACCGGCGGCGGCTGGTATTTGGAGATATCGCTATCTTCGCCCAAAAAGACTTTATTATTATTATTACTAGAAGCGAACTGACAACTCAGGGTCACACATCTCTACTTCTTTCTCATTTCTCTAGTTCCTCGTTCATGTCTACTGTGGTCTGCTTCCCTTCTTCTTCTGTCCACTTCCTTTGAGGCTTCCTTTTGGTTGAAATTTTTCCAAATCTCTCCCTTTGCTCTTTATAACATTTGGTACTCACTGGCACTGTCTTTTCCAAGACATCTAACTGGCTTAGGGGCATTCCGTTCTGACGACAGCGTTGTAGTGCGTAATTTTTTGCACTCCATCTGATGCATTTCTAATTGCAGATTTTTTCGCCAACCCATATGCTCTTTTACAGTATAGGATACGATCTCGAACAGGTGTCTTTCATAATCCATTTCCCAGCAGAGCCTCACCAAGATACTCGAACTTATTATCCTTTCAATCCGTCCTACCTCCGTTAAAAGCAATTTTGGCCCACGTTCGTCTTTTGCCATACATTTACTGCGTTCACCTGAGATCCTGAGTCCTGCTATCTTTTCCAGGAGTTTGATTCGTACAGGTGCTTCCTCTGCGCTGTCTAACACACAGCTATGCAAAAAATAAGGACGAAAGTAACTTCCGCATGATGTGCAGCTGCCAAGTGACATACCCCGATGAAAAATAACCCTACACGGAAAGAAATACTGCAGAACAGTACAAAGAAATACGCAAAGTGATGAACAGAAATGACACTTTTATTCCAAGGCATTGGAGCACCGCGTTATATCACAGTCCGCAGCACATTACAAAGGACGGCAGATGGTTCTTGGAGTGTGAGCACCATGGGCTGCAATGGGATACCACCACACTTGCTCGAAGGCATTTAATTCGTGAGTCCATTCGTCGAATGTTCTCCCGTTCCAAGAGGCCCTCCACCTACGCTGTTCGATATGGTCGCGGACTGTCGTCCATAAAAATGAAGTCGGGGTCGAATGCACCTCTGAAAAGACGGACATCTGGACCCTGTACAGCGTCGCAATAACGCTGACTGCTGGGTCAGCAGGTAGGTCAGCACGTCCATGCAACATCATACCTCCACACACCATAACAACTGGTCCACCAAAACGATCATTTCCGATAGTGTTCCTAATGTATTACCTGTTTCCACCTCTCGCCATTCGAGACTACGTCGGGGGATCCCAACTCTTAGTGAACCCGCTCTCAAACGAGAAGAACACGCGATCCCAGTCCCCGTTGGTCCAATCCCTAAGGCCGGTATTAGACTATCAAATTTCTTTGTCAAAGATTTGATCAAATATTCGTCAAACATATTTGACAAAGATCTTTGGCGTGGCGCTAAAAAGGGGTATTACACTGTCATTATATTTTTCGTCAAAGTTCAAGATGGCTGTTAACAACAACTTATTAACCGCAGCAGTTGCATGTACCACAATTGCACTGTGTGCACATGCGGAGGAGAAGCGGGGGAAAAAAGGAAACGTACCTGGGTGAAGCCGTGGGTTTTACATCGATACGATAAAAGTATTCAACAAAACTTGTTAGGTGAGTTTATAGTGGAGGACGTCAAGTCGTACATGAATTACTTAAGAATGGATGAATATTTCAGTATGTGCTCAGTGAAGTGTATCCTCATATCACAAAGCACAATACTCACTTAAGAACTGCTATATCTGCAGACAACAGGCTCACTCTAACACTACGATTCCTTGCTACAGTAGTGAGTTAGGTTAGGTTAGGTTAGGTTAGGTTAGGTTAGGTTAGGTCAGGTAAGGTCTCTAATCTTCTTAATCTATTTTTGTATTCAGCGTGCCTCACGTTGTAAAGCGCCTCATCAGCTTCATACATCTCTATTAATTTTTTAGTTGTCAGTACACATCAATTGTATTTACCGGCAATGTTTATAAAACACCACAGATGTCAGAACGCTGCATCGATGCTAGCGCTCCACGTGTTAGTATGTCACATTGCAGTGAACAGAAGACAAGCGACTTCTTTGATCAAATTTACAGCGAGGCCCTAGATTTGATCAAATTTATTTGACGACAGACGAGATTTACAAAGTTCCCTATTACACCATCAAATTTCTTTGACAAAGATTTTTTACAAAGAAATTTGATAGTGTAATACCGGCATAAGCAAACGGTGCCGCGGGTGTGCGGTCGCCAACGGGACACCACGTTTTGGCCATCGGGCAAAGAGGCCAGCCTCGTGCAGCGGCCGAGAGTGCTATTCCGTGCCTTGCATTACAATTCAGTGAGGTTGCAATTGCGGCCGCCGTTTGACGTGGGACCCTTCTTGGCTGTCGCACAGTATTGCGGTAATCTCCTGCTGCGGTTGATCGTGGTCGATCTCCTCTTCTTCGGGTAGCAGTGCCTGTGGTTCGGAACTCTGGTCATCCGCTCCTCGTGCTATGAGCAATACCCAGCTGCTGGGATGCAGTCCTCACACTCCACCCTTCTTCCAGGTTCCCAGTGGTTTTTTCCCGCGTCAAGTGATGCAGATATTGTCTCCGGCTGACGTACTGAAGAACACGACCACAGTGCAGCGTATCTTCCAGACTATTTTTAATTTAATCGTATGCCCCCCGTCGGGCAGACCGTTCGCCAAGTGCGGGTTTTCAATTTGACGCCACTTCGGTGACCTGCAGTCGATGAGGATGATAGGATGATGATGACAGCACAACACCCAGTCCCTGGGCGGAGAAAAATCCCCGACCCAGCCGTGAATCGAACCCGGGCCCAGAGGATTGACAGTCTGTCACGCTGACCGTTCAGACGTCTTCTAGATGATTGGCAGACTCTGTCTTTTCCTGTACTTCAAATGCCTCGTGCCGCAGGGTTAGCCCCGTTTCGCACTGGAGTCACGCTCACCTCACGCCATATGACCACCGGCTTTCTGCGCACGAGTAAAACACCACTGGAAACATACTTCATTTTTTACAGAAGGTAGTTAACATGTTGTGTTATTTTATCTAGCTCGTCGTTAAATTCTGCAGATCAGTGTAGTAATGCAAAAGCGGTCAGTGAACGCCGGGCAGCCGATTTTAATTCCTGCTTACTTTCTTCCTACGCAGAGCATGTTTATGCACGGCGCTCCAGTTCCGAGTTCCAGATTCTCGTTTTCTTCTCGAGGGCGCAGTAGAATAGGAGTGGCGAAGGGTATCGCCGTGTGGCTCTGCTGTCCTGTTTCCGATAAGCGCGACAGGATTCTTCCATGAACTTCACCCTGCTGATCTTCTCCATTTGGAGTCTTTCATGATGTTCAGAAACTTGGTTTTCATTTCAAATTTTCTTTCGATCCTGTCCGAGGTATACCTGCCCACTGAATCGAAACCCATAAAACAATTTCTTGCTACTACACAAGCTAAAGAGGACAATTAGTTATAAATTGTAACGATGAACCTTATTGTTCCATGGATATGATGTTGGGCGTGTATCATCGGAGTAGACTACTAGGTGCAACGGTTAGAGGAGATATTACAAGGAACATGTAGCATGTGTGTAAGAAAAATAACTTATGCACAAAATTTAGATGATACATGGTAAATAGGGTAACAGGCGGGCAACGAAAATGTAGGCTGGGGCCCGGATTTGAAGGGTGAGCTGTCTGGTACTGAGGTATCTACGGCAGGAGGATCTCCTACATTTGTTTTTTGTTTTGTTTTACACGTCTAGCTCCGTAGGACCAAATTGGGGAGAAAATGTCCAAGGTCATGGGACATGCCAGTACATGAAATTACAACATAAAAGTAGTAACATATACATTAAAATACTAACCAGCATGGATTCCGAAAATATCGGCCATCAGAAATCCAAGTCGCGCTTTTCTCACATGACATCCTGAAAGTCATGGATCGAGGCAGTAAGTAGACGCAGTATTTCTTGATTTTCGAAAAAAACATTAGTAGCACACCAAAACTCATTGTAGAAAGTACTATCATACAGGGTAGCAAATGAAATTTGTGACTGGACTGAAGATTTCCTGCTGCTGAGAACGCAGAGTGATGTTATCTAGAAAGGTGAGTCATCGACAGATGTAGAAGTAACCTGGAGCGTGTTGCAGCGAAGCCATATGGGGCCGTTGCTGTTCACATTGTACACCGGCGGAAAAAATGCCAATATGTTCCTGTTTATTTAAAAGACTCTGACTGAGAACTGGGATAAGAGCTGCCTTCTACCGTCGTCAGCAAGTTTCAAAATTTTCCCAAAAATTATCTCACGCGAACATATTGGTGCTTTTTTAAATATGCAGCTCACCTCTCATTATGTCCGCCCCCGGTAGCTGAGTGGTCAGCGCGGCAGAATGTCAATCCTAAGGGCGTCAAATAGAAAGACTTGCACCCGGTGAACGGTCTACCCGACGGGAGGCCCTACTCACACGACATTTACCTCTCATTATCACAAGCTTCTCTAACTGTAACTCGCTCACACCTGCTAGTTCGCCAGCCGCGGTGGTCTAGCGGTTCTAGGCGCGCAGTCCGGAACCGCGCGACTGCTACGGTCGCAGGTTCGAATCCTGCCTCGGGCATGGATGTGTGTGATGTCCTTAGGTTAGTTAGGTTTAAGTAGTTCTAAGTTCTAGGGGACTGATGACCACAGATGTTAAGTCCCATAGTGCTCAGAACCATTTGAACCATTTGAACACCTGCTAGTTCACCGCTGTAAGTCGCTTACACCCATCCACTCCCATTTGCCCATTCTCACCCACTCATTCAGTCCAACTCATTGTCATTATCTCTTTGTGTCTCTGTCATTGTCTCCTGTTTCACAGCCACAGTCCCCTTCGTTCTGTCCTACTATCACATCCTCCTCTCACTGTCTTTGTCTCCTTCTTTTCTCTCTTACAGCTAATATCTCATTTCTTCCTTCCTATTGCTGCTGTCTCTTCGCACTGTCACTCTCTCTCTCTTACACGTTGTCATTGTCATAGACTCTGTCTCTCCTTATCACTGGCTCTCTTTATTCCTCCCGCTGTGGCACTGTGTCCTCCACTCTTTTCCTAGCGCTGTTCTCCTACTGACAACTATGTTGCACTATCACTGTGCGCCTCACTTTCTCTCACACTGCCATTGTCCCCTTCGCTCTTTCTGTAACACAGCCTCTGTCTACTATCTCCCAGTATTTATCACTTTTCCCTCTCTTTGGCGCTCACTTCTCTCTCAGTATAAAAAAGCACAAATATGTTCGCATGCCAAAATTTTTGGGAACCGCCCATGAACTAATGTTGCCTCCATAAGTCCCATCAAGTCCACCGCAGACCACATGAAATGCAAAAAGAGCGAGCCAATTTTCTCCATTTGACTAACCTGTACTGTAAGATAATGACATTGAGATGATTCTTCTGTTAGGTAAACAAATGGTCCCTAGCCCAAGTGCCATACAAAACACTTGACCCTACCTTTTTATCACCAACAGAATCCGGGGTATCAAGAAAATCCCGTTTTCATGTGCGGCGTTATGGGACGTATTAGGAACGTATGCTGTCGCATGCACACCGATTATGTACTTCGCAAGACAATATTAATTGTAACCTCGGAATTCGTGCTGATAATGCAATCATCTATATTAAATTAGTGTTTGAAATTGCTACACAGAGAGGCCCAGAATGCGGCTCCGACCACTTCCTGCTTGCAGCAAAGATTGTCTTTCCACCGTGGGGGAAAAGGGCACCACAAGAAGATAGCGCTCATATTACATTTGTGGATGCTGTCAAATTTAATATAAATAGTCTCAGAGATGGGCGTGTGAATATTTTTACTAATCAAGACTGGATAGCAAGATGCAAATCTTTTGATGGAGCTGGAAATGCTGAAGAGAAATACCAACAAATTAAAAGATTCATTCGGGGGAGGGGGGCAGCAGATGAAGCGCTGCGTCTACAAAGCGAAGGATGAAAAGTGAGCCCAGGATGGTGGACGGAGAACGCAGGGGAAAAGAAAAAAGTGAAGAAGAAAATGCATTACAATTGGCTGCTGACGAGAGACCTGGAGGACAGAAAAAGTATGTAGAAATAAACAGGAAGGTTAAAAAAGAAATCATCAGTACGAAAATTAAATGTAGGATAACAGATGAGAGAAGATAGACTGATGAATGGGGGCAGCAGAAGTACCAGAAGCCTGGAAAACAGTGAAGAATTTAAGAAGAAATGTGAAAGAAAGACAAATATAACAGTTATTGGTATTAGAGAATGGGAACCCCTTTCAAGACCCTGTTTCGTAACAGAGAAGCAGGTATAGATACAAAGATCTGGATTTCGAAACTGAATTATCTCTGGGACGTTTAGACCCAATAAATACAGCATCTAGGAAGATCTGTGAAAGAAATCGAAAATCTCCCGGAGCAGAAGTATGGGACGGGTGTGTTATGGGAATGTTTGAGTAAGTTGTTTAATGCGTGTGTGTTAAAGGGAAAAGTAGTGCCCAGTGAATGGACTTTGATATATCCAAGTCCAATTTATATGAAAGTTAGCAAGCGCGTATGTGGAACTTATCGTGGAGTCAGGTTGTGTGGTTGGGTCTTAAAAGACAGGATAGACGTTCAAGAGCAAAGTCGATCCCAGAAGGTAAGATCTTGTAATGACAACATTTTTACTGTCAGACAACTAATGGTAAAGAGACTGGAAAGAAATCTGAGTAATCGTTTAGTGTTCATAAATCAAGAAACAGTACCAATGAAGAAACTGGCTGAAGTCATGAGGGAGAGAGAACTTGAAAAGACATATGTTAGACGTATATACAATCTATGTAAGTTTTCGGAATGTGTAACGAAAGTGAGGTATTAAATTTCGTCACAGCCTTTCGGAATTACAAAAGGATTACAGCATGGATGCTGATTGTTTCCTACATTGTTTAAATGTACAACCAGAAAGCCTTAGAATTATGGAATAGGAAATGTGTAAGAATGGGCAGTCAGATAAGAAAGATCAATATATGTACACCTCGTTCTTCGCAGATGATCTGATAGTGGTAGCTTTATGGTAAGAAAATTATTAGAAGGATATTATAAGTGGGGATTGAAAGTAAATGTTCAAAAGACTGAAATCCTATGCAGTGCAGAAAATGTGCGAAGTTGAGGGCCAACACATCAAGGCATGCAAAAATATTAAATATTCGCATAGCGTCCTATCCGAAGATTGAACAACTAATTGGGAAATACTGCAACGAGTAGCCTCTGGGAAGATAACAATCCAGAGCCTAATCTCTGTTATTGCCTTCTAATGTAAGTAACTAAGATGCTTTATAGAAGTATAGCAGAATCTATAACAGCTTATTAATGCGAGTGCTCGGAGCTTAGTGAAGATTAAAAAAAAAGGGAAGAGAATTGAGAGCTATAGAAATGGACTTTCTCCAAAGATCGTGTAGACCACGTAAGAAATCCAACGATTAGGGGAATAACCCAGCCTCAAGAAAATATCACAGACAGAATAGAACAGAAGAACGGCAGCTCGCCTTGTATGGACATACAATGCGAATGACAGATGGTCAAGGAAGATCTTGGTGTGCCACCCTCGGGGAAGAAGAAGAAGAAAGATGATTGCCTGGTTAGATGGGGCAAAGGAGGCCACGAGAGAAAGAGAAATAGAAGACGAGGAAGAATGGGAAGACAGAAACCAATGGCGACAGGTATGTGGGATGTGGCGACAGCCGCGCAGATATCCAATGAGATTTGAAACTGCTGTAAATGTTGAGAAATGGAAAGCGTTTTTCAGAGTGTGGATGCAGATGTAGATGAGGTTTTCACTCCATCCACAGCATGGCGCTTTTCATTGCCTCTACTTAAAGCTCTGAATTAAGAAAGTAGCGATAAACTTTTATGTGTGGACTGCCGGCAACTGGGCGCTGCCATTGGTGAGTTGTACGTCACGCGGTACAAAATAGTCATTTTGGACCCAGGTAGTACATGACTGTAAGTGGGAGAACTGATCTAACTAGCGGTTATCTTAGGATAGAGGGGTGTAAAAACATAAAGTCTCATTTTATGTTAAATTAAGAGTCTAAAAGAACGTGTTAACTTTTCTGTGGTGAAGAACGCCGCATTATTGTGCAATAAACTGCTGTTATTGAGCAGAGGTTGGTAGCAGGTTTCTTCGAATTCCAGAAGGCAAAAGAAGTGCGGAAGGATGCAAAACATTGCTGCAGCCAACTGGAAGGAAATATACATTTCCGTACGAGTTTGCGAAACTATGTGTAATGAATAAACATTTCTCACATTGTAGATTATCTGCTTAAAATGAAATTACGTATCTTATTACTTAGTATATACACTACGTTATTACCGGTAACGTCCTGGATTACATATATGATGTCCGAAAGATCGATCCTCATTCAACGCAGTTTTTTTCCCCTTCTGTCCTCTCCGCTTAAACCTACTGTCTTCTTAAGTTTACTTTATTCGTAATATAGTCATGTAAGAGTTTCAAATTCTCTATTATATTACATTTTAATGTCTGTTTTCATTTATTAGCTTCATTCCAGATCTGATAAGCTGAAATGAATCCCAATAATTATTTAAATAAACTGTACTTCACGCCTGAAGAAGCTCTTATTCTGAAGAATCTGAGAAACCATTTAAAAATTTCCGACCATTATTTTTCCCAAACAAGTCGTTGAAGACAATAGTTTCCCCCGTCCAATTGGCTCCATTGGGCCTGTTGTAAAACTGTATGATTATGACAAAGAGACAAAATGGACA